>NC_090824.1:15731071-16342857 GCF_028021215.1 Eschrichtius robustus
GGTCTAGAGGAAGAAGAGGTGGCCCGAGGCCATAAAAAGGACCCAAAGGGTACCGAGCTGAAGGGGCGAGGGAGGGCCCTTTCAGATGGGGTGGGTGGAGGGCCGGGTGCTGAGAGATGGTCTTCTCCCAGGATTTCCGCACCTGCCCCTGTGCTGTGCTCCGGGACAGGGGAAGAGGTTTCATGGGACCGGCGGCTCCGAGGGCCCTCAACCGTGTGCTCAAGACAGAACAACTCAGCCACCCATGTCTGAAAACATGTGCCAAGCGCACTCAACTGCGACCAGAGGATCTCTGGAGACTGGAGGCCAGACCCCGAGAATGCTCGGCTCCATCTCAGGCCAGCATGAGTCCTCAGGGGTCTTTCGGCACTGACTTGTACACCAAGCCCAAGCAGTGTGTCCGGGTTTGTGCCTTTGCACAAACAGCTCCATCTGTTGAAGGGAGGCAAATGATTTTGTTGATGGTTACAGGATAGGTAAACGCATGTATGGAAGCATCAGGGGACTTTACTAAGCAGGTCTTGTGCCCTGTCATCTCCCTGTGGGCTGGTTTAGTGTAGAGAACTCGAAGACAGACGGAGCAGGGAAGTGTACAACGTGAGTCCTCATTAAATGAAAGCAGTGTTCTGTGCTCGTGGCCATGGGGATCTTCCCCATTTCTGTGTCTTTAAGCCCAGGCTTCCGGGCCTTTTCTGACAAGAGACCCAGAAGATGTCCCAAAGGCGATTAGAACAAAGCGCGAGGTGACCTCTTACAAAAGATTAAAAGAAAAAAAAAAAAATCTAGAGATTAGAATTTTCTGGGTTAGAATACCCCAGGGCTACTGTATCCAGAATAGAACTGATCCGGTGGAAAAAATATCCGACCCAGTGTTTGGGTCTTGGCAAGTCTTTTTCTTCTGGAGTATGTTTCCCCTTTTCAACTTCTCTTTTCCTTTTTATTTATGTTTTAGCTCTAAGAGAAACTGAAGAGCCTTTCAATAGTTGCTGGCTTGTCAGGCCCTTCGAGAAGTTCAAGCTTGACAGTCTCCCTTGTCTATAATAACAGAAACGTAGCTCCTGTTTGCTGCGGCGGGGGGACTTGCCCAACGTCACAGCCACACTGGTGGGTGACAGGCCGGGGATATAAAATCAAGATGTGCGTAGCTCCAGATCCCACTTTCTCCTTGGCTCCTCCCTGCAGGGAAGCTTCTAATCCAAACTTGAAAGCCACACCCTAGTAGAGGCAACCGCCCCCTGGAGATGCCACCTCTTTGTCATCAAAGGCACCGGATGGGCCAGGGCACCTCACCTCTTCCCACGGTCACTGGGATGAGTTTCCTAAGGTGAGGCTACCAGCCCCTGGGAGTTAGGGGACCGGTCCTCCCCCTGGGCTGGAAGATGAGCAGCAAATCACAGGGGCGCCACCTGCCGTTGAGGACCTCCCCCCCAGACCCCCCCCCCCCCCCCATTTCCCTGTGTTTCAGCTAAAGCACTGAATTAGTAAGGCTCCAAGAGTGATACACGAAAGTGCCCTCCCTGCCCCTTCCGGCCCCCTCCGTCTCTGGGGACCGAGGAAGAGTGAGAGCTCAGGTGGGGGGCTGGCTGTGACGCCCACCAGGGAAAGTCAGAAAATTCTCTACTTGTCAGAAAACGTGTTGGGCCATCCAGCAGAGGTACAAGTACAGAATGGAAGAGACCAGGTAGTGTCTTCTCCTTCCTCTTTTTCTGTCTCCGTCTCTTGTTCCATCCTTTCAGAAGCCGCTGAGCGCAGAGCCGCTGAGCGCAGTTCCATCTGGTGGGCAAATTATCACAGGGACATTTGGGACATCACCCAAAGGCCACAACTGACCTCCCATCCCTGGACGATTGGCTCGAGAGAGAGAAAATGCAAGTGAGCAGCTGCTCCTCCCCCGCCCCCTCGTGCCGGGTTCCCCTTCCTTGGGTATTCTGCTGGTGAGGTGTGATTAGTCTCCTGCCGGCTGGCTAACTTCAGCAAGAAGTTCCTCTTGCAGTGCCGGAGGGTTTGGCTGTGTCGATACCGTTTTTTCTATCTATCCGTTTCCTCTGGATTCGGATTTCAAGTCCTAGATGATCCTATTCAAAAATACCTCTTGGCATTTAGAGATCATTTCACATTGGAAAAGCCCTCTTCCCTTCGGCCTTCGGAGGAGCCAGGAAAGCTGGTGTGGGGAAGGTTAGGTAGCTGGGGGTATTAATCGTGTTTGCGTGCTTTGGAGTTCAGTCTCTGCTCTGTGGACGGTTCCAGTTTTGTTTTGTTTTTTATGAAAAGGTCCGTGCCATGAGCGGGGTTAGTCTGGGAAGGTGGGTGGTGGCGCTAGTGCAGAAATGGGCGCCATGTGGGATGCGGTGCCAGCAGGGCCCGTGCCCTGTTTAGCAGGGCTGTAACACGCAGCGGCATTGCATCCCATTACCCTAGCTTGCACACAGCCTGCCTCCCACCCCCTGGGACCCCCAGGCCTGGCAAAGTACTCAGAAGCGCCGTATTCTGGGCCCACGTGGGCCAGCAAAAGCCTCCCTGCCGGTCACTGGATAATTACGAGCAAAGGCGGTTTTGCCATCTCTTGCCCCCGTGGTCGTCCTCTCTCCCTTCACTGCTGTCAGGCGGCCCGTTCCTCTCCACTCTCCCGGTCCCCCCAGGCAGGTTTCTGCTCCACGCCACCATCCAGGGTGCCTTCCTGGGTCTGGAGTCGGAGTCATCATTTCTCTTTACTCCCAAACTTGCCCTCAGGAGTCGTCTCAGTCCAGTGGTTCCGAATGCAACGAAACTCTGGGAAACCACCCATTTCGCTGGGAGCTGGAATAGCGGGAACCGCCACCCGGCAGCATTCCTCGGGCCCCGTCCCTTCCCCCCACAGCTGCCCTGTGGGGCGCCAGCCCCTCAAGTGTCTCTTAAATCGTCCCCAGAGTCCCTGAGAGTGACTCTCTCACGCAGTACTCATCCTTGTCCTCTTCGGCCGAGGGATCTGGGCTTGTGCCAATATTCAAACTGGCAGGTAAGCCGTGAAAGACGCCAGAAGGTCCTGGGGCTGGCGCTTAACATCGTACATCACGTGAAGGCCCCGGAGCACTTGTGCCAAAGGCGCCGAAAGCGTCGCTGTTGTCGCCATGGAGCTTGTTGCTGCCAGCACCGTCCTGAGTAAGCAGGGAGAAGGTACTGTGGCGTTTTGGTAACTGCCTTTCTCTGTAACCCTAATATTCACTTTCCTTTTCATAGGTTGGACCATGAAAGAACCCAGGGGAGGAGAAGACCCCGCCTTCCCTCCGACGGGGCCAGGCCAAGGAGCCCTCCCCTCCCCACCCTGCAGTCTCCCTCCCGGGGGAGGAAGGGGAAGGGGGATGGGACAGGAGGTCAGAATCACAGCCCCAGCCAAAAACGCACTGCAGTCTCCCCAAACTGCCCTCAGAGATTGAGACCTGCCAATACGGGGAATGTTGAGTTCACGTACTACCACTGTCCTGAAGAGCCCGTGTCCCCTCTGTAGTAATCCTGACGGAGGGCCCTCCAGCTGCTATTTGCCCACTTCCAGCATGAGTGGGGAGGGGTCCAGACTGGAATACAGCATTCCTGATGTGGCGCCCATGCTTACATGCCAAGGCTTTCCTTGGTTCACTCAAAATAGAGAACACTGTCTTCCAGCACACACTTTGAGTCCCTAGGAATAGATTTCAGGAAGGTCTCTGTCTCCTGATGCTCCCAGCTGACCCAGGCCATCGCTGGGAGTTGATGCTTTCTGCTTGTGTCACTACTGCCAGACTTCCAGCCTTGTAAACTGCTTGGCATCTGGGATCTGGCATGCCATTAAAGTGGCAAAGGGGAATAAGGGAGAAATGAGAGAGGGTACGAAGAGAAAAAGGCACAAAATATATATCTACTGAGAAGACGGAGGGAGGGAGTGACAAATAGAGTGGTTTCAAACTTAGTTTTCAGTCTTCTCAAGGACACCTGGGTTTCAAGCGCAGGGAGAAAATGATCGTTCATTCATTCATCCCTTCACCCAACAAACATTGATCGAATGCCTACTGTGTGCCGGGCTTGGGGCTCTAAGGCGGAGATGCAGTGATAGAGGTGAGATAGTGTTTCTGCCCAAAGGACCTCACCATCTGGTGTGGGAGAAACCCTCAAAGCCGATAAATGTCACAGAATGTGGCCACTGCAATGAAAGAGTCACGCCCAGAAGAAGGGGTCCCACCTGCCACCTGGCACCGGGGTCGTGGCAGGTTCCAGGAAGAGGCCTCAGTGAGCGGTGGTTGGCCTGGGGGTGGGGGTAGGTGAGTGTTCCAGGCAGAGCAGAACCATGAACAAAAGCACAGAGATGGGCAGGTCAGGGTGGGTTCAAGGATGGATGAGTGCTGTTAGAATGGAAGGACCAAATGGGGGTGTGGGGGCAGCACTGAAGGTTTGTGAGGAAGAGCCCAGCCTAAGAAAAGGGTCCAGTTAAAATGTTGTCTAGGAACACAAACCCAGAACCACATGAGCAAAAGGTACTGCGGATTTATAAAGGATTTCCGGTCCTGGGAGGTTAGGAAAAGCAAGAGTTCACACATCAGACAATCTGGTTAAAGGGAATTCTTCACCCAGCTAGAAAGTGGCAGCACTGAGACCTGAAACTAGTTATTTAGAAATTTGTTTCAGTGTCTTCATTCTCAGAAACGAATTCAACAAAAAGTTCTCGGTTTTTTAGCTCTGGACTTGAGACAGGGGCTGCTCTAAATTTCAGTTTTTGTTCATCTGAGTCTGTATTTTGCCCTTCCTTCCTTCCCTCCTTCCTTCCTTCCTCCCTCCCTTCCTCCATCCCTCCCTCCCTTCATTCTTCCCATCTTTCCTCCCTCCTTTCTCCCTTGCTTTCTCTGTACAACCCCTCCTTCCTTCTTTCCTTCTATACTGATTGACTGCCATTCATAAATGCAGGCCAAAACTCACATTAGTAGTTCTTCCTACCATGGCCTGTGTGTTAAGGCACAGAGCAGTTTCCCTAAATCATTCATCCTTAGGAAAGGCCAACCAGGCTAAGCTCCTTCATTAGTAAGAACAGAAGGGAATGGAATGAAGAGTGGGAATATGCCTGAAGTCAGGAGCTACCCCTCCTCTTAAGATATGGAGGGCTCCAGTGTGGGGAAAATGTGGAACGGAGTTCTGCAGTGTACCCATCAATCAAATGGGTCATCAGGACCGTGGTTTCTGTACCGTGGCTCTTCTCCCAACACAGTATCTGCTGCCATCAATGGGCAGAATGGTCTTTCTTGGAGAAAACATTAGTTCGGTCAGCAATCCAGGGAGTCCCCCAGGCTGGAACAGGGAGATTGCTTCCCAAGGTCAAGCTTTTGCTTCTACCACTTTCTATCCTTCAAAATGCAGTTTCATCCTTCTCTGTTTTGCCAGGCATGTCAGAGGGATTTGCCTGAAATAAGAGATCCTGAAAGGCAGAGTCCCATAACGTCAGAGCTGGAAAGGGCTTTAGAAATGAGCTTCACGTTCATTCAACATGGTTTTTAGGAACACCTGTCTGCCTGTTTGCCAGGCTGTGTGGTCACTTCTGGCCCTGGCCCTCAGGGGAACAAAGAATATGGGACACTGTCTCTGTCCCCATCCTCAGGCTTTCTTGTCTTGGCCACTAGAGAAAATGTGGACCTCTTCTCCATTGAGCTGAGCCCACTGAAGTTTTCAGAAATTCCAACAGACTTTCTGGGTCTTTCAGCTGTCTACTTGAGACTGGTCCTGCTGCTCATTTTAAGTTCTTGTTTCACTTGTGTCTGTATGTAGGCTTTCCAGTTGTCTTACCTTCTCTCCTTCCTCCCCCCTTCCTCCCTTCCTTCCATTCTTCCATATTCATTGGCTTCCTACTATGTGCCAGGCTTGGGCTGGGGCTCTGAGATAAGTTAAGTGGCTTATAATCAAGTGAGAGAGGAACAGGAAAATGAATAGTGACTATGGAAGAAGAGTCACGTGTTCACTTTGACTTCAGTCAAAGTCTGAAGCTCCTCCCACCTCCCCCACCCCCATCCCACCAAAGACCCCCTCCCCCCCCCCCCCCCCCCCCCCCCCCCCCCCCGATACTGGAGGGTTGCTGTGGCATCTTGCCTTCACCAAAGTTCCATTCAGTTAAACTGTCCTGTGGTCTGCTCCTCTCCACACTTGCAGCCCTTCAGAGACACAGCACAGTCTTCTCTCTGTGTGTGTCTGATGACACCTTGAATCTCAAGGTTAAGATCCAATTTATTCAACTCTCATCATTTTTTCTCCTTCTACATGTGGTTTTTATGGGGTTTGGTCCATTCTTCAGTATGATTTTCATGATGACTTGGGACCAAAGATTTTCCAGGGGAACAGGTAGCCTGTTCTCTAATACAAGCTCAAGGGGAAAGCTCCTCTGAGGAGTTGGCACAAATATGGATGGATTTTTCTAGGCAACTTGCAACTTGTGGCTGAACAAAGCCTGGAGGGGTACAAGGACCATTGTTATTGCACTGTATATCACCAAAATTTTGAGTCTAATTGGATGCGTTCATTAGACAAAGAGAAAAACATTAGGACATCAACGTAGTGTCCTTTCGTTAAATAATTTCTGAATGACTCTTGCACTGCAAAGGTGTTTATTGAACACCTAGCTGAAGCTAAATTTAGAAGTCAAACTTAAATAGTTGGACTAATGTTGGATTTTGATACCATTGGTCAAGATCATTTTCCCTTCTCGCTATAATATTTAGAGAGAGTGCCTGACTTCTTAGTTTTTAATTCCCAGGGTGGGGGGGCGGGTAAGTAACCTTGCAAGAGAAGTGGTTTCAATGGTCATGCCCTCAGAGGCAATGCCCTCAGCCCACCCCTCAATACATAAATGTGCACACATGCACACCATATACACCCACCAACCATCCAATGTAGTTCTTGCTGATCTTCACAGTATTTCCAAAACTAAGCAAAAGAGGGAGGGATCACTCTCTTGGCTGACAGGAAATCATAGTAAGTTTAGAGAAAAAGCCAAGGAAATAATACAGATTTCTTACTCCACCTTCCCCCTCCACCCTCCCACAAGAGCCCAATCAAATTATACAAATGGTTAAATTTTTTTATTAAAAAAAGTCAGTGATGAGGGTGAAAGGCAGTGACCAAGATTAAGCCTCAGGAAAATATATCCAGGCTCCCAGGAGTATCTATTGTGAGTGTTGAATGCCCAGGGTGCCAAGACCTAAGCAAATTGGAGTGTACAAAATTTCTTCATCCCCATAGGTGATGGAGGAGGAAAGATGAGATTGGAGGAGGAAAGACAAAAGTCAGCAGATAAACTCATGCAGCTCAATATCAAAACTACAAACAACCCAATCCAAAAATGGGCAGAAGACCTAAATAGACATTTCTCCAAAGAACATATACAGATTGCCAACAAACACATGAAAGAAGGCTCAACATCATTAATCATTAGAGAAATGCAAATCAAAACTACAATGAGATATCATCTCACACTGGTCAGAATGGCCATCATCAAAAAATCTACAAACAATAAATGCTGGAGAGGGTGTGGAGAAAAGGGAACCCTCTTGCACTGTGGGTGGGAATGTAAATTGATACAGCCACTATGGAGAACAGTATGGAGGTTCCTTAAAAAACTAAAAATGGAACTACCATACGACCCAGCAATCCCACCACTGGGCATATACCCTGAGAAAACCATAATTGAAAAAGAGTCATGTACCAAAATGTTCATTGCAGCTCTATTTACAATAGCCAGGACATGGAAGCAACCTAAGTGTCCATCAACAGATGAATGGATAAAGAAGATGTGGCACATATATACAATGGAATATTACTCGGCCATAAAAAGGAATGAAACGAATTATTTGTAGTGAGGTGGATGGACCTAGAGATTGTCATACAGAGTGAAGTCAGTCAGAAAGAGAAAAACAAATACCGTATGCTAACACATATACATGGAATCTAAAAAAAAAAAAGAAAAAAAATGGTCAGAAGAACCTAGGGGCAAGACGGGAATAAAGATGCAGACCTACTAGAGAATGGACTTGAGGATACGGGGAGGGGGAAGGGTAAGCGGGGACAAAGTGAGAGAGTGGCATGGACATATATACACTACCAAATGTAAAATAGATAGCTAGTGGGAAGCAGCCGCATAGCACAGGGAGATCAGCTTGGTGCTCTGTGACCACCTAGAGGAGTGGGATAGGGAGGGTGGCAGGGAGGGAGATGCAAGAGAGAAGAGATATGAGGACATATGTATATGTATAACTGATTCACTTTGTTATAAAGCAGAAAGTAACACACCACTGTAAAGCAATTATACTCCAATAAAGATGTTAAAAAAACAATAATAATAAAATTAAAAAAAAAGTCAGCAGATGAAAGCACAAAGCATCTCTATTCCCTCTCTTTTCCACTCAAAATTCAGTATAAGAAGAAAAGACCACAAATGAGATTTAACACATTAAAAAAAACATCAGGGCTTCCCTGGTGGCACAGTGGTTGAGAATCTGCCTGCCAATGCAGGGGACACGGGTTCGAGCCCTGGTCTGGGAAGATCCCACATGCCACGGAACAACTAGGCCCGTGAGCCACAATTACTGAGCCTGCGCATCTGGAGCCTGTGCTCCGCAACAAGAGAGGCCGCGATAATGAGAGGCCTGCGCACCGCGATGAAGAGTGGCCCCCACTTGCCACAACTAGAGAAAGCCCTCACACAGAAACGAAGACCCAACACAGCCATAAATAAATAAATAAATAAATAAATAAAAATTAAACTTTAAAAAGAATATCACCAAACATTCCGAGAAGCAACTGGCCCTGAATCTGATCAGGGATCACTTTTAAACTCTAAAAAAAAAAAAAAAAAAAAAAAAAATCAGTTGGAAGGGAAATACTATTGAGCTTGATGACTATTGGATTTTTTGGAGAAAAGGACCTTGGGCAATGGGAAGACATAGGGAAATATTCTCCCAGGCTTTTGAGTTTATTAAATTTTGTGACATCCTTTTTTTCTTTCTATTTCTGTTCATATTCAGAAGGTTGTCAGACTTCTCATATGTCTTTCTCTCCCAGATCCTTGTTTTATCTCTCTCATGCCTTAGGAACAATGACTTTGCAGAGACCTGGTTTCAGTTTGAGTCTTAACTTTGGCGCTTAACTAGCTCTGTGACCTTGGGCAAATTAATGAACCTTGTTTGGCATGTATTTCCTCTTCTATAAAACAGGAATGATATTCCCTATCTCATAAGATTATTATGAGTAGAAAACTGAGCCAAATGCTTAGTCCTTGTTGGCACCTACGGGTGGCACTCAGTAAATACTAAGTTCTCTCCCTCAGAGGAACAACTGTTATTTCCGAAGCTAAGCCCTCTACTTGTGCCCTCAATAATCCCCTTCTTTCCTGATTTTTGTGGAGACCTTCCTCCTCTCTCTTGCATCTCTAACCTTTCTCGCTTTGTGAGACCCTTTCCTCTGTGAAGGCACCCGGATTTAGTGGGTCTCTCTTTGTACTTGGAAATTGTGGGAAAGGAAGAATCAGTCAGGAAATGAGGTACCTGTGGGTTCTTTAGAAAACTCGGACCAGGAGATGGTTAGAAAAGGACTTGGTTATTCCGGGTCCACTCGTCCATCAAGGAGATAAGGCCATGAGAGTGGGGAAGAGCCCTCTACTAAGTACATGGAGGGAAAAGCCTAGAATCTTGGCACATGCCGAAGGTAGAAGCGAAACCAACAGAAGTTAGTAAAGCAGGAGTGGGGGGAGAGAAACAGAAGAGGAGGATCACAGGGAGCCAGAGCCTGGGCTAGGGCAGGGCAAGGGAGAAAGGAGTAGTAGGGCGTTCACATACGATAAGGTCTGTAAGGAGTCCACTGAGCCTCGTTTTGTTATTTAGGAGGTGCCTACAAGTTTTGCCAGAACATTTTCAATGGTGCAGCGGTGGGAAGTGCGGTTGCAGTGAGCTAAAGGAGGTAGTGAAGGGAGCAAGCATAGCAGATTTATTTGATGAGCTTAGCAAGGAAGATAGAGCACTTGCAAGAGAAGAGGGAAGATCAGTGGAGACCTTTGCTTCTTCCACAAGTATGGCATGCGCTGGGGCATATTTAAAGCTGTACAAAAGGAACCTAATGACAGAGGTTGAGAATACAAGGGGGCTTGGGGAAGCACCAGGGAGGGTCTTGGGCCCGGAAGAGGGGAGAGAGGGGGTGCATGCAGGGCATTGGTGGTGGGACTGCCTTGGACATAAGAATAGATAATGTTCTCTGAAGGCGATGGAGTGAGGAGGGATGGATGCAGATTTAGATAGATTCATAGGCAGAAAGGAGCTTGCCTGACACTTTTGTGGGTTTATTTTCCTCTGGGAAGTAGGAGGCAAGCCGATCTGCTGAGGGCAGGAAGTTGGGGATGCAACGGGGACTTGGTAAGAGTGGTGAAGCTTTGGAATAGCTGTGGTGGGATATGGGAGAGGGTTGTGATGGGACACTGAGATCCCAGGAGAGGCTGCAGACCCTGTGAGGTGACTTTGTCAAGCAGTGCTCAGCAGCACAGAGGTAGAAGCACAGTCGGGGGAGAATGTTTGGACCGATCCAAGGTTGGCAATAGGGCAGATGGGGCTGGAAGAGAAGGGGCTAGGACATTGAGGATGTCTGAAGGGGTCGGAAAAGGATTCACTATGAGTCTCACTGTGAGTTCTTCCAGAACAGGAAGAGAAGCCATGAAGGGGGGATTGGCTGGGAGGGAAGGAGGGGAGCACAGGATCAATGAGGCTGAAGAGCTGGTATCAGGCCACTTCCCCAAGAAACCTTTTGATGGTGGAGGTAAGGGCATCTCAAACACTTTTTCTTTCCTAGCATGAAAGGATTCTAGTATGAACCCCTTTGTCTTTCTTCTCTTCCTTTTATGACATTGAGGAGCTTTTTAAAAAGGTCACCCTGACAATTACAGGCAGTTATAGACCTTACATATCTGACAATACACCCCTCTACCTTGCATCTTAGCTTCTTGCCCAGCTTGTCAGGTCCAAGTTTTTGTTTTTGGCGATGGTAATCTGGGACAATGAAAATAATTTCCTTCGAGTGGAAGCACAGTCTTTCACGCAGGGGCCAGGGGTCCACCCCTTACCTGCCATGGGGACCTGTTGTTCGGTCCTTGGTTTGGTCCCCAGTCCAGTCCCCAGGGCTGTGATTCAGAGCTGGATTCTCAGCTTCTGTACCTCTTTCAGGAATCTACTATTTTCTATAAGCAGTCACAGCAGGGGCAGTATACATTTTTGTGAAAATTTCCCTCTTTGGCCTTTTGCTCTTTCCTTAAAGCTTGCAAATTGGAAATGCAAAGGAATTCTGAGCTCTGAATTTGGGCCATGAGGAATCCACACATCCAGACTGTATGGAGCTTCTGTGATTCTTCCATAAATGACTCCCCTTTCCTGATCTGGTAGAATATTCCTTCAACTGGAAGTTGGACTTGGACAAGTCACTGTGGGCCTCAGAATTGTCTGTGAATCTGAGAGTCCGGGTATACAATCCCTTCTACCCTTGATGCACTATGGTATGGGGGTATCTGAGCACACCTGTACACTCTTATCCATTTTATGTAAATGGAAATCACTGCAGAATGGGCATCTTTGATAGACTCAGAGAAAGAGCAGGTGCAAATGCTTCACTAGGAAGGAAGTAAATGTATCCTTCCCAGGCATACTTAATTCATGTACATCCCATAAGTCACAAAACATTGGAAATCAGGAATGAAGGAGTCTCATTACCGTAACCGATTCAGTTAATCTGCCCTGTAGTTCATTTGGTTGTCCAGTTGCATTTCTAGTATTGAATGCAGAAAGAGCCTCATTATTGGTTTCCTAATGCCTTCAGCAGGCATAAGTCACCTACAGAGGCACAGGCAGTGTGATCCCCTTTTCTTCTCTTCCTAAAAATCCTTCCATTTTGGATTCCAAGAGGAAGTAGTTAAGAAAATCAGCAGAACCAGATTTGTTCTGGTTCTATTTCTGGAGTTGGTTTGGTGCCTTTTTTTTTTTTGGTCCAATAAAGAATGTACTTTAAAAACCCTTTTTAAGGGTTTTTAAAAACGCTTTTAGCTTCTGGAGGCACCATGGATATGTCCTCCACTCTATGTCACTTCCTGTCTCTCTCATGCTGTCCTCCCTTTTCCTCCCGCATTTTGCCAAATGTTCAGGGCACAAAGATACTGGACTTCCTTCATAATATTCCCTGGTCAGGGGTGAGCCCTTTACTCCAGATTAAATTTTGATTATATTGGGTCACTGTCACGCAAAGTTGGTTTTAATGAGTTATCTCAACCAAAGGGATCCAGAAGTGCCAAGGTTGGAAAGGTCAAGGTCCTTGCTGCCCGAAGTATGGATTGTGGACCAGTCATATCATGAGCATCATCTGAGAGCTTGTTAGAAATCCCGGATCCTAGGCCCCAACCCAGATCTAAGGATCTGCATTTTACCAAGATCTCCAGGTGATTTCAGACACACATTAAAGTTTGAAAAGCACTGGTTGCGATGGCATATTAAGAGAAGCCAATTGGCTCAAATACTGTTTTAACCTTCACCTTATCTGATTGAGGGCTAGGCTATCTCAGAGGCTGCTTGGTTTTTTTTTTTGTTTTTGTTTTTTTAATTCAGAGAGGGAGAGAAATGGAGACCATTAGGAGTCTGGGATATTGAAGATACCTTCCATTATGGAAATTTGTCCCCTCTGTTTGGTGTCCCAGTCTGTCATGCTGCTGCCAATCTCTTGTGAGCTTAGATGGCACTGCATTCCAAGAAAACAAAACCACACTGTAGATAGAGAACATGTATGATAGCTCTAGTTTCTGTTCTAAGACTTACAGAGGCAAAATGAAGCCCAATAATGGTAATTACCAATAGGTTTTCAGGATAAGTACTAAGGAAGAGGCAGAAACCTGTTTTGATAAGTCCTGTTACATATTAGCAGATTCATTTTGGACAGTAGTGTAAGGAAACCATTAAGAGAAATAATATTAGTGTGTTTTGTGGCATTTGTGGCATGTGGTCTCCTACTGAGGGCCTGGGTAAGTGATGTCCAGCATGGAAATAGAGCTGCCTTTCACGAAGAAGCCCTTCTCTTCTGCATTGCATAGCAGTGTGGTGAGATGCATTAAGTGCAACTGTTTATGATTTGGAAGGTGAGGAAACAGGTGATTTGTCATCTAAATGAAATGTACATCACTTTGGCAGCCATAAACTTAAATAGTCCTTGTAGGACACTAAGTGTTTGGGGGCCTGTGAGGACACACAAAAACTATGGATTAAATGCTTCGAATTATTTATCATTTGTCTTTTTACATGGGTATCCGTCATTCTCCCTCCCACTCTAGCTAGATGAGTTTAATCACTTGTGAAAATGCCTGGATTCTTTCTCTCTCAGAGAGACACCCTAAAAAAATGCCTGCATTGGCAAGTAGTGGAGGAATGGTAACAGATTTAAATCAACCAGGGACTTCTTTTGACCCTTGCTATCGTCAAATTGCTTAGAAAGAGAAAGGCAAAGGACTCAGGAATCTCCTCTAATCAAAACTATAATCCTTGGGTCTTATCCCATCCCAAATTCCTGTGCAATTAAAAAAAATAACGCAGTTCCTTACTAGTTTAAAAATACATACGAAATATTAAACTTGAGTGATACTAGAGGGAAGAAAAGCAATAAAAATCATCTGCAAGTCACCTCCATGGAAACATAACTTAATATTTTGGTTTAGTTTTTCTCCCTCTCAGATTTATATATAAATATATATAAATGCATACAATATTTATATTGCTTTTACAAAAGTGTTACCACACTGTCCTTTTGCATTTAGCAATGCATTACATTTTCTCACATTAATAAATACTCTTTTCTATATGATTTTTTAATGGCTGCGCCCTATGTAGTTAAGCTCCTCTAAGAAATGGGCATAACTAGAGTTATGGGTCTAATCAAATAGGGAACAAGAACAAAAAACCCTCTTAGTTCCAGGAGCATTGAAGTTCACTAAATAAATTCCATTTCCAGTGGGAAATTATATGACTGAACGGCAATTTGGTTTCTTGTTTTTGTATCTTGTTATGACTGCACACACTTGACTCAGTCTCTCATTTCTGAAAATGATTTGAGGCTCCGGAGGTTTTCTTGTTCCAAGATTCTGAGATGTCTCAGCCCCCGGGTCTCCATCTGCCCCGAGAAGTACCTGATGAATGCATACACAAAGCCTAAATATGTAAGTTACTATGGAGTAGCGAGAGAAACTAGCCAAGGAAAAAAAAATTAGTTCTTCCTTCTCTCAGTTTGTAAAAAGGAGCAGCCCTCTCTTGTTGTCTGCATTCACTTTGTTTGGTTTTTTTAACATCTTAATTGGAGTATAATTGCTTTACAATGGAGTGTTTCTGCTTTATAACAAAATGAATCAGCTATACATATACATATAACCCCATATCTCTTCCCTCTTGCGTCTCCCTCCCTCTGCATTCAGTTTGGAAAAGGGTCTATAGGTGATGCTGAAAGTTGGGGACTGTATGAATGTCAGGATATGGCAGAGAACCTTTCAGGAGCACAGTTGCTATCATGAATCTGCCCTCAATGAGTGACTGCTAGCTTCTCACTGGAGAAACTTCAAAGTCCTTGGCCCTGCACGTCGTGTCCCCATCCTACTTGTCTACTCTTATTTCACGGTGCGTATTTCATGGCGCTTGCCTACATTAACCTTGCATGCAGATGGGTCCATTCACATAGAGACTAGCTCCTCTGGCTCTGCAGAAATGCTTGGCAGGCTTCCTCCTCCGATAGGAGCTTCCTGGTTTTTTCCTCCCCTTGTAAATCCCAGCCACTCTTACTCGAGACTCAGTTCCTCCATGCAGTCTTGCCGTCCTCCAGACTTCCTAGCTCCTGACGCTTACTGACACAGATGGGCGTCTCTCAGTTGGTATTTCTCAAATACTTTAGTCACCTGATGATGTGTGTATGTGCGCATACTTGGTTATATGCCAATGTGTACGGACACATCCCTGCTTAAAGCAATAACCCTTTTCCATGTACAAGTCAGGTTTCCCATAAGTTGACAAAGAAGATATATTTCTTTTGCCTTCATTTTATAGAAGCCACCCCAATGTCCCACAAATCACTCTGACGTCATCAAGATGGGAATAGCTTTTAAACCTTTTGAATCAGCCATGACTGGCCACAGAATGAATTAAGATCTCTGTGTTTTCTTTGCTATGTCCTCAAAATGACTTATACCTTCCCCTGAACTATAATCTCCAATAACAATGAAGACGCAATAACAGGATGCACGTTAGGTTGATGGAGAGGGAATAATCCACAAAACCTAGAAGTAATGTGAGCTGATGAAGGAAGAATCCAGACGATTCAGAAACATGGGGCTGAAAGCAAAAGTCCCCCCTTTCCCACCCCTCCCTCCTTCCTCTTGCTCCTTGGTTTGCATCTGTGCTCAAGACTACTTTGTGTCTACTTGAGAAAGGCATAATTTTACCATCTCTTAAATGGTAGCCAGTGCCTTTAGGAACCATTTGTGTAAGGGGAAATTTGCCCATGAGTATCTCATAACCTGGGGAACATCTGTAGAGCTAAACTGTGAGACCCTAATAAAGAGGGCCCTGTTGTTTATTTCCCGTTGTCCCTGATAGCACCTGCGGCTAAGTCCTTATGCATAGAAGCTGCCCAATGCCATGGATTGAAGCATCTGGAACAATAGGATATGAAGGTCTCTGTTTCCAGTACGCTGCCAGTGGTATAAATATACCTATAAGAAGTCCTGCCAGACACAAAATTACGTAAGATCACACATTTCCATAAGGAGTTTCTGCCTTCTTTGGGGAAGGTGGGTGTAGGGGAAACTCAGTGGGAGACCCTTGCCAGCAAAGGCTCCATTATAGCAGCAGGAACATAGGGCCAGGCTGTAGTGGGGTGGGGGAGTAGCCCTGACAAGATGGATGGATGAGTCAAATGTGGATGGATTGCTAGGGCCTCCTTAATTCTGAAAAGGGGGTGGGGAGGAATTAATGGTGAAAGGACAGAAAATTCACTATAGACAGTAGAGGAAGAGAGAAACCAGAGGCCCATCCAAGAAACCCAGGGACCCTTTGGGTTTAGAGAGAGGGAAATTCTTTCCTGTCTTCCAGGTGTTAACAACCTCACATTCTCCGCCTCTTGTCTGCATCAATATTCCACTTTTAAGTGAACTCGGGGGGCAAAGAAATTGACATCTGCATTTGGGATGCTCTCTACCTCCTATACCCCGGCCCCCCAGGCAGCCTGCCCCTCCAGCAGAAGGCTTGGGTTTCTCTCTCTTTCCAGCAACCCCCCGGCAATGCCATTTCTTAGCAGAAAGCACTTTCCAATGAGAACTGTTTCTGTGAATTTGAAATCACTCTCTAGCTCCACTTTTCCCCACACAAATGCAGATAGATAATAAACTTTGGAAATAAAAGAGAGCTTCCTATTTCTCTGGTCCGCTCTCCTGACCTTAGCTATGTTCAGTGACTCCTTGGAGTCACACATCCCAGAGGCCAGGTCAGGCCTCTCTGCCCACTGCCTGCACACACTGAGTCAAGAGTTTTCTCAGTGGATTTCTTTGGACTCATACTGAACTGAAGTACAGGTAGATGGGTAACATGTTACCTTGACAGTATCCCGTGCTTTCTGAAGATCACAGTATCCGTGTCACAGAGCAGAGAATCTCCGGGCATTTATTTGTTCACCAGCTTTCCTTTTCTGAAGTGTGAACTTTACAGATGGGACAGTGGTACTCAGTTGTCCCTCAGCTCACTTCTCACACTGCTGCTGAAGCGGTAAGCAGTGGTGCTAACGCCTTCTTCCCTCTCTGGTTTCCCGTCACCTACGGGATCAAGTCTCTGCTCCTGCCCGGTGGCCCCAGACTCCTGTGCTCCCGCTGGTCCCCTTGGCTCCTGGGCTTCAGCTCTACCAATGTTCTTACATTTTCCAAATGGGTCCTGCTCTTTCACCTGCTGGGAACTTGCACTTGCTTTCCTTTTGCCTAAAATGACCTGCCCAAGTTTCTGTCCACTAGAAAACTCCTTTTCCTTTTTTATGGGTGAACGTTTCTTTTTCTCGGAAACCTTTCTGAACTTTGTTTTCTGCTACTTGATATACTCAGTTCTGTTGCTATCATTATTTGCTTATGTGTTTGTTTCCCCGAAGAGCCTAGGAACTCCATGAGGACAGGGATCTTGTTTGATTCATGTTTATGCCCCTCCTCTCCCCACCAGGATCCAGGAAAAAGAGGTGCTCAATAAACAGTTTTCGAATTGACCCATATAAGTTCCCTGCATGCAGCATTTCCTTTTAGCTGGGTTGATGTTAATTTGTGACATGTTCGCCTAAGAAAAACCTAGTCCAGGATTCCTCATTATGTGATTGGTTGATTCCATGAACAACTTCACTCTCCCAATTTTAATGACTTCTCAAGGGCTTCACAGAGGTCTAAACTTGTAGTTGTACTCTGCCTACCTGAAGGTCTGCTGTCAAATGATTAAAGAAAGGACTTGTTTTGGTTAACCTGGTCTCCTTCCAGGAGGATGTAATGATCCAGCTCAGCTGACACAGACAAAGCATCATGGTGGCTTGAAGCCCAGGAGCTCTGAAGACATTAGAAGCTCATTGGAAACCCAGGCACTCCAGAAAGTGTTGCTAGTAGAGGATAAGCTTCCATCTTATTTGAAGATAAGCTCATTTGTCCACTGTCAGGCATTTGAAGGTTTAAAGACATCTCCTTACCTTCGCATCCAAGGATGGAGTTGAATGTGACATTTTGGAGATGAAAAGAAAAAGGCAAAGCTTATTCCCAATGACTGTCTCCCCCAGATTAGGAAATGATCCTCATGTCAAAGGAGAAAGGGGTGGGTGCAGCCTGGTCAGCTGAGAAGAGGGAGGGCGGTGGAGGGAAGGACAGTCACCTTCACTAAGGATCCACTCTTTGCTTGACACTCAGCTCGGTACTTGACATACATGATATAATGTAATTCGTCTAAGAACTTTGCCAGGTAGAATAACTATGTCCATTTTACTGATGCAGAAACTGACCCTCAGAGAAAATAGACGGACTTGTCTGAGGTAAACACGGCTAGTGAGTGGCAGAGTCCCAGTCTAGCTGGAACCAGAAAGTAGGGGTAGTTTTGCACACTCTTATGTTGCTTCTGTGTCCTGACTAGGAGGTAAAAATAGCATGCCAGGTTGTGGGACTGAGGGAAGCGAAAGGGCATTTTGCAGAATCAGATTTTAGGTAGAGATTTATGGGGCTTTCCAGTTTTTCCTGACGTTTGTTATCATGTTTTCTGCCCTACTCCTGTGGGGTCTGTCCTGCCTAGATGGATCAGAATATTTAGAAATGACAGCCTTAGGGAACTAATTCCGGACATAGCTGTGGTAGGCTGGTAAAAAATATGTAACAAGACTTGGAAATAAAAGTAGTATATACTTCCTGCTAAAAAGTAATAAAAGTTGCCTTGAATTGGTGACTCTTGACATCAGCCAGTCTGCAGCCATTGACAGCCCGACTGTCCAATATTCAGGGGACAGAGCTTTAGAATGACAAAGATGGATGACTGTTTTGGGAATGCCTCCTTACAAACTCTAACAGAAAGTCAGCATTAGACATTTTGTGACTGATCTTCTTCTGTGTTTTCACCACTTAATAAATCTGGGGGAAGGTATGATGTCCATGACAATGAAAGTCTTTATAATTGAATTGCATTGAACAGGACAGCTGTAAAAGGGCACGAGGAGGGGGGCTGTTTCTCTGCTCTGGTTCTGATGAGTTATTAGGAGAGTGGAACGAGGGAAGGGAGGGAAGAAGAGGGAATGTTCTCCATGTGAACCCAAGAGTCAAGCACAGAATCTTGAAGTGGGTGCTCCATAGAAGTAAGAACGTCTGGACAAAATAAGATACAAGGGCAAGTGCTAGTGATGGCGAGAGAGACCACCTGAGTTAGAAAAATGGAATAAGCAGAGCAGGCTTCTGGCTGAGCTTGAGGGTAGCTGACTCCAGTGAGGCCGATGAGGGGACGGGAGGATGGCTGAGAAGATCTGGGGTAAGACGGGCAGCGAGAAAGCTATGAGCCAACTCCCCTCCTTCTGCAATGCGAGCCCCATGTCTTCCTGTCTCCCCAGAATAGGGCTCTCTCCTTTAGTAACCAAATTGCCAGGGTGGAGTCCTGAGAGATTCTGAGAGATCTAGTGTTCTCCCAAATACATCCAGGGATTTTCTATGAGCCTTGGATTTCTTTGGTTCTTTCCTTTCTCCATGTTCCTGATCCTACTGAATTCCCTCTTTCACTCTTCCTGGCCTCTTATAACTTCTTTTTTTTTTTTGCCCTTGTCACCCTAGGATGAATGAAATATAGCTACTTCTCTTTGTGTATCTGAAGGTTTGGGGTTAGTGGAAGAGATCTTAGCACTGCCTAGAATAGGAAACAAAATTCACTAGCTATCCCAGGTTTTGGGGGCTTTTCCGCCGGCCACTTTCCTCCCTAATCCCCCCCACCCCCCCCCATTGCTGCTAACTACACTACATCCCCATTTCTCCCAAGATCCCAGCCCCCTCCCTGGTGGTGTCTGCAGTTGGCTCCAAAATTCTGGTTGCTTTATTAAGCAAAGCGATTTAGCTCTCCTTGGCTCACTCTGCACACATGTAGACTAGCTCAGTGGCCTCACTCCTCATATCCCAAGAGGCCCATCAACCTGACAGCTCAACAGAAAAATCAGCTACAAGGAGGTGGATCGTGCCACTTCCTTAGAAGGCAGAAGTTGCAACCCCTGATTGTTTTAAATAGAAATCTTTTCCTTCCTCCAATGTTGAGAGTGGTTATGACAGAGTCAAAGGATATGGGGGCTGGAAGAGTGAGCACAGCCTGCTCCCAGCTCTGCCAATAAGGGGGGAGCCTGTGAGTTGCTTGTGTTGGGTTTTCTACTGGAGTTGCTTCCTACCTTTGTCCTGGGAGAGGCAAGTGGCTTGGTGGTGGTGTCCTACTTATTGCAGGGAAAACTTGGGTCATTTCATAGAAGTGGTGATTCAAGACTTCGGTCCAACATGACCTTGGGCAAATCCTTGACAAATAGGAAAAGGGACTTGGAAACACCGCGGCCTCCCCTTCATAATTACTACTCTGTTTGCAGGAGGCTCCCCTCGTT
Organism: Eschrichtius robustus; assembly: GCF_028021215.1. NCBI lineage: Eukaryota > Metazoa > Chordata > Mammalia > Artiodactyla > Eschrichtiidae > Eschrichtius > Eschrichtius robustus. The sequence goes on from NC_090824.1 coordinate 15,751,226, forward strand.
CTTGGCCTGCACAACCCTGACCCCGCCGCCTCTCTGCTTCCTGTGTCACTCACTGTACTACGTTGTTAGGGGCCCAAATGTCTTCTCACATAGAGTGTGTGCCCTGTGCGGACAGGGCCTCAGTGACAATCTCCTCTTAAGAGAATAAAGGAAAGAATGAGGGGCTGCTTCCGAGTTTTGGATTTGCTTTGCTTCTCTCAGCCTTGTCCGTCTCTGCATCTCTGGCTGGCCTTCCTCTGGAATAGCCTTGCTTTTTTCACTATTCATGACTCAAAGCCAGGTCCTCCACTCCTGCCCACCCTCCCTGGGAGAACAGGCTGCTTAACCTGCCACCCAAACTGAATTCAGTTTACTAAGATGTCCAGTTTGTAGAGCCAATGATAACCCCTGCTGGAAATGACCAGGAAGGGCCCAAATCAAGAGTGGCCATGATTGTCCTTTCATGATGCATAATTAACAGAGCCTCTGAGAGGGGACAGAATTTTGGTTGACCCAATTCCATCTGCAGTACAAATGGATAAAAAAATAAAAGCTAGGGCTAAGTTAGAGATTTCCCTCCACTCTTGCGGCAAATATCACGCATGCTATTTGTTTAATATCAGTTCATTGAACTCTATACATTTTCCTTTCCTGAGAAACAAATGCATGGGTTGAGTTGTTGCCTGTTCACAGATTAGACTGTTTGTTTTAAGGGTATCAGCATACTGCCTCTTTATTCTTTTCAGACCCTTTTAAAAACTCCAATTCCTATCAAAACCCCTATTTCATTCACACTGCACACACTGTCCCACAGTGTTCTTACTCAGGAGGAGTTTAGTCATTGTTTGCTGATTTTTATGGGGACAAACACAGATATTCAGGTTTAGAAAGAGTAAAGGAAATCATCGCATATCAGGGACTGGCAAAAGGCTGCTGGGATTTCTAATGGTCTCTGGGTGAAGAAGGGCTCTGTCATCTTTGAGAGGACTCTTGGTTTTTTGGTGACCCAGATTTCCCACCCATAAAATGCTGGAACACTAGGGCATTGGTTCAAATCTCTTAAGTTGGGATTCAGATGAAGTTTTCAGAATTCACGCTTCAACACACTTGGGTGCCCACTGGGGCTGTGAAAGGTCCAGAGGGTACTGGGGTTGTGGCTGTCCTCATTTTGCACAAGTTGAAACTGAGCCCTTGAGGTTCAGTGACTCGGATTCGCACAGCCAGATCCCAGCCTCAGGTCCTGGGATTCTAGATGCTTGCTCCTCGCTCCCTTTCTGCCTTCCTGACAAAACGACAAAGCAGATTGTGCACGACTCTCCTGCTGAGTGAAAGGTGAGCAGTGTCAGCCTCATGGTCCAAAGGCCAGGACATAATCAGCTCCGCAGGCTCTATTTACATAGATCTTTGCCACCTTCATTCTATAAAACCCCAGAGTGCCAGTGTTTACTGCGGCGGAGTAAAGAGTCAGGATGTGTATGTTCTTATTCTCTCCCTTCTTTACCCAGCACATCTCCCTTTTCCTTCCCAAACTTATCTGCCTCTGCCCTTGGGTTTTGACTGAAGGGGAGGGGAGGGGTAGGGAAATGAGAAGAAGAGTTGAGCCACAGGGACTGAAGGAGGAGGGGAAGGCAAGTGGCAGGGTGCTGTCCAGAGAGAAGCAGCAGAGCTCGAGGTGCTGGAAGGAACCTCACGAGACCGTGCTGCCCTCCTCTTCTCAGATATCTGCCTCCCTGGGGAAACAGGGCAACTGGGGCCCAAACTCTTCACTCCATGGGGTGGGTGAACCCTACAACAGAGGGTCAAAGGGCACCCAGCCAAAAAGATCATTTTCCTGTCCAAATGCCAATAATATTCTCTAGTTTAGCAAGGAACTCACATCCAGATGGCTCTGGTTTTGGATGGTTCCCGAGAAGGAAAGGAAGACTGTGAGGTGCCTCCAGGGAATATGCAGATCAGGACCAGGGACAGTGCCCCGGGGGCTGCAGCCTCCTCCTCGTTCTCCAGAAGTCCCATGGGGTAACACTGCGGGGCCAGAAAATATCTCACAATAAACATCCTTCCAGCCATCCTGAGCCACCAAGGCCATCTGGGAAAGAAGTAACTTTTAGGATGAGGTCAAGCCGGCTGGGCAGTCTGGAGAATGCAGGGAGAAGGAAGGCCTTCTCTCATTATGGCTTCACTCGAGATGGCAAGGAAGCATCTGAACACCTGCCCCTGAGGGCCAGGGCTCCACCTTCTATCAGGGAAGAGGAAAAAATAATGCTTCAACACAGTACTCAGTTTCTTTGCTTTTAGAAGTTTCAAATAGCAAAATGTGGGCACATTTACTGCCTGGAGCCATGGTTGAAATGCCCTTCTTTCCTACAAACATCTGAACAACTAATAAATATGAGAACTCTTCCAGGAACCTTCATAGGCAGATCTGAGGAGGTGAGAAGTGGGGAGTGAGGGAGTGTAGCCGGACTGTAAAGGGGAAGCTCTGTATGGCCAAAGGGTTAGTGTATTCTTTCTCAGCAAGGGCCAGAAATGACCCAACATGTAAAGCAAGAGCTGAATAAGTTGTTGAGCCAAAGAAGGTGATTGAACTGGGTCCCTGCTGAAATCAAGAGCCACAGGAAGCAGTGGGAAATGCATAGTCGGGTAGTTCCTGGCAGGACCAAGCAGGAGAGAGGTCCTGGGAGAACCACTAGTGGGGTACTCTTGCTTGTAATGACCTTCTACTTGACTCTACAGAGTCTACAGAGGGATGCGTAGGTGTGCTTAGTTGCATTTAAATGTTCAAGGACAAGGCAGAACCCCCATACCAAACCTTTGGGTGCCCTTCTACTGGTAGATCATGACAGACAGTTTCTGGATCCCCTGATGGAAAGGTGTGCTGGAGATGGGGAAGGAAGACACCCAGAAACTGCTCTTCTGGTCTGTGCTCTTCCTGGTGGAAGTAGGTTCCAAAGTTGGCCATGATGTCCACGAAGACAGATGCTTCCCCAGTGATGAACTCTGGGACCCCAAGCTGGGTCACCACAACACGTGGGCAGTGAACGGAGACTAGGTGAGTCAGGCATGGCCATATCCAGGGAGAGATGGGGTACATGCCTGGGGAAAGAGGTGGACAGAACTGGAAGGCTATGCGATTATGGCTTTGGTTACCTCAAAAAGCTCTTGCCAGTGGTTTTCCAGTCTTGGCACAGGAAAATGGCGTATTTTCCATTCTGAACCAGAGGGTGACTCCTTCTTGACTGGAATATACCTTACAGCAGTGGAGTTTAACATTACTTGGGTCATGGATTCCTGTGAGGGTTGATGAAAGTCATATTTGCAGAAGGAAAAAAGAAAAACATTACACACCATTTCAGTGTGTTTATGGATCCCTTGACGACAACCCCCCAGATCCTGATTTGAAAGCCACTGCTTTTGTCTATTTTTCTTTTTGCACACCAGAGGGTGTATAGGAATCCTGTAAGGTATTGGCCAGGTGCCAAAGTGAAGATGGGACTATTGGGATGTGACTGAGCTTATGCAAAAAGGGATGTTCTGGGTGGAGGAATGCAGTGAGCTGTGTGAGCTTCCCATTCATGGGAAGACTGCATTTTTTGTCTGTAGGACATGTAGCAAGATTCTATTTTTCCCCCAGGATACGTCCATCTGTCCACTGTGCTGTGGCTGGAAGACAATGGATGGATAGGGATGGATAGATGCCTTTAATAGCTACTCAGAAACTGATACTTATTGGATGTTAGGGTTGGGATGTGCTAGCTCTGTGGTGAATGCCGATTGGAGAATTTCTAGGTGGTAGTGCCTGGTGCAAACTTACCAGCAGGGTGAGCCCCTGACAAGATGGACAGAAGGTGGATCACCTCTTACTTACCCCTAAGCAGCTGCACAAATTAGGGAAGATGACAAAGCTGGCTGGAGCACCTCCAAAAATAAAGGGTTACACTCAGATGATAAAAGTATCAAATTCATAACTAGGAAAGAGGGGCTTTGAGAACACAGATAATGCCAAGATCAAGGACTTTTGTAAGCATTCCATAAAGGAAGAGCCAAGGGAGTCTCGCCCTTCTAAAGTGCTCTTAGACGCCTGGGGTGCCAGGGGGACCCAATTCAGAAACTCTGTGGATACATTCTATTGGAGAGTCTAGTACTTCACACTTGCAATGACTTGATCCCAACTGACCAAAAAGAGACTTTTAGTGTCTCTAGAAGGCAGCCCCATAGGAGTTATCAGTGACTACAGTTTTTCAACACCCAGAGTCCCTCCCAGTTTCCTGCCTCATTGGATAAGACTTGTCCTGTGATATAACCCTCTGCCTGCCTTCTGCAGGTGTGGGTGCTTTCTAGAATCTTCTTTCATACCCTCCCCACTCCTGCCAGAGGGTGGGTGTTGTCTACAGATGCTCTGAGGAGTCTCAGAAAAGCTTGAGAAGCTCCTTTCCGATCTATCTAGTGAAAGGGCTACACACTTAGTATCCAGGACATGCAGTTTGGATGAGGAAGTGTTGAAATATTGTTTGTTCAACTGGACTGAGTATTTTAAATCAGGACTGTTCTGGAAAGTCCAGAATGGTGTGTGTGTGTGTGGGGGGTCCCATACCCTGGTCCTGGTGCCCTTCCAAATCTCCCCCCAATGGAATGGGCTCTCCTGATCTAAGTCCCCTGATTATTTATCTGTTTACACTCATGAGGTGTTGGGACAAACTACACACGAGACTCCAAAGCCTGCCCACAGTCATGGTTAAATGCAGGTTCTCTATGTGTTGATGTTCAGTGAATTTTGAAAGGTTTTGGCACTTGTTATTTGGACAAATTGTAAAATGCCCCTCCTTGCTCTTCCTCTTTTCTTCCATAGGCTGTGAACTTTGTGGTTTCTGAAACGAGTCAGTTGTTGTTCGAATATTATTTAAGGAGACAGGCGTCAACGCCATTGTAAAAATGGTAACAGTTTAAACCATCACTTAAAGGGGTGGTGAGTTGCAGAACAGAATTTTAGTGTGGCCAGACAATTGGCTTTCTGTGAGATATGGTCAAAGTAAGGAGTGGTCAGGAGGGCTGGGGTGGCTCTAGACACTCTACCACCGACATCGCCACTAGGTTGGGGTAGACTCTGGTGCACTGAGCCCAGCAACAGATCCCCACAGTTGAGGTTCAGCTAGGTGGGCAGAGCTGCTTAGCTTTCTGGCAGGTCCAGCGAGCTCTCATCATGAAGCTGGAGCCAGGTCATGGAAATTGGGGGGATGCAGAGAAGTCCAGGTGGGCTGGCTATTATTGATAAGAAAGCTCATTTTCTCATTCATCCATCCAAAATTCTTTCAATTGGCATGTATTTTGTTTTTTCTCTGTGCTAGGCACCATATTTCCCCTAAGGTTATATAGAAATGGTCAAAACTTCATCTCTGCCTTCAAGGTCACAGCTACTAGACAAGGCAGTCAAGTTGAAGTGGAATTACAACGGAATGCAAAAGCACTATCCTAGAGATAAGCTACAGGGGGACTCTGAAACCTAAGGGTGAGGCCCTTCACCTTGCTGGGGGGAGTCAGGAAAGGCATCCAAAGAAGGGGGTTTCTGCTCTAGATGTGGATCTCTCCCAAGGAAGGGCTGGAGAATGGAGTGGAGATCAACTTTCCAGCAGAGGGCACCCACCGCTGGGTTAGAGAGTCCTGACTTGGTTGTGAATAGGGCTGGGGCTTTAATCTGTTGGGGAATTGGAAAATCAGAATAGCGGACCTGGAGCACCAGGTTGGAGAATCAAGAAAAAGACCTTGGAACACGGGGTACAAGGCAGAAACCCAGTCCTCTGACCTTGGGCACATGGAGATTATCTGGGTTTGGGAATTCCAGGATGCAGGAGCCCTGATTGCCCTACGACTAGAATGGAGATAGTGAACTGCTCTCAGGGATGTATGCAAGCTCGGGCATCAGTCCTAGGGCTCAGAGGTCAGGATGAGAGCCAGGGAGGGTCCAGGCGCAGAGCTGTAACCTAGCTACCTAGCCATCATGGGTGGGCACCACTCCCCTCTCAGTCTACAGGCAGGAGACCTAAAGCTAAGCCCTGCCAGATGGGCAGTGGGGTAGGAAGGGATGGGCCGGGGGGCGGTGGGGAGAACTGAAGCGACTCCACCATTTCCTTCCTCGTGCCTGGCTTGGTTTGGATCTAGACTGGGGTGAGGTGCCAGCCTTGCGTAGGCCTGGCTGTGGCAGGGAAATGGAGAGCTGGGGGTGGGGATGTGGATGAGCTGAGAGATTCGGGATACTCATGTTCTACAGAGCTGGGCGGCTTTCTGGTTGAGAGTTGGGTTGTATGAAAACTGTCACATGCAAATGGATGCTTAATGTTGTGGAGATAGATGATAGAGTTGACTTGTCAGGGGTTAGCCAATCAAACTTGGACCAGTGGCAAACCCTCGGCCCTTCTGACACCAGGATGTCCCTGACCCTCATTGCACGCCTCTGTGCAGGACGCCTCTAGCAAGGGTATGTATGCTAATTTCAACCGCCTGGGAGGTTACGGAAGCTAATAGGCTGTCTTTGGATCCACAGTTGTCTGCCCCTCTATCTTGATTCCTTCCAACCCACCCCATTCAGGGAATACATTTCTACCTGTACCTTGTGCATCTTGCAATCTGGCCTGGGACCTGATCTGGAGCCTTGACTTAAGAGAACTAAGCCTTTGAATCCTAGTTTTTGATCCTGACTGCTCTTTGATCCACCTCTATATTCCTGCCCCTACAAGGCACTTGGTCCTGGACCCCAGCTTGGTCAAATCTGTCTTTGATCCAAATTGTGCTCTTGGTTATAGCTTCAGTAATGACATATTTCAAAGCCAAAGTTAAATCTCTGCCAGAGGAACATGTGAATATTCAGAGCACAATCTTGTATACCTGGCCTACATGACTAACTTAGGAGTAACAGAAAGTTTTAAGAGTAATAACTGCCTTTTGGGTGAGATTTAAAACTTAAGGCCAGAGCATTTTCTTATAAAACCATGGATATGTTTCCTACATGTAGAAGCACAGACAGCTAGTTAAGAGCTGTATCAGGTTCTTGAAATCTGCATAAAATTTGGCCCATTGGGTCAAAGAAAACTTGTATGAATTGGCATTTCTCTTCATATTCTGAGACTCCAGCAGCAGTTGGCTTCTTTCTTGTTTATTGCCCTGAGTGGCCATTTCCCTGCTAGCCTCAGATTATGTACTTAGGTGTTTTCTAAAAAAATTTGAAACTGTGCCCAATACTCTTGTCATGCGATTGTTCATTCACTCTTATTCTTTGATGCAACAGTTTTCCTCTTCTTATACCCCAGAGAAGTCCACAAAATGCTAAATTAAATGAGAAAGGCCCTCATTCTCTGATATATAGCCCTTGTAATAAATTTCTCTCCTTTGGCAGTTGTTGGCATTTTGGGTTATTTGACTACTTTGACTAAATATATATGTGTATGTATATATATATATATCTATATATCTATCTATCTATCTATCTATATCTATATATATATATACATATTTCAGTCCAAAGCTTCAAAAGTGGTAAAACCTTATGGCAAAAAGAGAGGTTTATAACTGCAGTTTTGCAACTAATTACAATGTCCTGATTTAAACGCATTTTGCTATACCAATTCAATGGTAAAAAATAATTCAAGAAATGCATGAAATTTTTTTTTTGGGGAGGGAGGAGAAATTAGTGATTTTTAACTATGCTAAATCCAAACCAGTTCAGCAGATGTGGGATGCTGATGAACTAATATAGCCAGTGCTTCTCCTCTATGAATACCTTGTGATGCCAAGGGCTGTTGGGATGATCCTTGTCTTTCACTGGCAGCCCCAGGGAATGTGAGAAATAGACAGCACATCTATATTTAAATTATATTTGGGGTATATTTAGCCAGTAACAGAGACACTGTAGACACTGAGTAGAAGAAGAGCGTTCCCTGCCAGTGAATTGCCAGCTGGCGTTCATGACACTTTAGGCTCCCAGACACCTCCGGGTGCGCTTTTATTTCCAGGAAACGGCTGGTGTCTTAACCATGACTCCTTACTTTGCCTGCTAAGATAGAATGTATATTTGGGCATCTTTATTTGATGTGGTTTCTCCCTCAGATGCCAATCAGTCTACTTTATTTGGAGAGGAAGAAGACAGCTGGCACAATCCCGTTGGGGCAGTAACGGAGGAGGGTTCGTGAGAGCTAGTTTATTTCTTCCTGTCCCCTGAAGGTAGAAGAAACCCTATTTCAGAGTGACGGGTTTCCTTGGAATTTCCTAGTAGTTCAGTGTATGTTGACAACATGGAAAGGGCTTGTCCTTTGGAAGGGAAGTTATTTCAGAAAAATACACCTGTTGAAATTTCCATGTGTGGAGATGTTTATTTATAGGGGGATATTACCTAAGTAAAAACCTCAACAACCCCCCAAGCCCTCCAAAAAATCCTCCCAGTATAGGCATGACACCTTTTGTTCCCTCATAGCCAGGCTTTCCCCTCTGTGAGTGATGCAATCAGTCAAGCTAGCTCTAATCGTAGACAGTCTTGAGGTTCTTGAAGAACACAAAGGCTAACAATGGAAGAAAAGCCATGGGCCTTAAACACAGGCGTAAGTTTCTTCATCCTCACTTTGGGATCCTTATTCAGGAGGTGCCTACCAAGCCCTTCCGTGCTGACTGTTTACTGCTGGAATCTGCTCTGATTGGTTGGTGCCCGTACCGTATACCGGTTGTTAAATATTTTGAACATCAGGTCCATCTAGCTTAGAATAGAACTGGGAAGGGAATAGCAGTTTAAAGGATGCGAATGGGTCAGAAGTGACACTCTCAGATGGGAAGAGTCCCAGCTGTGACAGCAGTCACTGGGAGGAGGATAGGATGGTGAGGGGGGAATTGACTGGACCACCCAAAGCAGGCATCAGTAAATTTGAGCCTTTCAAAGCCCTTTCTTTAAAAGTCCGAAGGTGGAAGACAACATTTACCCGTGAAACCTAGGGAACAGGAGTGGGCTGGAAAGGGAGGTGAGGCCAGGAGGGTACCCGAGGGAGCACGAGAAACAGGGCTGGAGTGTGAATGGCTTGCCTCGATTTGTCCCTAGTCTGATGGCCGGTGAAGCTGGCCGCCCCTGAGGCACTGGGTGAGGGCAGACATAGCCTGAGTGCCCAGCCCTCTCAGCTGCTCTCCCCACCTCCTTTCTAGCACCACTACTGGGGAGCTGGCCCAGACTGGAACATGTCCTAGGGGTGTGCCCTGGCTGAGGCCCAGCCCCTTCCCTCCTGCTCAGCACATCCCTTTCATGGCCCCCATTACTCTTCTGAGTGTTCAGAGTGGGCCCCAGTTGGCAATTCATTCATGCACTTGTTTTGTCCGTGCTGGGAACTCTGAAGGAGGAAAGGTCGAACCTGCCTTATACTGTGGTCATGGTATATCCCTGTCACTCTAACTTTCAATAGCTTTGATGTGTAAAAAAATTCAAGCCTGTGCATGCTTTGGTTTTTCCTTTCAGATTCACTATGTTACTTGCAGGCAGTTTAATGTTAACAGAATTTCTGTAAACAATTTGCATTTGACTTGAGGATGTACTATATTGCTTTTTCCCTGAGCAAAATTAACTGTCTACTTGTCTTTTGGGGAGTGATATTAAGTTAGATTTTATTCTGCAATGTCACGGCAACACAAGTGGTAGATGAGCCAGGCATAAACTGAGCCTGGATAAGATGGACATTTTCCTCTCAATAAATCACAAAGGGGTAACTGAAAGTGGATGCTAGTCATAAAGTTCCACGTTATCACTTATCTTTGGGTGTGCCTTAGGTTGACTACTTCTGAAGATGTCCTTTGGGGTTAGAAGAAACACTTCATGTTCAATGAGCCAACATATGCTGCTGGTTAAATGTTTTCAATTTTTCATGTGTAAGTAGCCAGATTTCACAATACGATGCTTCAGTGCCTTGTGGAAGTAAAGGCTGAAGACGCACCCAGGTGTCCGAAGCCCCCTTGAAAACTGGTTAGTGTGCCTTTGGGAGAAGGATACCTAACCTCCTGAACAGGGATCAAAGTTCATAGCACTGAGGCTAGACATGTGACTTTGAGTGGAGGGTCAGTGCTGAGGACTCCTTGGCATAGCCAAAGAGAAGCCCAGTAGAGATGGGGAGATGATTGCTGGAAGTGGACACCTCACTGTGTCACCTCATCTTGTGATTTTTTTTTTTATCCTGGTAGAGGTAGACCTCATTCACAAAGAGGCAGAATCCGTGAAATGGCCTATGAAAAGTGACGTTTCTCTCTGCACTGGAATCTCAGCTAAAGCCTTAACGTTGAGGGCAATGGGCTAAATAAATAAATAACTCCACATTCATTCAGAATTTACCAAAGAGGAACCAGAGTTGTTCTTTGAACACCTGCACCCATCAACCAGGTCCATCTTATTGGAATATTGCCATTTATTGGGTGAATTATTTTGAAGGGTATTTGAAGGAGTAAAGCCAGCTATGGGTCTTCTCCTCAGGGAAGGGAAAAGAGGAGATGAGAGGGTGTTGCTACTTTTTGCTCTCATTCATTAGCCAAATGAAGAAGACCTAATAAAACCACCAGAACTTCTCACAGACTTTGGTGCTTTCTGTTAGAAGGGGTGACCATGTCACATTCCCTGGCGGAATGCCAGTTGGGGTTCAGAAACTCATTAGCTTGCCTGTTTCAGCACAGAGTTCTCTAGAAAGATTGACAGGGGCTTCCCTGGTGGCGCACTGGTTGAGAATCTGCCTGCCAATGCAGGGGACACGGGTTCAAGCCCTGGTCTGGGAAGATCCCACATGCCGCGGAGCAACTGGGCCCGTGAGCCACAACTACTGAGCCTGCGCGTCTGGAGCCTGTGCTCCGCAACAAGAGAGGCCGCGATAGTGAGAGGCCCGCGCACCGCGATGAAGAGTGGCCCCCGCTTGCCACAACTGGAGAAAGCCCTCGCACAGAAACGAAGACCCAACACAGCCAAAAAAAATTAAAATAAATAAATAAATAAATAAATAAATAAAAGATTTAAAAAAAAAAAAAAAGATTGACAGGTGTCCCCTGGAGAAGTCTAAAGGTGGGAGGTTGGCTGGGGCAGCTCACAGGAGCAAGTTCAGTGGCTGAGCAAGCTGCACTTCACTGCTTTGAGGGGTAAGAACGTATCCCCAAGGCATCAGGCAGACATGTAAACGGATCCGGCCCAAGTTGTCTTGAAAAGATCCTGTCTAACAAGCCTATTTTCTCGAGTAAGCAGACCCCAGAGATACACTGCCAGGGCAGGAACTGATGGAGCTGGGGTCATAGACGCTCAGCCAGGGGAAGAATTGCTTGCCACAAGGAGGAGCCCTAAATGGTCTTCAACACACCCTTAACTGCTGCCCACGAAATAAAGCCAGTACTTATATGACAGAGGCACATCAAGGCACTGAAACAGCACCAATTAAGTAAAAATTCTTTGATCTCTTCCTTCTCATCCCTTTGGTACCTGGAGAACCAAAAAGCAGACACTGGGTAGATTGAGCTGGGGTAGGAGGTATTGCTGAGAGAGAAGGCCAGCGACCCCTCCAAAGATGCTGATTCCCAAAACGTGAAATCAAGCCTGAGTTGGGCGGAGAAAGAAGCTTTAATTGAACACAAGTTTACAGTTTTGATTTCGGAAGTTTTGATTCTGGACTGGATTTTTGAATTCCTGAATATAAGACTGTTTTTTAACAACTGAAATTGACTTGAAAGTGATGGGATCTGCCCCAGGCACTGGTGGGAGAAAAAAGAATTTCCGGCTTATATCATACCCAGTTAAACCCTATATAAACCTGATAAAAAATCTGCATTCCAGGTGTACTAATGCAGCTTGCTACATTAGCTTGCTGTTAGCTACACTGGCTTTATTTCATACACCTACCAAGATAGTGGTAGTTTCAGGCACAAAATGTGTACCTCCACTCTGGGTATTTAAGGGTTGGCAAGAATTCGCCCAAGGGGAACAGAGCACAGTGCTTTCCAAGGCAAGAGTACAACAGGGAAGACCCGTCCCAGACCATCCTATCCTCTCTAGAGCCAGGAGAAGACTCTTTGGGCTCTGGCTGGATTTTTTTCCAAGGTAGTTTTCAGCCCTTCTCCGTGGACTCACATGGCTTCCCCGTCCCCCAATTAGGATGAAAAGTCCAATGTTTGCCAAAGCTGTTTTCTCCATAGGAAGGACTCACTTTGAAGGGTCAAAAGGATCAAATTGAGCTCCTGTGGACAGCCAAAAGCCAGTGATGCCTCTGGGAACTTTTCTGACACCTTCCACTGAATACCCCCAAGAAGAATCCAGAAACTCTCTTTTATTATCTGTATTCGTACTAAGAATCAAAAGCAGGCAAGGTGTTGTCTCATCTGCTCCAAGAGCATTTTCTTTCTTCTCAGAGCTCACTTTAGGAGCCTCACAATCAAGCACACACAAACAAGAAATACGGAAGCCTCAACAATACGGAAGCTTCCTTTGTGAATGGCAGATTAATAATCATTTATGCTAATGGTCCTGGCTGGGTCACTTTCTTTTCCATATATTGCTCTACTTGACCATATCTCAACCTGAAGACCATTTTCTTTGCTGTGTGCTGGCAGCACCATGTTAAAGACTCAAGAGGATATTTTCCAAAGAATAGTAAGGCATTGCTAAGGTCCTCAAGGACTGATTGGAGTTGTTCTTCTATAGTCCTTTCTTCCGTTGATGACAAAGCACTGTTTGAGTCATACTTCCTCTTTGCAGAGGCAGAGGCAGAGGCAGGAGAAACAGATGAGTACGGTTTCAGAAGTGAGGGATCCTGGGTTCTCTTTCCAACGCTGCCATGGACTTCCAACAAAACCTGAGGCTCAAAGTCAAATATATTGTTAAGCAATTTAAAGCCAGAGGGAGCTGTTACACAGAGGGCATTAGAGACTTTCTGGAAGCTATGTTTATGTTGCCTTTTGTTTTGGGAGAAGACAGGTCCTAACATCCAAATTCTAGTTCATAAGGTCTTTTCCTTAATTTCAAACTCAACCACTAAAATCTGGCTTTTGTTCGTTCTATTTTTTTCCTCTGGAGCTAGACAGATTTCTCATTACTAACACAATATTTTAAATTGCTTTTAGATTGAGTTGGACTTTTTTTCTGATGGTATGAGAAAAGCATGGGAGACATGCTCCGGGCTCCCAAGAGTAGAAAAAGTTAGCAGTTGGAGGAACCACAGCAATGTGTACCCAGTAAAGACAGCGGATGAGGCTCAGTGGGTGTCTTGGATGGAAGTCCCTGGTTTTGTAGGAACTATAGGACAAAAATTGCAAAATCTTTTTATTTTTTGTAGCTTGAATTTCTTACTGAGGATTCAGTTCTGCTTTTCTCTCATCCTGGAGAAAACTCAGACACGGTTCTAAGAGGCTAGCTTGGCCAGCTTATACCTAGTTTTGACTTCAGTTGATACCAAAAATTTCTATAGCAATTGTCTCCTGTTTGTCCCAAATTAATAAATCTCCTTTACTTTTTTTTTATAACAATTTTATTTATTATTTATTTATTTATGTATTTATGGCTGGGATGGGTCTTCGTTGCTGTGCACAGGTTTTCTCTAGTTGCGGTGAGCTGGTGCTATTCTTCATTGCGGTGCGTGGGCTTCTCATTGCAGTGGCTTCTCTTGTTGTGGAGCACAGGCTCTAGGCACGCAGGCTCAGTAGTTGCGGCATGCGGGCCCTAGAGCGCAGGCTAAGCAGTTGTGGCACACAGTCTTAGTTGCTCTGTGGCATGTGGGATCTTTCTGGACCAGGGCTCGAACCCGTGTCCCCTGCATTAGCAAGAGGATTCTTAACCACTGCACCACCAGGGCAGTCCCTCCTTTACTTTTAAAGGCAGGGAGTCTGGACTGTTATTTTTGTTTTAAGCAACTGACAATGAGGGGGAAGTCAAAACACATGGCCTTGATGTGGTCTTTTGAACAGAGATTCTCAAATGGCCAAGAAACCAGGGCAAAGGTCATTGAAGACTGATGTCGACCTGGATTCAAGATGAGCTCCCCTGATCTCCTTGCTGGGATCAGAATCTTGCCCCGACCCCATAGTTGCTTGGCCAGATGACGAATTTATTAGATATTTTTACTCTCCCAGAAGGATAGACCCTGACTGGTTTATCCTCAAATGCTCACTGGAGTAGTCTACTTCAAACAATAGACTACCTAGATTCACTGCTCTGCTGGCTTTCTGAATTTCAATTGTCATGCTCTCTGGGAACTTCTTCCCAACAGGTCTGACAGCTTTCAGTATTTAATGCTGGTTGAAATCTGTTGGATTCGTCATGTCCCTCTAGGGGCTATGTCTTGGCTGCTGGCTGCGGCTTCTCTTCTCTTGTTAGGGGTCTCTTGACGAAACCAGTTCCTCCCATTCTCACAGTGATGGCTTCTTCTCTGCCCCCACTGACCCATGTTTGAAGTATACGGTATACTTCAATGTTGCTTCCATCAGAGTAGTGATATATAAGGGACATGTCCAGATGGAAATATTCTGTGATCAGTAATTTTTGAGAGCTCAGAAATTTTTCTATCAGATGGTCCTTACTGCCAGGAATCATAAGAAGTCTATGCAGAGGCAGAATTTCAGCTCTTGTGGTTATGTAATTTTGAGACTGTCTTACACAATTCTGAAACAACCAGTCAGTACAATTAACCACTCTTTTGGCAGGAAGCACACAAGCATAATCATGCCTTAAATAGTCCAGTTATAGTGTCACTTGTTTTCTGTCAGTGAAGAGGAGGGATTCAGTGATATCTGATTCTCAAAAACACACAAACATAGGAAGCTGGAAGATACTAGAGAAATGGCTACAAAATTCTGGAGGAAACCAAAATTTCCAATCAAGAATTTTATACCCAAACATGGTATTAATGCACATGTGGCTAGAATAAAGAAATTTTCAGACATAGGAAGTGCCCAAAATTTTACCTCTCTATAATGCTTCTCAGGAAGTTACTGGAGGATGTGCTCCATTAAAAAAAAAAAAAAAAAAAAAAAAGCACCAAGTAATCAGAAGACATGGTGTGTCAGTCAGTGCTCTGTGTTCCCCAGACCATTTCTTCTTCCCAGCACACAGGAAGACTACACATCCCAGGATTCCTTGTAGTTATACTGAAGCCATGTGAACGAATCCTGGACAATGGAATGTGGGAAGAAGTGATGTAACCCCTCCTTCAGGTCTGGATATAAAAATATCCAGAATGATCTTCTGGTCTCCTTCCTTTCCATGGTCACTTTGAGGCCTTGAGTTCCAGATAGCTTTCTATGAGATGGAGAGCCACCTGATCCGCCCTGGACATGACATGAGTGAGAAAAAATATTATTAAGTTGAGCCATTGAGATTTGGGCTTTGTCTATTGTAGCAACTAGTGTTGCTTTCTCACACTCAGAGAAAGTGGGTGCTGATGTAACAGAAACTTAAACCATGAGATGTGGGAGCCAGCAGCCCAAGGAGAACTGGTTACAAAGAATTAGTGTTGATGTTTGTTGGCCATTCTGAGATTCATTTGGCAAGTTGTTACAAGAAAGAGATGGCCTTAGGAAATAATTGGGAAGTTGAATTATAGAAAAGAACACGGAAACTAAGGGGTGGAAGGAAGATAATAATTACCTCCAGGAAAAAGCAAGATGGGTTTCAGAAAAGAAAAAAAAGACAACATGTTATAGTTTGCCACATGTCTTATTTATAAATAGCATATAGATTCATAATTTTAGAAGCACTGATGTAACCATGTTGGGCAGGAGGAGATGAGGATGGAGAATGTGCAAGTGTTGGTGGGGGAAGGGGAAGAGAGGAGGAGACTAATATCAGGAGACTGATATTATCATATCAGGAAGCCAATACATTGCTTAAAACCAAAAGAAAAAAAAAAGGGCAATAATAGCATGTTCTTCAGAGATATGCACATTTTCATGCTGAAAGACTCAATTCAAAACAATACTTTCTGATGTATCATCATGTCAGAGAAGGAGAAAGAATTTTAAACCAAACCATTTTCAGTGGTGAATTTCCTGTGACAGTCACCTTGATGGTAGCCATTCTTCAGCCAAGCTATTAAGAGAAATGAGCCTGGTTGTGGTAGAGGCATTAAAAAGTCCTGACAATCAAATGGCTCATTACCCTATTTATCTACCTTGTCTTGTTTTCCTCCTGCAACCTCTGACCTTCACAGTTGGCTCAGAACATGATGTTCCTATCAACCATTTCTTCCCAGATAAACAGCAAATCACGACTGTTATTCTTTCCTTTCTCTTCGGACAATGATGCAAAACTAGTACTTGTGTTAACAGCACACATAACTTAATCGTTGCTATGGAAAATTTGTTCCCTGGTTTTCTTTCTTTTCCTACTTTTATTAAGTAACGGGTCAACAATTTATGGTCCATGGGTCAAATCTGGCCCATTACCTCTTTTTGTGTGGTCTGTGGGGTAAGAATTGTTTCATATTTACCTCTCCTCAATTCATATGTACATAAAGCAAAAACAGTGGTAGTGAGACCGGAATCAGAGAGATTTTTTTTTTAAACATCTTTATTGGAGTATAATTGCTTTATAATGGTGTGTTAGTTTCTGCTTTATAACAAAGTGAATCAGCTATACATATACATATGTTCCCATATCTCTTCCCTCTTGCGTCTCCCTCCCTCCCTCCCTCCCTATCCCACCCTTCTAGGTGGTCACAAAGCACTGAGCTGATCTCCCTGTGCTATGCGGCTGCTTCCCACTAGCTATCTATTTTACATTTGGTAGTGTATATATGTCCATGCCACTCTCTCACTTTGTCACACAGAGAGATTTTTAAATAAAGGGGACCCAGGAATTTAGTCTATAAATATACAGAGGAGGTGCTAATCAATTAATTTCTCAAAGGTACAGTTTGGTTCATTATTTCTCTCCGGTGTCTAGTACAGTGCCTGTCACAGAGTAAGTTAGAGTAAATGCTCTTTGGCTTACTTGTTGTACAAGCATCTGATACACAATAGGTCCTTGGCAAATGCATGCATGGATGAATGAACGAATAATTGGGTGAACAACAAATAGTTATTACTGGGCCCCTATTATCTGTGCAGCATCGTGGGGGAATGGAGTATAAGAAATGGCCCTTGGGGGCTTCCCTGGTGGTGCACTGGTTGAGAATCTGCCTGCCAATGCAGGGGACATGGGTTCGAGCCCTGGTCTGGGAAGATCCCACGTGCCGCGGAGCAGCTGGGCCCGTGAGCCACAACTACTGAGCCTGCGCGTCTGGAGCCTGTGCTCCGCAACAAGAGAGGCCGCGATAGTGAGAGGCCCGCGCACCGCGATGAAGAGTGGCCCCCGCTTGCCACAACTAGAGAAAGCCCTCGCACAGAAACGAAGACCCAACACAGCCATAAATAAATAACTAAACAAATACTTAAAAAAACAAAAAGAAATGGTCCTTGAATTTAAGATTCTTAAAATGTCTTAAGAGTAAAGCATTTTACGATGATAGTGTCAGTAAACAATTAGCAGTTGAATTGAGAGATACAGACCAGTGCCTTCAAACTGGGCTGTCAGACCCCTGGGGTACTCTTACCTGACATTAGAGAGCTGTCCTTTCCCATTTTCCCCTTTTCAAAGCCCATCTCCCACTTCGTCTGAGAAAGGTAAACACTTTACTTTTTCCAGTTCTTACTGTGGTCCATTGCTCTGAGTTATAAACCACACCTCCTCTCTCCAGGGCAGTCAATTTGAAATACTGACTGGAGGACAGAGTCTTTTAATTGATGAAATCAAGGAATAACACCCCCCCACCCCCATCTTTCTTTCCTTTTCTATCTTGTACATATTTCTGTTAAAGATGAAGCATGGCACTGGAAATAAGGATATTTTGGCCCCTGCTGGTGTATCCTGAAATATATTAACTGTAGACCATGGGTCTGATTTTCATTTCATGACCTGCCCTTTTATCCCTCACTATTATGGTGAAATGCATAGCTCTTGAGAATCTGATGAAGTTAAGCAAAGTATTTATAAGAAATAATGAAAACTAAAAATGGGTCTCGCCCTTGGTACCCTCCCCACCAACATATTTTACATAAGTGATCCTTTCTAGCTGTTCTCAATGCTTATCCCCACGATGTCATTACCTAGACAGAAAAGCACCTGTGAGCAGCTCAAGTAGAATAGGTTAGTGATGGTGAATATGAAAAATATAACCGGAATATTTTCAGGAACTATCAAATTTTCAAGTTACCTTGGGTAAACCTGTGGATAAAATTTTTCTGTGATTCCTTAGTCTAAATCTGTGTTGTAATAATAACAATAAATACATGTTTAAACTGCAGAAAATTCTCATCGTGTTTCACCTTATAAAATGATTATTTTGTCTACTTCTTAATGTAAAATAGAAACATGATGATGAAAGCATGATGAAAAGTTGATAAACCACAGTCTTCAAAAGATTTTTAAAAATTCAAGTATAGTTGATTTACAATGTTGTGATTAGTTTCAGGTGTACAGCAAAGTGATTCACTTACATATAAATATATATGTATTCTTTTACATATTATTTTCCATTATAGGTTATTACAAGTTATTGAATATAGTTCCCTGTGCTATACATACAGTAGGTCCTCGTTGTTCATCTATTTTATGTATAGTAGTGTGAACCTATTAATCCCAAACCCCTAATTTATCCCTCCCCCCTTCCCCTTTGGTAACCATAAATTTGTTTTCTATGTCTGTAAGTCTGTTTCTGTTTTGTAAATAAGTTCATTTCTATCATTTTTTTTACTTTCCACATATAAGTGGTATCATATGATATTTGTCTTTCTCTGACTTACTTCACTTAGTATGATAATCTCTAGGTCCATCCATGTTGCTGCCAATGGCATTATTTCATTCTTTCTTATGGCTGAGTAGTATTGCATTGTATATTTGTACCACAGCTTCTTTATCCATTCGTCTGTTGATGGACATTTAGAACTACATCGTCTTTTGTGGTTTGTAACTTTACCTGCATAAAACATACTTGATCACAAAGTCTAATGAAATTAATGGTGCTATTTCTTAACCTCCTACATTATTCTTATTTAACTTTTCCTGTAATGTGTTTTCTGTATTATTTGAGAATATTTAGTTCTTTTATAAAAGGCAAGACAACAAATGGGATAGACAAGATTCATAAGAAGTGTTAAGCATAGTTAAGAAAGCTAGTAACTTACGAGATACAGGCAAAATCAATAGGACATACCTGGGATAAATAATGAGCAAACAAATAGCTTGCAGACTACATATGGGCAAACAAATATGCAGGCAGAATACATAAGTGTTATAGATAGTAAGTAACCTGTGAGGCAGGTTGAAGATAGAATAAATGGAATGTGTGGTGGAACAAAAAAAGAGGGTTAGTTATAGGTACAAAGACTTAGAAAAACCAAGTCATAAAGTGAGATGATGCCGCTTCTGGGCTTCCTTACATTGACCATCCATTGGAGGCTCCCGCTATGGTCTTATTCTGGCCCCACTTGTGTGCCGCCTAAGAAGCTCAGTGAAGACCCAGAGCTATTGAGCAGACTAATTGCCAAGCTGTCGCCATGCCCAGGCATCCTTGTCTTGAGTCTCTTGGATGAAACTAGTGTTTGTGTTGCCTCCAGTCACTTTCTGTCTGCAAAGCCCTGTGTTCAAATCTCAGTCATCAGTGGGGAATACTGATGCAGGAAAGACAAGATGCAAACACTGTGTGACCCAAGATTTGGGTAGTGTAGTCTTTCCATCCTGGACTGCAAGATGTCTGTCCCTCACCCTGAGCACTTGAATCTTCCTTCCTGGGTCCCTTCTTCCAACAAGAAATATTAAAAATTGTATTTACTACTGTATTGGTATAAAGATGAGTATAATCCAGGCTGGTTGACGTTTTTTTCTTCAATTGTAAAAGAAATTAAAACCGCTTTGTGGGCTCCTAAAAGTGCCATGGGCCCTAGGCACTGAGTCTGTAATTCTTGAAGGAGAAGTTGTGCTGGTTCTATCTGATTGTAACCTGAGTGTGTTAGCCTACTTCATCTCTTTCCCCGTCTTCTTACTGTGCTTTAAATTGATTAAATAACCTGTGTGATTCAGGTATTTTGATTTGGTTGGTGAACCTGTGTGACCTGTGAGAAATCTTGCCTGAGAGCATAGATGGAAGCTACCATTGCATCAAGGTAATTTTCGTCACAACATCACCCAAACATCTGCATTAGTACACACACACACACACACACACACACACACACACACACACCTGACAGAATAGCACCCTGTCTTTCACCCTAGGCCCCTCTTCACAAAAAATGCATAATTTTAACCATACATTAAATTTTATACCATAATGAGTTAAATAATGAAAAACAGCAAATAGTTTTATGGTTGATTTTGTAACTTACAAAAATCCATAAGTTTATGATATTAGATCTGTGTCATTTTAATCTTGACAACTTTTTGTAATTTATTTTACAGTATTGTAAACTTATCACTCTGATTTGTGTCTTTTTTAGTGGATTTTATAATTAATACATTACTTTGGGTAAAGTCAGAGGTTTTTTTTTTTTTCTGACAGTAAATCAGGTTTGATTGATTGACTTGATTAAAGAGGACTAGCTTTGCTAACTAGGTTATGTGCTAGATATTTTTCATAAATTGAATGAGCTAAATATGAAGCTCCAAGGTTTTGACTATATAAATACATATATCTATATATTCTAAATGTATATTTATATGTAATAAGAAAAAGTATATTGAAATCAACAAATTTATTTTCATAGTACTTTCCAGTGCATTGGATTAAACAAGATAATTACAACAATAATAAATCCCACATGAAAGTGGCATCAGTCTTGGTCTAAAATGCCTCCTTCTCTGCACTTGGCCGTGACCCAGGTTCACTGTCTTCTGTGGTAGGCAGAATGGCCCTCCAAGATGTCCATGCCCTAATCCCTGGAATCTGTGAATATGTTATATTACATGGTAAAAGGGATTTTGTAGATGTAATTAAGGTAACAGGCCTTAAAATAATGAGGGTATCCTGGATTATTCAGGTGGGCCGGATCTAATCACACAAGCCTTTAAAAGCAGCGAACTTTTTTCAGCTGGAGACAAAGGAATGTGGCAGAAGGAGAAGACAGAGGGGTTTGAAGCACAGGGAGCATTTTACTACCTGTCGGTGGCTTTAAAAATGGAGAGAACCATGATTAAGGCTCTAGAAGCTGAGACAACCTCTGGCTGACAGCCCCCAAGGATACAGCGGCCTCAGTTGTCACGTGAAAAGGAACTGAATTCTGCCGACAACCTGAATGGGCCTGGAAGCACATTCTTTCCAGAGCCTCTGCAGAAGAGCTGAGGCTGGTCAACACTTTTATTTTGGCCTTGAGACCCAGGAGGAGAGAAATCAGGTGAGCCCATCCTACCTACAGAAATGTGACACAGTAAGTTTTTGTTGCTTTAAGTCACTAAATTGGTGGTCATTTTTCATGGCAACAATAAAAAATGAATATATACCCTCCTAGCTTTCAGGACAGTGCCATACCTGCAGCTGACTCTTTTGCTTGTTAATTTTTGATTTTCTTCCCTCTGGAAGAGTAGTCCTTACAGCAAAAAAATGTGACTACTGTGTGTGTCAGTCACACTGTCTTATACATGCCTACTTTTGGGATATTGCAGGTTTAGTTCCAGATCACCGCAATAAAGTGAATATTGCAATAAGGTGAGTCACACGAATTTTTTGGTTTCCCAGTGCATATAAAAGTTATGATTACACTATGCTGTAGTTTATTAAGAGTGCAATAGCACTACATCTAAAAACATATGCATACCTTACTTTAAAAATATTTTATTGCTAAAAAATGCTAACTATCTTCCGAGGCTTCAGCAAGTCCTAATCGTTTTGCTGGTGGAGGGTTTTGCCTCCCTGTTGACTGCTGACTGATCAGAGTTGGCATGGCTGTGACAACTTCCTAAAATACGATAATGCAGTTTGCCTCATCGAGACTGACTCTTCTTTTTGCAAATGATTTCTCGGTTGGGTGCAATGCTGTTTGATAGTATTTTACCCGCAGTAGAACTTCTTTCAAAATTGGAGTCAATCCTTTCAACCTTTCCTGCTGCTTTATCAACTAAGCTGATGTAACATTCTAAATCCTCTTGTCATTTCAACAATCTTCACAGCCTCTTCACTAGGAGTAGAGTCCATCTCAATAAAACACTTTCTTTGCTCATCCATAATAAGCAACTCCTCATCCATTAAAGTTTTATCATGAGATTGCAGCAATTCAGTCACATCTTTAGGCTCCACTTCTCTTCTTGCTATTTCTAACACATCTGCAGTTACTTCCTCCACGGAAGTATGAACTCCTCAAAGTCATCCATGAGGGTTGGAATCAACTTCTTCCAAACTCCTATTAATGTTCATATTTTGACTTCTTCCCATGAATCACAAATATTTTTAATGTTATCTAGAATGTTGAATTCTTTCCAGAAGGTTTTCAATTTGTTTTGCCCAGATCCATCAGAGGAATCACTGTCTATGGCAGCTATAGGTGTACGAGATGTATTTCTTAATAAGACTTGAAAGTTGCAGATCCGTGGGTTGCAGAATAGATGTTGTGTTAACGGGCATGAGAACATTAATCTCCTACATCTCCATTTATAGCTCTTGGGTGACCAGATGCATTGTCAATGAGCAGTAATATTTTGAAAATAATCTTTTTTCCCTGAGCATTAAGTCTCAATAGTGGGCTTAAACTATTCAGTAAACCATGTTGTAAACAGATGTGCTGTCATCCAGGCTTTGTTGTTCCATTTACAGAACACAGGCAGAGTAGACTTAGCATAATTCTTAAGGGCCCTAGGATTCTCAGAATGGTAAATAAACATCGGCTTCCACTTAAAATCGCCAGCTGCATTACCCCGTATCAAGAGAGTCAGCCTGTCCTTTGAAGCTTTGAAGCCAGGCATTGACTTATCCTCTTCAGCTATGAAAGTCCTAGATGGTGTCTTCTTCTGGTATAAGGCTGTTTCATCTACATAGAAAATCTGTTGTTTAGTGTAGCTACCTTCATTAATTATCTTAGCTAGATCTTCTGGTTAGTTTGCTGCAGCTTCTATATCAGCACTTACTGCTTCAACCTTGCACTTTTATGTTATGGAGACGGCTTCTTTCCTTAAACCTCATGAACCAACCTCTGCTAGCTTCAGACTTTCCTTCTGCAGCTTTCTCATTTCTTTCAGCCCTCATAGAATCGAAGAGAGTTAGGGCCTTGCTCTGGATTAGGCTTTGGCTTAAGGGAATGTTATGGCTGCTTTGATCGTCTATCAAGACCACTGAAACTTTCTCCATATCAGCAATAAGGCTGTTTTGCTTTCTTATCATTCGCATGTTCACTGGAGCAGCACTTTTAATTTCCTTCAAGAGCTCTTCCTTTGCATTCACAACTTCGCTAACTATTTGGCATAAGAGGCCTAGCTTTCAGCCTATCTTGGCTTTTGACATGCCTTCCTCGCTAAGCTTAATCATTTCTAGCTTTTGATTTAAAGTAAGAGATGTGTGACTCCTCATTTCACTTGAACTCTTAGAGGCCATTGTAGGCTTATTAAATGGCCTAATTTAAATATTGCTGTGTCTCAGGAAATAGGCTGGAGGAGAGGGAGAGTGATGGTGGAATGGCCAGTTGGTAGAACAGTCAGAATACGTACAACATTTGTTGATTAAGTTCTCTGTCTTACATGGGTGCAGTTCACGGTGCCCCTCAAACAATTAGAGTAGTAACGTCGAAGATCACTGATCACAGATAGCTGTAACAAATATAATAATAATGAAAAAGTTTGAAATATTGCTAGAATTACCAAAATGTGACACAGAAACGTTAAGTGAACAAATGTTGTTGGAAAAATGGTGCCAATAGACTTGCTTGATGCTGGGCTGCCACAAACCTTCTATTTGTAAAAAAATGCAGTATCTGTGAAGCACAATAAAGCAACACACAATAAACCGAGGTGTGTCTTTGCTGACTACAGTAGCGTTCATTTGAAATAAAACCGAATTCGAAGAGATTAGTTTAAAAAATCCCTTATCTACCTATTTATCTATCTATCTATCCACCTATCTGTCATCTGTTTAAGTGACCCAGGTGATTCATGGGGGAATCGTGGAGAAGCTGCCTTTTTAGGAGATCAGTGGCTACAGTGGTGGGAAATGACTCCATTGACCTTAACTACCTTGAATCCAGAGGCTATATCTACAGGTACTTCAGTGAGAACTCTGTCCTCATTTATTACTGTGGCACTCAAGTCCCCTGAAAAGAGAATGTGTGTGTGGGCGAGTGTGCCCACGCACATGTGTGAACATGCACTTAATGTTGGGCAGTCAATGTGTGGAGTGTACGAGACACTTTTTGCGTTTACTGTCTTATTCGTGAATACTTGTTTTATTCTGGGAACAGCCCTTGATACATTCATTGCAGTTGGTTTCTCAATAGCTGCTCTTGTACTAAATAATGCTGTCCCTTTAGCTACAACTGAGTGATTCAGGAATGGGTGCCTGACCTATGTCAAGCCAATTTGAATCCTTCCCTAGTATCTTTCTGACTGGATTAAAAAAAAAAAAAAAAAGCTTTCTTTTATGGGGGAAGGAGGCATGATGAAATGAGATAGCAACTGTTGGACGTCCTCTTTTCTGCCACGTGGAAGAGGTCATCTACTTTGGAAGGAAACAAAGTCAACCCACAAGAAGCAGAGGCAAGACCCAGAGTCCAGGAAATGCTCAATTTCAATTGCTCTTGAATTCCAGCTGAATCTCTGTCTTTGCCATTGGATCGTTCAATCCCTTAATAATGTAAGTTACCTCAGTATTCTTTCAATAAATTGTTTTTGGTCAAAGCTTGCTCGGGTTGGATTTCTAACAGAATCCTGACCAATACAGTTGACACAGCTGATAGTCCAAATTAATTGTTCCATACATAGTACAAATTACAGTAAGAATTAGATGATAGGTAGTCAGAAGTTAGAGAGATCCTTAGGGACAGGGCGGTAAGATGAAACGCTTGACTAAAGCTTTGACTTAGATGGATGGGGAGGAGTCTTTGATTGCAGAATATTCTAGGCAAGGAGAATAGCATGTGCAAAAGGGTGATGGTCCCAATTCCAAAGATAAATTTGTGAGACAAAGAGTAGTTGGAGACAAGAGTGTGCGTAGGAAGACAAGGTAGAAGAGGAACTTCACCGCTGAGGACTTTGGATGCCAAGCTAAGAAGTTTGTGATTTATTGTAATAGAGAGCCATTAAAGTTTTTCAACATGAAAGTGGTATTATAAAAGTTGTGTTTTAGAAATTTTGACCTGGTAATATGTGAGGTGAGCTGAAGGAAATAGGAAGTAGTGTTAGATGTATAATTTGGAAGACAGCTCCAGTCATCCTGACGTGAGTGACAAGAACCTGGACCAGAGTGTTAGAAATGGAAATGGAAAGAGAAGAAGGAGTGTCTTATTCATCTCTGTATCCTTCACATTACTTAGCAGAGTGACTAACATCTTGTAGGCACTCAACAAATTCTTGTTAATAAGTAAGGAATTCAAGTCAAGTAATGTTTTATTCACATCATCAACATGTTATAATATTTTAGTATTTTAGATTACAATTTGAAAATAAGCTATTTTGTTGAATTATTGAAGACATTTAGTCTGAATATTTTAGTTGTCATTGAATTCCAATATAACCTCATGAAAATCAGAGAAATACATACGTTTTTTTGTTGTGACTAACGGTTCCCTTTAAATCACAGAAAGAAATCAGTTGCTGGAGAAAGGTTTGTTCATGTGTTTATTAGAAACTTAATTCCTTACATCTTTAAAATCTATTTAGACTATTTAATATTTATCATTTCATAAGAAAATGCAATATCTTCAGCCACTTCAAGTGTTAATTGGTATTCTACAGATGAAGAATACTGTTTATTAGCCTGATGAAAATACATGAAATTTTCTTTTTTCTTATAACTTGTCTTTAGAGAAAATGGCCAGCAAAGACCATTAGTAATCATGCAGGAAAATAGAACATTAAGATGCCTTATACAGTCAGTGGATCTCATATCTTGAGTACTATGCTTTTGATACTTTATTATTCTATCTCCTTTTATTAGTAGAACACCATGTCACATCCTAGTATGCATCTCTTCATAACTTTGCATTCAGTGGTGTCATATTGGTAGCTTGAAATCCTGGTGGGAGTGGTGGAAGTATTTACATACCAGAAATTGGTAAACACTATAAATAAAGTCTTTTGTTTATTTTGTTGATTGTCTAGACCAGAGGTATGGCCTGTGGGCCTGTGATCTGTTTTTGTATATTAGATCTTACTAGAATACATCCACTTATTTGCATATTGTTTATGGCTGCTTTCATGCTACAATGGGAGGGTTGAGTACTTGCAACAGAAACTGTATGACCCACAAGCTTAAAATATGTGCTATGTGTCCCTTTAAGAAAAAGTTTGCTGATCCCTGGTCTAGACTTAAAAAGTGATGGAGAAAATGTTAATAATCAAGATTAAACTTAAAAGTGTGTTGTGTTTATGACTGTTACATTGTCAATGGCATAAAATGTTGAGAAAATACTCTTTCAGTATTTATGCTATTCAGCAAAGAAGTTGCTCATATCCTTGATGAATGAAGTTCTGATGTATGTCTCCATTGTTTCACACTTTACTCGTGAATATAAATGAAAATATCGTTACCACACTGGAACTACATTCAATCATCATTTGCAACCTATGGCTGTCTCTGGAGACAAGAGGTCAGCAAAACTCAAGGAAAGCATTCTATGAAAATCAATTGCTCATTTGGAATTCATGATAAAAACTATAGTCAGTCACATCAACCATATATTGTTAGTTTCCATTTATGTGAAATGTTAAGAATAGGCAAATTCATAGAGACAGAAAGTAGATTATCTGTATAAATCTTTTCAGTTTGGCGGTTTTTCAGTATATTTACCTAGTTGTTCAGCCATCACTACAATCTAATTTTAGAACATTTTCAATGCCTCCGAAAGAAACCCCATACATATTAGCAGTTATTCCCCATTTCCACTCCCCACTCCCTCCACCCAAGACCCAGGCAGCCAGTGGTGTTTTTAGTGTATTCACAGAGCTGTGTGAAGCTCTAAAAATATTATACACTTTATTATTACTTGTAAAATGTGGTATACTTATCTTTTATAATTTATAATAAAGGTACAATGTATAAGATACATATTTCTTCTCTCTCTCTTTTTTAAAAAAAAGCTCATTGTTGATACTACAAAGCTACAACAATCAAAACAGCATGGTATTGGCACAAAAGCAGACATATGGATCCATGGAACCGAATAGAGAGCCAGAAATAAACCCACACACCTACGGTCAATTAATCTTCGACAAAGGAAGCAAGAATATACAATGGGGAAAAAACAGTCTCTTCAGCAAGTGGTGTTGGGAAAGTTGGAAAGCCGCGTGTAAATCAATGAAGTTAGAACACACTCTCTCACCATACACAATAATAAACTCAAAATAGCTTGAAAACTTAAATATAAGACATGACACTGTAAAACTCTTAGAAGAGAACCCAGGCAAAACATTCTCTGACATAAATTGTACCAATGTTTTCTTAGGTCAGTTTCCCAAGGCAATAGAAATAAAAGCAAAAATTAACAAATGGGACTTAATCAAACTTACAAGCTTTTGCACAGCAAAGGAAACAATAAATAAAACAAAAAGAAAACCTGAGGACTGGGGGAAAATATTTGCAAATGATGTGACTGACAAGGGCTTAATTTCCAAAATATACAGACAGCTCATACAACTCAATAACAAAAAACAACTCAATTGAAAAATGGGCAGGGGGCCTAAACAGACATTTCTCTAAATAAGACACACAGATGGCCAACAGGCACATGAAAAGATGCTCAACATCGCTAATTATTATAGAAATGCAAACCAAAACTACAATGAGATATCACCTCATACCAGTCAGAATGGCCATCAGTGGGACTTCCCTGGTGGCGCAGTGGTTAAGAATCCGCCTGCCAGTGCAGGGGACACGGTTTCGAGCCCTGGTCCGGGAAGATCCCACATGCCATGGAGCAACTAAGCCCGTGCGCCACAACTACTGAGCCTGTGCTCTAGAGCCTGTGAGCCACAACTACTGAAGCCCGTGCACCTAGAGCCTGTGCCCCACAACAAGAGAAGCCACTGCAATGGAAAGCCAGTGCACCACAAAGAAGAGTAGCCCCTGCTCGCCGCAACTAGAGAAAGCCCGTGCGCAGCAACAAAGACCCAATGCAGCCAAAAATAAATAAATAATTTATTAAAAAAAAAAAAAAGTCCACAAATAGCAAATGCTGGAGAGAGCGTGAAGAAAAAGGAACCCTCCTACACTGTTGGTGGGAATGTAAATTGGTGCAGCTACTATGGAAAACAGTATGAAGGGTCCTCAACCAACTAAAAATAGAGTTGTCATAGAATCCAGCAATCCCATTCCTGCGCAGGTATTTGGACAAAACCATAATTCAGAAAGATACATGCACCCCAATGTTCATAGCCACACTATTCACAATAGCCAAGACATGGAAACAACCTGTGGTGATTGCAGTTATCCTGGGGTTTCTCCACTGGTGAAGGGGGAGCTGGGGATAAGTAGTGCCCTGCTCTGTCAGTGTGGCCTTGATCCGGTGTCTTGCGAGTGATGGTCTATGTGGCTCTGAGATCACCTCTCCCTATCTTCCTCATTGGGATTGCTGCACTTTCAGGCTGGTGAAAACCCCATGCTTAATCTTTATGGCACTAATTGTTCACTGTGCCGTGGTGCTAGTGGCTGGGGGCCCTGGGGGGATGGTAATAACTTATGACGAGAAGCACCATGTGGAAATAGAAAAAATAGAAGCTACATTTTTTAGTCCAGAAGTGAATGAGAGTGAACCAAATGCCTACATACTCTGTTTCACTCCTTTTATGTCATTAGCTAAATGGACACCTGTTGGTAATATGCAATAAATACCAGTGGAATGTAGAACCTGAATGGAGGCTACTTTGGACGCTTTAATGTGCCTGGTCTATGAATGTGTCAAAGGCCTATGTCCTTTTAAATTGTTCTCTTGGAGTCAAAACACAGACTATCTCCTCCAATTTATGACTAATAGCAGATTTCATTATTCATGGACTAGCAAAGTCCCTAATCCTGAAAAAGATTACAGCACAAGGTACACATCAATTCTGCTGCATTTGGAGCCCAAGAAAATGATTGACAGGCGGGCAGGCAGGCTGGCTGCTCTAGGCTGTCACTCCTGAAGCCGAGTCTTTCCGTATGAATACTGAACAGGCCTTGTGCAATCTGAGTGAGGCTCCCGATGAATGTTTTTTCATTAAGAATAATCAAATTTTGAGAATGTGCTACAGGAAAGAGCTGTCACGTTGCATTAAGTTAGTACTGTGAGTTTCATGGAAATTGTCAGGTAATTCGATTGCCACTGCCCAATCATTCGCAGGCATGATTTAGTTCACTTAGAGTTAAGAGAATGAATAAGTAATAAAATGTCCTATTTGGGATTGTTGAAGGCAAGCAAAAAACTGTGGTGCATCATGTGGTTCACAGGAGCTGGGGCCTGGCTGCTAGGATTAGAATGGGCATCAAAAGCCTGTAATGCCAGACGAATGCCCGTGATTAATTTAAATTACACAATGCCCTATAGTCCACAAAGCACTCTCACTTACAGTCGTTTGATTCTTAGGGAGATTTTAGAAGATAGTTATTATTGTCTCCATTTATAAATGAAGATACTAATGAACAGAGGAAATGCCTCATTCAAGGTCACTTGCGATAGAGTGGGACAAGAAGCTGAAATTAAACTCCCATTATGGGTTGAATTGTGTCCCTTCACCCTGCCCAGCCCCCTCCCCCCAGAAGAAAAGATATGTTCAAGTCTTAACTCCCAGTACCTCAGAATGTGACCTTCTTTGGAAATAGGTTTGTTACAGATGTAATTCAGATGAGGTCATGTTGGAGTAGGGTGGGTCCTTAATTCAGTGTGACTGGTGTCCTTATAAGAAGAGGAGAGAGACACAGAGACACAGGGAGAAGACCATGTGACGATGCAGGCAGAGATTGGAGGGATGCATCTACAAGCCAAGGGATGCCAAGGATTGCTGGCCACCACCAGCAGCCAGGGGAGGCACGGAGCACAGCCTCTCTCTCAGCCCCCAGAGGGAACCAGTCCCTCCAACGACTTGACTTTGGACTTCAAAGCCTCCAGAAAGGTGAGAAATAAATTTCTGTCATTTTAAGCCACCTCATTTGTGATGCTTTGTTCCAGCAGCCCTAGGAAACTAATATAGCTCCTAAGGATAATAAAAGTTTCCATTTACAGTGCTCTGACTCTGGGCTGGGTACTTTGCACATGCTCTCATGAAATCTTTAGGAACCCTTCAAGGTACATTGTGATCAAGGACCTTTTCATGACTTAACTAGGTCAAATAACAAATAGATGGTGGAGCTGGGATTCCGGCCCTGGACCTGAATTTTGCCTTGTCTGTTATGCCTCTGAGCCATGATGGTATCCAAAATATTTATGGCAGTGTTAGGAGGGGCAACCCTCAACCCTTTCAAATTGCTCCTTTAGTCTAGTTCTTTCGGGCAACTACTAACTCAATTTGAACTCCACCATGCTAACTTGTATGCATTTATTATGAATAACCACAAAACGGTGCCTGACATCCAGGAAAAAGCTCGGTATTTGTTCAATGAACAGTAATAAGAACTCCTTAACCTGTTACGATGCTTCAAAATTTACAAAGCGTTTTCACACATTCTTTTTTTTTCATTAGTTTTTATTGGAGTATAGTTGACTTACAATGTTGTATTAGTTTCTGTTGTACAACAAAGTGAATCAGTTATACATATACTTATATCCACTCTTTTTTTAGATTCTTTTCCCATGTAGGTCATTACAGAGTTTGAGTAGAGTCCCCTAGTCTATACACTAGGTCCTTATTGGTTATCTATTTTATATATAGTAGTGTGTATATGTCAATCTCAATCTCCCAATTTATCTCTCCACCCACCCACCCCCCTCGCCGCTTTCCTCCTTGGTAACCAGAAGTTTGTTTTCTACCTCTGTGACTCTATTTCTGTTTTGTAAATAAGTTCATTTGTACCATTTTTTTAGATTCCACATGTAAGTGATATCATATGATATTTGTCTTTCTCTGTCTGACTTACTCCACTCAGTATGACAATCTCTATGTCCATTCATGTCGCTGCAAAAGGCACTATTTTGTTCTTTTTTAATGGCTGAGTAATATTCCATTGTATATATGTATCACATCTTCTTTATCCACTCATCTGTCGATGGACATTTAGGTTGCTTCCATGCCTGGCTACTGTAAATAGTGTTGCAATGAACACTGGGGTGCATGTGTCTTTTTGAATTATGGTTTTCTCCAGATGTATGCCCAGGAGTGGGATTGCTGGATCATATGGTAACTCTATTCTCTAACACCATACACAAAAAATGAACTCAAAATGGGTTAAAGACCTAAATGTAAGACCAGATACTATAAAACTCTTAGAGGAAAACATAGGCAGAACACTCTCTGACATAAATCGCAGCAAGATCTTTTTTGATCCACCTCCTACAGTAATGACAGTAAAAACAAAAATAAACAAATGGGACCTAATTAAACGTAAAAGCTTTTGCACAGCAAAAGAAACCATAAGCAAAACAAAAGGACAACCCACAGGATGGGAGAAAATATTTGCAAATAAAGTGACTGACAAGGGATTAATCTCCAAAATATACAAACAGCTCATGAAGCTCAATATCAAAAAAAAAAAAAACCCACAAAACCCAATCAAAAAATGGGCAGAAAACCTAAATAGACATTTCTCCAAAGAAGACATACAGATGGCAAAGAGGTACATGAAAAGATGCTCAACATCATTAATTATTAGAGAAATGCAAATCAAAACTGCAATGAGGTATCACCTCACACCAGTTAGAATGGGCATCATCAGAAAATCTACAAACAACAAATGCTGGAGAGGGTGTGGAGAAAAGGGAACCCTCTTGCACTGTTGGTGGGAATGTAAGTTGGTGCAGCCACTATGGAGAACAGTGTGGAGGTTCCTTAACTTTTCTTGTTAGGCTATTTAAAAAATAATTTGAAGGCTGCTTTAAGCATATTCCTGTCTTTTTTCTTTCTAATTTTAAAAAAGATTTTGTCATGTTTTCTTCAACCAGATAGTAAGATTCTAGAAGGTGATGAATGTTTTCTTTTTTTTTTTCCTTGAGTGATCCCCGTTCTTCAATGGACTTCACTGGAGGTAGACATACGGTCTTGCAATGGTCACACATATCATTCTGAAAATGGTTATAAAGAATGAATTGGATAATCTTTAGACAAAAAGCAAGAACGGAACTCCTGATTTTTATCTTGCGACTCATAGAGTTCGTTGCCAATGTTCCTGAGTGTTGCTGTGAATCTTTCTTTCCCTCTTCTCATAGACTGTGAGGTGAGCCCTAACACCACCATCCCCTTTGCTTTATCAGATCCAGGGGTAGGGAGGGATCAGCCACCTTCAGCTCTTCATAGGTCTTGGGGTCCAGGAAGATGAGGAAGTCCTCCCCAGAACATTCACATAGGCTAGGACTGCCTTTCCAGTCTCCTCAATGTGCCATAGCCATGTTCTCATCTATTGTGGTGCTTGGTTTTCTTGGGTGATCATGAAATTCCTTACCAGTTTTAATAGCTTATGATTCATTTTTGTTTTTTCCAGTATAGTTTTCAAGATGTTTTTGTCTTATGTGGTGGATTCCTTTGGCAGCTTATTCAAAGCTGAGTTAGGCAAACCTAAATCGACATTCTCGGAGTTTTAGTGATATGGGGAGTGTCCAGGATAAAACCACTAAGTAAACATGAGCAAATAAAAATATGTGCAGTGTGATTCCACTTCTCTACCTATTTTTTTCCTGCTACTTTTAGAGGTGTGTCCTTGGGTGAGTTACTTATCCTCTGTGAGCCTGTTTCCTTAAATGTACACAATAATGTGTACATTGCAAGGATAATGTGAGGATTAAGGGTGATGCATTTGACGGTCTTCTACAAATTTTGACGAGTTATACCTTGTATTAGTTTGCTAGCACAGCCATCACAAAGTACCACAGACTGAGTCGCTTAAATAACAGAAATTTATCTCCTCACAATTCTGGAGGCTGGAAGTTTGAGATCAAGGTGTTGGCAGGGTTGGTTTCTTCTGAGGCCTCTCCTGGGCTTGTAGATGGTCATCTTCTCCCTGTGTCTTCACATGGTCTTCTTTCTGTGCGTGTCTGTGTCCAAATTTCCTCTTATAAGGACACCTGTCATATATTGGATTAGAGCCCTCCCTAATGACCTCATTTTAGCTTAATTGCCTCTTTAAAGACCCTGTCTCCAAATACAGTCATATTCTGAGGTACTGGGAGTTAGGACTTCAACATATGAATTTTGGGAGACACAATTCAGCCCATAAACATACCTGCTGTACAGCCTACAGCCCATTCCCACTGGGCTCTGTATTGTTCATCCAACATCCATGGAAATTCGTCCCCTCTCCTGGAATGTCAAATATGCCTCCTTGGCAGGTCCAACCCTTCCTCCTTTCTGAAGTTCAGCTCCAATGTAAGAATATTTAGGAAGAGTTTTGATTCCAACCATAAGGAATTCATCTTTTCCTCTAGGTGCCTGGGCTTTTTGCTTGCATCTGTAACAGAGCAACAATTTTAGTTTTATTTAATTCTGCATCCCCATAGGCCTAGGACAGGATCTGGCACATAGCAGGTATTCAAGAAATAACCTGGAGAACTGCACTGAAAGCCAGTTAATTAAACCAACGCTTTCCCTTTTTCTGACTTAGTTGAGAAATACTTTCACTTGACTGTTGACAGAGCATTCTGAGGGCAACAGACATGGCAAGAATGAACTTGATCTCAACAATCCATTAAGACAGAATAGATAAATTTGTTTATCTTCCTTCCTGTATATTTTATGTTTAAGAAACCTATTTTAGGATATATTTGAGGCAGCCTAACATTTATGGATGTTAACACGAATGTGAAATGACTTTCCTGATTTATAGATATCCTTTGAATTTTTAATCAACATGAGAAAACCTATTCTACTCAGGAAGTCCGGAATATCACGTGGGGTGGTTATTTAAACTGCTTGTGTAAGAGAATAAATAGTACAAAAAGAAAGTCTGCTGCAAAATGTGCAGAGATTATTTAAACAAGGTTATGTTTCAAAATGTGTGGAATGTACATACACATATTTTATTTTGTTCCAACAATTTAGTTTAAAATGGACTTCCTAAGGATATTTGGGATTACGGCACAACTAAATGAGTGGTTATGTGGAATCATCCTCACTTTAGGGACTTTCTCCTTCTCACAGCACCTCAATTCCAAACAAGTGGGCTTTGCTGAAACCTTCCAGCTCAAAGCATGCCTCACACACTTCCCTTTTTCAGGCTCGCTGCCTGTGCAAACCTGGAGTAACACCACGCTAGGTGAGAGATGCCCTTCTGCTGATAGCTCAAGCCATGGAGGGTCCAACACATCTGTGCATAGTCTAGAGAGTTCTGTATTTTACTGCTGTTACAGTTGAGATGCCCATCTTTTTTTTTTTTTTAACTGACTCTGTTGCTAATGTATAACTTAAAAATAATAATTTGTTACTTATACTTAGTGCAAGTTCAGTACAGGGTTTTTAAATGGATGAGCAAATGAACTGAAAACCAAGATCTTTTCCAGCAAACTTCCAAGTCCTGTAAGATGTTTGGAAGTAATTTAATTTCTCCTGTCTTTCTTCTTAAATGACTTCGCCATCCACCTAGTCTTCAAGCAAAGGCACCTGGGGGGGAGCAATTGACACCTCTTTCTCTCATGTCTCCTTCATCCTTTGAGTAAGTCCAACAGCTTCTCTCAAATCTGTTATCTCTGTTCCATTCCCTCTGCCCCCACTTAGACCATCTTCTTTCAACTAGGCAGCAGCATATCAGGGAATTTTTACAATATAGGTTTGACTGCATGTGACGGAGACCTAAAGTAACAGTGGCTTAAAACATAAGATAGAAGTGATTTTCTCTGTCACATAACACTCCAGGCTGGTCTGGAGCCTCTTGCTCTGCAGGAGCTCAGATCCCTTCTATTTTGGTACTTCACCTTCTTCAGGTGCTGCTCTCATCTGCATGGTCCAAGGTGGCTCACCACCATCCCTGAATTCCAGGAAGAAAGAAGGGAGATATGAGAAATGAGAGGATTTTTTTTTAACCTTTCCTTTAAGTAGGAACCCAGAGTTTCACATGTAATATAAACTCACATCCCATTGCACAGGATTAGTCACATGGCCTCACCTCACTGCAAGGAGATAACTGGGAAATGTAATCTTCATTCTGGACAGCCTTATGTCCAGGTAAAAATTTTATCCCTGTGTAGGAAGGGAGAATGGATATTGGATGGATATTGGTGGACATCTTGCAGTCTTGACCTCCTCTCCTAACTGGCTTTTCTGCTTCCTGCCTCATCAAATTGCTCCTTTTCCTCAACTCATAACAAAAGCAATCTGGCCACACCTCTCTCTGCTCAAGTGTTCAACAAACTCTTCACTGCCTGCACATAAACTCTTAGTTCTCAGCATGGGCTGAACAGTCTTCATGTTCTGGTTCTTGTCACCTCACCTCCTATTTCTGTCCTCTTTGCACCTTATTCTCTAACATTGAACTCTGTTATTTTTCCATGAATAACATGGTGTTTCATGCCTCAGTGCCTTTGCACATGCTATTTCTTTGAAAACCAAGCTCAGGGGTCACTTCCCTCAGGGAATATTTTCTATTAATCTCTCCTCTCCCAGCCTTAATCAAGAGAATTCATTGGTCACTCTTTACACCTCATACCTGTACTTACCTGTTCCATTTTGCCCTTAATATATTATGTAGTCATTTATATCTTCTTCTCACTATGAGCACTATTAGATTCACCTTTATATCTCCAGACTTCAGTGCAATGCTTGCCACAGAGCAGATAATAACTGTGTATTTACTATTTTAAAAAAAAATATTTATTTATTTATTTTTGGCTACGTTGGGTCTTCGTTGCTATGGGCGGGCATTCTCTAGTTGTGGCAAGCGAGGGCTACTCTTCATTATGGTGCGCAGGTTTCCTATTGCGGTGGCTTCTCTTGTTGCGGAGCGTGGGCTCTAGGCGCGTGGGCTTCAGTAGTTGCAGAATGTGGGCTCAGTAGTTGCAGTGTGCAGGCTCAGTAGTTGTGGCTTGGGGCCTCTAGAGTGCAGGCTCAGTAGTTGTGGCGCACGGGCTTAGTTGCTCCGTGGCATGTGGGATCTTCCTGGACCAGGGCTTGAACCCGTGTCCCCTGCACTGGCAGGCAGATTCTTAATCACTGCGCCACCAGAGAAGTCCCCTGTGTATTTACTCTTGATTGAATGAATGAATGAATGAACAAGTGACACAGTGATTATATGACATCGGTCCTTGCTTAGAAATTTTAACCTTTTACATGGTGTCCTCTTTTAATAAAAACTCTTTGTGAGCCCTTTCTCTGTTTGAGGTACATTTACTTTGTGTTAGAGTATTAGCATAGTTACCTAACTTAATCTTTATGGGTAGCCCTGTGATTCAGGCATTATGAATCTCATTATACAGATGAGAAAGTGAGGCATGGAGAAGTTAATTTAAGTAACCCACCTCCTTTCTTTCTTAATTGTATTGACTGTAGGGAAAGTGCAGGGTGGAAGAGAGTGGAGGGGAGTTTTGCCTGGTACGGTATTCTGGAAAACATATTAAACTGGTAGTTATTGGACTCTTGTCCAATTCTCTAATTTATTAGCTTGAGTGACCAGCTTTTCTTTCCTTCTCTGGGCTTCAGTTTTCTCATCTGTAATAGGTAGGGTTGGCTCAAAGATCTCTAAGTTTCCTTCCAGATCTAAAAGTCAGTGATTTTCTTACTTCTCTAACACAGCAAATTGAAATGTAACCCTCCTCCAACCAATATGCTACATTCACACGATGTGCTTTTGCTAAAAATGGCCACTTTCTAAATGTTAAAACAGTACATGGTAGAGAATAGTCAGTCTAGATCCAAACAACCCCACTCTGCTAAAGAATTAACACGAAAGCTCTGGATCCCACTCAACAGAAAATCTTCCCAGGATGGAGGATGTATAATGGCATTGCTTTCACTGGAGCTTTTTAAAAGATTACATCCAGACATATTTAGCCACCAAACACATTTTGGATCTAGGAGTAGTGCAATTGAAATGTAGCCAGAAATGCACCCTGGATTCTCTCCATGCCATGGGTCCACAACGTATGGAATTCTATGTGACTCCCATTTGTGTTGACACATTCTGTGCAGGTCTTTTCCTCATTAAGTTATATTGGAAATCTGAAGGGTCTATAAAACTATCACCCTTCTTCCCCACTACAGTTCTGAAACAATTGAAAATAAGGCAAAGTTGTTCGGCAGGTGAAGATAAATATATCACCCCTATGGTGGTAACAATGATATTGGAGAATATGGCTTCTATTGGTGGCCAAGGCAACTTTCTAATCCTGAACCCTAGAATCAGGCAGACATCCACCCAGCCCTGCTAGATGAGGAGGAGTCTTTTCCCCAACAAGTGTATGAATTGAGCCTTCTGTTTCTCCTTACAAACTCACTAAGGCAGAGTCTGCTAGTTATCCCCTAAATCTCTTCTCCCTTTCCCCTACAGTAATACAACCCCCATTTTTCAGTGGGGCCTAGTGGCTCCTCAGAAGAAAGACTACATTCCCCAATCTCCCTTGCAACTAGGTGTGGCTTTGTTCAAGGGGACGGGAGTAAAAGGAAGGTTGTGCTCAGTTTCTAGGATGAACGAGGATCTGCATTTCTCCTCCTAGTTTTCCTCTTCCCTTCTGGCAAGAATAAGGAGCTGGAGTGTCCCTTTGGACCGTGAAATGGAAACTGAATTTTGAGGATGGCAAACCAACTAGCTTGGGACCCTGGAGACATCATACTAAGCCTGGACTGCTTACTTCAGACTTTATGGGAGAGAGATGACCTTTATCTTGTTTAAGCCATTATTATTTTGAGTTTCCTGTCACTTAAGGCTGAGCCCAATTCTAGGTGATATACTCTCCAATCGGATAAGTCATTCCATCCCCTCAGGCCCTGAGTGAGGAAAGGAGTGATCAAGAGGTGGGGAGCAGCCCGGAGTGTTACACTAATCGGTGTCCCTCCGCATGGAAGGGAATGTTAGGGAGTAGAGAAGAAGAGTTCCCCTTCTGACAAGTTATTCATTCAACAAGTGATTATATACCACTTGCTATGTGCCGAGCGCTGCTCTAAGAACTTTACAATTATTAATTTATTTAATCCCCATAACAAGCCTATAAGATAAGTAATAATAATATACCCATAATAAAATCCCCCACAGGTAAGGGAACAGAGGCACAGAGAGGTCAGGTAACTTGCTCCAGGTCACATTGCTTGGGAGTGATGGAGTTTGGATGCAAACCCAGGCAGTCTAGCTCTACACCTCCTGCTTTCCATCACTACAGTAGGTGGTTTCTTATGTGGGACAAGAACAGAGACACTCTTACGTTATCTCAAGTAATGGGTGTTTGTCTTTGGGATAGATGGAGAGGCCAGAAAAATAACGAACATCTCAGTGGTCACCTGAGATGTCCTGGTGTCCGGTTATCCCTTCAGCAGGATTGAATCCATTGCTCCTAGACTATTGTTCCATTACTGTGGGGACTCAGTTACTGTGTGTCACTACTTCTCATGCTTCTGCCCTCCTGTTGCACTGAGCCACTAGCTATTTCTACTCAGTTTCATTCTACCACATGACATCTTCTTATACATGTCCTCTACTGCCTGTGGCTTCTGCATTTTTCCCTCTTTATATATACACATTTCTTCCTACCCTATTGTCCACCAACAATATTGTCTTCTCCATACCAAGGATTGATGGGATCAGCCAGTTATCCTCCAGGACTGAATGCCCAGTTAGGTAAGGCTTTTGTACCAGTCACCATCTTTGGATGGTCAGAAGCCCCTGGCCCAGCTCCCCATTCTCCCTCCGCAGCCCAGGTCACCAAGAGTGCTGCAGACTATGACACACCCTTCAAGAACTCTCTGCCATACAGTTCCTCGTTCAGTTTCTTCAGGTAAGAGACGTGCCCAGCAAGGGAGTTTGGGCATGCTGTCCTTGTTATTTTTGCTTTGTTATTCTTTCTCTTTATATCCTGTGAATGAAGCCAAAGACATAAACAGAATATTCCACTTTTGCTATTTCTTTTCCTATATCTTATCAAAATAACATGGAATGAGCTTTGGACATGCACCAAAGATATCTTCCAACTCTCATTACTCCTACTAGCTCAACTGCCTACTCCATGTAGTCCAACTGTTGCATCCGGCTTCTTTATAGATTATTGGCCAGACTATCGATGGTGGTCTTTGAATCAGTGACCACCCTGGTTCAATCTGCTGTGATCAGAGTAGTTGGTTATGAAGAATTATGGGGAATTTAGTCCTGGCTGTCTCTCCAGGCACCATAGACTCTATTCTAAGAATAGTAGCAGAAGATAAGCGTGACTGAGATACCCTCATCCACCAGAGGACAGACAGCAGAAGCAAGAAGAACTACAATCCTGCAGCTCGTGGAAGAAAAACCACATTCACAGAAAGATAGACAAGATGAAAAGGCAGAGGGCTATGTATCAGATGAAGGAACAAGATAAAACCCCAGAAAAACAACTAAATGAAGTGGAGATAGGCAATCTTCTAGAAAAAGAATTCAGAATAATGATAATGAAGATGATCCAGGACCTCGGAAAAAGAATGGAGGCAAAGATCGAGAATATGCAAGAAATGTTTAACAAAGACCCAGAAGAATTAAAGAACAAATAAACGGAGATGAACAATACAATAACTGAAATGAAAACTACACTAGAAGGAATCAATAGCAGAATAACTGAGGCAGAAGAACGGGATAAGTGACCTGGAAGACAGAATGGTGGAATTTACTGCTGCGGAACAGAATAAAGAAAAAAGAATGAAAAGAAATGAAGACAGCCTAAGAGACCTCTGGGACAACATTAAACGCAACAACATTCGCATTATAGGGGTCCCAGAAGGAGAAGAGAGAGAGAAAGGACCCGAGAAAATATTTGAAGAGATTATAGTCAAAAACTTCCCTAACATGGGAAAGGAAATAGCCACCCAAGTCCAGGAAGCGCAGAGAGTCCCATACAGGATAAACCCAAGGAGAAACACGCCGAGACACATAGTAATCAAACTGGCAAAAATTAAAGACAAAGAAAAATTATTGAAAGCAGCAAGGGAAAAACGACAAATAACATACAAGGGAACTCCCATAAGGTTAACAGCTGATTTCTCAGCAGAAACTCTACAAGCCAGAAGGGAGTGGCATGATATACCTAGAGTGATGAAAGGGGAGAACCTACAACCAAGATTACTCTACCCGGCAAGGATCTCATTCAGATTCGATGGAGAAATCAAAAGCTTTACAGACAAGCAAAAGCTAAGAGAATTCAGCACCACCAAACCAGCTCTACAACAAATGCTAAAGGAACTTCTCTAAGTGGGAAACACAAGAGAAGAAAAGGACCTACAAAAACAAACCCAAAACAATTAAGAAAATGGTCATAGGAACATACATATTGATAATTACCTGAAACGTGAATGGATTAAATGCTCCAACCAAAAGACACAGGCTTGCTGAATGGATACAAAAACAAGACCCATATATATGCTGTCTACAAGAGACCTTCTTCAGACCTAGGGACACATACAGACTGAAAGTGAGGGGATGGAAAAAGATATTCCATGCAAGTGGAAATCAAAAGAAAGCTGGAGTAGCAATACTCATATCAGATAAAATAGACTTTAAAATAAAGAATGTTACAAGAGGCAAGGAAGGACACTACATAATGATCAAGGGATCAATCCAAGAAGAAGATATAACAATTATAAATATATATGCACCCAACATAGGAGCACCTCAATACATAAGGCAACTGCTAACAGCTATAAAAGAGGAAATCGACAGTAACACAGTAATAGTGGGGGACTTTAAAACCTCACTTACACCAATGGACAGATCATCAAAAATGAAAATAAATCAGGAAACAGAAGCTTTAAATGACACAATAGACCAGATAGATTTAATTGATATTTAGAGGACATTCCATCCAAAAAGAGCAGATTACACTTTCTTCTCAAGTGCGCACGGAACATTCTCCAGGATAGATCACATCTTGGGTCACAAATCAAGCCACAGTAAATTTAAGAAAATTGAAATCATATCAAGCATCCTTTCTGACCACAACCCTATGAGATTAGAAATGAATTACAGGGGAAAAAACGTAAAAAACACAAACACATGGAGGCTAAACAATACGTTACTAAATAACCAAGAGATCACTGAATAAATCAACGAGGAAATCAAAAAATACCTAGAGACAAATGACAATGAAAACACGATGATCCAAAACCTATGGGATGCAGCAAAGGCAGTTCTAAGAAGGAAGTTTATAGCTATACAAGACTACCTCAAGAAACAAGAAAAATCTCAAATAAAAAATCTAACCTTACACCTAAAGGAGCTAGAGAAAGAAGAACAAACAAAACCCAAAGTTAGCAGAAGGAAAGAAATCATAAAGATCAGAGCAGAAATAAAAGAAATAGAAACAAAGAAAACAATAGCAAAGATCAATAAACTAAAAACTGGTTCTTTGAGAATATAAACAAAATTGATAAACCAGTAGCCAGACTCATCAAGAAAAAGAGGGAGAGGACTCAAACCAATAAATTTAGAAATGAAAAAGGAGAATTTACAACAGACACTGCAGAAATACAAAGCATCCTAAGAGACTACTACAAGCAACTCTATGCCAATAAAATGGACAACCTGGAAGAAATGGACAAATTCTTAGAAAGGTATAACCTTCCAAGACTGAACCAGGAAGAAATAGAAAATATGAATAGACCAATCACAAGTAATGAAATTGAAACTGTGATTAAAAATCTTCCAACAAACAAAAGTCCAGGACCAGATGGCTTCACAGGTGAATTCTATCAAACATTTAGAGAAGAGCTAACACCCATCCTTCTCAAATTCTTCCAAAAAATTTCAGAGGAAGGAACACTCCCAAACTCATTCTATGAGGTCACCATCACCCTGATACCAAAACCAGACAAAGATACTGCCAAAAAAAAGAAAATTACAGACCAATATCACTGATGGATATAGATGCAAAAATCCTCAACAAAATACTAGCAAACAGAATCCAACAACACATTAAAAGGATCATACACCATGATCAAGTGGGATTTATCCCAGGGATACAAGGATTCTTCAGTATACGCAAATCAACCAATGTGATACACCATATTAACAAATTGAAGAAGAAAAACCATATGATCGTCCCAATAGATGCAGAAAAAGCTTTTGACAAAATTCAACACCCATTTCTGATAAAAACTCTCCAGAAAGTGGGCATAGAGGGAACCTACCTCAACATAATAAAGGCCATATACGACAAACCCACAGCAAACATCATTCTCAATGGTGAAAAACTGAAAGCATTTCCTCTAAGATCAGGAACAAGACAAGGATGTCCACTCTCACCACTATTAGTCAACATAGTTTTGGAAGTCCTAGCCATGGCAGTCAGAGAAGAAAAAGAAATAAAAGGAATACAAATTGGAAAAGAGGAAGTAAAGCTGTCACTGTTTGCGGATGACATGATACTATACATAGAGAATCCTAAAGATGCCACCAGAAAACTATTAGAGCTAATCAATGAATATGGTAAAGTTGCAGGATACAAAATGAATGCACAGAAATCTCTTGCATTCCTATACACTAATGATGAAAATATCTGAAAGTGAAGTTAAGGAAACACTCTCATTTACCATTGCAACAAAAAGAATAAAATACCTAGGAATAAACCTACTTAAGGAGATAAAAGACCTGTATGCAGAAAACTATAAGACACTGTTGAAAGAAATTAAAGATGATACCAACAGATGGAGACATATACCATGTTCTTGGACTGGAAGAATCAATATTGTGAAAATGACTATACTACCCAAAGCAATCTACACACTCAGTGCAATCCCTATCAAATTACCAATGGCGTTTTTTTTTACAGAACTAGAACAAAAAACCTTAAAATTTGTATGGAGACACAAAAGACCCTGAATAGCTAAAGCAGTCTTGAGGGAAAAAAACAGAGCTGGAGGAATCAGGCTCCCT
Source organism: Eschrichtius robustus (assembly GCF_028021215.1). Taxonomy (NCBI): domain Eukaryota; kingdom Metazoa; phylum Chordata; class Mammalia; order Artiodactyla; family Eschrichtiidae; genus Eschrichtius; species Eschrichtius robustus. The sequence continues at coordinate 15,794,551 of NC_090824.1, forward strand.
GACTTCAGACTATACTACAAAGCTACAGTAATCAAGACAATATGGCACTTGCACAAAAACAGAAACATAGATCAATGGAACAAGATAGAAAGCCCAGAGATAAACCCACGTACATATGGTCAACTAATCTATGAGAAAGGAGGCAAGGATATACAATGGAGAAAAGACAGTCTCTTCAATAGGTGGTGCTGGGAAAACTGGACAGCTGCATGTAAAAGAATGAAATTAGAACACTGCCTAACACCATACACAAAAATAAATTCCAAATGGATTAGAGACATAAATGTAAGACCGGACACTATAAAACTCTTAGAGGAAAACATAGGAAGAACACTCTTTGACATAAATCACAGCAAGATCTTTTTTGATCCATCTCCTAGAGTAATGGAAATAAAAACAAAAATAAACAAATGGGACCTAATGAAACTTCAAAACTTTTGCCCAGCAAAGGAAACCATAAACAAGACGAAAAGACAACGCTCAGAATGGGAGAAAATATTTGCAAATGAATCAACGGACAAAGGATTAATCTCCAAAATATATAAATAGCTCATGCAGCTCAATATTAAAAAAACAAACAACCCAATCCAAAAATGGGCAGAAGACCTAAATAGACATTTCTCCAAAGAAGACATACAGATTGCCAAGAAGCACATGAAAAGCTGCTCAACATCACTAATTATTAGAGAAATGCAAATCAAAACTACAATGAGTTATCACCTCACACCAGTTAGAATGGGCATCATCAGAAAATCTACAAACAACAAATGCTGGAGAGGGTGTGGAGAAAAGGGAGCCTTCTTGCACTGTTGGTGGGATTGTAAATTGATACAGCCACTATGGAAAACAGTGTGGAGGTTCCTTAAAAAACTAAAAATAGAATTACCATATGATCCAGCAATCCCACCACTGGGCATATACCCAGAGAAAACCATAATTCAAAAAGACACATGCACCCCAATGTTCACTGAAGCACTATTTACAATAGCCAGGTCTTGGAAGCAACCTAAATGCCCATCGACAGATGAATGGATAAAGAAGACGTTGTACATATATACAATGGAATATTACTCAGCCATAAAAGGGAATGAAATTGGGTCATTTGTAGAGACATGAATGGATCTAGAGACTGTCATACAGAGTGAAGTAAGTCAGAAAGAGAAAACCAAATATCGTATATTAACGCATATATGTGGAACCTAGAAAAATGGTACAGATGAACTGGTTTGCAGGGCAGAAATTGAGACACAGATGTAGAGAACAAACGTATGGACACCAAGGGGGGAAAGCGGCGGGGGGGTGGAGGTGGTGGTGTGATGAATTGGGCGATTGGGATTGACATGTATACACTGATGTGTATAAAATGGATGACTAATAAGGACCTGCTGTATAAAAAAATTAATAAAATAAAATTCAAAAATTAAAAAAAAAAGAGAAGATAAGCCTGACTTAGGAAGGTTTGGCATGAAGAAAGATGGGTAGATCCATTCAAGGTTTCATAGGTTGAATAGAATTTAATATAACCACTGTCTTCTGAACTCTTCTTAGGGACTCTAGGTGTTCAGGATTTGAATTGGGAATGGAAACAAACAGTGGACTGGAAAGTCTAATCTGAGCTCCTTGCCCAAGGAAGAGAGCAGGTCCCAGGCTTCCTGTCCTTTTTTTTGTTTTCCTCCTCCCGCTTCATTTTTATTGCAGATGTATAGAAATTGGTTAATTATAATCCTTGGTTCATGACATATTCTTATCATTAATTGCAAAAGTTCTATAGGTCAGGAATCTGGGCATAACTTAGCTGTGTCCTCTGTTCTGGGTCCTACAAGGCTTAAATCACAGGGTTGGACAGGCTGTGATCTCATCTGGAAGGTTGACTAGGGAAGCTCCTTTGGGATGTTGGCTGAATCCATTTTCTGGAGGCTGTAGAATTCATGGAGGCTTGCTTCTTCAAAGTCAGCAATGGAGAGAAAATCGCTGCTGCTTTGAGTCTCTGACCTCTAAATCTTCTTTGAATGGCTTACCTGATTAGGTCAGGTCCACCCAGGATATCCCTTTTGATTACTTAAAGTCATCTGTTACAGGCTTTAATTACATCTTCAAAATCGTTCACCTTTGCAATGTAACATAACTTGATCACAGTTAAGATATACCATCACTTCTGCCATGCTGTATTGAATAGCAGCAAGTTACAGATCCCACTCATACTTAAAGGGAGGGGATCATACAAGGGGGGGGGGTCATTGGAGGTCATTTTAGAATTCTGGCTACTACACTACCTATGTGGAAACCTTTCCTATATCCCATGTACCTTGCTCTCTCCCTCTCAAATTTATTTGTCCTTCCCTTGTTTTTTTTTTTTTCCTGTAGGTTTATATACATTTTGAGACTTGCTTCTCCTGTCACTTTGTATTATATTCCTAAGATTTATACACGTTGGTGTGTATTTTTATAATCCATTCATTTTAACTGCTATATAATATTCCATTAAGTGAAATGTTTTTACATAATGTATTTATTCACTGTCATGTGAATAAATGGCATTTGGGTTATTTTTAGATTTTTTGCTACTGTGAACAATGCTGATATAAACATTTTTATACATGTCTCCAGTTATAGATGTACAAGAATGCCTCTTGAGAATATACATAAGAGTGGAATTTCTGGGTCTCAGGACATATGAACATTCAACTTTAGCAGATAATGTCAAACTTTTCTAAATTCACATTTCCATCAGCAGTGTATAAGAGATCCTATGGCTCTATTTGTCTCCGATACTGGTCATAGGTAGATTTTTACATTTTTGCCCATCAAAGGCATGGACATTGGTACCCCACTCTGGCCTAGCCAGTTTTCTATCAAATTGTTTGCATTACTTTGATATTTATTTGTATGCATTCTGTATATATGCATACTAAATGTACACTAAAAATTAGATGATCACTTGTTTTGGGTAAAATAAGCCTGCTAATTGGTAAATAGGGAAACGTTCAACTTTGAATTGAAGGGCAGTATAGTGTGGTGATGAAGCACGGACTTTTGCATCAGATTTTCCTGGGTCCCAAACTGGTAGTTAATAACAGTGTGGCCATAGGTGATTTATTTAACTTCTGTGCCTCAGTTCTCTCATGTATCAGATGAGGATAGTAATAGTGTCTACCTCATAGGGATTTTTTAAGGAGTAAATGAATTAAATGTAGACAACACTGAGAACAGTGTCCAGCACATAATAAAACACCATGTTAATATTTGCTTAGACTGTTATTTGACTGGGATTTCCAGGACCTGCTGGACGCTAAGGCAGTGTTCTGCTAATCAACTTTGAGAATGTCACTTCTACCCATCCTCATATGTGTATATCTTTTTATCTTGACTCATTTCTGACCAGTCAAAATGGATTATTTTTTTCCTTCATAGATAACTTTTTCTTGAGTAGTGAATTAGTGGCTGATTGGAAAATATTACCTCAGTTAATATACACTGAAATATACATATAATAATATAATACAAATAATACATATAATACATCATGTAATAATACTATATCATACAATGCATAAGTCTATCTCTAAGCTCTCCTCCAGCTTTAATAGCCTTTGATTCTATAAGGGATGCTGAATCACTTATTGCAGGCTGCCTGAAGATGGGCAGGTAAAGGTTGGATCCTTTGAGAGGACCAAACTCTTCTTTCCTGCTTTCTAAGTAAGAACACCTGTATACATGTTATTCTCAGGATGTCCTGTCAGCTGATACAAACCTAGTTCTCTCAGGTTAAGCCCCCAAATGAGTCTTAACATGGCCCTTGGAAGGTATTCTGGTTATCTTCTGGTGTGTAACCAACCACTCCAAAACTTACAGGCTTAAAACAACAATTTATTATTATCTGTCATGGTTCTGTGAGCTGACAAAGCTTAGCTTGACAACCCTGGCTTGGGGTCTCTCATGCACGTGCAGTTAGGTAGCTACCGAGGCAGGAGTCATCAGAAGGCTCATGTGGGCTGGACACCCAGGATGGTACCCTCACTCACAGGTCTGGGGCCCCGGTGTTCTTCCACCTGGCCTCTCTCTCCAGCTGAGCAGCCTGGACACGGCAGCTCAGGGCTCCAAGAAAGAGGAAGGTGCCCTAGCATAGCATCACGTCTGCCACATTCTATTGGTAAAAGCCATTAAAGGCCAACTCAAATTCAAGAGGATGGAATGGCGTGTGGGTACAAAGAAGGGAGGAACTGATGGTGTCATCTTTGGGGATACGCTACTATGTACAGCAAGTCTCACCTCTTGGGATGTCTCCCAGAAAACCTACTTATTGGAGAGGCAGAGACCTTCAGTGCTAGGCCTGCAGAGATCCCTTCCTAGTTATCTACTTTTCATCCTTTAGCTCTCAGCTGAAACATCACTCTCCCAGGATGCCTTTCTAAGGCCCCATCATTAAGCTAGGTTCTCCTCTGCTTTTCCTACACAGCATTATCATAGTCTGTTAACTGCATTATCTCTATGATTACCGATTTAATGTATGTCTCCAACACGGGACTGAAAACTCCACAAGGTAGGCAGGCCTGTCTGGATTATCTCTCTCGACTCCCTGTGCTTGTCACAATGCTGACTCTCAGTAGCAGCTCAGGAAACAGTTAGAGGATGAAGGAATGGATGAGAGGTGAACACATCTGATCTTTCCATTTCGTTCCAGTGGTTCACGCGGAGGTTTTCATAAAGGGGAGTCGGGGTACACTTTCATTAGTTTATGATGTTTTAAAACCAGTATTTACTGAGCACCAAGCAGATGCTAGACACCACACTAGACCACAGGGTAGAACCAAGGACAAGAAGGCAGACGTGAACTCTGCCTTCACAGAGTCTACAGTCTGTGGGGGAAGGCAGACAAGTAAACACACTACTACAGTCCAAGCAGAAAGTGCTAGAATGGGTAGTGCAGGTTGCCAGGGTGCGTTGTGTGCAACTCATTCCCTCTGTCTCCTACTCTCTCTCTCTCTCTCACACACACACGGAATTTCATATATAGTTTCAGGGCCCCATGGATTCTACACTGATTACTCCTGGTTTAGATGCTGTGGTGTAAAACATACTTCATTCATATTTTCAGTTGTATTATTTTGGGCTTATTAAGAATGACTGAGGAATGTCCTTCTTTAACGAGAAAATTAAAAATACACTTGCAACATATTAGATGTTCATAATAATGGAAAGCCAGAGTCTGTGGCTTTTTCAACAAGGAGTTGAAAAGTTCATAAAATATTTTCAAGGTCAGAACCAGAGGTTAAGGTTTTTCACTTTGGGACCAGCTTGCATATCAGATCATGCAAACCAGACTTACCTTTGAGCCTGCTCTGTACATATTCCACACAAGTATTTATCTAAATGTGAATAAAATACAGAGCAGTTGCAAAATCCCCCAGCAATGCTGAAGTTTTATTGTTTCAGGTCAGCTGTCCATCACACTCTGAGAACAAAAGAGAGATCTTCTAATACGGCAGTGAAAGAAGTATGAATTTTGCTCCAAACAGGAATTGATTGGAAGGTTTGGGGTGGGAGAGAGGCATGATCATTTCTACATTTTAAAGAAACATTCCAGCTTCAGAGTGGAGTTTGTTTGGACTACAGGAGTTTAGAAATGAAGCAGGAAGACCAGTCAAGAAGTTTCTGTAATTGGCCAGGCTCAGAGCAAAGGGTAACAACGGAGGCTGGAGATGAGTGACTAGAGTTATGAAGGGATTTAAAAATCATGTCATATTTGTATTTTAAAAAAGCTAGGAGAGGCTTGGTTGCTTCAGTTGGGAATATAAGAGATGCCTTCAAATATGAGATGGGCTGTCAGGTAAAAGATGCATTCAAATTATTCTGTGTCCCAAAAGGAAGACCCATGGATGGAGAACACAGGGCATGAGATTTGTGCTCAGAATGAAGAGAAGCGTCTTCTCTCAGAGCTGTGCCAAGATGGAAGGTGTTGCCTGGGGAGTGAGTCCTCATCCTTGACTCTGGATGAGCAGGGACTGGATGACCCATGGGAGGAGATGCGGAGAATCTCGGAAGGAATTTGGGGATCAGAAGACGTAGAATCCTCACCCTGAGATTCCCTGATTTTGGAAACTCATAAATGTAGCAGGACTGAGAGTTGTGGATATTTTCATTTTGGTGTGACACCACTGGGATGAAGAAAATTCATAATTATATTATCTGTCTTGGGGATTTTTAGAAAACTCCCCATTATCTGGCACACAATACATCCAACATGGGTGGAGCTGCTGCTGACCTATTTAGTAGAAGTTTGTGAGCTTTCCTTCCCACTTCTTGGCTACGTTTCTCAGAATATTTCTCTTTAATCTTCTTTAGAGAGATGGTGTAGGAGAAGAGTGTAGGCTCTGGGTTAGACAAATCTAGCTTGAACTTCTCTGCCACACTTGCTAATTGCGTGAGTGTAGGCAACTTATTTAATATCTGTGAGCCTCATTTATTCACCTATTAAATGGGAATCACCTTACCTATTTTCTATGGTTGGTTTAAGAGATAATCTGTGCAAAGTTCCAAGCACCTAGGAGGATTTTAATACGTGGGAACGATGCCCAGGAAGAAATGAAAACAAAATATTTTTTCTTGTGCAAACAAATGGAGCCTAGTTATTATGTATGGGAATTGTGTAGTCATGGTGATTGAAGAGTCAACCAACAAAAGGAAATGCTCACTGATTGAATTGATGGAGTCCTAACTCCAGGATATTATTCATTTTACCCCCTCTAATTTGATGCATCTTTAAAGATAACCATTTACAAGAGTTCTTAAAACACTGAGAAATTAGCGACAGTTCAGAGGCAATGATGTATGATGTTTGGTGCTTTCTTGAGACTGGTGCTGGGAAGCTAGAGGGACTAATTGAGCCTCTTCGATGAGTGCACTTCTTCCTATGAATACTGGGCGGGGTGGGGAGGGGTAATTGGTCTTCAAATAAATATGATTCATGGTTTCATGGAAAAACTGCAAACATCCCCATGAACACTGAATAGCACGTCAGTTCATTATACTGTAGTTATTGATATTGCAATCTGCTCCCAATGAATGCAATTACAGATCCATTTAGGAAGGAGCGTGATCGGGGATTTTGTTGGCTTTCTTTTACCCTTTAGATACCTGAATGGTTTTGCAAATGAGACCTGGCTCCCCTTTCACTACCCTTGGGTCCCGATCACTTCTACGCCTGCAGCACCCATCACAGTGCCCGCCACACTGATGGTTCTTGCTAGTATTTACCGGCTGATTGGAAAATGCCCTCATTATGTGTCTCTAGTGTGCTTTTCTCACTCAACACAAGAATGGTCAGAATCTGGTTATAAACTTTCCGTTACGTGTGCATTCACCGTGCATGCCCCACGGCCCTGGCAGCTAACGCCAACCTTGACACACAGCTTCCACTTCTCTTTCTATGTACGGTGAATGATCCATGGGCGATCAATAGGGGTGCACAACCTGCTTACGTATGAGACTTTCTCTGTTTTCTCAGAGTGTCTTATAAAGCCCCAAAGCTGAGGAGAGCAGACAATCTCCCTCATGCTCTCAAGAGAGTGGCAGGGAGCTGGCAGACCTGCCCTTTATGGCTTTGGGAGATAATCTGTCTGCTGCTATCACCACCTGCTCCCCCCCTCCACACTCCAACCATCCTGCATAAAGTGAAAATACGACTTTAGAAGGGGGCTGACCCAGTGGTTCACTGAGGTGGGGGATTTAGGCCGCGTGGGGAATGCTGCGGCATTCTCATCTCCAGATTCAGGTAACAAGGTTCCCAGAAAACTGTCAAAGGGTTTTGGGGTGGATGCTTCTAGAAAGGGAGGCTGGCATCTCTCTCCCTAGCTGGATTTTGGCTGAGCTCAGAAGCGTGGCAGCTATCCCAGCCTGCCACCAGGGAGGAGGGGAGAGAGTTCTTGGAGGGGTTGACTCCTTGATGCTGGAGATTAGGCGGCTTCCTGAATATGAAAAATGGGCTTAATTACAACCTGGAGCATTCTGGAGGTATGAGAGTGGATGGTACAGCCTGCAAGGGCTGGGAGGAGAAAAAGGAAGAGAGGGTCAAACGCATCTGGCCTGCGTTTCCCTCACCCACAGAAGGTGGTCAGGCTTAAGCCATTGTCTTAGTCAGCTTGGGCTGATTATAACAGAATACCATAGATGGGGTGACTTACGCAGCACAGATTTACTTCTCACAGTTCTGGAGGCTAAGAAGTCCAAGATCAGGGTGCCACCATGGTCAGGTTCTGGTGAGATCTCTCTTTTAGGCTTGCAAATGGCCATCTTCTCACTATGTCCTCACATGGCAGACACTAGAGAGAGGAAGCAATCTCTCTCCTGTCTCTTTTTAGAAGGGCACTAATCCTATCATGAAGGTTCCACCCTCATGACCTCATCACCTCCCAAAAGGCCCATCTCCAAATACTATCACATTGAGTATTAGGGCTTCAATATATGAATTTTGGGGGAACACAAATATACAGTCTGTAACAGTCATCTAGAAAGAATCTTCCCAAGTGGGCAGCATGCATGGCCAGAGAGACACAGTTGTGGGAGGTCCTGTGGGGGGCAGGAGCTCAGAAGTGGTCCAAAAAGAGCAACTAGAGAGCACATTACCCCCTCAGAAACAAAGCAGTACAGTGGTTCCCACTGTGACTCTGAAGAACCCACGTGTGTGTCCCCCATAAAGTCAGCATTTAAAAGGGGGCGACACAGAAGTGGCCACCTGGTGTCAGCCAAGGGAGAACATACGAGTGACCAGAGAGGGAGAAAAGACTTTTGACTCTTCCTCTAATCTATAGTTTCCATGCACTGACCTTGAAAGTGCAGAAGAGATGGAAGAAAGGGGAGGCAAAGGTCATGTTCCGTGTCCACTGCAAGTCCCCCAGCTAAGGTCAGGCCTGATTGGGAAGGAGTTGGGGGCAGTGGAGGCAGGTAGTGGGGAAATAGGAGAGGGACAGAGCTTGAAATTAGACAGGAGATTCAAGTTTTGTTTTAGATTGGACAGGACTTTGGATTGTCTGAAAATGAATCTTTATAACTAGAGGGAGATTGTTTATGAAACCAAAGAAGGTCATGGGACCTGCCAGGATGCCCTTAAAAGCTAGAGAAAGGAGATCCATCAGAACATGCTGGAAGCAGTGGAAGGAGAAAAATAAACCTGTTCCTGTTGGTATCCACACTGAGTCCAGACTATTCATTAAATTGCTTCCATGTGCAATGTAGACATTACTGAGGGATTCACAGGTGAGATGGAGGAGAGCACTTACACTGCACATAGCAGACTGCCCCAAGCATCCTCATGAGATGTGATTTTCCTTTCTGAATCTCCTCCAACTGTGCAGCCCTAGTGGTCCTGCTCTCTTGCATGGAGCTCGTTCTCTTTTCCCTGGATGCAAATTTGCCTTTCCTTCCCCAAAGGCACTTTAGCGATCCCCCATGGGAAGGGCATGACGTCAAGGTCGGTGTGCATGGGAAGGAGCAGACACTTGCAGACTCACCCTAGATTTTTTACAAGAATGAAGTCTGAAGGCAGGTTTGTAGGTTGATCTCAATCTAATACAATGAGCTTTCATTTAGGTTAAATAAAGCAGGTTTTGTGCCCAGAAAGGAAATCAAAGATAATTTTTTAAGGTAATCTTGGATTCTCATTGAAAAATTCAGTGGGGTGTCTTGGTTGTTAGACGTGAAAGGCTCACAATGAAATTTCATATGTGCTTTTATAACTTCTTTCCAACCTTCAGGCAAATTTCCTATTTTGGGACATTGTCTCCACTTAGTTGAAAATTGCTGAGCTCTAACATTTTTATCCAGATGGCTTTATAAAATGATTTTGAGTTCTGGTTTGCTCTTAACAGATGAGTCCATTTGGAAAAGAAAATTAAAAAAACATTAACCATCAAAAATGACAGTGCTGGGCCTTTCTGTGGAAATCACAACAGGATGGTACGTGATTGGATGGAGTTAAAAGCATCTTTTGGGCTTCCCTGGCGGCGCAGTTCTTGAGAATCTGCCTGCCAATGCAGGGGACACGGGTTCGAGCCCTGGTCTGGGAAGATCCCACATGCCACGGAGCAACTGGGCCCGTGAGCCACAATTACTGAGCCTGCGTGTCTGGAGCCTGTGCTCCGCAACAAGAGAGGCCGCGATAGTGAGAAGCCCGCGCACCGTGATGAAGAGTGGCCCCCGCTTGCCACAACTAGAGAAAGCCCTCGCACAGAAACGAAGACCCAACACAGCCATAAATAAATAAATTAAAAAAAAAAAAAAAAGAAACAACAGTGAGCAAAAAAAAAAAAAAAGCATCTTTTGAGAGGGCCTCTCCATAGGAGGATTGTGGTAGAAGCTGGAGGGTGATAGCGTGTAATATTTTAAAATTGCGATGGCCTTTTCACAGTCTCTACTTCTGTAATCTGTCCAACTCTGCAATAGTTGAAGGCAGGGACATTTAATCTACCAGTGATCTTTTGATTATCGCCAAACTGTATTTTTCAATAAATTCTCTTCTCTCCACCTCCAGTGTGATCACATTAGTCTGGGCACTAAGAGGTCGCTTTGCTTCTAATTTGCCTTTCTTGAACCATTCCCCACACAGTAGCTGATGTGATTGTAAAAAACAAATGGATTAAGATGGTGAATGGAATTCACAGAATTTCTCTTCTCCAATACCCGGTAAATGAGAGTGGGGGTGTACAAACCAGCCAAGAAAATATCAACAATCTAGTTGAATAAACTTTAAAAAAAAAATTCATTTTGCTTGCATCTCTCCAGAGTACTGGTGAGAAAGTCCAGGCTTTTGCTGGCTCACCAGGATGGCTTCTGGGGCATGGGTAGCGGGTGAGGAGCAGGCTGGGCTATAGTCCTTCCCTTTTCTGGTGGATAGAAAGATTCCTGGCTGTGGTTCCATGAGAATGTGCCCCTCAGATTCCCAACCATAGGGACTGAGGCCTCCAGGTGCTTGGCTCTGAAATCCATTACTGTGTTTGCACCAAAGCTGTGTTTGCCACGGGCTGCTCCCAGGCACTGGCTGTGCATGGCAGAGATATTAAACAGGCCCATTCCTGAGAGATGTAGAACTCCTCTGATAGGCAACTTTGGCTCGAAGACTCCCCCTGGCCTTACCTAACTTTCCTTAAACTGCATGGCTATCTAGGACGTGTCCACCGAAACTTGTCTCCTTCCTGCTGTCTTTCCTTCACCCAGAGTCAGATCTGCATCATGGTCTGAGGGCATTTTCAGCTTTTCCTGGCACCCTCCCAATTTTCTTTCATAAATGTTTCCCCTTATAAATTTCTTGCACATTTAATCCTTTCTTGGTGCCTGCTTCTTGGAGGACCCAGAATAACACACTGGCACATAGGAGATGCTTGATAAATTTATTCAGGAAGTGAATGAAAACACGAATTAAAAAGAGTTTTCCTTTAACTTTTCAGAAAATAATCTCCAGTATCCTTGGGGGAACTATGGGAAGAAAAATCAAATTTTTTCCCCGCCCTCTTCTGTTTCTGACTCTTTATTCTCTGTGCCTGATTCTTTGTTATAAAACAGTTTTATCCAAAGAGAAGCCCTGCGTCATCTTGCTCTTTTTCTAGATGACTTTGGCACCTGGAATGGTTTATAAGATGGTGGGATCATAAAATCGTATGTGAATTCACTAAAAATATTTTTCATGGTGTTCTTGTGAGGACTAAATGAGATAACCCGAGTAAAGAGTTTAGCATAGATCCTGACACATTGCAAATAGATAAAACGTGGTGGACACACAGCACAGGGTCCTGTGCATCCATCTGAAACAACACAGTGAACGTACGCACATCAACAAAGATGAATCATAAATTACATGTGTTGACTGAATGGAGGGCCTCTGGTCAGATTTAATGTTTATATTTGCTTGGAGAATTTTGAGTGCTTATGGTAGGCCCAGAAGCCTCTTGGTGTAAGGGCTCTTATTCCTCATGATGTTTGACTGTGAAAAGAATTTTGCAATTCAGAATCATAGTAACAGCTGATACTTTTAAAGCACTTCTTTGTTCCAGAATGTTCAGTAACTTGCCTCAGATCACACAGCTAGTATAGGAAAAGGTGGGCTTGTCCAGGGTGATGGGTCTGGCATGGATGTGAAGGTGAGAACTGAGGTAGAGAGGAAGCTAGAGAGAACTGGAGTCCTCAGAGTACCATGTTACCTTGAACACCAGTGGGGATGCAGGGTTGCCATGGCAAGACTGGAGAGTCTTTCTCTTCAGCACCTGGAGGCAGCATCCAGTGAGACAAGCATGGGCTGAGTCCAGAAACTGAGCTGCAATGTGGCTTTGACACTGAGTAGTGTGGAATCTCAGGGAAATTACTTTATTTAATATGCTATGATTTCCTTTTCTGTAAAATGGAAGCATGTTACCTACTTCAGAGGGTTGTGTGCAAATCACGTGAGACAATATATGCGTTCCAGTTTGTGTGGTAACAAAGCTTACCAATTGTAGTGGCTTAAAACAACTCACAACCCCTGAGTCAGGAATTTGGGCCAGGCTGTGTTTGGTGATAATTCTGTTCCATCTGGCATTGATGGGGGTCACGCTGGTACTCAGCTCATGGCTGGCTTTCTCTGGAGGGTTCAAGAAGGCTTCACTCACACTTCTGGGGCCTTGGTGGGGATGGCTGGAAGGCTGGACTCAGGTGAGCCATTCTTCCCCTCTATGTAGTCTTGAAATTCTGCACATGGTCTGTCCCTCAGGGTAGTCTGATTTCTTACAGGTAGACTCAGTTCTCAGAATGAGTAATTACAGCAAGAGGAAATGGAAGCTACCAGTCTTTTAAGATCTGGGCCAGGAAACTGGTCCAACCTCACTAACTCCATATTCTATTAGATAATCACAGAGTCAATCCAGATTTAAGAGGAGGGGGCATAGAATCCACCTCTTGTTGGAAGGAGTGAGTATCAAAGCATTTGCAGCCATCTTAACCTGCCATGGTAAGTAGTGCAGATTACACATCAGGAGCTTAAGCTCTCGAGACAGAGAGTATGTTGGTTTCACCATTTACTACCTGCATAGCAGACACATTACTTACGCTAATCCTACAGCTCAGTTTCCTAGTCTGAAAAATGGGATAAAAATGGACTATACATTCTAATGCTAAAAGAAACTCTCACTGCTTTTCATTTTCAAATTACATTACAAAAACCTTGAAGACATCAGATTCCAGAAATGGGAGAACAGAAAAAACCCAACTTGCCATATAGTCCAACGCACTGAGAGTCCATTGTGTTCTTCATACCAGGCCGATTGTTATATGCATGTTTCCTCATTAATCTTCACAGTAACTGTAAAAGGCACTGCTTGTCTCCATTTTTTAAAATGAGAATACCTCTGAGGCTCTGAGACACTAAAGCTAGTCTAGTGTCGCACAGGTAGCGAGCGGTAGAGTCGGAATTGTGCCAACCAGGAATGTCTTCCTGACTTTGGGTTCTGTGTATGCAACAGCTACAGCTTATCCCCAAGACTTGTTTTCCCTGCTGTGCATAATGAAGGGTTTCAAAGGCTATCACCTCTATCAGCCAATAGCCAATTGTCTGAGCTGATAAAAGCAGGTATTGCAATGAGAAGAAAAGCATTTTTTCCCCATATTTCAACATATCACAAAATTTTAAAGGCTGCACATGTATCTTGATGATTACTTTTATCTTAGGCCCGTGATTCCTGATCTTTTAAGAATTTTGATATTTTTTTTATTTCATAGGAAACGCAGCCTGGGAAATTCACAAAATTGGGAAAGTAAATGTCTACTGACACTCAGACACAAAAGAATTATTTTTACCACCCATTTATGGCAAGTGATACTGGTTTCCTATTTGCATTAGTGATATACAGGTTGCTTTTAAATAAATTTAAATGAAAATGTGAGTTGATTTAAAGAAAACAAACAAAATAATAGTAAGTTGGCAGGTGCATATGGCACAGATTGGGAATTGTGAACTACTGAAATTTGGGAAATACTGGGGCAGTGGATAGAGATACCTACTAGATATTGGGTATTAGTGTAAATATTAAGATCTAGCTCTAGGTAGATATAGATGTAGAGACATCATATGTGGAGAGTCATGTGTAGCCCTGATGGCCACTGATTAGCTGTCTGATTTTGACTTACATAACATCCATATGGACCTCAGTCTCATTTGTAAAATTAAGAATTGATTTAATTTATTCTGAGAATTCTTTTTTTTTACTCTAAGAATTTGTGACATCGCACCTCTTTTTCCAACAAGCCACTCATTTATTCAGAAATAAAAAAAACAAATTTGGTTTATATTTCATATGTATCTGAAGCAAGTGAAGATGATAAGGTTTTTAATTCAGCCCCTTCTCCTAAGAAAAACTATTTTAATACTATCTAGAGTAGGGCTGGCATCTGTGGACTTCATTTTTCTTCACTGACTTTCGAATACATTTCTGTCAGCATCATTAATTCCTCATTACAATTACATCTGCAAGCCAAGATCATAAAGCATGAACACTATTATTATCCATTGAATTACACCATCAAAGACTGTCCCAATCCTCCATAATTACACTACCAGTAATACTGCTGTGTATATCACATTCAGAAAATTTTATGAAAATTCAAAAAGGTACATATTCTATATATCAACTTCAGAAAAATTCATGCAAATTGATCCGAAGGAAACATCCTAAATGCAGAGACAATTCCTGTTGCAGCGAGGCCGTCACTGAGGTGCCCAGTCAATGTTAAAGTAGCATCTCTCATCAGTCGATGACTTTGAAGTTGATGTTTTCCAAAACGAACAGGCTCCAAGTTGTCAGAGGCTTTCACTCAACCTGGAGGAGGAGACAAAAGACCCGAGGAAAGGAATGCCACCACCCTCAGACATAGGATGGTCTCCCGGCCAAAGCACTAGTCTTGGAGACTGCAGCTATGTTTCAGTCTTGACACTTAGAGGCAGTTCAATTGTGGGCTTTTAGCTCAAGGTCACAGGGCGACGTAGCAGCAAAGTTAGGACCAGAGCCCAAGTTAGGCCACTCCTGTTAGACCAATGCTTTCCAAAACTTACTCCAAGCTTTAAGGAGGGATAGGGTCCTAGGAAGATACATGTCATCCCAGGTTCCTTTGTCTTCCAGCCTGACTGGAACACAGCCGGCGTTGCACGGCCAGCAGTCAGTCCCAGAGATTCCCTGATACCTGTGGTCTATCCAGCTGATCACTGATGTTACCACCGCTTTACTTTCTTGAGTTTTTAGAGGAGCAATTGTATCCATGCTCAGAATGACTGATGGATATAAATATGGGGCCAATCTGGGCTCCAGCCATCATGTCTGCTGAAACTACAGAGATGGTTCAGACAATACACCTGGCTGGTGTCCCCCAGGCTTAGCAGCCCAGACTTCCCTCCTTGACCTGCACAATGCACTCGCCATTCTAGCAACTATGACAGAAAGGGGGTTCTTGGGGAAAGCTGAGGAGATGTTTTCCCAGACTTTTTCTAAGAGTTTTCTACAACTGCCATTTATTTTACAAAGAATAGCTGAGTACTCACTCACTTATTGACCTATTACCCATTCATACATTTATCTATACATTCAAGAAATTTTTATTGAGCACCTACTAGATGTCAGTATTATGATCACCACTAGGTATACTTCAGTGAATCAGACATAGTCATTGCCTTCAAGGGGCTCACAGTCAATATCCAGGTAATGAAGGGCCATGTGTACTACAACAGAGGAAGGATTTTGATTGGCCTGACTTAAGCTCATTTCTGGACAAATGACTGTAATCAAGGAAATGTTCTATTATGACCGGCTAGGCCTGGATCACATGTCCATCCATTTGGCTAGGAGACTGACAGCTCTCATCAGAACCACATGTTTGTTGTAGAAAAGAAAAAAACTCTCCAAAGATATGAGGGATGGATGCGTGTGGAGGGATGAATATTGCTATCAGAAGAAGGGGGACAATTGGTCATGAGCAGGCAAGAAGAAAGAATGTACCCTAATCCCTTTCCATAAACATTTCCCACCCTACTTCGATAAAAGCAGATATGATTTTATTAGGGGAAAATACTTGCAAATTTAGAATACATACTTTCAAATGGCAGTATAGTGAGAATTTAAAAATGCCTACAAACTTAAGAAAAGATGGATGTTTTGATAGCCATGGTAACAAGTAGCTACCAGGGTCAGTTTTAAACCTGTTCCCATAGATCAAGGCAGCTCCCCTCAGTGAACATGCAGTCAGTGCTGAGTAAACTAACCAGTCAGTGTTAGTCTCTCGCTTGTAAAAGTCAGTCAATCAGTGATGGACTCTGGTAAATACACCAGGACTACTAACCAATCAACAAGAGTCTCACACAAGTCTCAACCGTGCTTCTACAGATGAAGTCAACCCCTTATGCCTCTGAAAGTCTCCCAAGTCCTTGAACTCTGTGCTTTCCCAAAGCTGGTAAAACATCAATACTCTGTTCTACTCAGAGAGACTGCGTCAAACCAGCTTACCTCTCCCTTACTGTAGTGAGCAATAAATTCAAATTTTCTTTTTTTCTGGCTTCATGTGGGTTACTTGAACATTTTTGGAATTCTGTTTTTATTGATAGCTTCTTTGCGTGTATATCTTTGTACAGTTTTTTTGTGGTTAGTCTAGGTATTAGATACATAACTTATCAAAGTCTACTGGTGTCAACATTTTACCAGTTCGAGTGAAGTGTAAAAATCTTACTTCCCTTTACATCCCTTCACCCTCCCTCATTAATAATTTAAGTGTCTTAAATATTTCCTCTACCTACATTGAGAATTACGTTAGACAGCTTTAGGACTTCCCTGGTGGCACAGTGGTTAAGAATCCGCCTGCCAATGCAGGGGACGTGGGTTCAAGCCCTGGTCCAGGAAGATCCCACACGTCGTGGAGCAGCTAAGGCCGCGTACCACATTAGACAGCTTTTGTTTTTTCTCTTCTTCTGGGTCTTGTTATAGTCCCAATGTCTCTGAGGTTTTCTTCATTTTTTTCAATCTATTTTGTCTCCGTTGTTCAAATTAGTTACCTTCAAGTTCACTGATTCTTTCCTCTGTCCCTTCCATTCTTCTGCTGAGCCCATTCATTGACTTTTTAATTTTAATTTTGGCTTTTGTAATTTTTAGTTCCAAAATCTGCATCTCGTTCTTCTTTGTATTGCCTATTTCTTTTCTAAGACTTTCCATTTTTTCATTTGTCTCAAGTGTTTTCATAATTGCTTATTAAAGCATTTTTGTGATTACTGATTTATAATCCTTGTCAGTTAATTCTACTGTCTATGTCATCATGGTGTTGACATCTGTTGATTGTCTTTTCTAATTCAGTTTGAGATCTTCCTAGTTCTTGGTGTAAGTGATTTTTGATTGAAACCTGGACACTTGGGGTTTTATGTGATAAGAATGTGAATCTTGTTTATTTATTTATGTATTTATTTATATGAAAATAATTATGGCTGGTTTTCTTTATTTGCTTACCAATTCTTTTTTTTTAATTGGAGTATGCTTGCTTTACAATGTTGTGTTAGTTTCTGCTGTACAATGAAGTGAATCAGCTATATGTATACATATATCCCCTCCCTCTTAGTCCTCCCTCCCACCCACTCCTCCATCCCAACCATCTAGGTCATCACAGAGCACTGAGCTGAGTTCCCTGTGCTTTACTGCAAGTTCCCACTAGCTATTTATTTTACACATGGTGGTATATTTATGTCAAATCTAATCTCCCAATTCATCCCACACTCCCTTTCCCCCACTGTGTCCACACGTCCATTCTCTATGTCTGCATCTTTATTCCTGCCCTGGAACTAAGTTCATCTGTACCATTTTTCTAGATTCCACATACATGTGTTAATGTACGATATTTGTTTTTCTCTTTCTGACTTACTTCACTCTGTATGACAGACTCTAGGTCCATCCACATCTCTGCAAATGACCCAATTTTGTTCCTTTTTATAGCTGAGTAATATTCCATTGTATATATACCACATCTTCTTTATCCATTCATCTGTCTATGGACACTTAGGTTATTTCCATGTCCTAGCTATGGTAAATAGTGCTGCAAAGCTTTTGCACAGCAAAGGAAACCACAAATAAGAAGAAAAGACAACCCTGAGAATGGGAGAAAATATTTGCAAACAAAGCAACTGACAGGATTAATCTCCAAAATATACAAACAGCTCATGCAGCTCAATATCAAAAAAACAAACAACCCAATCCCAAAATGGGCAGAAGACCTAAATAGAAATTTTCCAAAGAAGATATACAGATTGCCAACAAACACATGAAAGGATGCTCAACATCACTAATCATTAGAGAAATGCAAATCAAAACTACAATGAGGTATCACCTCACACCAGTCAGAATGGCCATCATCAAAAAATCTACAAATAATAAATGCCACAGAGGGTGTGGAGAAAAGGGAACCCTCTTATTTAAATCTTGTGTTTTAGCTGGCTTCCTCACTGATCTGTTCTGATCTGCTTCATCACTGCCAGATGGGGGTGGGAGTTCAGGTTCTTCCCTTCTTCTCTTTTGACAGCCAGGGGGAGGGGATTTTTGTTACTTTGTTACTGCAGAAGTGACAGTGAGGGACTTCCAAGTTTGGGTTAGAAAGGCCACCCAGCTTCTATGAATCTCTGAAGGCTGTCCTGTGGAGAAACTACATGGTATAACGAGAGAGAGAGAGAGAGAGAGAGAGACAGACAGACAGACAGAAAGACAGACAGACCTGAGGAGCCCCAGCTATTCCAGTCCTCAGCTGTTTGAGGCTTCCCAGCCCAGGCACCAGACATGTGTGTGAAGAAGCCCTCAAGATAACCGCAGTCCCATCACCACCTAATTACAACTGTATGAGAGACCTCAAATGAGAACTGCCTAACTCGGGGTTTCTCAACCTCAGACTGGATAGTTCCTTTTTGTGGGGGCTGTCCTGTGTATTATAGCATATCTGGCACCATCCCTGGCCTCTACTCACTAGATGTCAGTAGCACCTTCCCAGTTGTGACAACTAAAAATGTCTCCAGAAATTTATAAATGTCCTTTGGGGAAAGATCACCCCTAGCTGGTTAGCTGATCTCAGTCAACCCCAGATTCATGAGCAAAATAAATGACTGTTATTGTTTTTAAAACATTGTTTGGGGGTGATTTGTTATAGAGCAATAGATAATCAGAGGGGTGTCAGGGAGGCTAGGATGCAGAGCACCTTTATCTCCTCCCCAACTCACCTGACGCTAGCAGAAGAGCTGGACTCTGTCAGAGGCATGATGCTTCTACCAGACAGCCTGCTTCTACCACCCTGGCATTTTTATGGTGGGCTATCTATGGCATCTAGATATGTATTAATTTATCACGTATAGGTAAATGATCCTCCTATAGATAGGATTTGTAGTGACATAATAAAAAACATGCCCATATGCTATAGAAACTTATGCTTTTTATATAAATATACACGAGGCAGGTAAATAAAAATAAAAGGAAAAATTGGAATCATTCAGGAGAATGGGAAAATAATTGTTTTAGGAAGAAGAAAATGGTTGATGATTCCATTTTCTTTCTGTCTTTCTAAAAAACTGAGAGAAACACATTGGAGTTTTATTATAAACTAATTTGTGAGTGTTATAAGTTTTTGAGTCCCTAAATCCTAAGAGGAATTTACAACATGGATTCTTATTTGAAGGACACTGAAAATGTCACCTAGATTGTGGTAGAAGAGTCTGGGCTAAACCTGTTTGCTCTAGAGAAAGAGGTGTTTAGAATGCCCTTTGGACCATTTCTTCTTAAATACAGGCCCATGGTGCTTTTAACAGTACTGTGAAGTGGACGGATTCTGGGGTGTTGTTAGAAGACAATCTATTCACTTAGGATCCTGGGCCCCCATGCAGCCCCAGACAAGATTTACCTCACTTCTGCCTGAGAACCACCAGAGTAGGATCTGTGGGAACACATGGTATTATTTTGGGCTCATGCTTGAATAATTTAGAGTATTAGTATCGAATCTGTCATGCATGAATCCTAGCTTGTCGATTAGTGGAACAGATTCAATGTTAGAAAGCCTTTGCTGGATTCTAACTTCTGCCTTGTAAAGTAAACCACAATGAGTAACTTAAGAATCTCTTTGTTTCTCTAGTTGCTCAATGGGAAGCAAATCTGATCATCCCATGAACATAATATGATGATTATTAAGGATGAAGAACTTTGTTACCTTTCACTGGGTTGAGAGGCAGATGAGTTTGCCCTCCAGGCAGGCAGACTACACCATCTCGTAGCTCACTGTGGGTGGCAATACACTGCTTTCTTGAGAACAAACATCCCTCAAAACCCATACAAGTCTTGTGGCGGCTTTTGCTGTTGCTTTTAAAGTAAACAGACACCTCTGATTTTAATGGGTCGTTGTTTTTTATGGGACCTGTCCTCTGCAGCAAGTGGCTTCCGTGGCGTGGGCAAGCTTTGTTTGGGGGTCATCTGCCATACGACTCAAAAAAATCATCAGAGGTCCTTGAGTGGAAGAACGCAGGGCTAGTGTTGTGCTAAGAATGGCAGGCAGGCCCAGGAAGGGTGAATTACCAGGTATGAAGCATAGAGTCACTACCACAAGATCAAGCTGAATTGAGGATCTTTTTGAAATTTTTTATAAATTTATTTATTTATTTTTGGCTGCATTGGGTCTTCGTTGCTGCGCGCGGGCTTTCTCTAGTTGCGGTGCGCGGGCTTCTCACTGAGGCGGCCTCTCCCGTTGTGGAGCACGAGCTCCAGAGCACAGGCTCAGTAGTTGCGGCGCACGGGCTTAGCTGCTCCGTGGCATGTGGGATCCTCCCGGACCAGGGCTCGAACCCGTGTCCCCGGCATTGGCAGGCAGGTTCTTAACCACTGCGCCACCAGGGAAGTCCCAGAATTGAGGATCTTTATTATGAAGACACAGCCGTGATGTACCTTGTGTCTCCACTTCTTCAGAGTTTTATTTCAGTTTTCAACAATCGAGCTGGAAACAGCTTTTGGTATTTGTATGTCAGATAGACTAAGATGGACTTAGGAGATCATGGTGCCTGATAAAGTCCTCTTCTTGGTTCGTACCAACTGCAGAGTCACATTTGATCCGCAGCTCAGCCCAGGGTCTCAGGGTGGTGCAGATTACTTGCAAGTCCATACTGTGAGAGTGAACCCTGACTTTGTTTTTGGAAAGGCATACATTTTGAGTCTGTTGTTTTGACTCCATGTGATGGCTTTCACAGTCCGACAGGGAGGCAACTTATCTGTAAATCACAGTGATTAAGAATGAGGTCTCCATGTGCCCCCTAGAGAGGTTGATTCTTAGAACAGTTTATTTAGATGTCACTTTTAGAAGGGACTTTCATCTTCACGTCCAGAACTCAGTAATACATTGAGTTGCTTTTGTCCAGCCTGATTTCAGCCACTTTGGAACTTAAAGGCTTGAGTCCACATGGAAAGGGAACTACTTGGGTGAATCATTCTTTCAAATTACAATACATTAATTAATCATGGATTTAAATCTCAATTTCCCACATAGTAACTGAGTGATATGGTGCAAGATTTTAACCTCTTTAAATCCATAGTTCCCTTTTTTTGTAAAGTGAGGATAATAATTGTACTTTCCTCTTTGGGTTGTTACCTGAATTAAATGAAATAATGTAAAGTTCAAAGCTCAGTTCCTGGAGAACAAGCTGCCCTTAGAAAATATTAACTAATATAATGATTGCAAAAAATAATGGGGGATGGAGAATCTATCAAATTCAGTTTCTTATAGTTCAAAGAGCTGGTAAAACAATTCCGTTTTCTTACTGTAATTGTAGATAGTAAGAATGTTTTGGGATAATGCATGACTTCAACTTGGAAGATTCAGTGGACTCTTTTGTAATATAAAAACATAGAAAATAAGAAAAGGTCAAATTTTAATCTTCTGAGAATGAGTCCAATGTTGGCATAAATTATTGATTAAGTACAATTTTCTAAGGGTAGAATATAAAAAGAATTTATTATATAGACACATACGCCTCTTTTAGGCATTCGTTAGAAAATAGTAAATTTTAATATGTCTAGGATGTCCATTTTTCTCTAGACATCTTAACTTTCAGCAGAATTTCTCCCTCCCACACCCTGCGGTTGAAACTGAGTCGCTGCATCTGTTTTGGCATAAGCAGAATCCCACACTTTATTCTTGCTACGAAGTAAGAGAGTGACTCAGGTCTTCTTGTTCTTTAAAATTACTGTCTCAGGGTTAGAGTTCCTGCAAACTTAGCTTGTTTGTGCTGAGTGGTAGTCTTCTTTGCAGTTCCTGTGAAGGATGACGTTTTATTACCCAGAGAAGTATTAATCTCCCAGATATACAGCCCCACCTAGAGCAGTCTCAGTGATTAAGAGAAGCCTGTAGTCTAGTGAAAAGAGCAAGCTCTCTAGAGTCAGCCAGGTCTGAGTTCTTTTCTTTTTTTTTATTGAAGTACAGTTGATTTACAATTGTATATTAGTTACAGGTATACAGCATAGTGATTCAGTATTTTTACAGATTATACTCCATTTAAAGTTATTATAAGATATAGCTATAATTCCCTGTGCTATATAATACATGCTTGTTGCTATTTTATACATAGTAGTTTGTATCTCTTAATCCCTTATCCCTGTCTTGCCCCTTTCCCCTTTCCTCCCCTCACTGGTAACCACTTGTTTGTTTTCTAGACCTGTGAGTCTGTTTCTGTTTTGCTATACACATTCATTTGATTTATTTTTTTAGATTCCACATATAAGTGATGTCATACAGTATTTGTCTTTCTCTTTCTGGCTTATTTCACTGAGCATAATATTCTCTAGGTCCATCCATGTTGCTGCAAATGGCAGAATTTCATTCTCTTTTGTAGGTTGAGTAATATTCCATTGTGTATCCATTTACCACATCTTCTTTATCCATTCGTCTGTTGATGGACACTTGGGTTCAGGTTGGGGTTCTGATCCAGATTCCACATTGTCCAGGCTGTGTGGTCATGAGCACATCTCTGCTCCTTCTGAACCTAATTTCTTCACCCCTGACGTGGGAAGATACTATATCACTACATACATGTAAAGCCCCCGAAGGCTCCCCATTTTATAGTAAAAGCTCAACATATGTTGTCTCTTATTATCAGGATAATTATGCCTCTGGTTATTGTAATCCAGTAAGTTCATTGAGACAACATTGTGCTGCAATAATGTGTACAAAGCAACTAGCACAGTACATAGCTGCAGAGCAGGCACTCGATAAACGACAACTCTTAATATTATCAATAATCTACTCCTTGCTCATAGACATTTTAAGCATTGTACTGAGTAAGTGTGTGGGGAAAGAGAAGGAAGGAGTAAGCCTAATATGTCGATGTCACCTGTCTTAGAACTTTGAACAAAGCCAAACTCAGTTCCCCTGCAAGAGACTGACGATGGCGATGACCGTGACGGTGACGAGGCTGCTGATGTTGCTGGCATTTACCGAGCACGTCCTCTGGGACACAGGGGAAGCTCAGCACATTCTCTCGCTTGTCCCTCCTGACGAATCTGTGAGGCGAGTGCTAGCATTACCCCCACACTTTAGCTTGGGTCTCCCCAGTTCACACATTGAGACAAGGAATTTGTGTGGGAGGTAATCTCAGGAGCATGGTGGAGAACTGGCAAATGACACAGGGAAGGCAGGAGGCCAGGAAAAGGTGAAATAAGGAGATAAGGAGTGAGTCTGCTGTGGGTAACTGGGGTCCAGAAGCACAGATTTCCCAATGGTCACTGGATATTACAGTAAACAAGGCCCCTCGGAAGTCTATTCCTTGGTGCCCAGACCCACGTGTTCTAACTACTGGGGACACAGTGCCATATACTGGTTGTTGATTTGGGGAGCATATTAAATTCTGGAGGATGGCACTCACCCTTGCAGGGTACCATCTCCAATCTGCTGCCTCAGTCGTGCATTCGAAAGGCTGTTCCATTGCCCCGATGGTGTGGGACGAGTGATCCCAACTCAAGTGCTCACTGCTAATAGCCTTTGCTGTAAAATGGTTTCACTGATCTGAAGCGAGAAAATTTTCCTAACAAAGCCCCTCTGCCCTTTTTGAGTCCAGGTTAGGGAGAAGCATCCCATTATGTATCCTTATTATCTATTGTCAGAACTCCCAAAGGACAGTTTTCCTTTGCAAGACCGAAGCAGCAGGCAGGTATTAGGAAACAATTGCACAGGCGCCTCTGGTGGGAAAGGATATGAATGCAAATGAGAGTGAGCTGGGCAGAGGGATGGACACAGGGTCCTTGGCCAAGACGGAGGATGCTTGATGCTGTTGGTAGAGGCTCCCAACATCGGGAGTCCAGAGGAGGAACATTAATTGGAAAAGAACAAATCCTGACACCCAGGAATTCAATTAAAAGAATTATTATAACCTTCACTATTCTTGAGCCAAAGCTTAAGCAAAAAAGAAAAAAAAAAAGTAAAATCCCGGAATTTGTTCTAGAATTTTGTTGCAGAAAGGGATTCAGTTGTTCCACTTTATTGTATAAATGAGAAACACAGAGTTGGGAAGATGGAGCCACAGTCAAAGCAGAGCCTGTTTCAGGTACTTGGGAGAAGGCTGGGGTAGGAGGAATTTGTGTGGACGTGAAATCATCAGCTCGAGAGGTTTCCTGAGTCAGGGGACGAGGTTCACAGAACAGAGGACAGGGACTGAGCAAAGCCCAGCACTGGGGGAGGCCATGGCAACCCAGAGTAAAGAATGCTTGGGACACCGACCGGCAAATACAGATTATCGTCACCACTGGGTGCTGTGCACGGGGGCTCACCACACCCTTCTCCCTGCTTTGTGCACTTGTAAAACTTTCAATAATAAATAGACAAACATGCAGGGCAGGTTTGGCGGGTGAGGTTGAGGTCAGCCCCGGAAGGTCTGTGTACCCGTGAAGTTGAGAGCCTTGTGACCCAGGTTTCTCAGTGAGCGTGAACATTGCAGGCTTGTGTTTGAAAGCACTGCTTGGTAACTGGCTTCTCTCAGAACCATATAATTCAAAAATGAGCGTCGGCCTGGAAGCAGAGGGACCCTCAATTTGGCCCTGACGTGTACAACTGAAGTGACTTAGGGAAGACCCCCAGAAAACATGTGTCTGGTCCTTGAGCCTGGCACTCCACCATTGCAACTTTAGCCTTTTCAATGAAGAACAGATCCCTTATTAAAAAGGTTAATATGCCTGGGAAGGACAACAGAGAGTAACTGTTATCAATCCTCAATTCCTTGGGGCTCATTAATGCATTCATTGATTAGTGATTAAGCAGTTACTGTGGGCTAGACGCTAGGTGCTAAAAGGAATAACTACAAAAGAATAATGGTAACACTTTATATTCAACAGGGCCTGTACTAAAGGACTCTGTATGCTTATCTAATCATTGTTAAAATATTAGATATTTGGGAATACAAAGATATATAAGAACCAATTCATAGATATCATGGCCAAGTAGGAGAAACGTATGTCTAACTAAAAATGAGGATGCAGTGTAGTTTGGCTACCACACAGATCTGCCCAGGGCATTAGGGGAGCCCAGCAGAAGGACATCTAACCCAGCCTGTGGGCAGAGGTGGGGGAGGTGAGCCTTTCCAGAGACGGTCAGGATAGGGGTGAGTCTTGAAAGCATGAAGGAGCAAAAAGAGCCTGGCTGTGGAGTCAGCCGGACCCGGCTTCAAATCCCTGCCCCAACAGTAACCTGGTATGAGGTATGTACTTTTGAGCCTCATTTCTAAAAAGAGTTCTAACACCTTCCTTATATCGTTCAGATGAGGGAGCTGGTGCAAAGACGCCAATTGTGGCTGATGGCGTGAGGGGCTCCCTCAGCACCCATTCCAACCCCACTGTAGTGTGCCTCCCTGGAAAACCAGGAACTACATTTCCCAAGCTCCCTTGCAGCCTGGTTCAACCTGTGACCCAGGTTCAGTCAAGCATTCGCACCTTCTTAAGAGTAGGAGGCAGAAGTGAGCAATATGGCCTGCCATTGGGAGAGGGGAAGTAGCCCCTTGTGGCAATCACAAATGGGGAGGCATCCGGCTCTTCTGCGGTAAAGCTGCTGGTGTCTCACAGGAGCCAAGCAAAAAGCAGCAGTGATTCTATTCCCACAGCGCCATGGGATGGCTGGGCATTACTCTGGACTACTTTGTTCCTGGCTGAGAGCCTTCCAACCTGGGTTTTCTGGCCCTCCCAGAGATCGTGTTGCCTCCTAATATCTTATTAACAAACCGCATTCTGCTTAACCAGAAAAGAGGATTCGGTTTCTACCGCTAAGAACTCAGATAGATGCCATCCTTCTTCCCCTGCACCTCCAAATCCAATCTATCACCAAGTCCTGTTGATGCAATCTTTTCCATCTGTCCACTTCTCTTCTTTCCCTCTACTTCTTCCCTGGTTCAGAAAGTACCGTCTCTTGTCCAGATCCCGTCCACAGCCTCCTGCTGGCTCTCTCTGACCCCTGCATCACCCCACTCGAATTCACGCTCCTCACTGACACCAGCGTCATGGTGTCATCTCCCTAAGATGCCAATGTGCTCATGACACTTGCCAGTGCAAATTACCTGCCCCCCCCCAACAATCTAGGCGTCCACCGTATGGGGTCACTTTCTATTACTAGTGTGTACAGGTGATCCTCTTATCACCAGACTTGTGTGAATTTACCCTTTCTACCTAGAACGCTCTTCTCTCCAATTACCAGGTGAAATTTTACTCATCTTCCAGGTCTCAGGTAAACTGTTCTCTGCTTCAGGAAGCATTTCCTGACTTCTCAAGTTCAAGTTAGGGGCCTTTGTACTTCTACAGCATCCCAAAACATATTTGACTTGTTTATTTATCAGGATTCCCTACTACACAAAAAGGGCTGGGAATCTTTTGTTTAGTTGATAAGCATGCCTCCAAAATCTGGCACACAGCCTGAAATATGTGAACAGTCAGTAAAAACTAATTAAATGAAGAATGGTGTCAAATGTCTTGGAAAGGACTAAAGTATAAGAATTGACCATCATCCATGAGTTCTGACAACTTAGAGGCTCCTGATGACCTTAGTAGGGGCAGTTTCCATAGAGAAGTGACAGCTGAAGCCAGGTCCCATGGGGGCGAGGAGGAAGTGGATACAGGAAGTCCACTGGTTTATCACATCGTTCCCCACTCCATAGTTTGCCAAGATGTTTTGATGAGATCAGGGGGCAGGACAGGCCATGGAAGCAGGAAGGTACTAGATGCCCAGGATATTTTTGTGAAAAAAACAACAAAGGAGCTAAAGCACCAACTTAGGCTGAATTCTCTACTAGGCACAGGAAGCAGTGTCTAGGACACCCAATACATTTAGGGGCCCACAGAATTGTTTTAATTTCATTTTTAATAAGAAGAACAAAACCTGCTTTTAATCATCATGAATCTGTACTAGTGAACCCAGTTTGGTTTATATTCCTCTTTATACCAACACAATCATAAAATATAATTTTTTATATTATTTAACGGGGGAAGGGGACCCCATAGATAAAAGTGCCTGCAGCCCACTGCAGTCGTGATGCAACCCTGAGCAACTTTGTTGACCTCACGGTCTAGTCTTGTCTCTGAGATTCATTTGTCATGAATTGGGTCACCCCCTTTCTTCTTTCTCTCAGCCTCTGGCTCTCACCCTGGCTTTGGCTCTCCTACACCTGCTTCCTGCATTGACCTGATGAGAGCAACCATATCCTCTGGTAACTCAGGGGCTGTGGTTTGGAAAGGTCTTGTCAAAGGCCAAAGGGCGATACTGTTTTTCATGATTTTCACGCAGATATAGGGTTCAGCATTTGGGTACGTCTGTTTATTTCTGTTTCTGCTCAGTGTAAGCAAAGTCTGCAAGTAAGATACCATCTTCCCAGAACTGAAGAGAGAGAGAGAAGACCAGTCAAACTGCCAGCACAGCACAGGAGAGAAGTGCTGACTTTGTTGGATGAAACAATTAGCAACTAGTGTACATGACCAGATGGATGAAGAAACCCTGGGAAAGTAACAGGGGACCCTGGTCAATGATTACTTCCCTCAACAAGGACAAAGAAAGCTTATCAGAAAACATTTTAACTTGCAGATGCCTTTCCCAACAAGGTAGCCTTTCTTTTAAAGAGAGGTCTAGTTTGCTGTATATAAATTGGGGAAGTTCTCAACTTTACAAGAATCTCCACCTCTTAGAGGAGGTGAAGTCTCTCTGTAGCCCTTGATATATGGGGCTGGGAGAGGGGTTGCAAGCAGAGGTCATAGAAAGGACTTTGTCTCTTAAGTCTTTTCTTTGGGAACCACCTGCAGCCAATGCACAAGGCCTCAGTTTGTGGGAGATGGAACTAAGGCATGCATGCCCCACCCACCCCATTTCATGGCTGTAGAGCAAATGCTCTGTCTGATCAGAGGTTCTGCAGGTAGAGTTTATCAAATTAAGTCATTAATCCATTCCTCCTCTTAAGCTCCTTCAAAGCTCCAAATGCTGGTGATGTAAATGTGCATAAAACTCCATCCCTGCCTGCTTTGCTGGCACTTTTCTTTGTAACCTGATGTTTTATACATTTACTTGTTTACTCTCTCTCCCCACACTCTCTATCCTACAAGGCTGTAAACTCCATGAGACTGGGGACTTGGCTCTTTTGTTCACTACTCTAAATTTAGTGCCTAGAACAGCATTGCTAGATAAATATTTGTTGCATGATTTTTGATGAATGAATGAATGAAATTATTTTATGATAATTCTTAATCCTGAACAAAGAAAAAGAAAAGTCCATGAGCTGCATTCAAAGTAGTTTTGATTACCATTTTCCAAAAATTTGATTTTGAAAACATTTATAAAGACATGGTAAAATTAACATGGAAACACCAACACTTTTCTTTAATACAAACTTGATATAAGTATGTAACAGGGCACTACCAAGCTCTACCTAAACTTATTAGAAGTTATGCACTTTGAGGAATTTGAACTTCACTTGAACTAGCAATTGTCTTTAGTAACTTCTAAATACAGCACTCACCAGCTCAGTAATGCAATTCACCTTTTAGTTGTTTGAAATTGTTCTTTCACACAAGGCTAGATCCCTTACTAGGAAAGATTAATCTGTTTGCAATGATCTCTGCGCATGTTCAAAGCCTGGTTGGCCTGTTTTGACATTTAAAAAGAAAACAGACTCGTGCTGTGAACCAAATCAAACAACTCTCCAAGACTGAGCCATACAGCTTTGTAAAATAATCTGGTAGACAGAATTCAGCCTTAAGAGCATCAGGTATAGAAAGTTGTATGCAATGATTGTCTCTTGAGTTCCACTCTTAAAGGGTCAATCTTTTGGGTCTCAAAAAACTTCTTAATCTTTGTGTTTTCCCCTATAAATTTGGGAGAGCTAAATACTTTAAGCCAGCACGCCTTGAGCAACCAGACAAAATTATGAATTTGTGAAGCAGGGGGATACATGACAACAGGTAGTTGGTGGGGGGTGGGGTGGGGAAAGTGAACTATAGATGCTTATGCCTCCCGATTTCTGGCCAGCAGCTACTTTAGACTTTATATTTTAGAAGGATGACCATCTAACTGGGGCTGGGGATGGGATGGAGTCAAGGGTGCTGGTGCTCGAAGCTAAGCTGGCATGGGAGTTTACATAAAATAAACACAGCGTCCTTTGTTCATGTCAAAGCGGGGGGGACAAAGTACAGATGGAAATTATATGGGAAGAATAACTGAAGCTCTCCAAAGACCCACCTTGAAGCTATTCCTGTCTCAAGTCCATTGCTGCCCTGTGAAAATTGGGCCCAGTATTGTCAGAGCAGTTGCATTTTCTAAAGAAGCTGAAAACCCCAACTTTTATGGGAAATGTCCTGGTGTTCGCGGTAAAGATTTAGATCAGGAAGTCAGAAAAAGCCTGATTGATAAGGTGACATCTGAGTAAAGTCTTGAGGAAATTGAGAAAGAGTGAACCACGAGATAACAAGGGATGAGGAAAAGAGAGCACAGCCCTTCGGCAGCAGTGTGCTTGTGAGTCAGCGAGCGGCCATTGTGTCTGGAATAAAACAAGCGGGGAGAAGAGTGGATGGAGATGAGGGCAGAGGAGGAGCAAGGGGGGCAGACATGGAAGTGCAGACAGGTCTAGTGAGGGCTTTGATGAGACCATGATGGGAGTAGCATGGGAAGCCCCTGGAATGCTTTGATCACAGAGTAGCATGAGCCAACCTGGTATTATTCTGGCTGATGCTGTGGGAGAATAGTTTATAAAGGAGCAGAAGCAGGGAAAAAATCAGAAGGCATATTGTCTTGAATGAAGTTCAGCAGAGACAGTGTTCTCCAAATAAGAGAGGCTTTAAGCAGAAGCTGGTTTCTCTCTCATTCATAAGTTCAGAGGTCTGAATCTAGAGGCAGATGGCAGCTTCATTTACCAAGTCCTCAGGGATTCAAGAACCTTCCAACTCATTGCTCTGAGGACTTACCTAGGGCGTGAGTGCTGAGAGGAAAGAGTAAACTTAAGGCTGCCACCTATCTGTGGGTTAAAGAGTTATCTGTGTAGCAGGAAGCAGGATGAGGAAAAGATGATGAGGAAGCTACAAAAGGTACCTTACGACTATCTCTTTTTTTTTTTTTTTACATCTTTATTGAAGTATAATTGCCTTACAATGGTGTGTTAGCTTCTGCTTTATAACAAAGTGAATCAGTTATACATATACAATATGTTCCCATTTCTCTTCCCTCTTGCATCTCCCTCCCTCCCACCCTCCCCATCCCACCCCTCTAGGTGGTCACAAAGCACCGAGCTGATCTCCCTGTGCTATGCGGCTGCTTCCCACTAGTTATCTATTTTACATTTGGTAGTGTATATATGTCCACGACATTC
Source organism: Eschrichtius robustus (assembly GCF_028021215.1). NCBI lineage: Eukaryota > Metazoa > Chordata > Mammalia > Artiodactyla > Eschrichtiidae > Eschrichtius > Eschrichtius robustus. The sequence goes on from NC_090824.1 coordinate 15,825,419, forward strand.
TCTCACCCTGTCACATCTCACCCCCCCCCCCATATCCTCAAGTCCATTCTCTAGTAGGTCTGTGTCTTTATTCCCGTCTTGCCACTAGGTTCTTCATGGCCTTTTTTTTTTTTTTTTTTTCCTTAGATTCCGTATATACGTGTTAGCATACTGTATTTGTTTTTCTCTTTCTGACTTACTTCACTCTGTATGACAGACTCTAACTCCATCCACCTCATTACAAATACCTCCATTTCGTTTCTTTTTATGGCTGAGTAATATTCCATTGTATATATGTGCCACATCTTCTTTATCCATTCATCTGTCGATGGACATTTAGGTTGCCTCCATGTCCTGGCTATTGTAAATAGAGCTGCAATGAACATTTTGGTACATGACTCTTTTTGACCTATGGTTTTCTCAGGGTATATGCCCAGTAGTGGGATTGCTGGGTCGTATGGTACTTCTATTTGTAGTTTTTTCAGGAACCTCCATACTGTTCTCCATAGTGGCTGTACCAATTTACATTCCCACCAACAGTGCAAGAGTGTTCCCTTTCCTCCACACCCTCTCCAGCATTTATTGTTTCTAGATTTTTTGATGATGGCCATTCTGACCGGTGTCAGATGATATCTCATTGTAGTTTTGATTTGCATTTCTCTAATGATTAATGATGTTGAGCATTCTTTCATGTGTCTGTAGGCCATCTGTATATCTTCTTTGGAGAAATGTCTATTTAGGTCTTCTGCCCATTTTTGGATTGGGTTGTTGGTTTTTTTGTTATTGAGCTGCATGAGCTGCTTGTAAATCTTGGAGATTAATCCTTTGTCAGTTGCTTCATTTGCAAATATTTTCTCCCATTCTGATGGTTGTCTTTTGGTCTTGTTTATGGTTTCCTTTGCTGTGCAAAAGCTTTTACGTTTCATTAGGTCCCATTTGTTTATTTGTGTTCTTATTTCCATTTCTCTGGGAGCTGGGTCAAAAAGAATCTTGCTGTGATGTATGTCATAGAGTGTTCTGCCTATGTTTTCCTCTAAGAGTTTGATAGTGTCTGCCCTTACACTTAGGTCTTTAATCCATTTTGAGTTTATTTTTGTGCATGGTGTCAGGGAGTGTTCTAATTTCATACTTTTACATGTACCTGTCCAATTTTCCCAGCACCACTTATTGAAGAGGCTGTCTTTTCTCCACTGTATATGCTTGCCTCCTTTATCAAAGACAAGGTGACCATATGTGTGTGGGTTTATCTCTGGGATTTCTATCCTGTTCCATTGATCTATATTTCTGTTTTTGTGCCAGTACCAAACTGTCTTGATTACTGAAGCTTTGTAATATAGCCTGAAGTCAGGGAGCCTGATTCCCCCAGCTCCATTTTTCGTTCTCAAGATTGCTTTGGCTATTCGGGGTCTTTTGTGTTTCCATACAAATTGTGAAATTTTTTGTTCTAGTTCTGTGAAAAATGCCAGTGGTAGTTTGATAGGGATTGCATTGAATCTGTAGATTGCTTTGGGTAGTAGAGTCATTTTCACAATGTTGATTCTTCCAATCCAGGAACATGGTATATCTCTCCATCTATTTGTATCATCTTTAATTTCTTTCATCAGTGTCTTATAATTTTCTGCATACAGGTCTTTTGTCTCCTTAGGTAGGTTTATTCCTAGATATTTTATTCTTCTTGTTGCAGTGGTAAACGGGAGTGTTTTCTTAATTTCACTTTCAGATCTTTCATCATTAGTGTATAGAAATGCAAGAGATTTCTGTGCATTAATTTTGTATCCTGCTACTTTACCAAATTCATTGATTAGCTCTAGGAGTTTTCTGGTAGCATCTTTAGGATTCTCTATGTATAGTATCATGTCATCTGCAAATAGTGACAGCTTTACTTCTTCTTTTCCGATTTGGATTCCTTTTATTTCTTTGTCTTCTCTGATTGCTGTGGCTAACACTTCCAAAACTATGTTGAATAATAGTGGTGAGAGTGGGCAACCTTGTCTTGTTCCTGATCTTAGTGGAAATGGCTTCAGTTTTTCACCATTGAGAACGATGTTGGCTGTGGGTTTGTCATTTATGGCCTTTATTATGTTGAGGAAAGTTCCCTCTATGCCTACTTTCTGCAGGGCTTTTATCATAAATGGGTGTTGAATTTTGTCGAAAGCTTTCTCTGCATCTATTGAGATGATCATATGGTTTTTCTCCTTCAATTTGTTAATATGGTGTATCACATTGATTGATTTGCGTATGTTGAAGAATCCTTGCATCCCTGGGATAAATCCCACTTGATCGTGGTGTATGATCCTTTTAATGTGTTGTTGGATTCTGTTTGCTAGTATTTTGTTGAGTATTTTTGCATCTATGTTCATCAGTGATATTGGCCTGTAGTTTTCTTTCTTTGTGACATCTTTGTCTGGTTTTGGTATCACGGTGATGGTGGCCTCGTAGAATGAGTTTGGGAGTGTTCCTCCCTCCGCAATATTTTGGAAGAGTTTGAGAAGGATAAGTGTTAGCTCTTCTCTAAATGTTTGATAGAATTCGCCTGTGAAGCCATCTGCTCCTGGGCTTTTGTTTGTTGGAAGGTTTTTAATCACAGTTTCAATTTCAGTGCTTGTGATTGGTCTGTTCATATTTTCTATTTCTTCCTGGTTCAGTCTCGGAAGGCTGTGCATTTCTAAGAGTTTGTCCATTTCTTCCAGGTTGTCCATTTTATTGGCATAGAGTTGCTTGTAGTAATCTCTCATGATCTTTTGTATTTCTGCAGTGTCAGTGGTTACTTCTCCTTTTTCATTTCTAATTCTATTGATTTGAGTCTTCTCCCTTTTTCTCTTGATGAGTCTGGCTAATGGTTTATCAATTTTGTTTATCTTCTCAAAGAACCAGCTTTTCGTTTCATTGATTTTTGCTATTGTTTCCTTCATTTCTTTTTCATTTATTTCTGACCTAATCTTTATGATTTCTTTCCTTCTGCTGGCTTTGGGGTTTTTTTGTTCTTCTTTCTCTAATTGCTTTAGGTGCAAGGTTAGGTTGTTTATTCGAGATGTTTCCTGTTTCTTGAGGTAGGCTTGTATTGCTATAAACTTCCCTCTTAGCACTGCTTTTGCTGCGTCCCATAGGTTTTGGGTCGTCGTATCTCCATTGTCATTTGTTTCTAGGTATTTTTTGATTTCCCCTTTGATTTCTTCAGTGATCACTTCGTTATTAAGTAGTGTATTGTGTAGCCTCCATGTGTTTGTATTTTTTACAGATCTTTTCCTGTAATTGATATCTAGTCTCATAGCGCTGTGGTCGGAAAAGATACTTGATATGATTTCAATTTTCTTAAATTGACCAAGGCTTGATTTATGACCCAAGATATGATCTATCCTGGAGAATGTTCCATGAGCACTTGAGAAAAATGTGTATTCTGTTGTTTTTGGGTGGAATGTCCTATAAATATCAATTAAGTCCATCTTGTTTAATGTATCATTTAAAGCTTGTGTTTCCTTATTTATTTTCATTTTGGATGATCTGTCCATTGGTGAAAGTGGGGTGTTAAAGTCCCCTACTATGATTGTGTTGCTGTCGATTTCCCCTTTCATGGCTGTTAGTATTTGCCTTATGTATTGAGGTGCTCCTATGTTGGGTGCATAAATATTTACAATTGTTATACCTTCCTCTTGGATCGATCCCTTGATCATTATATAGTGTCCTTCTTTGTCTCTTGTAATAGTCTTTATTTTAAAGTCTATTTTGTCTGATATGAGAATTGCTACTCCAGCTTTCTTTTGATTTCCATTTGCATGGAATATCTTTTTCCATCCCCTCACTTTCAGTCTGTATGTGTCCCTAGGTCTGAAGTGGGTCTCTTGTAGACAGCATATATATGGGTCTTGTTTTTGTATCCATTCAGCCAGCCTGTGTCTTTTGGTGGGAGCATTTAATCCATTTACATTCAAGGTAATTCTCGATATGTATGTTCCTATTCCCATTTTCTTAAATGTTTTGGGTTTGTTATTGTAGGTGTTTTCCTTCTCTTGTGTTTCTTGCCTAGAGAAGTTCCTTTAGCATTTGTTGTAAAGCTGGTTTGGTGGTGCTGAACTCTCTCAGCTTTTGCTTGTCTGTAAAGGTTTTAATTTCTCCATCACATCTGAATGAGATCCTTGCTGGGTAGAGTAATCTTGGTTGTAGGTTTTTCTCCTTCATCACTTTAAGTATATCCTGCCACTCCCTTCTGGCTTGCAGAGTTTCTGCTGAAAGATCAGATGTTAACCTTATGGGGATTCCCTTGTGTGTTATTTGTTGTTTTTCCCTTGCTGCCTTTAATATGTTTTCCTTATATTTAATTTTTGACAGTTTGATTAATATGTGTCTTGGCGTGTTTCTCCTTGGGTTTATCCTGTATGGGACTCTCTGTGCTTCCAGGACTTGATTAACTATTTCCTTTCCCATATTAGGGAAGTTTTCAACTATAATCTCTTCAAATATTTTCTCAGTCCCTTTCTTTTTCTCTTCTTCTTCTGGGACCCCTATAATTCGAATGTTGGTGCGTTTAATGTTGTCCCAGAAGTCTCTGAGACTGTCCTCAGTTCTTTTCATTCTTTTTTCTTTATCCTGCTCTGCAGTAGTTATTTCCACCATTTTATCTTCCAGGTCACTTATCCGTTCTTCTGCCTCAGTTATTCTGCTATTGATCCCATCTAGAGTATTTTTAATTTCATTTACTGTGTTTTTCATCATTGCTTGGTTCCTCTTTAGTTCTTCTACGTCCTTGTTAAATGTTTCTTGCATTTTGTCTATTCTATTTCCAAGATTTTGGATCATCCTTACTATCATTATTCTGAATTCTTTTTCAGGTAGACTACCTATTTCCTCTTCATTTGTTAAGTCTGGTGTGTTTTGACCCTGCTCCTTCATCTGCTGTGTGTTTTTCTGTCGTCTCATTTTGCTTATCTTACTGTGTTTGGGGTCTCCTTTTCACAGGCTGCAGGTTCGTAGTTCCCGTTGTTTTTGGTATCTGTCCCCAGTGGCTAAGGTTGGTTCAGTGGGTTGTGTAGGCTTCCTGGTGGAGGGATCTAGTGCCTGAGTTCTGGTGGATGAGGCTGGATCTTGTCTTTCTGCTGGGCACGTCCACGTCTGGTGGTGTATTTGGGGGTGTCTGTGGCCTTATTATGATCTTAGGCAGCCTCTCTGCTAATGGATGGGGCTCTGTTCCTGTCTTGCTAGTTGTTTGGCATAGGGTGTTCAGCACTGTAGCTTGCTGGTCATTGAGTGATGCTGGGTCTTGATGTTGAGATGGAGATCTCTGAGAGATTTTTGCTGTTTGGTATTACGTGGAGCTGGGAGGTCTCTTGTGGACCAGTGTCCTGAAGTTGGCTCTCCCACCTCAGAGCTACGACCCTGATGCCTGGCTGGAGCTCCAAGAGCCTTTCGTCCACACGGCTGGCCTCCTGTCTGTATGTTCCCTGTTGCAGCTCACGGTGCTTGACTAACTGAGCCCGAAGCATTCAGAGCCTCTTCTGCTGGGTGCTCAGAGCACTGATCCCAAGAGCTGCACCACCAAAACAGGATTCTTCCGCGTTGCCCCAGACCACAATGCCCGGGCACAGCCGCCTCCTCCGGCCTCGCTGGCCCCGCCGCCGCCACACGGTGCCCTCGCCTGGGGCGGGGAGAAGGGCCGGGGAAGGAGTCGCACCGCCGCGCCGCGGTCCACGCTCGCCCCACGCTCGCAGCGGCCACCACGACTATCTCTTAAGGAAGGTTCCTAGAAGTTCCACAGACATTTCTGCTTACATCCCCTTGGCTACACCAAGCTGCAAAAAATGTTAGGAAATCTAAATTCTGGAAGATCAGGTACCCAGTTAAAAAGTCTATCAGTATAGAAGGAGGGAATAGAGATATTGGGAGGAAATAAGCAGTTTTGACCACAGGATACTATCTTAGTAATCCAGTGAGAGATGATGGTGATGGAGGTGGTGAGAAGGTGTCAGATTCTGGATATAGTTTGAGGTAGAGGCAAGAAATTATGCTGATGCACTGGTTGTAGAGTGTTAGAGAAAGAGAATAGACAAGGAGGATGAAGGTTTTGGCTTAAGCAACTCAAATATGGAGCTACTTTTATTGAGCAGGCTTAAGGATAATCATGAGTTTGATTTTTGGGAAAGTTAATTTTGATACCCAAGTGAAGATGTCAGGAAGGCAGTTGGATATACAAGCCTGGGGTTAAAGGGAAACATCTAGCTTAGAAACAGAAATTTGGGATCTGCCTGCATAGATATGGTCTCAAAAGCTATGAAACTTGACAAGATCCTCTAGAGAATGAGTGTACATAGGAAAGAGTAAACATAAGATACTGAGCCTGAGGCATTCCAACATTCGAGGCTGGGGAGATGGAAAAGTGACCAGTCACGAGGGCAAAGAACCAAGAGAGAAGGGTCCCTGGAAGCCAAGAGAATCAAGTATTTCAAAGAGGAATGATAGACTGTATTAAATGCTGCTAACAGGTTGAGTAACATGTAGATTAATAATTGACCATTGGGGCTTCCCTGGTGGCGCAGTGGCTGAGAATCTGCCTGCCAATGCAGGGGACACGGGTTCGAGCCCTGGTCTGGGAAGATCCCACATGCCGCGGAGCAACTAGGCCCGTGAGCCACAATTACTGAGCCTGCGCCTCTGGAGCTTGTGCTCCCAACAAAAGAGGCTGCGATAGTGAGAGTCCCGCGCACCGCGATGAAGAGTGGCCCCCGCTCGCCGCAACTAGAGAAAGCCCTTGCACAGAAACGAAGACCCAACAAAGCCAAAGATAAATAAATTAATTAATTAATAAAATTGTGCAATCTTTAAAAAAAAAAATAATTGACCATTGGGTTTGGCAACATGAAGGTCATCAAAGATCATGATATCAGCTGCTTCAGTGAAATGGTGAGGAAGAAACCCTGTTTGGAGTGGGTTCAAGAGAGAATGAAATTAGAGAAAGAGTGAATATAGACAGTTTTTTTTTCAAAGATATATAAAAACTAGCAAAGAAATGAGATAATAGTTGAAAGAGGGTGTGGAGTCAAGTATTTTGTTTTCTAAAATGAGATATATTGGAGCATGTTTTGTGTGTTGATGGGAAAGAGCCAGTTTAGAGGGAAAATTTGATGAGCAGGAGAGAAAGGAGAGAGTTGTTTGGAGTAAGACCCTTGAGTAGATAAGAGGAAATGGTGCCCAGTGCACATATGAAGGTTTTGGCTTTAGAAAGGAGCACAGACAATTCACCCAGGAGGGAAGACCAATTACATGAGAACAGATGAAGGTAGGCAGTAGAAGCCTGGTGGGAGCTAGTGGAAATTCTTCCCTGATTGCTTCTGCTTTCTTACTGAAACAGAATTCAAACTCCTCAGCTGAGAGTGAGGAGGAGGGTCGAGGAACTGGCGATTTGTGAAGGGAGAAGAAAATATGAACTAGTTCTGTAGGAGACTGGATGAGCGAATGAACTATGGAAATGTAATGAGATTGCTGGGCACCACTGTGGACCTATTTTACTTCAGTAGTCATGAATTTAAAGTTTGTGAGTATGGGAGTAGGTAGAGAGTTGGGTGTAAGCAGAGCAGGGGATAAGGAGAAAGAGAGAGAGAGAGAGAGAGAGAGAGAGAGAGAGAGAGAGAGAGAACAGTGGTGGGAGAGAGAGAGAAGAGATTCAGAGTGGATTATTCAAGGGAATCATAAGAAATAAAAAGAGACCATGGAATCTAATCTTGTCCTGAAGGGATGGATGGTGATGGGGGACAGTGTAAAGGTCTTGGATTCAATGGATCAACTATAGCCTTTCTTGGAAAAATTGACGAATTGTGCAAAAATAGACATTACTACTTTTTAGCATGACGTGTTAGAGAATGTTAGGCTGTAGTTAAAATAAAATCCAAATTTCGGTAGCTTAAAACTCAAAAAGCCACTATGATAGCATTTGAGTGGATGGCACCTCTCTTACACACAGCTATTTAAGAACCCAGGTTGACAGTGGCCCTGCCAACTTCAACATGTGACATCTGGGAGTCATCCAAAACCTTGCCATGTCACTCAGCCAGTAGGGAGAAAGGGCATAGAGGGACAAATGTGAGAGGCTTTTATGGGCCATGCTTGGAAGTGGCATGTATTACTTTAATAATATTCCACTGAAGAGAACTTAGTCACTTCTCTTCTGGGGTTGTTGAGAAGTGAAGTCTAGCTGTGTGCCCGGAAAGAAGGGGAGAATGGATTTTTTTTTTTTTTAATAAATTTATTTATTTATTTTATTTTTGGCTGCATTGGGTCTTCATTGCTGCACAGGGTCTCTCTTCTCTAGTTGCAGCGAGCAGGGGCTACTCTTCATTGCGGTGCGCAGGCTTTTCATTGTGGTGGCTTCTCTTGTTGCGGAGCACAGGCTCTAGGCACACGGGCTTCAGTAGTTGTGGCACGCGGGCTCAGCAGTTGTGGCTCGTGGGCTCCAGAGCTCAGGCTCAGCAGTCGTGGCTCGTGGGCTCCAGAGCTCAGGCTCAGTAGTTGTGGCGCAGGGGCCCAGTTGCTCTGCGGCATGTGGGATCCTCCCGGACCAGGGCTCGAACCCGTGTCCCCTGCGTTGGCAGGCGGACTCTTAACCACTTCGCCACCAGGGAAGTCCCGGGAGAATGGGTTTTGGTAGACCTCTAGCAATCTCTTTCACAATTAAGCCCTTTTGGTCACCATCGTCCCTTACATAAAACATGCACACTCTTTAGGGGAGAAAACCCAAAATTTCATCCAGTTATTATATCTGTCTCAAAATCTAGGATCTCCGGGTGATGCTCAGATCACTCCTTCAGATCTAGATATGGTTCCTCAAGGTCAGGCACCCTCTGTACCAAGAGATAAGTTACCTGTGCTCTATCTGCTCACTTAACATACAAAAGTGGACGAGATAACCATAATAAAAGCCCTCAAAGCAGTCCACAGCAATGGTGGTCCACAGCTGGTCCACAGCAATGATGGAATCCTGTTTGAGGGGGCGGTATTATGAAGAACCCCAACCCTTAGAAGGAAATGTCTTTTAGACTCTGCGTCTGTCCTTTGCAAGGAGCTTTCTCGTCCTTGTTCTTGGTGGCCCTAGTTTTTGCCCGCCTGGAGAATATTCTTGTCCACTATGCTCATGGTCACCTATGGGGTGGATATCGGGGAGTAGGTTATAAGCTGTATATCTTTCAAAGCCCACTTTCTGCTGCTGTATGAGAGTAATTTTACAGACACAAGCTTGTAGTTTCTGGGTAATACAGTTTGCTCAAAAACATGACAGGCTTCTGACCTACTTGCTTCCAGTCAGTTTCATGTAGAAGTAAATAAGCTCCGAATTCTTTTCTAGATCTGTTCTAAAGTCTGGTTTTTTTTTGCTCAGCCCATCCACTTTGCCCTCATGAAATCTACATTGACCTCTGAAACAATCGTCTTAGGTGGTAAGGTAACATCCTTGATATTATCTTTGCCACTGGGCTGGGTCTCCCCCCTTTTTTTATAACATACAAATCTTATCTTCTAGTATTTGAGGTACAGAAACCATCAGTTTTCCCAGCCCTAGGAAACCCTGAAGTTTAAAAGTCTTTTTATTTAGTTCCACTTCAGCTATCAAACTAGACAATTTTTGCCTGAGTTCATCTCTTTCTTGTAATACTTTGCTAAAAGTGATAAATAGGAGCCAACATACAATACTATTCTTGCTTTTTCCAATTGCTTTCCCTTGAGCTACAGGCTTAATAGGCTCTTGGTCTGCCTTCCAAGTTATCATAGATGATAATTTTATTAAGTTTTTTCCCCCATGGATAACACGGGGCTCTAGCTTTCCAGTCTTTGATACCCATTTTCTTCCTTCGTTCTGAACACTCAGCTAATTCCATACATTTTAGGTGTTTACTCTGGCGCTTACTTTCAGATAATGATTTCAGGAAATTGACTAGGGAGTATGGTAAACAAATAAACCCTTAAAGTTCAGTGGGTTAAATAAAAATGTGTTCCTCTCTCACTGAGGGAGTTTAAGTCAGCGGCAGCAGTGGCATAGTTTCTCAGGGATCCAGGTGTGATGGTGAGTCTGCCGTTTTCCACACATGGCCACCAAGGTTTCCTATGGTCACCTTCCCAGTCAACCAGAAAGAGGAAAGCACACGGAGGAGCACGAGTGGGGGGTTTTAATGAGCTAGCCCTGGAGGGGCACATATTATTTCTGTTCACATTCCAATGGTGAGAACCGAGTCACATAAAACAACTGCGAAGGAAATCGGGAAATCTGCTCCAGCCACGGGTCCAGGAAGGAGGACAGAATGGATTTAGGTGGCCAGCTTGTGGTGTCTGTTACACACAATAATAAGAGTGAGAACAAATAAATGGGACTAATTCTTCCTATAGAACGCCTTAATGTCTTTGAAGTGTCATTACTTCATGGGAAGAATTAGAAGAGGTTATAAGATTTCTAGAAGAAACCAAGGGTTAAATGAAGAGATTTTTAAAAAAATCAATGACAGGAATTCATTAAAACAAGTGCCTAATAAAGATAAAACTTTTTGATTTGATCTGGTTTGCAGCACCAGAGATAGATGGGAAAACTATCTTTTGAAAGTGGTTGGTTTTTCCATTTCTAGAAGTTGAGATTTCCTTTGTTTTGAAAAAACCCTAAGAGAAGATTTGAGAATAAAAACCACAGCAAGGTAGCTCATTTTAAAGGAGAAAACAGTGCACCATACACCTCAATTATATTTCAGAATAAAATGACAATGCTTTGCTTATGACATGAATTAAGGTCAGCCTTAAACAGGGTATGCTTTGGACAGCTAAAGAAATGATTTTTTGAGACTTCCCTTGTGGTCCAATGGTTAAGACTTTGCTTTCCAATGCGGGGGGTGTAGGTTGGATCCCCGTTTGGAGAGCTAAAATCTCACATGCCTCGAGGCCAAAAAACTGAAACATAAAACAGAAGCAACATTGTGACAAATTAAACAAAGACTTTAAAAGTGGTCCGCATCAAAAAAATCTTCAGAAAAAAAAAAAGATTTTTCTCTGACTGTATAACTGGACTCAAACGGTGGCATCCCCCATGTGGTGTGATTTTGTTGAATAACCCAGACTTTGGGAACTATACTAACAGTCATTATAATTCCTTTGCTGCCCTGAGGTCAGGTTACACCCTGTGAGTGGAGGTGAGAGAGTTTATGAAAGGAAACTGATGTTTCCACTGCCAATCATTCTGGGGACAGGGATGAATGAATAGACTGGGGAAGGGTCTTATTGATGTGAAAGGGTGGGGAGAAGGTTAAAGAGGCTTACTACGTATTTGGCCGCGTTCGATTTGAACTAGTTTGCTCCCCTGAAACCCAGCAGGAGCTAGACAGGAACGCAAAGGTTAGATTTTGGCTTGTGATCCACCAAAGTAATGAGTTTTAGGAATACTTAGTCATATTTTGAAAGCTTATCCCCTAAGCAACCAATAAAGATAAAAAAATTTTTTTCATTGTAAAATGAAAACTTAGATACAAAAAACTCCATGATACAAAATTATACTTTAATGATTTATTAAAAGGCAAATACTCTTGTAACCACTGCCAAGTCAAGAAATAGAACTTTGTCAGCTACCTCAGAAGCCCTGCACATACTGGATCCCTCTTCCCTAAAAGTAACCACTCTCTTGATTTTTATTGTAATCACTTTCCTTTTTAAAGAGATCACTTTTTTTCCACCCAATCTTGCAGCCATAAATGCTATAGTTTATTTTTTTTCTATTTTTAGATTTGTCTTTTAAACTAATGTTTCTCCCCAATTCCCACTTTATCCCTTGTAAAGCATTTGTTGAAGAATCTAGGTTGTTTGACCTGTAGAGATTCCCATAAGATGATTATATCATCATGGTGTAGTTTAAGATGTTCTTCTGTCCTCTGTATTTCCTATAAATTGATAATTGCGTCAGATTTGGGTTTGTTTGTTTGCTTGTTTTGGCAAGATTATAGGGGTATTGTGTTCTTTCATCAGGGGACACAGATAGTCTGGTTTCTTCTCTTTTTGTGAAATTAGCAGCTATTCCTGATCAATGCCTAGATCAGTGAATTAAGTAGGGGCTGCAAAGGGGGAATTTCACTTCTTCTTAATTTATTGACTGGAATCTTCCTTTGAAGAGTCACTTCTCCTGATCTACTATTTACATACAGAGATACAATTCATATAGGAAAGATAGGATGAGTGCTTGATGCTTTCCCCTTGATTAGTTTTCAAGATAATAAGTTGGTTTCCCAAATCCTTCTCTAAGTATGATAACCCTAACAACTCATATATTTAAGCACATTTGATATGTACTAATCTACTGTAGTTAATATCTTTATTAAAACTCAAATAACCCCATACTTGGCCTTGAGGAGCTTCTTCAAGTTGGTTCCTTTTAACGTGACCCTTATGCGCTAAGAACATCATCCAGGATCATCTTGTGTATTCCCTGCCACTGTCCTGAAATTAGTCACATGTCTAAGAAACCCCCATTTCAAATCATATTGTGGGTGTTATGGAGGCTCAGTGCTACTGGGTTGTGTCCTTGTTTCCAGAAATTTTCAGTGGGCAGATTTAGGACCAGCCCATTGACACTGAGCATCCTTTGCACCCAGACTGTGATCTCAAAATGAGAGCTCCTTAAATATATATACATACATATATATTCATAAATATAAATTTGAATTCTACTAATATACACTCATTCAATTCAAATTCAGGACAACTGAGTTTTTACTTACCCTCTTCTAGCTTACATCTGTCTCTTCTTTTTTCCATACTGAGAATCCTGGTTCTCTAGGACACAGGGGATAATAGAATTAGAATAGGTCATAATTACTAATTTGTTTTATCCTATGTCATACACAGTGTTTGTCCCATAATACTGATATCAATACTATCCATCAAAGGATTATGAAAACAATTAAAAGCTTTTTTGTCATGCTCCCCCCAGGCATTTTTTAGTTAGACTGTGATTACATCGTCAGAACATATAACTATTACACACCATAATCTTGTCTTTTTACTCTCATTTCAACTTAGTTCTATAAATAACTATACGCCAGTATTTATGACAAAGTCCTAGACATGTTGTGTGTCTGAAGGTTGATCCCTGGTAGATTCAGGAAAGGGTTAAGGGAAAAATATTCCCTGAATATTTAGATGTTGATACTAAGTTTAGAGCTTTTGATATTGAAAGTCAATTTGGCTGGTTATACAACCTTTAGAGCACATTCTTTTTCTTTGAGTGTTTAAATATATTGTTTCATTTTCTTCTGGAGCGTTGTTTTTGAAAATCTAACGACAGACAAATTTTCTTTCCGTTATAAGTCACTTGATCATCTCCTCTAGGTGCTCCCAAATAAGTTTTGTTACATACTTTGGGAATTATGAGAGGGGATCATGTCCAAGCTTGGAGGAATCTGATAAGGATGTAGAATGCTCTGTGAGGTGGTGAGAGGGGCTCTACCTGGCTTTGGAGAAGCAGTGGTTCAGAGCATGGGCTGCAGGAACAAGTGGATGAGTCCACCAACAGAGAACCATTTATGCAGATACATTCCTTAGAGCTTCTCCAAAATCAATTGCAAAGTGAAACCCTGGAGAAAAATAGATTTCTGGTAGTCCATGCAATAGGCCTAGTACTCTTTGTATCTTGAATACCAAAGGAAATAAAATATTATTTTGCAGTCACAGACTGCTGACTCTGATAATATGCTGGATACATTTTAGAGAGCTTAGCAAAATGATTAGAACTGAATGCAAATATGCTTCCTATATACCAGTATTTACTAGCAAGAATAGATAATAAAATAGAGACCTCATTTTACAATAGTAAGCAAAACACAATTTTTTTTTAATATATTTATTTTATTTTATTTATTTATTTTTGGCTGCGTTGGGTCTTCGTTGCTGCGCGCAGGCTTTTCTCTGGCTGCCGCGTCTTTGTTGCGGTGCGCGGGCTTCTCATTGCAGTGGCTTCTCTTGTTGCAGAGCACGGGCTCTAGGCATGCAAGCTTCAGTAGTTGTGCAGTGCGCAGGCTTTAGTTGTGTGGCACGCAGGCTTAGTTGTTCCGTGGCATGTGGGATCTTCCCGGATCAGGGCTCGAACCCGTGTCCCGTGCAGTGGCAGGCGGATTCTTAACCACTGCACCACTAGGGAAGCCCAGCAAAAAAATATTTTAAAGGACTAATCCAAGACTTCTGATTTTAGAAAGCTGGTGGACCACGTTAATACAAAAACTTGCATAACATGTAGAAATTCAGGATACTATACATAATATATAGAAATTTTTAAAAAGTGTGCTTCCCAATTTCTCATGATAGAAAGAAAATCTGCAGAAGTGAGAAATAAATAAGGAATGAAAAAACAAGCATAGGTCCAGATGATGTTACAGGCAAGTTCCAACAGTTCTTCAAAAAACAAATAATTCTTATCTTATACAAACCAGTCTAGAAAATAGAAAAAGAGGGAAAATATTCCATCTCATTTTATGCCATATGGTAATCTCTGAAAATTCAGAGAAAGCATTCATAATGCTAATACTAATTATTAATGCTAATACTAATTTATAATAGGAACTTATAACAAATTTTTTAACCCGAGAAAGGAAATCACAAAGAAAGCCAAGAGCAAATATTACACTTAATAGTGAAATCTGACAAGGATGTCTGTTATGCCAGTTTTAATCAATATTATTATGAAAGACCTAGTTAGCAGAATAATAAATGAAAATAGATAAAAGTTAAAATGATAGGTAAAGAAAAATCAAATTGTCATTATTTTTGAGCAAAATATTAATTTCTACATAGGAAACTAAAGGAATTTAAAGGTAAAAACTAGAGCTACTAAGAGACTTCATCAAAGTTGCTAGACACTAGATTACCTTATGAAAAATGAATTCATTCTTGTGCCTCAACCACAAACCACAACCAATGAAAGGATAAATTTTTAAAAATGCCATTTGCAGTATCAAAAACTTGTGATAAAATCTAGCAATAAATCTAATATAGATGTCTAAGATCTTTATGGAGAATATTATAAAACTTTATTGAAAGCCATAAAAGAAGATTTACACAAAATAGAAACATATGCTAACTTCCTGGATGAGAAGTCATAAATATGTAAAATGTCCCAAAATTTACCTGTAAAATTCAATGCAATTCTAACGAACATTTCAACAGGGTTTCCTCACAGCACTTGATAAATTGGTCCAAAAAGCACAATGGAAGTGTAATGGGCCAAGAATAAAAAAAAATCTTGAAGAACAATTAGTCAGGAGAGGGAGAATCTCCTTACCAGATATAAAGATTTATTATAAAGCTATATGGTAATTAACGCAGTGTGGTGATGGTATAGAAATAGGCACAAAAGTTCAATAAAAGAGGAGAGAGTGTAGATACAGACTTAGGTGCACACCAGAATTAATAAATATGGGAAAAGTGGCATTGCGTAGTACAGGAGGGATGGCCATTCAATTAACAGTGCCAAAAAATCGGCTTCCCATGTGAAAAAAATAAAGATATTTTAACTTTTATGCACACACTACTCATTAAACTAAAGTTTCAGATAGGGTTCTAAGTTAATAATCATAGACTCCGCAACCTAAGAAAGTGGCATTCTTATCCACCTACATGATGATTTATAACTGGGAACATGAAGAAATGGAGCAAAGATGGTCCCAGGCTGAAGGACCAGCATTTGCCCTGATGCAGAAAGAAGCAAGGCAAAAAGCAGGAGGCCAGTGTGATGGAAGCTTAAGGAAAGGGGGTAAGTGGCCAGAGTTGAGATCTGATATATCGTTAGGACCGTGTCAGACCACAAAGCTCTTGTGGGCCATGTTATGAGTTTTAGAATCTATCCTAAGAGCAGTAGAAGCCAAGAGAGTTTTCAGTGGGATGAGTTCTGATCAGACTTTTTAGAAGATCCCTCTAGCTGCTGTATGAAGAATGGATGAGGAGACGCAGGAAAGACCACGCTGGAGGTTCTACAAGTGGTCCAGGGGCTTGAATTATGGAGGGGGAAGTATTATGAGAGAGACATTTTAGAAGGATATGCCTAAAATGGGTAAAAGGTCACATGAACAAAAATGTGTTCTGTTACAGTTCTTCCCATAATTTCACACAGGAAGTCTAAAGCCGCAAATGAAATGAACCTTTCAAACACTGCTAAGGTCAACAAAAATGTCCTGCTTCTCTATGTTTAGAGCTAAAGGACCAAGGAAGGAGAGAGGCCTCATGTTTGGGGTGGGGGAGTGGAGAGATGGAGAGAACGCTAGAATCACATGGAGAGCTTTGTTCAAGTTATATACATCCTGGCCACGCCAACCTTCCAATTCAGACATCAGAAATTCTAACAGGGAGACAAAATTAGGTGAATCATTGAGAATTTAATATGACAGCATATGAAACTTCAAACATATTGTTGTCTTACTACTTCTAAGGAAAGTTATGCTGACCATTCCTGGGCGATGGGACAGAGATTGTTGGTCTTGTACAGACTGAGCTCGTCACAACCCTCAGAAAAATATTTGCTCCACCTTGAGAACCCCAGTAGTCCACGAGGAAGTAAAGGGCAGAGGGAGAGAAGGTATCAATATAAACTTCAAGTCAGGGACAGCTGCAAGGGTGCAAGAGAGGACTAAGCAGGCGTGGAGACGCACAGCCCTGGCCCCCACAGCTGAGCGCAGGAGCGTCATGGCTGGACACTCATGTGAGGGGCCAGAGCTGGATAGCAACATCGCGTGGAGACTCAGGGCCTGGACCCCTCGGGCTTTTCCCAGCGTTGAGTAACCTTCCACAGAGTAAGAAAAGGAGCCCTAGGAATGAGTAAAGCTTTCTCAAACTAGGCATCTCGCGATCTCTACCCCCAGGCCCACAGAGAATAACGGCTGTAAAAATTCTGGAGCCTCGTTCTTAAGAAGGGATCTTTCCTAAGGAGGTCCCTTTTTGTACATTCTAAGTTCTCCAAGGTTTTCTCCAGTCACTTTGGAATGGCTTACATTTATTATCGTGCAGTTATCCAGATACACCTAGATTCAAACTGGAAGAGACCTGCAAGAGCATCTAAGCCCCACTCTACAGATGAGACAACTAGGCATTTGGCCAAGGTCACATAGCAAGAGTACGTATCACTGGGACAAGAATTCAGGTCTCTTGCCTCCCACTCCAAAGCTACATCATCACACTCTCTCCACTTCAGTAAAGGTAACTTGACCCAGAAGCACAAGCTGTTTCTAACCTCCCCCTAATAAATGTGAACTGTTTCTTGGTTTGTGGTCGACTTGTGGCGTCACATCATGAACGTACGATAGGAAAAAATTCAGCGGGATGAATTCTTTACTTTCGGGCTCCCTACTGTTCTCACATATATTACTTCAACTCTCAATAGGGAATTGCAGGTTCATGGAGTCAGTGAAATAACTATGCAGAGCCATTACATCATGTACAACCAATGGGGGATAAACATCTGTGGAATATACAATGCCTCGTGCAGGCTGACAGCTTGTTTTTTGTTTTTTGTTTTCTTGGACAAACATCTTTATTTAGGATATCAAATAAATATGGTAAAAAATTGTGCTAACAACTTCACACAAAGATACAAGACCAAACTTAGAATTACTTGCTCAGTTTTTTCAGAATGGAACAAAATTCTTCAAGTGCTCGCAATTAGCATAGAAAATACCGTTATATTACTTGCTTTTCAATGGACATTTACTGGTTTACTGTAAGATCCCAGGCTGTTACAGTACAAAAGAAGCCACTCCCGCCCCCTCCGGTATACAGCCTGAACAGCCAAGAGCGCAAGGGTTGATGTGATGCAAGCTTTTCTTTGTTTACAATTCTAAAACTGCCTTACAACTTTTTAGAAGTACAGCTATCAACGGGTTCACTTAATCTTTAGTTTACTGTCTGAGGGAAAGGAAACATAAGAACATAACCTGTCACTTTGGTCCTAGCCTCCCACTCTACAAACATGGATCCAGGATTCTAGGATTACAGGAGGATCACCGTTCCCAGTCTGTGACAGGGGCAGGCCTGTGGCATTTGGCACTGCAAAGCTATCTGCTCTGGCTTCTTGGATTCTTAGTGTACATATACTACTTGTATGTATACTACCTATAGGTTTTCATAACATCTCAGATGTATAGATGAGCCCATGTATGTGCTATCAACTTCATTCCCTACTGCAGAAGCTTTTGGTTTTAAATCTGCCTACCACATCTTGACAATGACATTTGGTTCTGGATTGTTACAACAGGATCAAGCTATCTGAATGAGGAAAGTCAAAAGCTTATTCTCAATTTTTAAAATAAAAATACTTCAAGATTACCGATAAAGAACTCTTCATAAATAATACTGTTCACAAGCAAGTATCAATCTGTTGATAATCGTAAGAAACTGAATATACTATTTTTAAATATAAAAGCGATTTCATTAGGTTTAGATAAATTGAGGCTACAACTAAAACTTTTCCAGGCTGTTTAATCAAGTTACTTACAATGTACACATTCCTGGGTATACCTTATTGTAGTGACACTGTTGACTTCTGAATTTTTTGCATTCAGAGTAAAAGGTGTTTCTTCCCAAGAAACTGAACTTTTCTGTCAAATGTGCTTGATCAAATAGGAGAATTGGGTTCATAAAATGGATTCATTTCAAACTTTATATATAAATCATAGACATCAGTAAAGAAGTTCTTTATTCTGTCTTCTTGCCTGACGTCACGCAGCATAATAAATCTCATATGACCCGCAGTGACGAATGCTGAAACAAACCACTCACTGAACTTGTCCCCCGTCTTCAGGTACATATTGTTTGACAGCCACGTTCTATCTACGAGGTCGATAGAAGTGTGAGCTATGAACTGGTTCGTAGGGATGGCGGTGATCGTCTTTGGATTCTGCTTTTCCAGCTGGCAAAAACTCCATTTCAAAAACTGGATTATCATGGTGACCAACAATGACAAAGTAGAAGCTTCCAGACATTGTCCTCAATAGATAGCTCCTGCGGCGAGACACCGGTAATGGAAACACCCAGTCAGTTCCTGTGGCCTAACAGTTTGTTTTGATGAAGGCTTATTTCTAGAAAAAGAAAAAACAACTTACTTTTGTTTCTGATTTAAAAAGAAGGCAAATTTAAAATGTATAAGTGCGTGTACTTATATCTTTTTGTCTCTGTTCATTTCTTGCCAAAACATCTATTTGTCATCAGTCATTCATACATAGGCCTGTAGGAATGTTTTCCAAAATGACTCTCAGGGAATTGGGGTCTTTGAGGTATTTCATGAGAACGTGCAGGAGAGCTGCAGTCTTGTTTCCCCTGTTGGACCCTCACCAGGCTCACTTAGCAAACTAAAGGCTTTGGAAGACCTTTCATTTAGCCCTTCTGCCCAACATCTTTGACCACGAAACCCTTGTATGTTTTTTTCATTTAACATCCGTAGAACTCCAGTTCCACAGAACACCCTTTGGGAAGTGCTGGTTCATGATTACTCTCAAGAGCTTAGCACCCTGGAGGGGCATTTTTGGTCCCACTGGCTCTCTGTGGAGCCCCGTAAGTGTAGCGCTAGCTGTGAGCCCATCACCAAGGTGATCTCCTGACATCAGCAGGTTCTTTTCTGTCACAATGGGACAGACAGCATCTTTCAACTTCTTTTTTGCAACTCCTGAATGTCTAAAATTACTCTCAGTGAATATTAGCTATTATCACATTGAGACATAGACTTTGGGAGAGACATTCCTGGCCATCCAGCTCCTGTTTTCATACCGACCATGTCACCTGGGCAGAAACCTTAACACTTACTATGTCAACAAGGTGTCCTAACCCCAAGCGCTGGGAGTTGAGCCGTGGAAGATCTGGAGGCTCACAGCAGGCTACTTTGTGCTTTATTCTTTCCTATCCCTCTTCTTTACATTCTCTTTCCCAGTCCCACAAAGGCCATCCAATTCCTCTCCTTGTCATATGCCTGCGATTTTTGGAAACAGTTTTGTTTTGAACATGCGCTTGGGAGGACTCACCTTTTACCCCAAGCATCAAATATAAGTATTTCTACCAAACTGTTGACATGTTCCTTCAAGAAGAAATCTGATTACTCTTTCCCATATCACTGTTATTGAAACTGCATATGTATAAAAAGGGAAGATGCCAATGGCAGCGCTTGCTCAATGAATGTAAGTCACCCTCCACCCTCCCCTCTCTGTTGGTCTGGAAGTGCTGTCATCGACCCTGGCTGTACATTACAACCATGTGAGGAGCTTTTTTTTTTTTTTTAATAGGTTTTATTTATTTATTTATTTATTTATTTATTTATTTATTTATTTATTTATGTTTGGCTGCGTTGGGTCTTCATTGCTGAGTGTGGGCTTTCTCTAGTTGTGGCGAGTGGGGGCTACTCTTCGTTGCGGTGCGCGGGCTTCTCATTGCGGTGGCTTCTCTTGTTGCGGAGCACGGGCTCTAGGCGCGCGGGCTTCAGTAGTTGTGGCTCGCGGGCTCTAGAGCGCGGGCTCTAGAGCACAGGCTCAGTAGTTGTGGCGCACGGGCTTAGTTGCTCCGTGGCATGTGGGATCTTCCTGGACCAGGGCTCGAACCCGTGTCCCCTGCATCGGCAGGCAGATTCTCAACCACTGCGCCACCAGGGAAGCCCCAGTGAGGAGCTTTTAAAACACAGATATCTGGGCCCCACTTTTAGAGATTCTGATTTAAATGATGGAGTCCATACATGCATTGATTTTTTTAAGCACTGAGGCAATTCAGTTGTACACATCAGGGTAGAGTTTCACTGATTTAGAGCATGGAATCAATGAAGGTGGAAAATGCCATCAGTTACCAAATCATCAGGAAGAAGAAATGCTGAGATATTTCACAGGGAACTAATACACCTGAGCACCCACAGCACCTATTCAGCTATCCCCCTGATCACCAACAGCTTTCCTTCCATTTGTTCAGAAAAGTGTGACAACATAGTAATTTATCCCATTGCACTCCCAGCTTGTGAGAATGGGAAAATGAATCTAGAACATTTAGGCACTTTCTTTATAGCTGTCACTGGTGTGATGTCACAGCTAAAATTTTACAGCCTGGATGAATATTCAACCAACTCTGATGCACCCAGTGCAGGGTAATAGTAACTATCACTAGTAATCAAATTTGAAAATCCCATTCTTATGGTTTGATTTCTGGAGTCACTCCTGATGCCAACCATTTAGCCTGGGCTCCCTAGGAAGCATAGCTTAAAGGTTTGAGAATAATCCCAGAGATCAGGACAAGGGGAAAGTAGATGTAAGGCGAGCCAATATGAGGATTTGTTAGCAAGCAGGCTGCCACTAGGTGTGACTGATCGCTCAATTCTGTGTGTCCATCCCCTGAGAAGACATAAAAACTGCACCTTAGACCTGTCCATTAGTCAAGAGAGAGATAGGAAATTACTCAGTAAGAAAGTGATGAACAGTAAGCTTGGTTACCCATTTTGTATGGATGATTGGCCTTGCGTCTGGAAGGAAAAGGACTGGAAAACTAGGGGCAAGCAAGTCTGGGGAAGAGGTATGTTGATTCACCTATAGGAATGGGCACAAAGTACGCAGATATTACTGTCCCCCAGGGAACATCCACTGCAGAGGGGTCTCTCAACGACCAGTGGGGAAGGATGATTCTGTGCTGGACAAAAGGCGCAAGAACAGAGTGGGCGTGTGGCAGAGCCTTGATGGGTCCCCACTGATCTAGCTAATGCTGCTCTTGAATGCCCAACCTGCCAGCAGCGGAGACCAAGGAGATCAGCCAGGCTTTTGGTAGCAGGTTGTTTACAACAGACATCTTCCACTCTGGGGAGACAGAAATTTGTCCTTACAGGAATTGATATTTTATTTGCATATGGGTTTTCTGTATGTAGAGGCTAAACATAGTTGTATTGCAACATCTATGGCCCAACAAAGGCAAGGAAAACAAGGGCTCAGCTTCCTCAGAGGTGAAGGTCAGTGTCACTGCACCAGCACACCAACCCAGACAAGTGTCCTCTGGGACCTGGAGTCAAGAGTAATCATCTTCCTAAAGCACAAATCTGATCGTGTCATTCACTTGCTTAAAAATTTTAATAGCTACTTATTGACCTTAATAGAAAAGTCCAAATTATTTAACGGAGCTAAGAGACGCTCTAAGAATTAGCTTCTGCTTCTTTCCATTCTTTATCTTTTGCCCTCACTTCCTCCCTCTCAGTGCCCACAGCGCTGAACTACTTTCATTTCCTTAAACTGGAGCCAGGCCTTTGTCTGTGTTGCACCTCAGCCTGAAACACCCTCCCCCAGCTTGATTAAGGCCGACTCAGCCGTTAGGTCTCAGAGGAGACAGCAAGTGTTCTTGGATGTTTTCCTAGACCCTCTGAGACTGAGTCAGTAGCGGTCATGCCCACTCACTCTTCTTACTTAACTCTCACTGTAATACTCACTATATTACATTGCTTGTCCCTGGATCCCCTATTAGACTAGAAGCTTCCCAGTACTCCTGGAACCCAGCAAAAATTAAGCACTTGACAAAAATTCATTAAAAGAATTAATAAATGGGTTGAGTGTTTTTCTTTTCTTTCTATTGTTCACTATCCCTTATATCATTTAAAAAGATGAGTGTGCATTTTTTTCTCATATACTTCTCCAATGTGCTTAAGAAGTAAAAAGAAATGGAATACGAACAGCATGAAATTGATGGGGAAATTTAGCAAGGTAAAGTTTATATCATTGGGCTTAACCTTTTATAGTCGTCATTTAGGAAAAATAGATTAAATTCCATATATAGATTCTCAGTCACTGAGCACTCTCCTACGTTTTTTATATTTAAAAAAATCCTGTGTTATATTTTTACCACAATAGTATATTGCAAAGCTGAGCACTCTGCCTTTTGACCATTTGTCTTGCAGATGGCCTTGAATTTTATGTGATATCACAATAATTAGAATCTAGACTTCATGGTGACTAACAGAGAACAGCAGCTCAATACAGCTATTCCCTTCTCAGCTGTTAACATGGGGTCCTCAGGGGACAGTGGCTGTCCCTTTCCCAAAAAAGTATCTGCAATGTATCTGTAATGGGTACATAAGTGTCTTCTGAAATGAGAAGAATAAAACTCCCTCTGCATCTTGACCCAAGTAAGACCCATTCTTCTATGAGGATCACTCGGATTTTACTGTAAGAGAGAAAGAACAACATGGAAACAGATAAGCTATACAGTATGGTGGTTAGGGTCACAGGCTTTGGACTCAGACATCTGGATTCAAATTCTTCTGCTGTAAGCCTCTCTAAGCTTCAGTCATTTCATGTACAATGGAGATAATAACACCTACTTCATATGATATTGGGGAGATTAAGTAAAATATTGGATGTAGAGTTCTCAACACATAGTACACTCTCAGTGCACCCCTGGAAGCTGTCACTGATGAGTTCTCACAAAACTGGGACAATAAGGGAATCTGATCAAAAGAGTCTTAGGAACCAGAATATTCATAGAGGGTTGGGGGTTGAGAAGAAAGTGGGGAGGTAAGAGGGGATGAGGGGAGTGTGTCCATTTTCTCCAAAGTAGTTTGTATCAAACCACAGCTTCCAATCTGGGGTTTGAAAATCTAGGCAATCGTCCTAGGAGCCAGCAGTGAAGAAATAAATTGTGATAAGCCTAGTTATATTATGGAAATATCCTCAGCAAACTGCAGGGGAGAGTTAGCAGGAAGATCCATGGCTAATGTACAGTTTTTAAAGGACTCGCAGAACTCAGTGGGACGCAAGGATGTTTTGTGCTTTTGCCTACTCATAAACAGATAATAAGCACAGTGACTCACTTGTCAGGTTGAAAACTTGATTAACCTTTTTTATTTTCCCCCAGCAATAAGCAGAATCACAGTAAACCATTTCCTCAGTGCAATCCTGGAGTAAACTGGAGGTTAATTTCTCATTAATTCATTTCAAATTTCACATGGTTAAAATATACTGCCACATAGAGAATGCATCAAATGCACTTTAGAACTTTTCCTGATGTAAGAATTACAAAACTGCACAGCCATAAATAAAACATATTATATTACCTATGCTCACATACAAAGGCTGAAATGATCAATATGAAATTAGTACTTTGTCATTGCCCATACACTTTTATAGCTACTATTTCATTTGTATTGAATGACAAATACCATCAGATGGGCAAGGGAAATATTATCTTCATATTAAAGATGAGGAAACTCCGTCTCTGAGAGATTATCTGGCTTTTTCAAGGCCACAAAGCTAGCAAACAAAGGAACAAACACTTGAGCAAGTCTTATGACCCCAAACCAAAATGAAGCCCCAGTGGACCTCACTGTTGCTGTTGTCATGTATGTTCACAATCCCACGTGTTTCAAAGGATTTCAATTATAGATGTTTAGCGGGCAATGCTACGGTATAGGAATTTAGACAAGGGCATACAGTCAGACATCTCATGGCCCATGCATAGAGTGCAAATGTAACTGAGAAACTGAATACTGTCTGTTCCTCCTCTGGACCCAATCTTGATCCTTGTCTGTCCAGCATTGTGCTCTGAGAGGCTGACCTTATGAACCACAATGATGAGATTCCTGCTTCTGGCCTCCTGATGGGTCACCCGATAGAGACCTTCTGCAGAAAATTGGAGGGAGGCAGGAGAGGAAGGTTTGGGAATTTGTTGTTTCCCCAGCTCCCATTTTGAGGCTGTATCCTTACTAAAGGTCACAACTTCAGTCCAGCTGCCCTCTCCAGACAGTCCTCTGTGCCTCCTGGTTTAGGGATCACCCCCTCCTCTTGCCCCTTCAGGGCCAGGGGGGTCAGGGAGCCCAGACGTTACTACCCCCAGGTACTGCACCATCTCTGTGCCTCCCCTACACCCTTTGCTTTTGTATTTACAAAACTCTTTACAACTCTTTACTCTCTTTATCAAACTCTCTTAGATTATCTGAATTGGAGTGAGCCCCTGTTGCCTGCCAGGATCCTTCCTGACATTACCTTCCAGAGTGAACGTTGTGCAAGGTGTCTATTCTCTATGAAAAGAAGACCATTTTCTCCCCTTTCATAAGATTAAATAAACCAACCTTCCTTTCAATTGAGAATAATGCAAGGTGTGTGTCTGATGTCACAGGTATATCTGGACCACACAGCCTAGAAGGATGTTGTCATAGAAACAGATTCTTTTCCCTCCTCCTTTTGGTAACAGTATTCTGATTTTCCGTTGAGAAGCCACTCTCTTCTCCTTTCAGTCTCTGAGCTTAGGGTGTGACTGTCTTATACTCCAGGAGCATGTGTCATCTATGAGAGAAACTAACCACAACGACTCGTTTAAAGTAGGGAACAAAGGCAGGGGAACCAGAATCTCGAGTCAGGAAAGAGACTCTCTTCCCACTGGATTTTCTAAGTTGTGGAACCTCAGCCTGGAGATGCCAGTAGCCATCTTTGACATGATATAAAAGCCAAAATAACAAAAGGTGGAAAGGAACGATGGTGGAATATGTCTTCCTGGCAAACTGGGTTTAGCATTTGAATTCAGCCATACCTGAAATTGCCCCTGGACTTTACTTCTCTGGGCCAATAAGTTTTTTTTCCCCCTCTGACAGTTTGATTTGTTGCCTGCATCCAGAAGAGTCTGCAGTAAAGGAAAAACCTCCTGATCTGGGAGACTTGAAAATTATTTCAGTCTCTGTCATTTAGAAGTTGTGTAAATTATTTTACCTTTGTGAGCTCAGATTCCTCATCCATAATAGGAGGATTTTGTTCTAGATGTTCTTCAAATGCCTTTCTAGAGCAGAATATGGAGAAGGAGAAAAAGAGGTCAACCTTCCAACTCAGTTGGAACTAAGAGGAAAGTCATGTCTCAAAGCGGGCTCATCCTCTGTTCCCAGCACATCTAGGACAGCAGACAGGTAGCCCTGCTCTCCATCCAATAGCAGCTACTACAAAGAACGACCATACCCAGCCCTTGTTAGCTCCATTGATATTCCTAGGAGCTCTCATCTTGTCTTCCCTTCTTTAAATCAACCAAGTACACCACATAATTTTCATGATATCTCTCTTCAAATCTAATTAGCACATCGAATGACCAAATAAATATTCAATGCCTACTGTAAGTAAGCTGAGGTGCTAGGTATTGTGGTTATTAGCATTCTATCTTTATGTGTATCCTCCTTGGGAGGGACAATTCATTTCAACAGATGAATGCCAGAGGAGGGGGGGGAAATGAGTTTTGAAGTAAAGAGGAAGGAAACTTTTGAAGAGTAGGTCATCCTGCTTATTATCTATCCATCCAATCTTGCCACACACAGTGTCCTGGATACTGTTTCTGGGCTGTTCCCAGTAGCTCCATTTTCTGCTATTATTTTCCAGTGGAAGCAACTTTAGCTTAAATAAACTAGGCTTATACAAAATGAATGTAACAGCAAAATCCTGCACACTTTGTCACATTTTTGTTGAGTTTCAAGGACACATTTTTATATGGACATTTGGATGTGGAGAAGAAACTATTGGCATCCTCTCCCCCCATTCCCACTGAAGGTGGGGAAAAAACGGAAATTTGCACATTGAGGGTATTTCAGGCTCTGCTGCTTAAACAGTCTTTTAGAGA
Source organism: Eschrichtius robustus (assembly GCF_028021215.1). Classification (NCBI taxonomy): domain Eukaryota; kingdom Metazoa; phylum Chordata; class Mammalia; order Artiodactyla; family Eschrichtiidae; genus Eschrichtius; species Eschrichtius robustus. The sequence goes on from NC_090824.1 coordinate 15,851,972, forward strand.
TTTGTTTAGTATCTTTTGGATAAATACTCAGTCAAAGTCAAGATTCCTGTTTCCTCTTAGGACTCGCCTTAGATATCCACACGATGACTCCTGGGTGGAAGGGAAGCTTAGCTGTCCTCTTGGTGGTGAGGAAAGGGGTGATGTCCACCTGCGGGTCCTGGTGCTGTCCTCTGGTCCCCTCTAGTCTTTGAGATGATGTCCTGTCCATCCACTGGGGATCCTCCTGGTAGAAATGGCTGACACTGCAGTCAGCATGACTTGCGACGTGGTGGCCTCCTGGGGTCCAGTGTTTCTCCCTTACCTTGGTCCTCACTAAAGCTGCAGATTCTCTGGGTCTCAGCCACCTCCCTCCATCCTGGGTCTATGGTTTTCCACCATATAGCTTCTGCCACAGGGTCAGTTTCCCCCCGCTCTTCCCACTGCCCACCTCACTCTTCCATACCTTTCCACCTCTGGGAGTATGTCAGAGTGTTTGGATACCTTCCATGCCCCACCTGAGCTGACTGTTCCCAGATACCTTTTTTTTGCATCCTCATGGCATACTACCATGTCTATTTTTCTCTTCTGTTGCCATTTTCTCTCTCTTTTTTTTTTTTTTTTGCAGGAGTTCTCTGAAGGTGGTCTCCTCCTCAGGCCCCAAAGAGGAAAGCCCCCTCTGCTTCTGCCTTTCCTCCTTGACCTCTCTTGATTTGACCCCAGGGGCCTCTCCTCTCTCTTGCTCTAGCTTTCTCTACCTCATGGCTTCCTCCTAGAATCAGAAGGTATATCTGCTTCAGCTTTCTACCCAGAGGGACATCACTAAGTAATATCTTCTTTCATGAACTATGACTCTTTGATACCTCCCTCTTTGTTCCTGGGCAGTAAACTGAGCTTTAATGATGGATGGGCTTTGAGAGAACATCAGTCATATGAGAATAGAAAGTGTAGCTGTTTAATATCTTCTAAATATGATTCCTGTTACATCTAGAATGTGCAAAACTTTATGTTCATTTCTAGCAAGGGAGCTGAGCACGGGCTTGGAAGAGATACAGAGGTGAATAAAATGTGGTTTCTACTCTCCAGCAGCTTCTGACCTGGTGGAGGAGACACAGGAGAGCACTATTGGCAAAAGAACCAGATGTAGCCTCCACCTCAGTGCCGTGAGACCAGAGAGGTGAAAGGCTATACAGGCCCTTAAAACCTGGTAGCTTTCAGTCTAATTGCTTCTGTTCAATTCTGCGAGTTAGAAAGCACAGCCAGAAATCTACCTGGACACGGTTTTTGAAACTTAATGATTTCTGTCTCTTAGTAAACTGCAGGTAGGGACTGGCTTTGGGAGTGGGAGGGACCCACAGATATACTCCCTGCCTACAGGCTGTATACATTTGTACCTTCACTGTAGGAGGGGCAGTAGTTTTTCTCTGGCAGGTGGTAATTGACAAAGAAGATCCTGGGAGAGAGTGGCATGAGATTAGAGCTGGGGTCTCAGCGTGTAGCTCACCCACATCAGGGTTACTGGGAAACTTGTCAGAAATGCAAATTCTCAGACCCTATCCTAACCCTACTGGATCCGAATCTCTGGGAATTGGGGCTTTAAAGAAAAAACATACCCAGTTTTTCCTTTACTATGTGTGTTCCATGTGTCTTCTTTAGCACTCACACAAAACACCACTTCTGACACTTCTGGTCACAAAATGTGTGGGGGTTTTTCCCCACACCAAGCAATTCCCGGCAACACCAGCTGGGTGTCCTCCAGTTTAACTCAATTCTGATACTATCTACATGGAGAGAGAGTCAGATCCCACACGTTAAGGGGTCATTCCCAGAAGACGGCTCCTGCCTCACTTCAGAGGCCAGTCACAAGTAGCAGGAGCCCAGGTTACCCACAACTTCTGTCCAGCTGGACTTCAGATCAGAGGTTCCTATAAACTTCCTTCAGGTTTGATTAATTTGCTAGAGTGGCTCACAGAACTCAGGGCAACACTTAGGTTTACCAGTTTACTAAAGGATATGGAGAAGGATACAGATGAACACAGATGAAGAGACACACAAGGCGAGGTCTGGGAGGGTCCTGAGCACAAGAGCTTCTGACCCTGTGGAGTAGGGGTGTGTCACCCTCCTGGCATGGATGTGTTGCCCAACTTGGAAGCTCTCCACACCCCATACTTTGGGGATTTTTATGGAGGCTTCCTCATGTAGGCATGATGAACTATGAACTCCATTTTCAGCCCTTCTCCCTTCTCAAGAGAAAGGAGGGTGGGGTTGAAAGTTCCAAGCTTCTAATCATGGCTTGTTCTTTCAGGTGACCAACCTTCATCCAGGAGCCATTCAGGACCCCTCCCAGTCACCTCATTAAAATTCCTATCACCAAGGAAATTTCAGGGGTTTCAGGAGCCCTGGTTCAGGGATGGGGTCAAACGCCAAATATTAGAACACTAGATGCTCCTGGTGCTCTTGTCACTTAGGAAATTACAAGAGCTTTAGGAGCTCTGTGCTGGAAACGAGGATGAAGACCAGATATTTCTTACTATAAATCACAATACCACAGGGGCCTGGCACTCTGTTTCAACAAGCCCTCAAAGTGGTTCTGTTGCACGTGAAAGTCTGAGAACCACTTTCTAGACTCTAAAACTGTGCAACTCAACACCCGGACCCAGGGCCTGGCAGCATTGACATTACCTAGGAATTTGTTAGAAATGCAGTATCTCAGGGTCCACCTAAGATTTACTGAATACAAATCTTTTAAACCAAGATTCCCAGGTGATTCTTATAAACATGAAAGTTTGAGAACCATTGCACTTGTGATTGGGCCTGTAGTCAACCTGGCTTGTAGGTCACAGGTAGACAGGATTATTTTAAAGAAAGATATGTTTTCCTCTCTCTCTGTTCCAGTGGACCACCTTTAGTCAAAACCTGGGAATCTGAGAGACAATGATCACACTGGTCTGAATCACCAACTTGCTGGGTAGCAGGGTGCAAAAAATTATTTTCCTTGTGAATTAAAGATATATCCACTTCTTCCTGCTTAAACTGTCTCATTGGGTTAACTCAGTTACTTTGGGGTAGATGTTCAATCTTTCAAATATACTCCACCTCTCCTAGCTCCTCCCATGAAGGCTCTGTGGAATGGAAGATGCTTATATAGTCTTGTGGTGCCAGGGGGAAGGCAGGGTTAAGCTGCTCACATGGCATTCTGTGCAAATTAGAAAAAGATGAGTCTTCCTTAAGACACTCTCCTTCCAGTGTTGGAACATTGTCACACTGATTTTGTTAGAACACGTTGCTGCCATATGCTCTAAAACTGCCATAATAAATGTATGAATCTATGATGTATGTGAAATGAGTGTTGCCCTACAGACATGGATTTCTTGTGCAGTGCTCAACCTGCACAACTGTAGCCTAATCTCTAGTTTTGTACCACATTGCTGTGTATCAGGATGCATACGGGACTTCTCCCAGAGACTTGCAGCTCCCTGCAGGGAAAGCAGATTATTAGCATTGACTATTCTCCCCTACACACTCTGAAGTTTCTGCTGCTCCTCAGGCCATGAGGTTCCACATTTGCCTCTGATGTCCTCATTGTAATTTTTACTACCTCCTCCCTACAGTCCACTGGAGTCAGGCGGCCAGGCCTTTCCATTTTCTTGCATAACAGGAACTTCTGTTTACATCATGACTGCATCATCACTTCCCTTGGCTTAGAGAAAAATCCAAATTTAAGTCATCCAGGCCTGGATCTTGATATGAAATGGGAGCCCAAGGGATTTTAAAAATTCTTTTCTTTCTCCATAATGTCTGGCTTTTGAGACTCTGCTCTCTAGTGATGCACAATTAATACTGGCTTCCTTTTTCTAGCTAAAATTCCCCCTTTTCCTGAAGCATGAAGACACATTGCTTCAGAGGATAGGCCCCTTGGGCAGCAATATTTTCTAGATTTGAAAATATATCAGGAAAGGTCTCACAAAAAATTGTATTATTGTACCTTTCTCTTGTGGGACCTTATTGAGGGCTATAAAAAGAAGCCCAAAGACTCCAATGTCTTGAATTTTTCCTAACAATTCCCTAATGCGAGAGCCTTGGTAGACATTTTCTGAGTCCCAGGACATAGCAGAAAACAGTTGAAGCAGTTATTTTGCTACCATTTAGTAACAAGGGCTGCCAACATCGTTCTCAATGGTGAAAAAATGAAACCATTTCCAGATCGGGAACAAGACAAGGTTGCCCACTCTCACCACTTTTATTCAACATAGTTTTGGAAGTTTTAGCCACAGCAATCAGAGAAGAAAAAGAAATAAAAGGAATCCAAATCAGAAAAGAAGAAGTAAAACTGTCACTGTTTGCAGATGACATGATACTATACATAGAGAATCCTAAAGATGCTACCAGAAAACTGCTAGAGCTAATCAATGAACTTGGCAAAGTAGCAGGATACAAAATTAATGCACAGAAATCTCTTGCATTCCTATACACTAATGATGAAAAATCTGAAAGAGAAATAAAGGAAACACTCCCATTTACCACTGCAACAAAAAGAATAAAATACCTAGGAATAAACTTACCTAAGGAGACAAAAACCTGTATGCAGAAAACTATGACACTGATGAAAGAAATTAAAGATGATACAAACAGATGGAGAGATATACCATGTTCTTGGATTGGAAGAATCAACACTGTGAAAATGACTATACTACCCAAAGCAATCTATAGATTCAATGCAATCCCTATCAAACTACCAACGAACTAGTTCTGTTTGTTCTACAGAACTAGAGCAAAAAATTTCACAATTTGTATGGAAACACAAAAGACCCCGAATAGCCAAAACAATCTTGAGAAAGAAAAACGGAGCTGGAAGAATCAGGCTCCCGGACTTCAGACTATACTACAAAGCTACAGTAATTAAGACAGTACACAGGCACAAAAGCAGAAATATAGATCAATGGAACAGGATAGAAAGCCCAGAGATAAACCCACGCACATATGGTCACCTTATCTTTGACAATGGAGGCGAGAATGTACAATGGAGAAAAGACAGCCTCTTCAGTAAGTGGTGTTGTGAAAACTGCACAGCTACATGTAAAAGAATGAAATTAGAACACTCCCTAACACCATACACAACAATAAACTCAAAATGGATTAAAGACCTAAATGTAAGGCCAGACACTATAAAACTCTTAGAGGAAAACATAGGGAGAACACTCCATGACATAAATTACAGCAAGATCCTCTTTGACCCACCTCCTAGAGAAATGGAAATAAAAACAAAATTAAACAAATGGGACCTAATTAAACTTCAAAGCTTTTGCACAGCAAAAGAAACCATAAACAAGATGAAAAGACAACCCTCAGCATGGGAGAAAGTATTTGCAAATGAAACAACTGACAAAGGATTAATCTCCAAAATATACAAGCAGCTCATGAAGCTCAATATCAAAAAAACAAACCACCCAATCCAAAAATGGGCAGAAGACCTAAATAGACATTTCTCCAAAGAAGATATACACATTGCCAACAAACACATGAAAGGATGCTCAACATCACTAATCATTAGAGAAATGCAAATCAAAATTACAATGAGGTATCACCTCACACCAGTCAGAATGGCCATCATCAAAAAATCTACAAACAACAAATGCTGGAGAGGGTGTGGAGAAAAGGGAACCCTCTTGCACTGTTGGTGGGAATGTAAATTGATACAGCCACTGTGGAGAACAGTATGGAGGTTCCTTAGAAAACTAAAAATAGAACTACCATACCACCCAGCAATCCCACTACTGGGCATATACCCTGAGAAAACCATAATTCAAATAGAGTCATGTACCACAATGTTCATTGCAGCTCTATTTACAATAGCCAGGACATGGAAGCAACCTAAGTGTCCATCAACAGATGAATGGATAAAGAAGAGATGCCACATATATACAATGGAATATTACTCAGCCATAAAAAGAAACGAAATTGAGTTATTTGTAGTGAGGTGGATGGACCTAGAGTCTGTCATACAGAGTGAAGTCAGTCAGAAAGAGAAAAACAAATACCGTATGCTAACACATATATATGGAATCTAAAAAAAAAAATGGTCATGAAGAACCTAGGGGCAAGACAGGAATAAAGACACAGACCTACTAGAGAATGGACTTGAGGATACAGGGAGGGGGAAGGGTAAGCTGGAACAAAGTGAGAGGGTGGCATGGACATATGTACACTACCAAACGTAAAATAGATAGCTAGTGGGAAGCAGCCGCATAGCACAGGGAGATCAGCTCGGTGCTTTGTGTCTACCTAGAGGGGTGGGATAGGGAGGGTGGGAGGGAGATACAAGAGGGAGGGGATATGGGGATATATGTATATGTATAACTGATTCACTTTGTTATACAGCAGAAACTAACACACCATTGTAAGGCAATTATACTCCAATAAAGATGTTGAAAAATAAATAACAAGGGCTGCTAACTTCATAAGCTAGAGCTGTCCCCATTGTCCTTTCCTTCAGACCTCTTCAGCCCTATTTGTTCAACAATCTTAGTCTGTAACTTACATCACCTTCACTTCCGTGTGCCGTGTTCCATTAGGACCCTTTGGGGCTCAAGAAAGGAAAAAAAATCTGACTCAGACTGATTTACAGAATAAGGAGGCTGATGTGGTTCACGTAACTGCCATGTGCGGAGAATCATTGTCTCAGAAGACCCAGCTCTAGTGCTCTGATTCCCTGAGTTCTCCTTTCTTCCATGTGTTGGCTATTTCATGATCACAAAATGGCCAGGAGATTCCAGGAAGCTCATCGTCATTTGACATCATCCAGAGTGAAACAAAGAGCCTTTGTCCCAGCATTCTAAGCAGGTTAAGCCACCTGGACACCACTGAACCAGTCGTTCCAGGGGATTGATCTATTTTGATTGGCTTAACTTAGGTACATGCGCCACTCCTAAGAAACCACGTGGATTTTGAAGAGAATGTCGACCTGATGCACAGGACTCTGGGTCATTAGCTGGCTTCTAGTCAGTCTTGTCAATGAGCCCTGGGCCCCAGGATAATCAGGGAGGCAGCAAAGAATAACTGAGGTTCAAAGAACCACTGAAAGCTTAGATAATGTCATTGATCAACTGTGATAGTTAGACTGGAAATCAAAGGTCCCTCCTCCATTTTCTTAACATCATGTAAACCTCCCTGATTCTGGTGTGAACCTGAAAAAGGACAGCCCAGTAATGACTGAGATGGAATTTCCTATAGCTTGGTGGTATGTGGGCTGGGAGTTATAATTTTTTTTTGTAGCACTGAGTCAGTGAATAGAGGCAGTCATGTCATTGTATAGTCTGCAACAAAATTTAGTCCATATATGAACAGCTGACTAAAAATTTAAGGGAAGAACAACCTAAAAAAAATTCTCATGAGGACCGAATGATAGATGCTAATCAATATAATACCTGTTTTTACCAATTTAAAATGAATGTCATTGAAAATATTTGTTTCTATTGTATATGTATAACTGATTCACTTTGTTATAAAGCAGAATTTAACACACCATTGTAAGGCAATTATACTTCAATAAAGATGTTTAAAAAAAAAAAAAAAAAAGAAAATATTTGTTTCTATTTTACTTTAACAAATGTAAGAAATATTAATAAAATCTTTCTTAAAACTATTTCTCCTTAACCTTATTTTCCCATATAATCTTAAAGTTTTTCAACTGGAAGTACAAATAGTTCCAAGGGTTTCAGAAACTGAACTCTGAGGTTAGGACAAAGAGTGAAATTGTACCATTTTTAGTTCATTCCGTTAATGAACTTTATTCACTTAACAAACAATTCCGATTACCAGTGAGAACACCCTTAACAATAGTCCTTTTAGGAGTCAGAACAAGAGTTGTAGAGCAAGAGAAAGAATCTCTGCTTATTCCAGACCCTGATTTGGCTTGGCAATTCTTTCATCCAAGGGGAACTGGATGAGTGCTGAAAGGCATTAGGTCTTTCTGTCCCATAGTCTTTTTTTCTTTTTTTTAAAAAATAAATTTAGAGCTGTTACAGTGGAGGATTACTGGACTGAATGTCAATATTATGACATAGTATGAGTGTGTTTCATGTTTGGTAATTGCAATCATTGTTGCTTTTGTTGTGGTCATCCATGTACAATGCTTGGTGTCAGTCTATTTATCTCTTGTAAAAATAAAAAAAAAAAGAAGAAATAGAAAAGAAAAAAACGAACAAAAACAAATAAATAAATTTATTTATTTATGGCTGCGTTGGGTCTTCGCTGCTGCGAGCGGGCTTTCTCCAGTTGTGTCGAGCGGGGGCTACTCTTTGTTGCGGTGCGTGGGCTCTAGAGCGCAGGCTCAGTAGTTGTGGCACACGGGCTCAGTTGCTCCGTGGCATGTGGGATCTTCCCGGACAAGGGCTCGAACCCATGTCCCCTGCATTGGCAGGCGGACTCCTAACCACTGCACCACCAGGGAAGTCCCTGTCCCATAGTCTTTTTGAACACAGGGTGTCACATGCTCCTTTCTTGGGTGAACTGCCAGAGAAGCACAGAAGGCATTGCCCCAAAGATTAAAAACAGATTTCCTTAGCATCAGCGAGTGTCACTTCCATGAATGGGTGAGTGGTATGACAGAGGATTGTTTTTTCGTTTTATATATATATATATATATATATATATATATTTTTTTTTAACATCTTTATTGGAGTATAATTTCTTTACAATGGTGTATTAGTTTCTGCTTTATAACAAAGTGAATCAGCTATACATATACATATATCCCTGTATCTCCTCCCTCTTGTGTCTCCCTCCCACCTTCGCTATCCCACCCCTGTTATATATATTTTTAAAACACTGATAAAGCTTAACAGAGCTGGCACTTATTATGCACACGCTTCTAAGGTTGCCGGTACGCCGCTCTGTGGCATTCCTACAGAGGCACTTTTTAGTCCATTAGTGCAGTTCTTTGATTTGATCCATTTAACTGTCAAAAGAAACCAGGGTTTCCAAGTTAATGTATTTGTTAGTAAGTGCCAATAGTCTTAGAAGCAAGACCAGAAAATTTACAATAATTTTGAAAAGGATTCTTTTAGAAGGATGTTTACACGTTCAATCACATTTCCAAGAAGGACTGATGAAATGCTGAGAACTGAAGTTAATATTTTTCATATCATGGGCAAGTCCAGTCATTGCAGAACAAGATTTCTTGATTGTATTTGATTTTAAAATTAACTGAACACACATTTCCTAGATAATGAAATTTGTATTTTTATTTAAAAGTTTGCACTGAACAATGACATGCAGACTTCCCTAGCCCATTTCTTTATTGGCTTGCTTTTTGAACACCTAATTACAACATTATTTGAGGAATCATAACCTATTTTTTAAATGTGTAAAAACCCACTGGTGCTTCATAAAGAGCTTAAGAAAATTATAGGCAGAAGAAAAGTAGATTATAGGCCATTATGTGTTTAATGATATGCAAATGCTGTTAAACTAGAACATGATTGTATTACTGTTCTTTGGGGAAGAACAGATTTAAACAATTCAAAATAACAGATGTAAGTTTTTAGTGCTGAGATCTAACAATAATAAATTAGAAATGAAAGTCATACATATATTGAATTACATCTTGACTTTCATAGATTATAATTTCATCACAGTAGACAAAATTGCAAACCACTTACAGCTCATGTGTTTTATGTTTCTCTTCATGTGAAAGGTGACCAGTATTTTCTTCAGTGGGTAAGTTAACTGAATTAGAACAAGTCATCAATGTTATACCCATGATCCTGCAGAAATTATATGATTTAGCCTACGTTCTCTCACATGTAGACTGACCAGTTTAACTGACTGGAAAAAAAAATATATTAGAATGACATAGGGAGTTTAAACCAAGTGAAATTATCTGATGGTAACTGAGCTTTCTAGAAAGCAGAGAAATAAATAATGCAAACTGAATTTCAGCATTTGCCCCCATTCATTTCCAATTCATAGGGAATCTGTCTTGTTTCTTGAATGGAAAAATGTCATTCTAAGCTCCTCTTTGCTTCTGGGGAGTGGCAGCTAGCCGTGAACTACAAGGTCCTGAATAGAACACGATCAACACCTAGTGGTCACAGACAAGTCTTGAGTGTGATTTTTCTTGGCCAGCAACAAGTGATGTCGTAAGAAAAGGATCTTTGGAAAAGAAGAGGAATCTTAGCTCCCACATCACTTTTCCCTCACCCAAGTTTGACCCGATGTTGCCATTGCCACCTTATTCCTGCAAACAAGGGGCATTCAGCTAATGCAACTAACAAATGCGACCATCACCCTGTCGTGATGGGTAAGCTGTATGAAACGCGAAAGAATAAAAGAAATAATAGGGGTCAAAATTTTTTTTTAACTTGAATTGAATCAAGTGTTTATACCATGAACGAAGAATAAAACAGGACATCCCTGCTTTCGTTTAAATTAACCTTCTGTTGTTTTCCCCCAAAGGTTGTCTGCCCAGGACATGTAAATAAAACATCCCAGTCAGAACTGGATTTTTCCAGAATAGTAGAACAATGGAAACAATGCAGATACAAGTTTTCTTACCATGGCTTCCTTGGCAGCCGCTTCTGGTTGAAGGAGAAAGAAGGGAGGAGGGAAGGGGAGGGAAGAATCGCAACAGTGTCTCCCAGCTGCTGACTCAGTAAACAAGAAAATAAAACACTCACGTGTGCATCATTTCAGAAGGCAAAGAGGTCGTATGTGTTCTACTTGTTGATATTAGACATATTGCAAAGGAGTACAAACATAGGTTAAAAGGTCCCAAGGAATTTTTTTTTTTTTTTTTTTTTTTTTTATTTATTTTTGGCGTGTTGGGTCTTGGTTTCTGTGCGAGGGCTTTCTCTAGTTGCGGCAAGCGGGGGCCACTCCTCATCGCGGCGCGCGGGCCTCCCACCGTCGCGGCCTCTCTTGTTGCGGAGCACAGGCTCCAGACGCGCAGGCTCAGCAATCGTGGCTCACGGGCCCAGTCGCTCCGCGGCACGCGGGATCCTCCCAGACCAGGGCCCGAACCCGTGTGCCCTGCACTGGCAGGCAGACTCCCAACCACTGCGCCACCAGGGAAGCCCCCAAGGAATTTTTGTTTGTTTGTTTGTTTGTTTTTGTGAGGTGAGGCAGGTTGTTGGAGTCTATGAATATGTGTTCTTTGTGTGTTGGAACATCTATTGGAGGAACAGACTTCTGATTCACAGCAGGGTCACCTGATGGACCTAGAAGAAGAAGTCTCTAATCACAAAGGCCTTTATGGGTCAGGGTGTTATCGCAGCTGATGTATTTCCATAGCAACCTGTGGATGGGTTTCACCTGAAGAGAGGCCCACGCATCAATGACAGAATGATGACAGTGATGTCTGGGCAGAAAGGAAGCCCAGGGCAAGATAAACATGTTTTAAACAGAAATGCCTACACGCTATGTATCACAGATTCTATTTTAAAATAGGTACTGTCTAGTTAAAAACAGGCAAAGTCAACAGAAGCAATTGGTAAATAATTATGTATTTGATCATAACATTAAGGATTGGAAATATAGTTTCTTGGGGAGAACATTTAGCTTAAATTAAAAAGAGAAAAGGGAATAAATCAGGTCGGAGAGGCAAATTTTCTCAGGATGCTCGTAGGGAAGTGATGTTATGTAATTTGAACAAAATGAGGTGATTTTTTAAATGTCTTTTAACTTCTTCACCCGTGAAGCTTCTCCCAGACTAGGTAGAGAAAATGGAGGTTTTAAAAAGCTGTTCTCAGTCTCTTCACTGACCTATCCGAGATGTCTAATTGAGTTCATTCAAATAAAAAATAACATTCTGAATAAGGAACAAAAGGTCAAAAACTTAAATTAAAAATGGATCTCTACCTGTTTATGGTGATGTACATAGCATGTGTCTCCTCAGAAATGTGAACTCCTAGAAGCAGGCACTATTGAGAATGTGGAAGCAACAATAAAGGCCCTTAAGTGACCGTAATGGACTTGTTGAACCATCTGGGAGAAGTAACCGTAGCAGTGGTGTGTGAGAGCCAGCCCCTACTAGCTCACGCTGCTATATTCCTACCCTCAGAGTGCCTCCAGGGACTGTTCTATCTTGTGGGTAGCTATCCACTAATCTCGATGAAGATGAGAATAACTGATAATAATAAACATTTAGAAAACTCATCATAGTTTACAAAGTGTTTTCACATCTACTTGTTAAAAGCAAGTGATGTTACTGTCCCTGCTGTTTATAGAAACTGAGCCTTAGGGAGAACGTGAACATTTTTTGAGGTCAAACGGTTCATAAGTGGATAATTGCTGGTGTTCTAATCTAGGTCTTCTGACAAAGGCGTCCCAGGTAATAATAGCTACAAGGTCTTATTCCTTCCAGAAATCCTTTTAGTTTAATGGAGAACCGTGATCAGGAACCTATAAAGCCGTTCAAGACTAAAGGATTAACTTTCCAATGTTGGGATTGTCGATAATTTTAGATCACGTCTAGAGTGCTTTGCCCTAAATCACGTGAGCATCTTCCTAATGTGGGTTCTCCATGGTTGGCCCTGCTTAAAGGTTTTGGCAGCCTGGTTCATTTTGGAACTTACTCACATGTTAGATCAATGGTTTTGCTGTTAATTATTAAGTAGAACTTTCTTACTACGGGGGCCACGAATTTGTATCTGCCACATCTCTTGAAATAGCCAACTGAGGTCAAGTTCTAACCAGTTCTCTGTAATAGATCAGCTTAATTGCTATCTATATGACTTATTTTATTTCCAGAGGTATTAATTTATGAAATAACTCTCCTTCTCCTCCTTATTCTTATCTAAATCCAACGACTATCTTGAACAACTCTCCATGTACATATGTCTTTTGCATCCCTAAAGAAAGAAATGGTAGAAATGTCAAAAAAAAAAAAAAAAAAAAAAAGCATGAAGGAGGACAAGCAACTCTGGAGGGAAGTCGGTGTTTCTGGGCTCAAGATGTGGCTCTGCTTCCAACGAACTGTGTGATCTCAGACAAGACAATCTGCATCTGAGTTTCCAATGCGGGCAAAATTGTTCCTGGATCTTTTACTTTCACACATATTCAATGTATGTGCTGCCAATAATTTATCAGGAAAGAATCGAACAGCCCAAACTATTTTAGTTCCTTTTCTTTTCATTGGTGTATCTTTAGCCTTTAAGTATGTATAAGTGTATCTCAGGGTGCCAGACTCAATCTATTAATTCTCCAGAAACTTTATGATGAGAAAAGTGCAAAGGACAGAGAAAGCACATAGGACCTCAAAGCAAGGTGGTTTTCTCTTGTGTACCCAAACTGTCAGTCATGGACAACTTTAATAGAAAACAGAGTCAGTTTGTGCACTAACTGATTTTTTTCAGTGTATATCTAGAAATTCATTATTTGTCTTTTTTGTTATCAGATTTTTGTTTTCTAATATGAGGGCACAAATGATACCAAGACATTTGCTATCTGATCAATTTTGGGGACTAGAAGGAAAAGATAGGAAAGAGAAGGGAGAGAAGGAGAAAAGGAGAATAGTAGGATAAAAAAATCTTCGAAAATCTTAAAAAATACTTGGGTTAAGAAAAATGTTTACCTGATGCCTACTTAAAACTAGGCAGAGTAATTTCTGTAATGAGAAAATATAAATATAAAAGAATATATTATATCAAGAGTCTCTAAATACTCTGAACCCCCAAAGAAGTCTCTGAATGTAAGATTTAATTTAATAAATGTCTTTTTTGTTTATAGTATATCTTTTTGTCTAAACATTAAACTTCTAATAATTTCACCCATACTGTATTCAACAGTAAAGTTTGAAAGAATCAAAATTTTAAAAATTGTGATTTTAAAGAAAGTAAAAAGTTCTCTGATTAACTGAAAGAACTTTCACAAAGCTCATGTCCTTTATATCATGGATGAGGCCTTCAGACTCTCACTCAGAGACTATTTACTTTTATTTTGTCAAGAACACTTACAAGCTCAGTGGCTATGTTTCCAAACTGATATAAGCTTCAAAAGGCTTATGAGATCATTTCTGTTGTAACCCCAGTACTTACCACAAAACCTAGCACAGAGAGTGGGCTCAATAAATGTTTGTTAACTAATGAGAAGATTAGAAGCAGTATTTAGTAGTTGGTGTTGTTGGCTGGGAGAAATGATAGCCTGAGATCCATAGAAAGAGTGAGAAAAATCACAACAACCAGACACAAAGCTCACCAATTTAAAAACACACAGTCCCGTACATCTTACTAACCGCTGAGAGATTAGAGCACAGATACAAAAGCAACTGCCATTCTACAGTGATGATCCTGAGTCATTAGGAAAATATTCAACTTTGTTTAATTCTTGTTTAATAAAAGTCAGGGAGCTATAGAACGCACGTTTAAAATATTTCCATCGGAGAGGATTAAAATAGTCCCTCAGTGGGAACCTTTAGTCCCCTCTCTTGCTGAGATTTCCTTTTGAAAATATAATCTTGATGGTTTAATATTGCATATCTTTAAAAAAATAGACCTTGGTTCTATTCCAGGATGTCTAATTCCACAGTATCTTTTGTAGACATAGAAAGTATGCTTTTTCCTCGTCTTTTTGATTTATTAAGCTTCTCGGTAAAGACTCTGAATACATTCCACATATCCGATCTTCCTGTTTCAGTTACAAAACAGTACAGAATTGGATCAGCAACACAATTTAAACTTGTTAATGCAACTGTGATTCTATAGATTTTATAACTCTGCTTCCCAGGCTTGTTATGGTCAAACATATGTTCATCTAAGTTCATATCATGCTCTAAAACGCTGCGAATCAGCAACATCACATGAAAGGGAGTAAAACACAAGATAAACGTCAACGTGATACTAACAAGTAGTTTTATGATTCTCTTCTTTTCCCTGTTTTCTGTGGCTTGATTTTGCTGCACAGCTTTGTAGACTTTCTGGTTGCAAGCCATTATGATGACCAGAGGTATCATATAGCCTACACACGTCCTAGCAAAGTTAAACCTGATTTGCCATTTCTCCAGAGGATATTTGTCGTAGCATAAAGTAAAGTTAGACTTTGTGGCATCACAATATTCAACAGCTGTTTCGTCTTCCCACAGAATGACAGCATTGAAGATGGTCTCCAATATCCAGATGAAAAGGCTCACCATGAACGCACATCTTCTTGACCTTAGAAAAGAAAACTTCAAAGGGTAGACAACTGCTAAATACCGATCAATCGCGATGCAGGTGAGGAAAGCTGTGCTACTGTAAAAGTTCATGTACATGAAGAAGGCACTCCATTTGCACAGGGCAGGAGAGAATGTCCAGTTGTCTTTATTCCAAGTATAATCAATCCATAGAGGGAGAGTTAAGGCATACAGCAGATCCGATAAGGATAAACTGAAGAGATAAATGCCTAATTCATTTTCCTTCTTTGCTTGCAGAAAAGACACACATAGAGAACCGATGTTGGCTGGAATGCTGACTATTACCACAAAGATGTAAACAATTGGAAACAAATAGTGGTCCAAGTCATGCTGTTCTTCAATACATGTGCTGTTCATTTTTTCTTTTTTAGGTGCTGATTTTATATTCGTTCTTAGACGGTAAGTAGCAAAATAAGTCTTGCCTCTTGGTAGTTTGTTTTCAACACCTAACTCTCTTTTACTAAGATTTCTTCAGTTTTCCTTTGCTTTCAAAAGTTCTGATTGATTCATCAATGGTCTTAAAGGATGAATGGAGATCAATTTTCACACAGATATCGATGGCTGGAAGTCAGGATCCAGCCTCCTGGCAGTTACCAAAGCGATCAGTCGATTTTAATGTGCAGAAGTCCATGTGCTTATTCTCACGGCCTGCTGATGAAGAACCCTGGAGGATTCGCCACATTATCCATCAGTTTTCATAGAATGCTGTCTTCAGTTTGGTTTTCTTCACGAAACTCAGAGGAGGTTGGTGCAAACGTGACTATATAAGGCTTTATTTTCACAAAGGTTGACATCTCTTTTTAAAATGCCTTCGTTTCTGTAATGAAAGACAAACTAGAATAGTTTGGATGCTTAAAAGAGACATCATGATTTTTGAAACAATCTTATTTTATTTCATTTACTGAGGATATCAAAATGCGTTAAATTGCATACAATGAAGGTGTTTAAAAAGGGAAAATTGTCTAATTGACTTCAGTAAATGAAATCAGGCTGAGATATTTGACCTTTTTCAAATAAGAATTATCCAAGGGATGCCAGGTTAGAGAGAATTATGTTTCTCACTAGACACAATCTAAGCACACAAAACTAAAGTTAAAAGTCATTTTAGGAGCTAATTTTAAAAAAGGTGGCGAATTCAATTAATTGTTTGTAATCAGTAAATGCATTTGAGTATATGGTAAAGTGTATGATTATAGGACTTCAAATTTTTTATTTCATATGCAATCTATGTATAAGGCACTTATTTTCAAACTATGCTTATTAGCCAAGAAAAAGTTGTCACAGGAAGTTTGATAAAGTGAAGCACTTAAAAATATAACAGCTTGCTGAAACTTTGTAAATAATTAGACAACACTACCTCATTTGTTTCTCCTTTGCTTTCTTTGTGGGCTAATGTTACTTTATCTTTCTCGTACTCTTGTGAAAGAGAGGGCAGACTGCTCCGTTCTGGGTAAAATCTTGTGATCATCAGTTTCTACATCTATACCTGATTGTTTACTAGGTTCGTTTTTTAAAAACGTCTGATGTACATTCATGTAGGAACAGAGAATCCATCCTTCTCTCCATATTGGAATAGAGAAATACTATCTTTATTCCTCTGCTAGTGAGGCCTGTTGGCGCTTTGGATGATTTATTTGAGGGGAATCTTCACAGAAAGCTTTGTATAGTCACCATGTAGGGGAAGGAAGACATGTCCTCTTGCTGTGTGCTGTGAGGCCTACAGGACCTCAAAACCGCCCCCTTCCAAGTGTTGATAAGCCCTTAGCACAAAAGAGACCCGCCACCACAAGGCACCAGTATTCTGCTGGGAGAGTAAACCATATCCAGAGCCCACAGGATATGTCATTCTTAACACAAAATGGAGAACTAAAATTCCTGAAATCACCTAGTTTTTCCACACCTAAAAATATGAATAAACAGCCTATTTATTTTTATTTTTTAAATTTTTATTGGAATATAGTTGATTTACAAATGTTGTGTTAGTTTCAGGTGTACAGCAAAGTGAATCAGTTATACGCATACATATAGCCACTCTTTTTTTTTTTTTAAGATTCTTTTCCCATATAGGCCATTACAAAGTATTGAGTAGAGTTCCCTGTGCTATATGGCAGGTTTTTATTAGTTATCTATTTTATATATAGTAGTGTTTATATGCCAATCCCAATCTCCCAATTTATCCCTCCCCCTCTTAAACAGCCTTTAAATAAATAGGGAAACCTTCCAGAGTGGAAAAAACGGAAGCAGGAGCTAAGATCAGAGAGGTAAGTGAGCA
The DNA here is from genome assembly GCF_028021215.1 of Eschrichtius robustus. Lineage (NCBI taxonomy): Eukaryota > Metazoa > Chordata > Mammalia > Artiodactyla > Eschrichtiidae > Eschrichtius > Eschrichtius robustus. The sequence goes on from NC_090824.1 coordinate 15,869,386, forward strand.
GTAAAGCTCTGGGTACCCTAAGGCATACGTGGATCTGGAGGAACTAACTAGAGCTTTGACTGCAGAGAACCCGTGACAGAGCATGGGCCAGTGATAAAGCATGGGCCAGTGACAGAGCATGGGCCAGTGGCAGAGCATGGGCCAGTGACAGAGCATGGGCCAGTGGCAGGGCATGGGCCAGTGACAGAGCATGGGCCGGTGACAGAGCATGGATCAGTGGCAGGGCATGGGCCGGTGACAGAGCATGGGCCAGTGGCAGGGCATGGGCCAGTGGCAGAGCATGGGCCGGTGATAGAGCATGGGCCCACACAGGTAGCAAGGGGTCCTCGACATCCCACTCATGCTGGGATCCAGGAGCCTCAGCCATCAAAATAAACAAAATAAAATAACAAACTTTACAGATATTTGCAGACAGACAGCAGGGAAAGTTGGCAAGTTCCCTGTCTTAGCTTTGTTTCTGTGAGGAGCTATCATAAAAAAAACAGTCCCTGAGTACTCATGGCCTCTGGCTGTCCTCACTTGGGAATGGGGTCTGAGTCTATACTATTAATCTGGTTCCATAAACTTCAGGCCAATAGTGAATTAATATTGGATCTATGCGCTCAACTTCACTAGTCGTCAGAAATCTACGAACTAAAACCACAGAGAGATACAACTACACACCCACCAGAATAAACGAAATGAAAAAGACAGCAAATACCAAGTCTTAGTGAGGATGTAGAGCACCTGGAACTCTCATATACTGTTGGCTAGAAAACTGTTTGGCTCTTATGCAAATCATATGGTCCAGCAACTCTACTTCTAGGTATATGCTCAACAGGAATACATACATGTGGTTCCCAAAAGACGTATGGTAGAATTAGAATGTTCACAGTAGCACTATTTGTAATATTCCCCAACTGGAATGCCTATTAGCATTAAGAGAGGTAAATAGATTGTGGTATATTAACACAATTAAAATCTATACACTAATGAAAATGAACAAATTATTGTTACATGCAATAACATGGTTGAGGCTCAGAAACAATGCAGAGGGATAGAAAAAGGCAGGCAGAAAGGGTACATATTATCTGATTAAGAACCAGGTAGTGTTAATCTATGCTGTCAGAAATCAGGGTAGCAATCCATTTACTGAGGGCTTTCTGTGTGCTGGACTCCATGTAAAATGGCGTGCATATTTATTATAATTTATGTTTTACTGTAACTCTGTGCTGTTTATTACAATCTTATATTACAAAGAAGAATTGAGCCACATATTAGGCAATTAGCCCTATATTGCCTGTCTAATCTTGGTAGCACTTGGCTGCAATCCTAGGTTTAACTCTAAAGCCTCTTGACTCAACTGTTTTGTCTTCTACCTTTTACATAAAAATACCTTAGACGTCTGAGGTATTTTTGCAACGGCACAGACTGGCTTTGTTGAAAAGGAAGAGAATATTTTCTACTTTCCACCTAAATAGTAGCACTGATGGATTAGTACAGGTCTTTCAACTATAATAGCTCTTCTAATTAAAGAAAATGACGTGAATGAAAATTTCTGCAAACTAGATATAAAATAATCAACCCTACATTTTCTAAAAGACGTCACTTTTATGTTCTCTATTAAACTGCGTGGACTCTAAATAAACTTGTGAGAATCATAACCTTACATCATGTCTCACACTCTGACAATTTGTCCTTATGTTTCCGTATATCTGTCAACACGTTTTCTTTGGAAGGTTAAACATGTTCCTTTTCAGTAATTTATATAATGGATAAGGCAACAATTTTATTTAGGCTTTTATTTTTCCTGTACTTGATTTTAGAAACAGATGGCTAAAAAGGAGCAAATATCCTGCTACCACGGGGGGCGGGGGGCGGGGGGGAGAAGATCTCCCAGTTTTTTGAGTCAGGAGGCTGAATTTTGAAGGGTCTATTGTTTAGATCAGGAAACATCTGTGAATTGTTTTAAAGCCGAAATTAATTATCTTTCACCACTCACAATGTGGTAATGAAAAAAATGTAAATAAGACCAATTGGAAGTGGGAAGAACCATCATGCATTCCCTTTCTTCTCAACAAAGCCCACCTACATTGTTGCAAACAACCATGTAGAATGTCATATTAAACATTTAGTTGTTATAAAAAAACAGAGAAAGAGGAGTCAGGTGGCTGTTATCTTTTGGGGGTGGGTCGGTGGGTGAGTGATGACAGGAAGAGGGCACCAGGAGGACTTCTGAGAACTGGGTAACGTTTTGTTTCTTGATATGAGTGTTGATGCCATGAACAAGTTCAGTCTGTAAAAATGTATCATGCTGTACACTTAGGATATGTTCCTTTTTTCTGCATGCAGGTTATATTGCAGTTAAGGTTAAAAAGTGAAATCAAAAGGCTATGTGAGATGAGATGTAAAGAATCTTGACAATTAACATCTGAATAACCTGCAGATAGAGCATATATGTCTTCCTAAGAAATGATATGATTTCACTTCTTTCCTGACATATAAAAAGTAATTTATAGAAACACAACAAAACAAACAATAAACAACTTAAATAATCTGAAAATAAATTCACCCACAATAAAAGTTTACCATATGAAAGAATAAGTATTCTAGGCACGTGGAGGAAGTAAATACAAATCATGCCTTGAGGAAAGCTCCCTCAACCCAGGCTTTAAAGAATTCTCACAGATCGCGTTCTAACAAATATGAGCTGATTAAAACACCCCAACCCTAAACACACTCGCTTTTAAAAATAGATGGATAAAAAGAACAATTTTCCTGTTACCACACTAGAAGAAAACACACACATACACTTACACACATACATACAGAAATTAGCTGCTATGTGTGAGATTCAGCAAAAGCAAGAAAGAAGAGTACTAGATCCACAAAAGTTTTAGAGATAAAATTAATAGATATATAACACAAAACAAGTACGTTTAATACATTTAAAGAAATAAAAGAAGGAATCTGAACACATGAGTAAGGATCAAGAGACTATAAAAGATGACTAGGCATACCTTTTAAAAGATTGAAATAGACCTTTCAGAAATAAAAAATACAATAATTTAAAATTAAAAATTAACACAGGGGGCTTCCCTGGTGGCGCAGTGGTTGAGAATCTGCCTGCCAATGCAGGGGACACGGGTTCAAGCCCTGGTCTGGGAAGATCCCACATGCCACGGAGCAACTGGGCCCGTGAGCCACAACTACTGAGCCTGCGCGTCTGGAGCCTGTGCTCCGCAACAAGAGGGGCCGCGACGGTGAGAGGCCCGCACACCGCGATGAAGAGTGGTCCCCACTTGCCGCAACTAGAGAAAGCCCTCGCACAGAAACGAAGACTCAACACAGTCATAAATAAATAAATAAATAAGTAAAAGAACGTGAATTTCTTTTAAAAAAAAAAAATTAACACAGGGGCTCACCAACTGCCTAGCTCCAGCTGAGGAGAAAATTAGTATATTGTAAGATAGAGCTAAAGAAATAACACAAAATTGTCAGAGTGTTAAAGAGATGGGAAAATACCACAGAGACATGGAGGATAAAGTGAAAAGGTCAGCATATGTATAATTGAAGTTCATAAGGACAGAAGAGAGAAAGTAAGGGAGAGGCGGTATTAGAAAAGATGCTGACTGAGAGATGGCATCCTCAGACTTATGAAGCTCAGCAAACCCCAAATAAGATTAGAAACAAACAAACAGAGATGGAAATCTATACTTAGTCACATTGCAATCAAGCTGCAGATCACCAAAGACCAAGGAACAAAAGAGCCAGAGAGAAAAAATGGACTACCTACAAAGGATGAAATTTCGACCGACAAAGACATTTTCAACAATGATAACATAAACCAGAAGACAGTGGGTTGATATTTCCAAATTGTTATGAAAATATATGTCATCCTATAATTGTATACCCAACAGAACTAAATTTCAAAATGAGAGCACAAATAAGGATATTTTAAGATAAACTACCACTGAGAACATTGACCCCCAAAATCCTCATTAAAGAGACTTCTAAAGAACGTAAGCGAAGAAGGAAAATGACACTCGAAAAATGTCTGAGATGCACAAAATGGAAAAAGCTACAGAGGATGGAACTCTGATGGTTACGCAACATCACGTCTATCACTAGGCTCATGCGTCTGGGGAAGAACATTTAAACCATGAAAATATTCTTCCTTAGAAGGAGGACTGGGAGAGCTGGGTGATGAGCAGGAAGGTGCCCCTTCCTGCTTTGTCCATGTTACTCAACAAATACTCATCTTAAAAAAAAAAAAGATAAGAAGGGTCAAATGGAAAAATAGTTTTGAGAGGACTTACAAAATTCTCAGTGGAATAAATTTCTTTCTCTGTAGAAATATTTCCTGCCTTAACTAAAACAACCATAAGACTGAATGGTTTAACGAAGCAGATACTGGGTGTCTTCTGGGTTGGGCAACAGAGGCGGTGTTTCTGGAGGCTTGTGGTTACATGTGTGACTCCAGGGCTCTGGAGACTCAAAGGCTCTCAGCAGCTCTTGGGGGATTTGTGACCATGTGTGTTCCTTCACCTCTGTAAGTTTCAATTTTCACAGGTGTAAGATAGCAGCCATTTCATAGAATTCTTGTGAGGATGAAATAACACATGAAGCTCAGTACCTAGCACATGGTAAGCCTTCATGACATGTTAACTGATATTGTTCTAATGACAACACTGGTAGTCTGTGTTGTCCCCTACATTTCCTGAAAGCAGATCATGTTTGGCCATCTAGCCAGAGCATAGCAGAGAAACCACAGGCACTCAGAATATAATTTATATAATAACATTTCACAGATGATACCAAACGCTGCAGAGGAGAGCTGTTAAATTAATTTGTGTGAATCTGAGATTTTAACAGAATACATAATTCTTATTATTCATACATCTTTTCAGATATTACTTTGATCGCTTTAATCATATTTTGAGAAAACTGTTTTTAGATCCAGTGCTGAGAAATTTGGATAAGTTTTTAATTCTGATTTTAATTTTTACCTGATGCCCAAAGAAGATAATCCACAGCTCCTAAAACAGTACCAACCATTGACGACAATGATCAGAAGATAAAATGTTATAGGAAACATTTGCCTTCATTTATCAGTTGAATAGCTACTTATTAAGACTCTACTGTGTGTCAATGTGATAGTCATCTATTAAGAATTATTAATTAATTAATACATACTAGAAATATTATTAATTAATACTGGAAATATTATTTTCAAATTTCACATAGTTTCTGATGGTATAAAAACATATCACTAGACCTTTATACTGATGAGGAAGTGGTGCTAGATAGCTCTACAGCCAGGAGTTGGTACATTTCTTCCCAAACCACTTAATTTTCATTTTGCCAATATACTGTTTCCTGTAGGGGAAATGGAGCATAAACATTCCTCTTTTATATTTTGATAGTGTTACCTATTTCTAAATGTAAATTGTGACATCCTTTACTACTGCTCAAAGTAGAGAAACCATGTGTCGTCCTCATTTCTCCCTGTCTTATAATACTTTGCATGACCACATTTATACAGCCCATACTAGAAAAAATGTTGCAAATATTACTGACAATCATTCAAAAGTATGTTATCTACTTAAAGCCTTATTTTTTAATCTTACACTTACCCATGTTTCTTGGGATGATGATTTTGTTGACCGAGGAGCCAGATAAATCTGCTTGCACCCAGAAGAGAAACCAACATTATTGAGGGGACAGGAAATTGCACTCATATTTCGTCACAAACCAATGAGGAAGCAGCATCTTAATGAGAAGCTTGTACATTATCCAAGTTTGAGCAACAGAAGTCTCCTAAGTATCTTAAAAGATGTTTTATGTATTATTTACTGTAGTATAATTTTTATTACTCACTCTTCTCTTTGCATCTTAATTACAATTATATACTGATACTATATGTGCTTTATTTGATAGAATATGTACTAGAATCTCATTCATTCATTCACTCCCTCCCTCACTCATTTATCTGTCAACACATATATCTATCCTCCTCTCCTAAGAGACCACTGTGCTGGGAGATATATAGGACCTGGCCCTAACCCATAAGGAGCTTATCACTTAGTGAAGGAGAAAGCACTAATAACCGCAATGCGATGGTAAAAATGGATAAATACTCCAAGAGAGGTACAAAAAGATAGGATGAGTCGTTGGATGTGTGGAATAGGAGAGGATGTTGTAGATGGAATCAGGGTGATCAACATCCTGGGAGAAAAACAACAGAGAGAGAATGCAGATGTGTGTATAAAGAGCATGTGCATTGCTTAATGGCATGATGGTGGCATCAAGGTAGCCAACTAGGTAAAAGTTTTTTATTTTTGTTTTTGTTTTTTTTTAAAAGGGATTATATATTAGCTGTATAGTATTTTATTGTAGGACCATTTTCTCCTTTGAGTTTCCTCTTGGAAGAGAAGATTCCATCAGAAATTGCTAAACCGTGCTAAAGCCACTTGAACTAACTGGCTTAGGCAAATCAATAATTTTATGAGACTTGAACATTTATTTGAGAAAGACATGGGATGTTACAATGAAAATTCACTTAGTATAGTGACGCTTTGACAGTTGTTGCCAAATCTGTAAGTGATTTAATGTGAAGTGAAATTAGCTCCTGGAACTTTTGAGATATAAAAAAGCCAGAGACATCACTTTTGAACCTTGCCTTAATAAACTTTTATTACACATGAAGGGGAAATTTTTACTTTATAAGGACAGAATTAATTTGGGATGGCAAAATTTAACTTCATTTTAAAAACTGTAATCATGACAATTTGAGCCCGCCTTTGTAAAAGGACATTAGAAGTTCCTGTTGGTAAGGTTTTTAAAATTTCTCCCCAGAACTGGAAAAGATGATCTCATGATATAACCAAGACTTTTAACCTTGAGGTTATTCAGGATGTAACGAGTGTAATGGGTTTCCTATACTTCCTCTGTAGGTCTTTTATTGAAAGTGATAAATGTAATCATTTAGATTTATAAAGTACATTTGCAAAGTAATTTAGCATATAGGAACTTAAAAATTCAGTATACTTTCTATTTTTACTGAAATAATAAAAAATTTGAGTACAATGTAGAAAATTAATAGTAAGACAAGCCTTAAAAAAAAATGAAAGCAATGATTTCAGTTTACTCGTCACTCTAATCCAAAATTCTCATTTTGCACATCCACTCATCTGTGGCTTCTATACATGGGTGTCTCATGACACTCACAATTTCTTATTTTACCTAAATAGACTATACTTCTGCTTTTAGGGAAATGGCATCTTAATATCCACATCAGATTTTTATGTATTTTGCTCTTCAAAAGAAAAAAAGGATGTTGTTAAAAAACCCAGGAAACGCAAACTTTCACTTCTGATTAATTAGGAGAAAAATTGTGGCTACCCTATGCTGAAACTTTGTCAGTTCCACATAATAAGACACTTAAGAACCTTTAATAACTCTGCTTCTTATTTAGTCCAGAATATTTGACAATACTGTATTTTCAACCACAGAGCCAGCTGATGAAGAGATGGAAATTTCAGAGCGCTGAGTCTCTGACATTTAAACAACTCCAAGGTGAGAAAAAGCCAACTAGCAGCATTCAGAATACTACCTTGAGGGGTTTGGTGTTCCTGGCATGTCGGTATCTGGTTTTCTGAGGCCACAGAATGGACCCCCAACACTGGCCCGTGGCAGGGCACTTGGGCTGCCCATGGGGAAAAGGGGAAGCGAATGTGGTCCTGCTCGGCTCCAACTTCTCCGTGGGGCAGACAGTGGAAGAACCTAATCTGCTGACGAAGGGTCCTTTGCATCCAAAGTTTCCACTTGCTGCAATTTCACTAGTTAAAGCAGTGACTAAACATGGCAGGGGACATTCTGAAATACTGATTTATTTCCCCAGCCTTACTTCCTTTTACCCCATCCCTATTCCCCCACACACTCGATTAGCCATTTTGCATTTATTGCCTCAAGAGAAGGAATTCTTGGCAGAAAAATATGGGGTTGGGAGGAGAAGACAATCCTAGGCTTAGAGTTTCAAAAGATTCATGCAACTCAGGAGAATGAAAAGGATTGAGGTGCAGACAATCTGCTTGGAAGAATATCTGTTGAGCTAAAGCAAAGCTTCCGGCCCCCAATAACAGATAAAAGATTTTGCCTGCCGGCGGGGCTGGGGCTTAGGGTTGTGAGAAAGGAAGTCACGAGAGTTCAGATGTGGTGGCCTGACACAGGGACACGGCATCCTGACTGCCTGTACCCTCTCCCTGCAATTCCTGAGGTGGGGGTGTGGTGACAGTCACTCTGATGAACTGCATGATGTGGGGAGGAGGGTGATCCCGTCTCTCATGTCCAGGGTGAAGTCCAGATAGGAGGCTGTCTCAGGACTACATGTGTGAGAGGCCTGAGACAGCCTTACCACATTCCCCTGTGCCCAGCACAGCGCTGGTCAGGGCACATGAGGGGCGCACAGAAGTGATGCAAGGCCTCAGCCCACCTCATGGTGCTTCCAATGGCCCAGTGTGTCACAGAAGAAGCCTTGTCCCCGTTGATGGGGGACAACCCAGGTGAGTCCTGCATGGGCTAACTACTGAGGACCAGAAGGGAATGAGGACATCTCATGAGAGGCCAGCATGCACAGAGGGCAGCCTTGAGAATTGGGGGTTGAGCTAAACCTCTCCAGCCTTAGCTACATACAAACTCCCTGGATCCTAGATGGTGTTATGGGCTGACTTGCATCCCCCTACCTCTCTGCCAAAATCCATATGTTGAGGTCTTAATCCCTAGTACCTCATAATGTGACTGTACTTGGAGTTAGGCTCTTTAAAAAGATGATTAAGTTAAAATAAAACTGTTAGCATGGGTCCTGATGCAATCTGATCGGTGGTGTCCTTATAAGAAGAGGAGATTCGGACACACAAAGAGACACCAGGGATGCGCATGCACAGAGGAAAGACCAGGTGAGGACAGAGAGAGTAGGTAGACATCTGCACGCCAAGGAGAGAGACCTCAGAAGAAACCAACCCCACTGACACCTTGATTTTGGACTTCCAGCCTCTAGAACTGTGAGAAAATAAATTTCTGTTGGTTACACCACCCAGTCTGTGGTGTTTTGTAATGGCAGCCCTAGCAAAGTACACACAGGCAGAATCCAGAGGAAGAAGAGGTAGGATCCTGAATTGACAAGTGTGATTAAGTGCCCACCAGTTTGGTAGAATGGGGTATTGAAATGGAATTTTAGTTGAGTTACAGAAAGATAAAGAATATTTTATTTCTTGCATCTCTGATTATGGCCTGAGATTGGAATCCACTTCATGTGTTTGACCTAAAAGGTGTAATTCAACAAATATTTATTAAGCCTTTGAATAGGACTACTGAGCAAAAATATTTTTCTCATTACTTGTCAAGGGGCCTAAAATGTAACGATTAGGTGACTTTTATTTTGGGGAGGTCTTGAAACTTTTACCAGCAAGCTTCCTTTCTAAAGATGTAAATATATTCCTTGTGTTGGGGGGGGGAATATTAAGTTGTCAGATAAAAACTTACTTGGCTTCTACATCATGGCAAAGCTCCCTGAGATCCATTTACATCAATGGTTCTCCAAGTATGCTTCTTGGATTAGCAGCGTCAATGTCACCTCTGAACATCTGAGAATTAAAGTTCTCATTCTCACCCCAGGCCCAGGGAATCAGAAGCTCTGGGGCTGGAGTTCAGTGATGTGCGTTATAAAAAGCACTCCAAGTAGTTTTGATGCTCCAAAAATTTTTTTTTTTTAAGGAACAAAGTTATTTTTTACAATAAATTTATTTATTTATTTATGGCTGTGTTGGGTCTTCGCTGCTGCATGAGGGCTTCCTCTAGTTGAGGCGAGCAGGGGCTACTCTTTGTTGTGGTGCGCAGGCTTCTCATTGCGGTGGTTTCTCTTGTTGTGGAGCACAGGCTCTAGGCGTGCGGGCTTCAGTAGTTGTGCCACGTGGGCTCAGATGCCCCAAAGTTTGAGAACAACTGGTGTACAGGATGGTTGCCTGGGTAAGAGACTGGGGTGGGAGGTGGTGGAGAGGCAGGGAGAACAGAACCTCTAAAAAGGGAAGAGTATGGAAACACTTTATGTTCAAATTCTTGCTTGGTTTTGGTACTTTAACCCTGTCAGAAAGGAAGAAATTTTTCTCTACCCTTCTATGTTCCTCTGGCTGGTCCAAGAATGAAATTGACATGAGACAGATTAACAGGAGAAAATAAAACAAAAATTTAATAGCATGTATGCATGGGAGAGGCCCAGGAAAACTGAGTAACTCACTAAAATGGCTGAAATCCTCACCTTAAGTATTATCTTCAGTTAAAGACAAAAGAGGATGTTGGGGGTAGTTGTTCAGGACTGCAAAGGGGAGGAAGGCAATTCATGCGGAGATGGAAAAGCAAATGTTTGGTAAACAAATGTTTGCTGGGTCGTGCAGAGACAATGGGGCACAGAGAGGACTCTGATCTCTAGGCTCTGCTGAGTTTCCCCCATCACACTTAGTCCATATTTGCAGATATCTCTGGTGATAGCTCTAATCTGGGAACAGGCCCTTTATCCAAATTCCCTTAGACAGTTAAGGGGGGAGGTAGCAAGAAAAACTTCCCAAGTCTTCTGTTTCTTAAAAATAGTCAGTCTAAATCAATCCTCATACCAAAGAGACACATTTTGGGGTGGCAGATTTTGTTCCCCTACAGCCCTATTATCCTTTCATCAGTATTTAAATTCCATTCTGCATCATTGTACCATTAGTTCACTTGGCTCTGTCCTTTTCAAAAAAGTTGAGCTAATACAGCCTCTCATTTCAGACTTCTAAATGATTTTAGCTTAAAGCTTAAGTCAGAACATAAGTATAGTAACAGTTAAAATGGAGATATGTTATCAAACTAAGGACTAGAGTCTTTAATATCTTAAATACCTTTTCAGAAGATCTAATATGTATTTCATGGTGTCTGTAAATTACATAAATGCCTTTTAATGCCTCTGTTATACTCATTTATTGAAATAACCAAATTTAAGAAGATTAATTCCAAATAGTTTCCTCTGATGTACTGCGGATGTGCAGACTGCTGATTAGCTTAATTTTTAAAGTCAGGATAATAAGTGTAAGTCCTTGTGGAATTATCTGTTGAGTTTGCTTATGGTAGAGATAACCAGCGAATCATTTAAGATTTAGGATCCAAAAAATATTTCATGAATTTAGGTTTAACCAAGACATGCACTAATATTTAAGGAGGTTCAATCCAAAGGATAGGGCAGAGAAGCAGAAATGATTGGCAAAAAATTGAGTCAACTGGGGCAGAGGGGCTAGGGACAGACAGGAGGGAGGATCTGAAGCCAGCTTAAGTGTTGTGGGTTCTACAGCATCTGGACTGGGGAAGGCAGGTTCTGTTACCCAAAGGTGTGGGTCATACCAGAATCCATAGAATGAGCAGAGCAGAGCAGAGCAGAGATTATAGTGAAAATCCAAGAGTGATAGGAATACCTGTCATTTTACAGAAAATAATGCTAGAGTCTTTATTTTCCTTGGTGCTTTTTTAGAGGATGCTAAAGTATCTTTGCAAATGTGCAGTAATTGAGTAAATCCCTTATGTCATTTTATCATACTCATTTCTATGAATAAGCCCTCAAAATATTAGTTACTGCAGTATTTAATACTACATCATATGAGTGGTTTGCTGACATGCATCATGGGTAAGTGTTGTGATTTTAAAATATGTTCACAAATTCCTTGGCACTCCTCCTTTCAAGAGGTGGAGCCCTATTTCCCTCCCCTGGAGTGTGGGCTAGACTAAATGACTCATTCCTAGCAAATAAAGCAGAAATGATGGTGCACTATTTTGGAGACCAGGTCAGAATAATCCTGTGAATTCCTCCTCCTGCTCTCTTTCTCGCTGCTCACTTGGTCTTGAGGGACGCCAGCTGCCCTGTCGTGAGAAAAAGTCCACGTGGTGGGGATCTGAGTGAGCCAACAGTACTGAGTAACCATCTTGGAAGTACATCTTCAAGCCTCCAGATAATTACAGCTCCTGCTAACGTCCCTACCGTAACCTCCCTAGGGATCCTGAGCTAGAACCACTCAGTGAAGGTGATCCTGAATTCCCGACCCACAGAAACTGAGAGATACTAAACATTTGTTGCTTTCAGCTACTGAACTTTGGATACTTTGTGACACAGGAACAGATAACAAATTCAGTATATATATTATTGAATTGATGTGAATGTTGGGACATGGAGACTGGGTGCCAGTGGTCTGATGTAGACATAAATTATGAACTTGGGATTAATTCAGGCAAGTGTCAGTATTCAAGAAATTTTCCCTTTTTATAACCAAAATACTCTGTTAACTCTCTGGGTTTATGGCATATACTTAACTCATTTTAAACAAAATTTCCTAATAATCATGGTTACTTATTGCTGATTAAAAGACTACTGTCTGAGAGAAAAAAAGAAATTTTAATCCTATGGTTTGGACATGCAAGCAGTACAGACAGACAGTAGGTGTATAAGTCATCTCAGGCTGTCATGACAAAATACCATAGACTGGGAGGCTTCAACAGTAGAAGCCTTGATTTTCTCATACTTCTGGAGGCTGGAAGTCCAAAATCAAGGTATCTGCCATTCAGTTTCTGGTATGGGATCTTTTTCTGTCTTGCAGACAGCTGTCTTCTTACTGTGTTCTCACATGGTAGAGGTGGTGGGGTAAAAGGGATGAAGTGAGAGAGAGAGAGGATGCGGGGGCAGGGGGAGGGGGGAGAGAGAGCCCGCAAGAGCGCACTCTGGTGTCTCTTCTTATAAGGACCCTAATCTTATTGTATCAGGGCCCCATCCTTATAATCTCATTTAACTTTAATCACCTCCTTATAGTTTCTATCTCCAAATCCAGTCACAATGGTGGTTAGGGCTTCAACATATGAATTTTAGAGGGAAACAATTTAGGCTGTAATCAAAGTCTGAGATGGGGTGGGAAAGCAGGTTGTTGTCCAAATTATCCTCTCCTGAGGTTGGGGAGAAGTGCAGTGAGTGGGGGATGGAAACCAAACAGCATCTGAGGCTTCCTTGGGGTCAGAATGCAGGAGGGGGAGGTCTTTCATCCAAACTGTTGGTGTCAAAATCATTTAAGCAAAGTGAGAAGCCTGGGGTGCTGAAGTAGCCTGTGACTGGAGGGAGAGAGCCCAAAACAATACTGACAGTCAGAGTATGAAGACAGGAGTCGGAAATCTAGGGAGGAAGATCACAGCAGTGAATGTAGAACAAATACTGGTAGGTAATTCTTACAAATAGGCATGAATGCACATAGTGGGGTTATGTTTGCTGCAGGCTGGTGCCTGGGACGACTGGCCACTACTGTTCTGTTTCTCCCTGCAGGACACCTCTGACACCCAGTGTGTGTGGGTTTTCCTTCCACCAACAACCAGTTCTCCAGTACTCCAGACACCAGCTAGATGTCCTCCAATTTAGTTCAATTCTGACACTAATTACCTGGAGTAAGCACCAGATTCCACAAGGTAAGAGCTCCGTCCCACAGGACTGTTTCCACTTCAGATGCCGGTCACAAGACCTCGGTCTCCAGTACTTCGGACCAACTGGCTGTAATCTGGGGGTTCCCACAACCCCCTCCTCAGGTTCAATAATTTGCCAGAATGGCTCTCGGAACTCAGGAAAGCATTTAACTGACATTTACCAGTTTGTTATAACTGAACCACTGTTAGATATTGTTACAAGCTGAATTTTGTCCGCCTCAAATTCGTATGTTGAAGCTCTAACCCCAGTACCTCAGAATGTGACTGTATTTGGAGATAGGGCCTTTATAGATGTGATTAAGTTAAAATGAAATTGTTAGCATGGGCCCTAATCCAATCTGACTGGTATCCTTATAAGAAGAGGAAATTTGGATACACAAAGAGACACCAGGGATGCACATGCACAGAGGGGAGACCATGTGAGGATGCAGAGGGATGGTGGTCACCTGCATGTCAAGGAGAGAGACCTCAGAAAAAGCCCAAGTTCCCAACACCTTGATGCTGAATTTCAGAACTCTGAGAAAATAAATTTCTGTTGTTTAAACCACTGTTTTGTTGTATTTTGTTATGGCAGCCCCAGCAAAGAGTGGATATTCTTCAATCTCATCTTTAGCAGCCAGAGGCAAAAGTTTACTGTGTGCCTAACCCAGGGCCTGGCATACATGAGATCTGCTCAGTCCAACCCCGGCGCCACTGGCCGCATGTGGCTATTGTGCACTTGACATGGGGCTAATCCGAATTGAGGTGTGCTATCTGTGTAAAACACACTCTAGATTTTTGAAATCTTCGTATGAAAAAACCCCCACAAAATCTTTTATTAATATATTTTCATATTGATTACATATTTATCAATAATATTTTGGATATCTGGGGTTAAATAAAATGTATCATAAAAAATTAATCTCACCTTTTTTTTTAACTTTAATGTGGCTACTAGAAAATTTCAAATTATGTATGTGCTTTGCCTTACATTTGTTGGACAGAATTGTACTAGATGTTTAAAAAAAATCTTTTGAGCCATGGGAACCTCTTGTACTCTTATTTTCTTCATGCCTAAGACTTGAAATTAGGTGGACTCTAGAATTCTTCCCCTGGTAGGAGTGCAGAAAGCGGTATTGACAATCCAAAGAAGAACAGACATATCACAGGTGAAACAGGAGGACAGCAAAACTTCCTGGAGTTCCTTTATTGGAACTAATCCACGCATTAACAATTACCAACAAGGACTTCCCTGCCGGTCCAGTGGTTAGGACTCCGCGCTTCCACTGCAGTGGGTGTGGGTTCAATCCCTGGTGGGGGAACTAAGACCCCACATGCCGTGCAGTACGGCCAAAAGAAAAACAAAAAACCAAAAACCAAAAACAACAACAACAAAAAACCCAAAAAAACAATTACCAACAAAAGAACTACAGGTGGTGAAGGCAGTGTTTAAAGCGGGGTAAATGCACACCCAGAGGCTGAGAATTCTTTGCGATGATCACATCTGGTCTTGATTATTACCTGGTGTATCAGTCAGGTTCTTAGCTGCAGACAACAGCGCCATCTTTGGCTAACCCGAGCAAAAATGAAAGACTTAGAAAGATATCAAGATACGGCACAGAATTGCTGCTGAGGCTGCAGAACCCGTCTTGGGAAATGGGCTAGAGCCAAAGGACTAGAAAGACAGCCCAGGTCATCCTGCCTGAGCAATAGGTTAGGATGGCACTTCTCACCCTACTGCTCCTGGCACTTGAGGCCCATCTGATGGAGCCTCTATGCCACCACCTCCTCTGCACTCTGACACTACTCCAGGGTGCTTTCTCAGCTGTCCATACATCTAATCACTCTTCCAAGATCAAAGTCACAGGTTTGGGGAACTGACTGAGGGAGCTGGGTCACTGGGGCTCTAGAGCTGCTGGGGGTGAGAAGAGAGAGAGGATGTGGCGCCTTAACTCCTGAAAGAGGTGGAATCTGCCTCCCACCAAGACTCACATGAGGGGAATCAGCCACACGGGACATGGATTTGGATGAGTGTAGACAACAAAAACAGAAAAAAAAATTCAGACCAGTACAAAGACAGGAAGAATCCTTTTCCTCAGGACTGTCTTAGTTTTGTGGAGAGCAATAAACTCAAGAGTTACACTATAGTTAATCTGTATTCTATGTATGTTATTATTTATATAATAAATGCTTTTATAGCATGCAGTGTGATATATATATATATATATATATATATATATATATATAAATATGGTGGTCATTCTTCTAAATGTTACATAAATATTAATTCTGCTAACCTTCATATCAACTTCTCTATCATCACCTCTATTTATGGATGGTTAAACTGAAGCCCAAATTAGTAAAGTAACTTTGCCAAAATCACACAGCTAGTGGGTGGTAGGAGAGATTTGAAGCTGTGTAGTCTGGGGCTCCAGGGCTGATGGTTTAACTACTATACCACACTTCTCCTTACTATAGCAATTTTTATCTGTAGTTATACTTAAGAAGATGTTTAGGAAGCAATATATAATTTATTCCATTATGTGGGTTCTGTCCTTTGAACCATCTTTACTGTCTTTATATATAAAGCCCTGAGGTTACAGAGAGAAGTCATTGAATAGGGGGTGATGTAATTAACAACTGCAATCAAGCAACTTACGTACAAGTTGAAAAGATCAGATAAATGACAGATGTTACAGGATAGTTCATGATAAGAAAATACTTCATACTTTTGGCCCCAGAGGACTCTTACTTTAAGAAATGTTTCCAACTTCTTTTATAAATAATTCTTTTTTCTTACCCCCTTATATGATTATTCAGTCATTTTCTAAAAATCAAACTTTCATTTTGTTGTGTCAAGATACTGAGTCCTATCCAGACCCCTGGTTATACAGGAATTTACTCATGTTTTCTAATAGAACTTGTAAAGTTTCATTTATTTACATTTAGAGTTTTATCCATTTGGCGGTTATACTTATGTGTGGTGTGAGGTATAGATGTAAAATTTGATCTTTTCCCAAATAGTTATCCAGTTGTCCCAATATCATGTTTTAAAAAGCCCATCCTTTTCCAGTGATTTAAGGCACCATCACCACAGTGATTTCTGTTTCTTTAAGTTTAACTTAACTAATATATATATATATTGAGTACCCACCATGGGTTGGACACTGCACTTAAGAAGTACAAAGAAGAAGAAGACTTGGCCTCTGGCCTTGAACTTGTGGCAGCCTAATTCAGACTTCTAAAAGTAAAGCCATTTCTTAAAGTGAGACAACAGACTTTATCAATAATGTTTCATTAAAAGGCAAGATCGCTCAATTTTCTCAAGACCATCTGATTTTGATCACATTTTTCACTTTAGAAAACTGAGAAATTTGCCGTGGCTGAAGTACAGCTATGATACTCAGAAACATTGCTTATTTAAGAGAAAAACTGTCCTTACTTTTTAAACTCATCTGACTTTTGAGAACTGCGAGATGCTTCTTTCCTACTGTCTGGTGTATTTCAGGGACCCTGAAACCACAGAAGCAAGGGAAGCCGAACACACAATCACTTGTCTGATAACGTTTCCCTTTATCTCACGTCTTGAGCACATCTGAGTGCTGTGCCCAGCAGTTCAAGGATGTCTCTTTCTCAGCTTGTATTTACTGCTTTTTTATTAGAAACTTTCTTGTCTAATGGTTTCCTTAGCATAGATTAGAAATTTGCAACAAGAGACATGTTCCCTGGTAAGGAATTACTTTGGTTATGAACTAATAGGAACTAGTGGTACATACTTACTGTTAAATACTCTGTTTCCTCTTTTACAAATATCACACATTGCACAAATATTTGTGGTGTGCCTTCCAAATACAAGGTGCAACAGTGTGCTGCAGAATGACATATGCTGGGTTCTGGTTTCAACTTCCCAGTTTCGCTTGTATGGTATTTTTTCCTCTATTTTCTTCTAGTTACATGATTATGCAGATGTTACATGCATATCCCAGATATAAAACCTCAGGGTTGGTAGGAAGCTTAGCATTTACTTGATTTATCAGCCATGTCTTGCATCCACTGGTGCTCCGCTCATGTTTAAAATTTTATTAGAACAGATGGATCAGAGTGAGTTCAGAGAAGGTAAATCTATGGAACTTGACTAGTTACTGACTTGAATCATAGAATGGTGATTGTAAGGAAGGTAGTTCAGATAAGTGCTGTATGGGGAAAGGAAGAAATGGAAGAAAACAAGTGGCCAATATACAGGGAACTATATAATTTATCATACAAGCTAGTACATTTTTGAGGGTGAAAGGGATACTATTAATAATTATGTTAGGACAATAGACACAAGCTGGGACTGTCCTTGGTAAATCATAATAGACCTATAGTAATTTAGGAAGATGGAAAGAGTAAGCATACTGTCCATTAAGAACGTAGAGATATCGTAAGGGCCTGACGAGTGTTTACGGGACTGCCCAGATAAACTTTTCCTCCTGGTATAATCGTAGTCTTGACACTTAAATTTACGTTTGCAGTTAAGGGGCAAAACAATCAGATCTGGGGATCAGAGATGCTTTCTCTGAAGCCTCTCAGTAGTCTCTTCAATTTGCTTCAATACCAAGGAAATCAGAAATCTCAGACCAATGCCGGATGTGGCAGGAATCCCAGGACAATTCACAACTTCCCTGCCAATTTAGGGTTATCTGCCTGGAACCATTTCAACTGGCAGCGGCAAGTACCTTATAAAGCAACCAGGATGAAGTTGTTACCAGGATGAAGTTGTTACCAGGATGAAGAACCATGTCAGCTAAGGCTTGCTAAGTGTGTAACGCATTCAGCTAAGATTTACTGCCTGTCTGTTGCCTTACTCGTATTTCATTTAATCATATGTCCCCATGCGGCTGCTCTTCTTGCTTCATCTTACGTAAGAGGAAACTCAGGCTCAGAAAGCTAAGTGACTCCACCAAGGTGACAGCTGCACGCGGACTAGGATAGAGACTGCAAGCCCGAGCCTCTTTCTCGTTCTGCCACGTACTGGCAGGTGGCAGAAGCGCCCGGAGATGTTCGGGAAGGTCCATAGTAGGCCATGCACTGCCCTGCTCCCTTGGCCTTGGACATCCACCTCCCCTTCGATAAAGTGCTCCAGTGGGTGAAGCCGAAGGAGAGGCAGCGAACGGACGCACGCGAAGGCTGAACTCGGACCCTGAACTTGGGCCGACTAGGAAAGGCTCGCTCCGCCCTCCCTCAACACTACTGCGGCTGCGTCAGCCAGCTGCGGCCCACACTCAACATGGCGGCGGCGGCACCAGCGGCCTCCTGCCCTTCTCCATCATGGCGGTAACCGGACCCGCCTCCTTGGGCGCCGGAGTCATGTGACCCACACAATGGCTGAGCGCCTACTCCAGGCTTCCCGGCAACGCCGAGTGAAAGCCATGACGGCCGCCGCGGGTTCGGCGGGCCAAGCCGCGGTGCCCCTGCTGCTGTGCGCGCTGCTGGCGCCCGGCGGCGCGTACGTGCTCGACGACTCCGACGGGCTGGGCCGGGAGTTCGACGGCATCGGCGCGGTCAGCGGCGGCGGGGTGAGCAGCGGGGAGGTGGGACGCGCGGGTGGCGTCAGGGGACCGCTCCGTCTCGCCCCACAAGCCCCCGCGGCGTAGCCCCGCGTTTCGACGCTCTCCCGTCGCGGCCCGGCTCCCGGCGGGCCCCCCTCGCCTGGCTGTCCAGACCCGCCGGCCGCGGGGCTGCAACCTGCGTTTGCTGGTTTAAAATGAACCTGTAGAGCCAGTTAGATTTAGCAGATCCGGGGGTCCACCGAGTAAGTGACAGGTCTAGATAGTGACAAGGCTGGGGCTCAAACCCTTCCTTTCGCTGGGCAGCGGGGCCTGTGGTGGGGGGGGGGGTCTCTTCGCCTTGGAGAGGGCACTCAGGGAGGGTCGCTCCAGAGACGGCCAGGGAGCCGAGGAGCATCCGTCTGCTGAAGAGGATGCCCCAGTGGGATGCTTTGGCTGTGCCTCTCCTTTTTTAGGGAGGGGGGTCGGGGAGTCCTGGACCAGTACTGCAGGATGCGGTTGGGCCCTTTCAAAGGGGCAAGTACCGGATAAGTTTTTGTTTGGAGGCACAGCAGGTATCTCAAGGCCTCTTTAGGAAGGTGAGAGGCTAGAAACTGTCTGGGACTTTTTTTTTTTCTTTTTCTAATGGCAGGCTACACCAGTACCAACTGATAGCTTAGGATTGTTTTCTGTTGGAGGATTGTTTTCCTCTCGGATGGCAAAGGCCTAAGGGGGTGAGTTGCCCTCTGGAAGGGGCAATGCCTCATTGGTGGCTATTTATGTGTGTGAGGAGAGGGAAACGATGGGTCACCAGTCAAGATAGTGACTCACCACCGTTAAGATGCATAAGAATCACCTGGTCCGTTTGTTTAAATGCAGACTCTGGCCTCCCCCCCCAGCTCCCATTCTGACTTTACAGTTCTGGAGTGCGGCCTGAGAATCTGCTTTTTAACAAAGGCGCCAGTGGTTTCTCATACTAAATGTTGAGAGAACTATTTTCCTTATTCAAGGATCTCTGGAGCAAGCGGTTTCTTGTTTTTTAAATAAAATCTTAATTTAAAGATAGTTCTAGATTTACAGAAAAGTTGCCAAGACAGTACAGAGTTCTCATATACCCTGCAGCCAGTTTTCTCCTGTTACCAGCATCCCACATTAGTACGGGACATTTGTCCCAACCAATATTGATTACGTTAATGAAAGTCTGTACTTCCTTTCATATTTCCTTAGTTGTTACCTAATGCTCTTTTTCGGTTTCAGGATCCCATCCAGGATACTTATTGCATTTAATTGGCATGTCTCTTTAGTCTTTTCTAGGCTGTGTCACTTGGGATAAGTTCGTATTATCTGGGCATTCTAAAATACTTACGTTAAGGGAGACATGAGGGCCATTCCAGCTTAATGCAAAATTTGTGTGGGCACAGCTGGTAATTTCCTTAGTTCCCTAGTCATGCTGATGGGTGGCTCCTAGGCCTGGGAGCTTGCCACAGTAGCATGATTGTTCTTGGCTCCTAACAATTTACTTAGTCCTGTCTCATGCTCTTTGTAACCATTGTCTTGTCTTTGTTTTATCCCCTTGTGTTTATAGCTTTTGGGTCCATGGGATTTATGGTGGCAGATCTTTGGGTGAGAGGGATTTTCTTTTTTATACCCCAGATCATAGCTAGAACTGATTTTATTTGAAGATGGTAAGGCAGAACTCTTGAATGGGTTGAATGGGTTGTTTCTTGGGTTGAGTCAGATTGGTGCTTGCATCCTTAGATGCAATTCAGAACCAGCTTGAATGCTTGCTTGCTGGGTGGATGTTCTGGGCTGGTCTCAGCCTATTGATAACCAGTGCTGTGGAGGGACTGGCCCTTGTGCTTCTTTTTTTTTTTTTTTTAACGTTTTTATTGGAGTATAACTGCTTTACAATGGTGTGTTAATTTCTGCTTTATAACGAAGTGAATCAGTTACACATATACATATATCCCCATATCTCTTCCCTCTTGCGTCTCCCTCCCACCCTCCCTCCCTATCCCACCCCTCTAGCTGGTCACAAAGCACTGAGCTGATCTCCCTGTGCTAGGCGGCTACTTCCCACTAGCTATCAATTTTACATTTGGTAGCGTGTATATGTCCATATATACACTACCACTCTCTCACTTTGTCCCAGCTTACCCTTCCCTCTCCCCGTGTCCTCAAGTCCATTCTCTAGTAGGTCTGCGTCTTTATTCCTGTCTTGCCCCTAGGTGCTTCATGACCATTTTTTTTTTTTTTTTTTAGATTCCATATATATGTGTTAGCATGTGGTATTTGTTTTTCTCTTTCTGACTTACTTCACTCTGTATGACAGACTCTGGGTCCATCCACCTCACTACAAATAACTCAATTTCGTTCCTTTTTATGGCTGAGTAATATTCCATTGTATATACGTGTCACATCTTTATCCATTCATCTGTCGATGGACATTTAGGTTACTTCCATGTCCTGGCTATTGTAAATAGAGCTGCAACGAACATTGTGGTACGTGACTCTTTTTGAATTATGGTTTTCTCAGGGTATATGCCCAGTAGTGGGATTGCTGGGTGGTATGGTAGTTCTATTTGTAGTTTTTTCAGGAACCTCCATACTGTTCTCTGTAGTGGCTGCACCAATTTACATTCCCACCAAGGGTGCAAGAGGGTTCCCTTTTCTCCACACCCTCTCCAGCATTTATTGTTTGTAGATTTTTTGATGATGGCCATTCTGACCGGTGTAAGATGATATCTCAATGTAGTTTTGATTTGCATTTCTCTAATGATTCATGATGTTGAGCATTCTTTCATGTGTTTGTTGGCAATCTGTATATCTTCTTTGGAGAAATGTCTGTTTAGGTCTTCTGCCCATTTTTGGATTGGATTGTTTGATTTTTTGATATTGAGCTGCATGAGCTGCTTGTAAATTTTGGAGATTAATCCTTTGTCAGTTGCTTCATTTGCAAATATTTTCTCCCATTCTGAGGGTTGTCTTTTCATCTTGTTTATGGTTTCCTTTGTTGTGCAAAAGCTTTGAAGTTTCATTAGGTCCCATTTGTTTATTTTTGTTTTTATTTCCATTTCTCTAGGAGGTGGGTCAAAAAGGATCTTGCTGTGATTTATGTCATAGAATGTTCTGCCTATGTTTTCCTCTAAGAGTTCGATAGTGTCTGGCCTTACTTTAGGTCTTTAATCCATTTTGAGTTTATTTTTGTGTACAGTGTTAGGGAGTGTTCTAATTTCATTCGTTTACATGTAGCTGTCCAGTTTTCCCAGCACCACTTATTGAAGAGGCTGTCTTTTCTCCATTGTATATTCTTGCCTCCTTTATGAAAGATAAGGTGACCATATGTGCATGGGTTTATCTCTGGGCTTTCTATCCTGTTCCATTGATCTGTATTTCTGTTTTTGTGCCAGTACCATACTGTCTTGATTACTGTAGCTTAGTAGTATAGTCTGAAGTCCAGGAGCCTGATTCCTCCAACTCCGTTTTTCTTTCTCAAGATTGCTTTGGCTATTCGGGGTCTTTTGTGTTTCCATACAAATTGTGAAATTTTTTGTTCTAGTTCTGTGAAAAATGCCATTGGTAGTTTGATAGGGATTGCATTGAATCTGTAGATTGTTTTGGGTAGTATAGTCATTTTCACAATGTTGATTCTTCCAATCCAAGAACATGGTATATCTCTACATCTATTTGTATCATCTTTAATTTCTTTCATCAGTGTCTTATAATTTTCTGCATACAGGTCTTTTATCTCCTTAGGTAGGTTTATTCCCAGGTATTTTATTCTTTTTGTTGCAGTGGTAAATGCGAGTGTTTTCTTAATTTCACTTTCAGATTTTTCATCATTAGTGTATAGGAATGCAAGAGATTTCTGTGCATTAATTTTGTATCCTGCTACTTTACCAAATTCATTGATTAGCTCTAATACTTTTCTGGTAGCATCTTTAGGATTCTCTGTGTATAGTGTCATGTCATCTGCAAACAGTGACAGCTTTACTTCTTCTTTTCCAATTTGGATTCCTTTTATTTCTTTTTCTTCTCTGATTGCTGTGGCTAAAACTTCCAAAACTATGTTGAATAACAGTGGTGAGAGTGGGCACCCTTGTCTTGTTCCTGATCTTAGTGGTAATGGTTTCAGTTTTTCACCATTGAGGACGATGTTGGCTGTGGGTTTGTCATATATGGCCTTTATTATGTTGATGTAAGTTCCCTCTTTGTCTACTTTCTGGAGGGTTTTTATCATAAATTGGTGTTGAATTTTGTCGAAAGCTTTCTGTGCATCTATTGAGATGATCATATCGTTTTTATTCTTCAGTTTGTTAATATGGTGTATCACATTGATTGATTTGCGTATATTGAAGAATCCTTGCATTCCTGGGATAAACCCCACTTGATCATGGTGTATGATCCTTTTAATGTGCTGTTGGATTGTGTTTGCTAGTATTTTGTTGAGGATTTTTGCATCTATGTTTATCAGTGATACTGGTCTGTAGTTTTCTTTTTTTGTGATATCTGTGTCTGGTTTTGGTATCAGGGTGATGGTGGCCTCGTAGAATGAGTTTGGGAGTGTTCCTCCCTCTGCTATAATTTGGAAGACTTTGAGAAGGGTAGGTGTTAGCTCTTCTCTAAATGTTTGATAGAATTCGCCTGTGAAGCCATCTGCTCCTGGGCTTCTGTTTGTTGAAAGATTTTAAATCACAGTTTCAATTTCAGTGCTTGTGATTGGTCTGTTCATATTTTCTGTTTCTTCCTGGTTCAGTCTCGGAAGGCTGTGCATTTCTAAGAGTTTGTCCATTTCTTCCAGGTTCTCCATTTTATTGGCATATAGTTGCTTGTAGTAATCTCTCATGATCCTTTGTATTTCTGCAGCATCAGTTGTTACTTCCCCTTTTTCATTTCTAGTTCTATTGATTTGAGTCTTTTCCCTTTTTTTCTTGATGATTCTGGCTAATAGTTTATCAATTTTGTTTATCTTCTCAAAGAACCAGCTTTTAGTTTTATTGATCTTTTCTATCATTTCCTTCATTTCTTTTTCATTTATTTTTGATCTGATCTTTATGATTTCTTTCCTTCTGCTAACTTTGGGGTTTTTTTCTTCTTTCTTTAATTGCATTAGGTGTAATGTTACATTGTTTATTTGAGATGTTTCTTCTTTCTTAAGGTAGGATTGTATTGCTATAAACTTCCCTCTTAGAACTGCTTTTGCTGCATCCCATAGGTTTTGAGTCATCGTGTTTTCATTGTCATTTATTTCTAGGTATTTTTTGATTTCCTCTTTGATTTCTTCAGTGATCCCTTGGTTATTAAATAGTGTATTGTTTAGCCTCCGTGTGTTTGTATTTTTTACATACTTTTTCCTGTAATTGATATCTAGTCTCATAGCATTGTGGGCAGAAAAGATACTTGATATGACTTCAATTTTCTTAAATTTACCAAGGCTTGACTTGTGACCCAAGATATGATCTATCCTGGAAAGTGTTCCATGAGCACTTGAGAAGAAAGTGTATTCTGTTGTGTTTGAATGGAATGTCCTATAAATATCAATTAAGTTCCTGATGTTTAATGTATCATTTAAAGCTTGTGTTCCCTTATTTATTTTCATTTTGGATGATCTGTCCATTGGTGAAAGTGGGGTGTTAAAGTCCCCTACTATGATTGTGTTACTGTCGATTTCCCCTTTTATGGCTGTTAGTATTTACCTTATGTGTTGAGGTGCTCCTATGTTGGGTGCATAAATATTTACACTTGTTATATCTTCTTCATGCATTGATCCCTTGATCATTATGTAGTGTCCTTTGTCTCTTGTAATACTCTTTGTTTTAAAGTCTATTTTGTCTGATATGAGAATTGCTACTCCAGCTTTCTTTTGATTTCCATTTGCATGGAATATCTTTTTCCATCCCCTCACTTTCAGTCTGTATGTGTCTCTAGGTCTGAAGTGGGTCTCTTGTAGACAGCATATATACAGGTCTTATTTTTTTTTCCATTCAGCCAGTCTATGTCTTTTGGTTGGAGCATTTAATCCATTTACATTTTAGGTAATTATCAATACATATGTTCCTATTACCATTTTCTTAATTGTTTTGGGTTTGTTATTGTAGGTCTTTTCCTTCTGTTGTGTTTACTGCCTAGAGAAGTTCCTTTAGCATTTGTTGTAAAGCTGGTTTGGTGGTGCTGAATTCTGTTAGTTTTTGCTTGTCTGTAAAGGTTTTAATTTCTCTGTCAAATCTGAATGAGATCCTTGCTGGATAGAGTAATCTTGGTTGTAGGTATTTCCCTTTCATCACTTTAAATATGTCCTGCCACTCCCTTCTGGCTTGCAGAGTTTCTGCTGAAAGATCAACTGTTAACCTTATGGGATTCCCTTGTATGTTATTTGTTTTTTTTCCCTTGCTGCTTTTAATATTTTTTCTTTGTATTTAATTTTTGATAGTTTGATTAATATGTGTCTTGGTGTGTTTCTCCTTGGATTTATCCTGTATGGGACTGTCTGTGCTTCCTGCATTTGATTAACTATCTCCTTACCCATATTAGGGAAGTTTTCAAGTATAATCTTTTCAAATATTTTCTCAGTCCCTTTCTTTTTCTCTTCTTCTTCTGCGACCCCTATAATTCTAATGTTGGTGCGTTTAATATTGTCCCAGAGGTCTCTGAGACTGTCCTCAATTCTTTTCATTCTTTTTTCTTTATTCTGCTCTGTGATAGTTATTTCCTCTCTTTTATCTTCCAGGTCACTTTTCCGTTCTTCTGCCTCAGTTATTCTGCTATTGATTCCTTCTAAAGAGTTTTAAATTTCATTTATTGTGTTGTTTATCATTGTTTGTTTGCTCTTTAGTTCTTCTAGGTCCTTGTTAAACATTTCTTGTATTTTCTCCGTTCTATTTCCAAGATTTTGGATCATCTTTACTATCAATATTCTGAATTCTTTTTCAGGTAGACTGCCTATTTCCTCTTCATTTATTATGTCTGGTGGATTTTTACCTTGCTCCTTCATCTGCTGTGTGTTTCCTTGTCTTCTCATTTTGCTTAAGTTAATGTGTTTGGGGTCTCCTTTTC
Source organism: Eschrichtius robustus (assembly GCF_028021215.1). Classification (NCBI taxonomy): domain Eukaryota; kingdom Metazoa; phylum Chordata; class Mammalia; order Artiodactyla; family Eschrichtiidae; genus Eschrichtius; species Eschrichtius robustus. Next base: position 15,895,461 of record NC_090824.1, read on the forward strand.
GCAGGCTGCAGGTTTGTAGTTCCTGTTGTTTTTGGTGTCTGCTTCCAGTGGCTAAGGTTGGTTCAGTGGGTTGTGTAGGTTTCCTGGTGGAGGGGACTAGTGCCTGTGTTCTGGTGGATGAGGCTGGATCTTGTCTTTCTGGTGGGCAGGCCCATGTCTGGTGGTGTGTTTTGGGGTGTCTGTGACCTTATTATGATTTTAGGCAGCCTCTCTGCTAATGGGTGGGGTTGTGTTCCTGTCTTGCTAGTTGTTTGGCATAGGTTGTCCAGCACTGTAGCTTGCTGGTCATTGAGTGGAGCTGGGTCTTGGCGTTGAGATGGAGAGCTCTGGGAGATTTCCGCTGTTTGATATTATGTGGAGCTGGGAGGTCTCTGATGGACCAATGTCTTGAGCTTTGCTTTCCCACGTCAGAGGCACAGCCCTGACGCCTGACTGGAGCACCAAAAGCGTGTCATCCACACGGCTCAGAATAAAAGGGAGAAAAAAAGAAAGAAAGAAAAAGATGAAATAAAATAAAATAAGATAAAATAAAAAAGTTATTAAAATAAAAAACAAAAAATAATTACTAAAAAATTTTTTTAAAGTAATTAAAAAAAAAGAAAGAAAGAAGAGAACAACCAAATCAACAAGCAATTCCACCAATGATAGCAAGTGCTGAATAGTTTATTAAAAAGAGAAAAGAAAAAAAAAAGGACAGAACCCTAGGACAAATGGTAAAGGCAAAGCTATACAGACAAAATCACACACAGAAGCATACATATACACACTCACAAAAAGAGAAAAAGGGAAAAAAATGTATTTATCGTTACTCCCAAAATACACCTCCTCAATTTGGGGTGATTTGTTGCCTATTCAGGTATTCCACAGATGCAGCATACATCAAGTTGATTGTGGAGATTTAATCCGCTGCTCCTGAGGCTGCTGGGAGAGATTTCCCTTTTTCTTCTTTGTTCGCACAGCTCCCGGGGTTCAGCTTTGGATTTGGACCCGCCTCTGCGTGTAGGTCACCTGAGGGCGTCTGTTCTTCTCTCAGACAGGACGGGGTTAAAGAAGCAGCTGATTCGGGGGCTCTGGCTCACTCAGGCCGGGGGGAGGGAGGGGTGCGGATGCGGGGCGAGCCTGCGGTGGCAGAGGAAGGCGTGACGTTGCACCAGCCTGAGGCGCGCCGTGCGTTCTCCCGGGGAAGTTGTCCCTGGAACACGGGACCCTGGCCGTGGCAGGCTGCACAGGCTCCCAGGAGGGGAGGTGTCGATAGTGACCTGTGCTTGCACACAGGCTTCTTGGTGGCGGCAGCCGCAGCCTTAGCGTCTCATGCCCGTCTCTCGGGTCCGCGCTGACAGCCACGGCTCGCGCCCGTCTCTGGAGCTCCTTTAAGCAGCGCTCTTAATCCCCTCTCCTCGCGCACCAGGAAACAAAGAGGTAAGAAAAAGTCTTTTGCCTTTTCGGCAGTTCCAGACCTTTTCGCCGGACTCCCTCCTGGCTAGCTGTGCCCCACTAGCCCCCTTCAGGCTGTGTTCACGCCGCTCCCTCCCACTGGTGCAGGTCCCGTCCCTATTCTTTTGTCTCTGTTTTTTCTTTGTCTTTTTTTTTTTTTTTTGCCCTACCCAGGTACGTGGGGAGTTTCTTGCCTTTTGGGAGGTCTGAGGCCTTCTGCCAGCATTAGGTAGGTGTTCTGTAGGAGTTGTTCCACATGTAGATGTATTTCTGATGTATTTGTGGGCAGGAAGGTGATCTCCACGTCTTACTCTTCTGCCATCTTGAAGCTCCTCTCTGTGCTTTTTACTATGATTGCAAGATGCCCTCAGCGATAACCGTCAGAAAACTTTGAAAATAAAAATATTACTCACAGGTCCTGGAAAGCACATGGCACACCTGGGCCACACAGGGAGGTTGTAGGTAGAGAGGGGGGTGTGGGCCTGGGGTTCTGCTTTCATTAGGGCCAAGGGTGAGGCCTAGGGTTTTGTGGGCTCACTTTTTATTGGTGAGTTCAAAACTTAAGAGTAGAAATTTAAAGTGCAGGAAGAGAAAAAATAAGTGACCCTAATGATGGTCAGTTATCGAAATCAACCAAGATCTCTAAAACAAAGAATTCTCCCCACCCCCTCCTGCCAACCCCAGCCTGGCTCTTTATCTAGTTCTGTGGCTGGCAGTGTGTTTATTTGAGATAGGTATCCCTGAAGTGGATAACTCGGGAGTGGATGCCTTGCAATCAAAGCTTAAGTCCTGCCCTTCCATTACAAAAAAGGAAAAACCAACTGTTGGGCATTACACTGCAATCCACCCTTGGTGCCTAGGCATCAGAGTCAGTGGTGAGGACATTAACTGCCTGAGTAGCTGATTTACTAAAAGTCAGGGATAGGGCATGTTGTAACCTAGAAGGGATTTTAGCAGCACTCCTATAATAATTATATTGTACAAGCAATAGTCCTGAAATCCAGCTGGTAGCCATTGACCCAAGCTTAAAGGGTTACACCTTGAAACGAGGTCAGTGATCTTGGGGCCCTAGGGATCCGTTCAAAGATTAGAAAATGTTATGATTAACATCTGGGGACATCTGGTGTAAGTAGGTTTCAATCTGTGCTGAGTTGGTTGATTGCTCCATATCGCACCCAACCACTCTCTTAGAATAGGTCAGTTCAATTAAAGGATTGTGTCTCATTTGAGGAGGCAGCAATGCAGGTGCATTTATAAAGTTAAGCCTCTATGGTGCAAATATTTGATTCAGGTTATTTCATAAGAGGCATTTCTACGGAAACAAAAGAAAAACAATGGTTAGTGGTTGGAGCAGATTATAAACCTAGTCTGAGTCCTGAGGGTAGCTAGTTGCGATTTCTAGGTGTAGGACTTGAAGCATCTTCAGACAGGGTGGGGACAGATGGTGGCAATCATAGATTTTACTGGTTTGTAGTTTGAATATCTCTGGTGGTGGTGGTGGTGGGGGTTCTTTCCGAGTGGTCCATACAGCAAGAGGCACAAAGATTGTTCATACGTGAACTGTTGTAGTGATTTCTCTGGAGTCTATATCTAGTTGTCCCACTTTAGCTTGCATGGCTTCAGGAAAAGGGCAATTTTAGTTCTCAATAATTCCAAGTCAGAAAGGTGGGAAAAAATTGGAAACAATATCTGGAGAGTTGTAGCCAGACATTAGAGGAAGTGAGAAGAATTCAGTATTCAGTCCAGTTTACAGGTAGAAAACAAACCTCAAAGGCAATTAACAGGACTAAAATCTGATATCCACAGGGTGTCCTATAGTTTCCCCTTCCCCCCACCTTTTATCAGAGATAACCCAAATAAGGCTAATTTACTTGCAAAATAAGTCTGGCCTGATTATTTAATAATTAATTTATTTATTATTTATTAAGTGCAACAAGAATAGTGATAGACCATATAGGCTCTTTCAAGTATACTCTGCTGGACCTTCACACAAGGAATCACAGATTGGACTCTTAGAAGTCTCTCTCAAGGTAGGAAGCCAAGCTATAAGCTTACCATCAGACTTTCCCTGCGGTACTGATAGATTTGGGTGAATTCCTTTCTTCTCAAGGTCTGCCGAATATCCTGAGGTTCCTACATCTGCCAGGAAGCGACCTTCCTTACTCACCTGGTAAGGCTTCTGTAAGCAAGTTGCCAGGCTGATTTTTCCAAGGAGCTTTATTGGCTCCATAAGTGAACCTTAGTTCCTTAAATCTGTCTGGTTATATCTGAGTCTATGTGCATGTCTCTCAAATATGACATTCCAGTTAAAACCTTGGTAATATAATCGATGTTTCCAATTGTGTCCTGTTACAAGGAGGACAGATTCTTAGGAACTTATGCAAATAAATATATTGCTATGAAAATGAGAATACTCACTAAGAGTTTCTAAATTCTGAAAGGATCAGGTAGGGAGAAATTTGTTTTATCTTTGTTTACAAGGGTACACTTTACCAAACTGCTGAGGTCATAGACAGCTTAGAAAAAAAGGTTTCCTTAAGTCTGGGGGAAAAAAAAAAACCATTCAAGAACTAACAATGTTTCAGATAAAAAGTCATAAAAATTATAATTATCCTCATCAGTTCATTCAGTTCCTTGTAATTAATTCTGATTGATCTTGATCTTTAGTTAGCAGTTTTATGAATCTTTTTTTACCTTAGAGTTCTGTAAATTCTTACCCAGTTGAGCAATATGATCTGAAAATTATCAGAATCCCATACTTTAAGTTAGAATCCTTTCCACAAGTCTTCTTGAAGATGAAGCGCTTTTCGAAGAACACTTTTGCAAAAGCATCAGAGTAAAACAATAACTGTCTGTAAATGACAAAAAGACTTAAACACAACCATGTTGAAGATCTGATAAAGTTTATTATAAGGCAAATGACAAGGAAATTAGGTTATTTCTGTGACATACAACATTTTAAGATAGTAAGTAGAATTACTAGTGATAACATTATACCAGGATATAGCAGGTATCTAGGAATTTCATGTAATTTCTGGAACACATATATTAGTAACATATATCAATACAAATATAACCTAAAGAAGGTTTAGCATTATGTCTTTGACAGTGCTTCCCATGCAATTTAACATACCAAATAAGCCTAATTAGTTTAATGTCTGTCTTTTTATAAGGAGAAAGACCACATCTTTTGAGATGTTCCAGGGCCCATCTGGAAAATCTCAAAGTTATTTTGAGGTCAAAAAGACTTCATTTAGAATTTGATTTTGGGAAGTTTGTCAAAATATCAAAAGGTGTTAAAACACTTGATTAAATAGGATCGTTGGTCACTGTGAAATAATACTTAGTTATCCATTTAACCAAAATGACAAGAACTTCACAGGCAAATACATAAAGTTACTTATTTTAATCCCAGTTTAACGCCCCCCTCGCCCCAAACACACAACCTTAGCTCTTTTAATAGAGAAGACTCAGGTTTTGTTTTTTTTTTTAAGTAATTAAAGATTCAGTAAAGATAATGTGAAGCATAGAATATTATTTTGATTAAACACAGAATCTTTATTTCCTAGGCAGGTTACTTAAAAGGTAAAGAAAAATCTTTCACAGGTTTATCAAGAGCAGACCAATAGTCTAATAAAAATTTGTCTTTTTAGCAGATGAAAGATAATTAAGTTTTAGTTTTACATAAGTACACTATTAAAGTTTATTTTAAAAAATCCTTCTAATAAATTTATTTCATTTTTAGCTAGCTTGACTACACAGGTAAAATTCCCTCTTTTCTTCTCTCTGTCCCTCTCTTTCCCCAGTTTCTATATCCATTCATTTTGTCTACTTAAGGACAAAATTACTTTCATTTCCCTAACAAAAATACATCTCCCTACCTCATACCTTTTCTTAGCCAAAATACATCCTACTTTCCTTGATAGAATTGTTTCCCTTATTATTTCTAGTATTTTAATTACATATATTAGTTAGAATGCTTGACTCTTATAAACCTTAATTTCTAGTGAAAACTAGGAAGTAAACAATTGTGAACTGTTATACCAGTATTCTGTAGGCCGGCAAATTTATGAATACATTTTATAATTTCTAGAAGCATATGCTTCTTTTTTTGTACAGTTTTTCATTGTAGCACAAGACATGTTTACTAACAGATCTAAATATCTTTTGTTTCTCTGTGATAAGAAACCAAAAGTAGATAAACCTATGTTCAGTAATTAATATTTTAGCATTTTATATTATTCGGAAATTTTCTATATATTTAATGAATTTCCATCATTTAACTTAGCAAAACTCTAAGGTTTCAAGTTACCAACGAGATTTGGGTGACGATTTTTAAGTAGACATACCATAAAACATAATTATTTTTGAAAAGTGGATGTCTCGGCAATCAGAGCTTAAGTTATGCATTTGCATTACAAGAAGGAAAAGCCAGTGGATAACTTGGTCTGTAGTCTGATCACAGATCTGACCTTCTACTGTGGGAAAAAAAATCTTTTCCCTAACCCAGCTGATTTTTACACTTTTATTTCCTAATGTTGCAACCTCACTCATAGGTGCTGGTGTATATTTCAAGGTAAACAGTAGACTAATGGGCTAATGTATTTATTCTTTACTACTACCATTCTTCCTTTTTATTTTTGTGGTTTAAACCTGGAATAGCCAGTATTCCATAAAATGAGGACTCATAATGTCCTAATATCTTTACTTTGATATTAAATCCATTGTTTAACTTGCTGAAAATGGAAATGTTTTGTTATTTTATGTTTATTAACTCAGTTTAAAATTATTAAAATGAGAAGAATTGTTTCATAACTCAGAATAGGAGACTGTTACCTATTCTAATAGTGTCCTTATGTGTAATGCATCACTCATCTTAGAAGTTCGGTAAATACCGACTGAATGAAAATGGTTGCAACACTATATTTGTACACCACTTTCAACTTCTTTCTGAAGTCCCTGGTACCTAGCACAGTTTGTGGCAGTAAGTGTTTGGAATCTTCATATTTGATAGGGAAGGCAGTATGGTGCACGTGGACTTAAGAGCAGATTGCTAGGGATCTGTTCTGGGCCATGCCACTCACTGTACAGCCTTGGGCAGGTTATGTAACCTCCCTGTATCTCAGGTTTTTTTCTGGGGACACGGTGATACCTACCTGGTAGGAACATTGTGAGGATAGATGTCAAAGCACAGGATGGCATCTGTCACATGACTAATTTTGGTTAATATCATTCTGTTTCCTAGATTAGTGGGGAGGAAGTTATTCCAAGGATTTTAAATGAAAAACGTGTTCCGGTTTGGTTATACAATGCCTGCCATTTGTTGAGAGCTTACTATGTTCCAGCTACTGTGCTAAGGCTTCCTGGGCTGCTTGTAAAGAGCTCCAGGCCTTATTCAGGGAGCGTGATTAGTAATTTGGTAATTTGTTATTGCTTCATGGTACATTTCAACGTTTGGCTGTACTGCTCCTAACTGACTGTTGCCATTGACTAATGCTTTTGCATTGGGTGTGACTATAGGCTTGCAATAGAGTAATGATGTGGTGTGGTTACTCAAAGTTGGCACTTTCTGTATTAGGGATAGAAGAGCACAGAGAGCAAAATAACCCCCAAACAGTGAAACACATTGTTCTAACAACAATGTATATCGTTAGCATAATGCAGAGCAGGCAGCATTGTTTACCTGGGGTCAAGGGTAGGTTAGTGTGCATATACAGCAGTCATTCACTTTAATATTTGAGCCTCTGCTAGTCCGTAAGCTCTTTGAGAAAGTGACTCTATTTTAAAAAACAATTTGTGTATACAGTGCCTGTCAATTCTTGGGAGCTTACTGTGTGCCAGCTACTGCGCTAAGTCCTTTACATATACCTTATTTTAGTCTTAGGACAGCTGAATGAATAAGATAACCCACATTATGATAAATTGCCCTTGGTCACATTGCTTGTAAATGATGTAATCAGGATACCAGCTTCATGGACGCAAAGCCTATATTATGTTGCCTGTGCAGTGCAACAAATGATAACATAAAAGATATTAAATAAATGGTTATTGAGTAATAGGATAAATTGGGGTATGAACTTGAATAAGACACAGTCCTTGTCCTCAAGGAACTTAGAGGTGAAACAGAAAAGTAAAGCAGTGATGAGGGTGCAGGGACGGAAGAGTTATGGTAGCCACGTGGACCTTGTGCCGAGGGAGTCCACAGTCCAATCTGCGTCAGCGGTCCCCGACCCTTTTGGCACCAGGGACCGGTTTCGTGGAAGACAGTTTTCCCATGGACCGGGGGAGGGGGGGTGGTTTCGGGATGATTCAAGTGCATTACATTTATTGTGCATTTTATTTCTATTATTATTACATTGTAATATATAATGAAATAATTATACAACTCACCATAATGCTGACAGGAGGTGGAGCTCAGGCGGTAATGCGAGCGATGGGGAGCGTCTGTAAATACACATGAAGCTTCGCTCGCTCGCCCACCACTCACCTCCTGCTGTGCAGCCCCGTTCCTAATAGGCCACCGACTGTACCGGTCTGTGGCCTGGGAGGTGGGGACCCCTGACTTACGTCAAACTTATGGGGAGGAGCAGAAGGTATTCTTCCTTGAAGAGGTGGAGTTTGACCTGAAAGCTGAAGGATGAATTGGATTTGGCCAAATGAGGGTGTAGAATGCACTCCAGACAGAAGAAAGAGAAAAATTAGTTTGTTAGACCTAGATAGATGGTGTGAGAGTGATAAGGGGTGAAGTGTCAGAGTTAGAATCCGAATAATTAAGGGATTTGGGTATAAAACTGAACAATCTGAACTTTATCCTGAAAGCTCTTGGGGGAGGGAAGTCTTGGCAGGTTTAAACAGAGTAGTTTCATGGTTAGGTTTTTGTTTTGGGAAGATTAATCTGGCAAGTAGTATGGAGGGTAAAATATGGGGAGGCAGATGGGAGACCCTGAAACCATTTAGGCTGTTCTAATAATTGAGGAGAGCCTAGATGAAGGTAGTGGGGTTGAAGATGAGGGGATGGATTTGAGAGATATTAAGGAGGTCTTGGTGACTGAAGATAGATGGAAAGTTTGATGAAAGGGTGACCCTAAATTTATGGCTCAGACAGCTGTTGTTCTTTACTAAGATAGCAAATACATGAGAAGGAAACAGATTTAGGAAAAAGTGCTATGTTTGGTTGGGGATGTGTTGAGCTTGAGGTGGGTAGAGAGTAGCTCCATGGGCCTGTGTGTCAGTGGCAGGGGCTGGGAAGGTCCTGGGTCTGAGACACCAGCAGAATGTCAGCGGTAGCATATATGAGAGTCAAATAGAACATCAAGCCCCATGGAAGTCAAGTCTTGCCCTTGGCATGCACCTGGCACGGTGCTGGTTGTTTCATGTTAAAACCTATCTCTTTATTGCCCTAGCTCCTGTTGCTCCCCAAAGTATACATAATTGCTGGGTTACTGATTTTGTGGTTTCTTTGTTCAAGCAGTCATCAGCCATGGTTTAGGTGTGATCAAGTGTTATTTCCTGCATCTTCCACCTCTCTCTTTCCATTCTGATGGAAAGTCTTGTGTGAGGTTTCCTTAGTACAGCCTGGCCTGGGGAATCACTGTGTGGTCATTCTTAATAGCAAGAGGTAACACCTATAAATCTCTAATAAGAATGAGGAGAGTGGAGGTTCCTTTAAGCAGTGCTGCTTGTAATATTTTCTTGCAAGGTGTTGAGGGGAAAAATTACCTGAGATTCATCTTTCCCATTCTGGCCCCCAGATATTGTAGTTGACAAACAGCCTTAAGACAGAGAACCTGTTTCATTTCTTCTAAGAACCACTCTGTGAGTCAAGGTCCTCAAGATAAATTTGTAGTAATGAGATGCATCAATAGACTTAGCAATCTTACCTCCCAGCCAACCCTCATCTCAGCAGAAGAGAAACCTGGTTGTTGCTTGGAACCTATGTCTTAGCTATGGGACAGACAACAGCCGTATTTGCCCAATGATGGGCAAAACCAAGACAGGCAAACAGATAACCTGGGAAATGACTTTCCACAGCTCAGTGCTGCCCAAGAGCTGGCTAAATATGGGCATGCTAGATGGCATGCATAAGCACTCTGAAAAGGTGTTCATTATTGGATTTGTTTTATTCATACTTTTGAAAACTTCTTTTATTTTTTAGGCAACCTCCCGACTTCTAGTAAATTACCCAGAGCCCTATCGTTCTCAAATACTGGATTATCTCTTTAAGGTAATGAGAAAATAATTATTTAATGGTATCTGTGATATCTTAGAAACTGTGGTGAATTTCACCAATAGTCTTTAGTACCTTCACAATTCTAGTTTTTAAAAAACTAGGCAAATTAATTTTGGAATAAGTTGCTGTTTATTTGAAGTTTTGCTTTGGTTTTCTCATCTGCAAAACCAAAGGCAGTGATTAGTAATTGTCTTAAAGTGTTTTGTCCTTCATACAATGAATCACAGTGTTAATATTGTTACTTCTTTCCCCAGCCAAACTTCGGTGCCTCTTTGCATATTCTAAAAGTTGAAATAGGTGGTGATGGGCAGACAACAGGTAGGAGTATTTGTGGAATGGCATCGTTTTCCCCCAATATTTAAACCTATACTTAAACTTACAGACTGTGGTTTCAGAATATAAAGAATGCCAACATTTTCGATGTTGATTACTGCTTAGATTGTTCTTTATTGTTGCTTCTTCATTCTAATTATTTTTAAAATATTATATCGAAATATGCATTTTTTTCCATACAAGGCAGCTTGTGGACTTTAGATTGCTTATTCAGTTGAAGTACTAAGTAGTAAACAAATCCACAGTTTTTTATAAATGAATATTTACTAGACAGAGCATAGGGAGAGTTTGGAATTTTACTGAGAAGTTAAAAAAAGAAAGATTTTAATGTATAAAATACGTAAGATGTTATTAGCTTTAAATAAAATATGTGGCAAAAATATAAGTAATTTCAGAGATATTTCAGAGATACAGCTTTTTTGTCTTTTAAAAATAAAATCATTTTTAACCACTAAATTTTCAATCTTCATTGGCATAATTTTGGCTTTGTGTAGTACATGTAGTCAATTAAAAAATTTATAGGTCTCTGGTTTTCAGGAAGAAGAAAATTCTCTCAATGATTGTATATAACTTATTTTTTATCAGTTAGATTCCATTATAGTGAACCTTAGAGTATTGTCTATATACCCGTGTACCTGTTAGTGACTTGGAAGTGACTTTTGTTAAATAGATATATCTGTGTAGTGGAATTGGTATTTAATTCATGCTGAAAGAAACAATGCAAATGAAAAACAAAAGAAAATCCCATAACAAAACTATCCCCAACCTATTATAAGAAGACATGCATTTTATTGTCAAACCCTATTTTGCAGAATTGATAATGACTGGCCATCTTCATTTGCTGAAGCTAAATTAGAGGTAGAGATACAGAAGCAGGTAGTTCTTGTGAATTCTGATGTTTACCTTTAAGAAGAAAAGAGCTAGGGCCCCTCTCCTTCTGAGGCCCTTCTTAACAAGGGCAGATGTTTGTGAAATGTGGTAACACGTGAGGACTGATGTCACTTACCTACCTTGACACCCTGTAGAGGTTAGTATAGAATTTTCTTACAGTGGGAAAGTGTACTTGTTCCTTTTTTTCTCAAAATTCCGTTGTCTTGATTTAACAAGGCATGTTACAGGCTCAAGGCATGGGGTATGGAAATTGGAGCTTTGGAGCCCAGGATTCACATCTAGGATTGAGAAGCTGGAAGCTGAGGTGATCTGAACTTAAAGTTGGACATAGGGATTTGAAAACCCCAGAGAGACCAAATCCCAGCAGAATATAGTCCTAGGAATTTTCAGTTATATGAGTTGATAACATTTCTCTTAACACTGCTTACAATAGAAAGTTACGGTTTTATTATATAAGACCTTTATGATGCTTATGGTAATGAAAAAATGAAATAATATGCTTTGATCATCCATCCTTAAGTTATATAAGATTATTCTTATGTGCCCTACATCAGGATTGGATCTGGGATACTACTTCTCTAAAATGTGTGTATGTGTGTAGGGGAGAGTGGCCTACAAAGCACCATTAACAGATAGTTTCCTTTCTGTTTTGCTCTCTCCCATTCAGATGGCACCGAGCCCTCCCACATGCACTATGAATTAGATGAGAATTATTTCCGAGGATATGAGTGGTGGTTAATGAAGGAGGCTAAGAAGCGGAACCCTAATATCACACTCATGGGTAAGAAGTGAAGTTTGATGTACTTTTGTAGTCTGTTTTCCTTTAATTTTTAAATTCTGAATCATGTATGTGGAGTATCTATTAATACTGTAGTATTAATAATGTTGTTAATACTACCAGTATGCTACCAGCAGCAAAGCACGTGCCAGGCATGATTCTTTCTTTGCTCATATATATTGTGTCTGATATTTATCGTATCTCTGGAGTAAGACATTACTCTTCTCATTTTACAGAAACAGTGGAGGCTTTGAGAGCTTATACCACTGACTTAAGGTCAGAAAATTAGTAAATGTCAGAATCAGGTTTAGAACCTTATTCTGTTGTTTTTGATTTTTTGTGTTTTTCGTGGTGCTATACTAATTTCCTCAACAAAATTTCTCATCAAAATTTGTAAAAGGGCAATACTATTTATACAATTGTATACTGTATGCAGCAGTATATCCCAACTATTTGCAAAAATTGTGTGCTACCTGCAGTAGTAGACCCCATTTCTAGATGAGGTACATACAAAAGTGTTTTTTGGTTTGTAGGTTTGTTTGTTTTGAACCTCAAGGGTGTGGTGGTCACTGTTCTAGGCTTTGGGGGTGCCTAGAACAATCCAGCCCCCAGTTCCTGTCCTCGTGGAGCTTAGATTCCGGTGGCAGGATGGTTTCTTAAATGGGACTGTACTCCTTGCACTGTTCTCCTGTAGCAGTGCACAGACCTATAGAAGATTTCACACATACACAGTGGTGACTTACTTTTATCATTTGAAATGAATTTGATTTTTTTAAACAGGCTTACACATTCAGGCTAAATTACACGAGTTAATGAGATCCATTTTATAGGACTTAATTTCAAGTTATTTTAAAAATCATTTTCAACCATCCAGTTAAAGGACAAGCATAAGTTTTTCTAAGTTAAAAAAAATGAGGAGGTCAGTGTGTTCTTTCTAAATGGACTTTTGTAAGAGATTCCAGAAATGTTTTGAGCAGTAAAAAGCATCATTGACTTCAGCACATACTTGCCCACTGTGCTGTTTTCAAGGTCAGTTCTCATTTAAATGCAGAAAATCTGGCATGCTGAACCATGTCCTAACAAAGACTTCACATGGTGGGCCTTCAGAATGTATTTGGCATTTCATTGTTTTAAAACATTCCATTATTGTCACATTTATTATGTAGATACACTTAGGCATTCTTCTAAAGTTTAGAAAAATAAGCATTTTGTCACTTTGATTTTAATTTTTTTCAGTGGTGAACTAGATTGGTAATATATATTAACAGTTAAGGAACTTAATGTTGACCTTATTTTAATATTAATATATTAGTAAGATAATTAGGATTTAGAATCTTAATTAGTGCTTCTCTACTCTTCTCATTTTTTTTTTTTTGATTAATAATAACTGGGGTATTGGAAGAATGTGGATTATTTGTTCTGTATCGTGTAACAAAGGTATATTTCCCTATTGAGTCAATGACATTTGTATTGACATAGGACAAACTAGTTTTGTTAAATCTGATTACCTGACTAATTAGTCTTTAAATAGCTTCAAGTTGTAAGAAGATGTACTAGTGAATAAGGAATTTGTATTGTACTTACCTCACAGAAATAGTTAAGCATAAGCCTTTCAAAACTCTTTGATTTGACCTTAGAGAACAAAAATTGAACATTGCATATCTTTTTAGCAGGAGGTGGGGAAGTTAAGTTAAATTGTAGGTTACATTTCTTTATATTGGTGAGTATCATTGAGAGAGGTGTTTGTTTTTGTTTGTTTTTATTTCTTTTTCTTGAAAGAGCATTTGGAATTATGGAACCTGACTCTTGGGATCAATAAGGAATTACTGTGTTCATAAACTGGAAGGGATTTTGAGAATTTGTGCATGGTGTGTAATCTCTCCTTTAGTCAGATCTTTATTGGCTTTTTGCTTAGCCTGTGTTCGTTCTTTTTGATTTATTTTGCTTTGTTTTTAATAGTGCCAGCACTGTTATACCTACTCCAACTTTGCCTCTTCCTCTCTGCAGGGCTGCCATGGTCGTTCCCTGGATGGCTGGGGAAAGGTTTCAACTGGCCTTATGTAAATCTTCAGCTGACTGCCTACTATGTCGTGACCTGGATTGTGGGCGCCAAGCATTATCATGACCTGGACATTGATTATATCGGAGTTAGTAATATATTTTTTAGAACATGATTAACCTTTGGACATTTATTCACAATTTTTTAAAGTAATTTGTGGCACTTTGTTGACTACTTTGTGTCATGAGACTAATTTGTTCTATTGGTGTCTATTAACAAATTAACTACATGTCACCATTTATTCTTTCTCTCTGCCCATCCAAATTCTTCCCACTTTCGAAAACTGTACTTAGTGTATGCCTCCTGGAACTATTTCTTTGTTTTTGTTATTGGTACTACCCCAGCTCAAATTCTCCTTCTTCCAAGCTTTCCCTAGTTTCTCTAGTTCTTACAACAATATTGTGTTTACTATATAGTTTAATGAATGATTAATCTCATTTTGCTCCATGAGTCTATCGTGGTCCTAAACCAGAGGGTGGCCGACTTCTTCTTAAAGGGTCAGAGAGTAAATATTTTAGGCTTTGTGGATCAAAAGGCAATATTAAGGATATTATGTAGGTAATTATATAACCATTTAAAATGTAACCTCTTAAAACTGTTAAAATCCATTTTTAGCTTTCAGGCTGCAAAAAGTACAAATGGTGGGCCAGATTTGGCAAGCTGGCAGAAATCTGCCTACCCTTTTCCTAACCTGTTATTTAACACCTTTTAATGATTTAAAAATGTAAGACATGATATCTTGTGTTACTAGCTGGTCTGTTGGCAGGCTGGAGGGATACGTCACCCTGCACTGTACCACATAGAGCCTCACACACACTCATAGTGGGTCTCTGTACACTTTTGCTTGTTAACATGCTGTCTGTCAAAACTGATTTTAAAAATTTTCGTGCAATTAGCAAGCAGTTATTGAGCTTCTACTGTGTTGCAGGCATTGTGACTATTATGTTTTTGGGATACCAAGATTAATAAGCTCTTGAGGAGTTCAGTGAGAGAGGCAGACACTGGAACAGATAAACTACAGTATCACAGGACATGTTATAGGACATGAGGATGAGCCAAGGGCTCTAGGAAGCCAGAAGCAAGAATATACTTGTTTTTGTTATCCTTCCCCAGATTACAACAAAATTGTTTGAGAACTTTCTTAAATGTCAGGGTATGTTTAACCCATAGTGAAACTAAATGTAGGTTTGGGTCAAGCAGCATTCTATTATGGTGAAGTCACACTTAGAAAATGTTTCTGGTAAATAATGGGTTATTCACATCTCTTTTAGACTCTTGATAATCACAAGCTATGGTGAGGAAGCTTCTTTGATAAGAACACTTTCCAGTATCAGTGGAGGCTGAAAAGAGTACCTGGAGGCTAGGCCCATCTCTCAGCGGCAAACTGAAAGTCGTGGAAGTTCTCTTTCAACTCAAACCTCCTGCTACATGATTCTAAGCCTGAGAGATTTCTGCATGTTCCTTTTATCTGTCTTCATTAAGAGTTTGCTTTTGTTATGTAGCACATCGTTGTGATTCTCTGTGTGTGCTAAAAAAATTACTCCTGTACATTGTCCTTATTAATACTTGGCTTTTGGGTGTGTGTGTAGGGATCTTATAAGAATTATTGTAACAATCCCGTGTCTGTTAGGTCTCCAGTGCCTGCTATAGTCCTTGGCTTACATTGCCTTGTCATCTTTGTTGAATGATTGAATGGATATTCCATTTTTAGAAATCTCTGGAATTAGGTGACTTTTTGAAAAATACCCACCAAATATATTAAGGTTTTAAAAAATAATATTTTAATTAAAAATTATGTTGTCTTATAAATATCTATCAATTTAATAACCGGACATTCCCTTAAGTAAGAAGAATGGATTTTCAGATGATAAGAAAGATGATGAGAGATAATATTAATGGGGAAAGGTTAATATTAATGATAATATTTGCTTTCTGACACAAAAACTTTCAATTCTGACATTTTGACTTTCTGTTTTGCAGATTTGGAATGAGAGGGCATTTGACATCAATTATATCAAGGTCTGTACAACTTTAAAATCTTTTTATCTTTAAGTTATTAGTGAAAAATTCCTTTATGGTTCCATGGAAATTAGTAGTAGGAACACCGTATTTTTTATAGCACAGTTATTTGTTTTGCTAGTTATAACATAAAATTCAAGCAAAATACTAATAATATTTATATTCCTGATTGAAGCATATGTAATTCCCTCTACGCCCCAAATTGCCTTTGTCTGTAGAGTTGTGTTGAGTTTTCCTACTTAAATATTCATTATTTGTGGAATTATGATAATCGTTATAAAAAACAATTGTATCATTTTAGATTTTTAGGACTTCAAGAAATGTAGATTTTTCTTTCACTGTCATATATCAAAATTTATAGTTTATAATCTCATTCCTGTTTTCTTTGGAATGCCTATTATATTGGAGTGCGTTGGATGTTTCTATTTGTGATTAGCAAATAGATAGCAACTAACATTTGCAAGGTGTGTTACTTTTTGAGCCACTTTCCCTAAATATTTATCTCTATTTAATTCTTACTACCTCCTTTATGAGGTAACTACTATTATTTCTATTTTTCAGAAAAGGAAAATCTGAGAATAATAACCCCTTCTGTCATTGGAAAACAAATGGCAGTTTAACTTTTCAGGTGGAGATATTCTTTAGTTTACTTTATGGTTATATTTGTCTTGTTTTATGTGTCTTTTCTCCAAGAAATATAATTTTGTGGTTATATTTTCTTTCAGTTTAAAAAATTTTTTTCTTTAAATTGAGTGTCTTATGTTTTTAAGCAGGTAATATCCACTAAATTTCATTCATTTATTTATTCATTCAGTCTGCCAGGAAGCATTTACTCAACACCTAGTTTGTCAGGCATTGTGTACATGCTTGGAATACAAGGATAAAAAGTACTGTTTCTGCCCCAAAAGAGTTAACATCTGGGGACTGTAGAGTCCCATATGAACAACTAAGATATCAGCTATAATTTCTTTGGCACAGTAATGCACAGGGTTGTCAGAAGGTACAGAGGGGAGGTAACACCTCTGCATGAGTGGATTTGGGAAGTCTGTTGGAAGACTAGTTGGAATCTTCAAGGTGGGATGGATAGGAACTCCCCAAGTTGCTAAGGCAGGGCCATGCCTTTGAGAAGAACTGAAGACTGGGAGGTAAAGGGATTTGGGGGAAGAGCAAGTGGAGAAAGATGGATTAGACAAGTGGGGGCACTGAGCCATCAGTAGGCCATTATGTTCACTGCTGTAACGGCACAATTTAATCACTAGTTGTGGGGAGGAGAAGGCATAGATTTAGAGGACTGAATGCAGCCAGAGCCAGGTAACTCAAAGTTAACTCTGTGCTGTAGGCATTACCAGTGAAGTGGTGAGAGTGTGGTGGTGTGGAGGTGGGACAGTGGAACTAATGTAAGACTGAAGCACGAGAGTTGTTCATGGAAAGTTATGACTGCTGTGAGTACAGGTCTGATGAGAGCAGCAGGAGGACAGAGCAGAAGCCAAGTTAGTGGCTGTGTCCTGGGTAACCCTATCGTCAGGTGGACCGTGTTGCTGCAGTCATGGACTTTCCTCTTCCCAAATTGGACATTTCGAAGTTTTTTTTTTTCTCCTTGGGATTATACATGTCTCTTTAATTGTGTTCATTTCATTTGATGGAAGCGTGAGAAGCATTAGAATTTAGTTTCCTTTTTCTTTTAAACTAATTGTCTGCAACTAAGGTGGTTATTTTATTTTATTTATCTATTTTTTTGCTATCAGGAGTCTGTTGCTGATTCCATTGCATTCTTATTCAGCTTACCTGATTTGAAAGACTGTAATTCCTGTTCTAAGACTCATCATCAGTGTTTCAAACAGTTCAGACTTCATTTCCTTTTCCCTGAAACTTTAGTTTACCTGCAGTAACATGTCTCAGGAAATAACTTTTAGTTTGCATTTGCCATTTTTGTAGCAAGATTTTATTGGAATCTGTGTCCTGTTTATTAAAATGCCTATTGAAAGGGTTCAGTAATGGCAGATGAATGTAGGTGTTCAGGTTCGATAAGCTTAATGAATATATATTCCATATAGTATAATAAGATGGCCCCTGGAAATAATGAGGATTTGTTTTTAAGAGTAGAAATAAATACAGTACAAACAAGCAATGTATGTAAAGGTGGCAAGCCTATTATTTCTTTTATTTTTGCTATTTACATTGTATTTATGATTTACTTTGGTTTTCAGTGATGTATTTAAATTGAGTCTGGAAAATCCCGTCTAGGATCTGAGGGTGGTGGATGGAAATGGATGTGTGAGTCTCTGGACCCTCATTCAGTCCAATCAGAACAGCTTCCTTTTCATTTATCTTATAGGTAGGGTTTCTATCTAGGCTTTTTAGGGGGTAGAAAGGGATGGGTTCCACAGCAAAAACATTTGGAATACATTAGATAGAACTTTGCTCAAAGAATGCTGCTATTCATACTGATTTTGGCTATCTATTATAAAACACAGCTTATAGACTTGTATATTTTGGAGTATTATTTGAATATATACTTACTTAAAAGTAAGCAGTCTTAGAGGTGATGGTCTAGGAATAGCACTAGAAAAATAGATATAATATTGCGATAAATGCAAATGTGACTAAGTTGTTCTCCTTCCTCTCTGTAAGAATAAGAAAGAATTTCAGGGTGATGAAACTCAAGATTGGTCTCCTAATAGAGAGCTTGGGAGTCTCAATCCTACTGAATCTTGAGAGTTGGTCTTTATTTACTATTAAGGATCTGTTCAGATTTCTTCCAGAGTGGAATTGATTCATTATTTGCCTCCTAAAAGAGCACATTAATTGGAAATTTCTTTAGTTCAGAAAAGTTAGAAAGTGAAAAGAGAGCTTGTGAAATTCTTTGTTCTTTCTTACCTTAATTCAACCAATGTTTATTGAGCACCTGCTACTATGAACCTGATAGTTCAGAGTGCTTGGGGGTATAGCAGTGGGTTTATTCACACCCATTCATCAAGAACTACTTCTGGGGCTTCCCTGGTGGCGCAGTGGTTGAGAATCTGCCTGTTAATGCTGGGGACACGGGTTCGAGCCCTGGTCTGGGAAGATCCCACATGCCGCGGAGCAACTAGGCCCGTGAGCCACAACTACTGAGCCTGCGCGTCTGGAGCCTGTGCTCTGCAACAAGAGAGGCCGCGATAGTGAAGAGGCCCGCGCACCGCGATGAAGAGTGGCCCCTGCTTGCTGCAACTAGAGGAAGCCCTCGCACAGAAACGAAGACCCAACACAGCCAAAAATAAATAACAAAATAAATAAATATATAAAAGAGCCGTCCCTAAAATTAAAAAAAAAAAAAAAAGAAAAGCAGCTTCATTATAAAAAAAAAAAAAACTACTTGTTTTGAAACTAACACGGTATTGTGAAGCAATTATACTCCAATAAAGATCTATTAAAAAAAAAAACAACTTATGTTTCGAAATCTGAACCTCCTTCTCCTAGGTGAAATAATGTCTTCTTTTCTCTTGTCTTGTTTTATATATTGGCAATCCATACATTTCAGTATATACTACTCTCTGATTTTCTAGGACATTCTGTTAGTTTTAGTGTCCTGGTGAGTGTTTGCCACCTAACGGTGAGGACCCCATCTTGTGCTTTTTTTAGAGTCCTCATGGGGCCCAGGTACAGAACTAAATACCAGAGTAGGCACTCTGTGCTTTGTTCATTTACTTCCTGTTACAGTTTAGCTTGTTACTTTTAATCTGGTGGGTGGATAGTCCTACAGGCAGATTTTATTGCCTGTCTTGTGTATACCTATTAAAAACTTGAGGGTAACAGCAGAATATTTCTTATTTCTACTTCTAGTATGGTACAAAATACTAAGACCTGTAATATTTTCAGTAATGGCAGAATATTTAAAGACACTGGAAAATACTCAAAATAAACTAAGTTAAAGCATTTTATTTACCAAATGGTATATTTAATTTGATCCCAATTTATTGTGTCTGCATAAGAGAATTCATGAAAGAATGCATACCAGGATAAGAGTGTTTTTTTTATGGGTAGTACTGCTCTGATTTTTAAAAAAAAATTTCCACCCTTGCACCCAAATTTTCTATGGCTAAACATAATTTTAAATTCAGAGGGAAAAATCCCTCTAAAACATTTTTACCTCTTCAGTTTTTTTATTTTCTCCTTACATTCCCATGAAGTAGATTATCTTAGTGATAATACTTTTCCCCCCCAACACGAGGCACATTTCTATTGAGGAATCATATTGACACTATCATCCAGGAAGCTGAGTTTGAAGACATTTTAGCTTTCTTCGTTGTAATTCAGCCGCTGAAAACTCATTTTTAACCTTTCCTGTGTTCTGCTTATCTCTCTGAAAGGTGTTAAGAAGAATGCTGAACTATCAAGGTCTCCAGCAAGTGAAAATCATAGCAAGTGATAATCTCTGGGAGCCCATTTCTGCTTCTATGCTGCTTGACTCTGAGCTCTTGAAGGTGATTGATGTTATAGGGTAAGGAATGTTTTACTTTGAAAACTAACAGTTTCTGATTGCTTGCTGTGGATATTGACTGTGCCTTTGTTTTTGCCTGCTTCTCCCTATTTGATTATATTTTCAGAAGGTAGCTTTCTTGTATTTATTTAACCAAAGCATGTATGAATGATATTTCATTCCTTTTTTTCTTTGAAGTGTTTATACTTCGGGAATCTTTCTATGACAATGGAATAATGTACTGGTAACTTAAAATATTGTTTTAATGTTTGGAGTAATAAAACATGGCTTTGTTTAGATTAAGGGGCAGAGTAGTGTTTACATTTTAGAAATTATAAAGACAGTGTTGTGAAATTAGTTCCTAACCCTCAGACTTCCTGTGCTTGGGCATTCATGAACACTTAGGTAAATGGTATGGTATGATCACTGACCGTGACTTTTGTCACATATCCTTAGCAGTATGGCTTTGACCCTGCTCCTTAGTCCAGTTCTGCCTTTCAGCCTTTGGGGCCTCGACCTCACTGGGTTCCAGCAGTATTTTTTTTTTTTTAAGTGTATTTGAATTTTGTCTATCATGATAATGTATATAAACATTTGAAAAATAGAATACATATATATGTGGAGTTTGTTCTTTATTCAGTGTGAAGGCTGTACTTGAACTATGTGTGCTTTTTTTTTTTAACGAAGAATTTTCAGCGTGCACAAAAGTAGGCAGAATAATATGGTAGATATTCATGTTCCCATCATTCAACCTCCATAACTATGAACCCATGAACAATTCTCCATTCACATGCCTATCCATTCCTCTTTTCTTCCTCCTCACATTATTCTGAAGCAAATCCCAGACATTATATTATTTCTTCCATAAAAATTTTACCATTTATCTCTCAAGATAAAAACTCTTTTGTTTCACCATAAATAATACCATTATCACATCTAAATATGTGATAGTTTCTTGATATTATCAAATATCTGTTATTATTATTTTATAGTTTTATTTGATTGAATCTGGATCCAATTTAGATTCATACATTATGATTAGTTGATATCTAAGTCTCTTCTAATTTTTTGGTTCTTGCTCCATCTCTTTGTTTTTCCTTTTATTTGTTGAAGAAACTGGATTGTTTGTCCTGTAAAGCTTCTCACAGTCTGGATTTTACTGATTTCATCTTTGTAGTTAAGTTTAAAATGCTCATCTATCCTGTTTCTTGTTAGAAATTGGTAGAGGCGTGATTAGATTAGATTTAGGCTTATTTATTTATTTATTTTTTGGCAAGGAAAGTAAAATGTATTTTAATATTTTATACATTGAAATTAGAATGTAATTTTTGCCTTTATTGTTAAAACTTGCATAAATAGCTCAGATCTTGAGGGAAAAAAGTTGTGTTGATCTTGAATATATTTGGCTAGGAAAAAATAAATGAAAGTATGGGTTTCAGTGTATCTTCATGAAGAAGTTGGATGTTTAATTCATTTTATCTTTATTGATGTTGGTATCTTATGCAATGAATTCTCCTCTGAGCACTGCTTTAGGTCTATCTCGTAGAGTCTGTTTTTTTATCATTATTTTCTAATTTATTGCATTGTGGTCATTTGATGCTGAATGTATTATTTAATTTTTTTCATAAAATTTCCCAAGGTCTTCTTTTTATCTTATTATATTAGGGTATATTTTCTATCAGGATACGAGAACTGAGTGTGTATTATCCACCTTACTGATTGCATTGTTTCACTATTCTGTATTCTAATTATTCTGCTCACTTAAACTATCCAAGTTTACTAAGAGTGTTAGTTTCCTCTTATTAGTGAGTTTCTATTTTTCCTTTCAATCTCATGCAATTTCTGCTGTTTGAAAGTTGTTGCTGTGTTATTTGGTACATAGGTATTAGTAATGTTTTATCTTCATTATGGTTTGTAACTATTATTATTAGAAAAAGTCATTCTTTATCTCATATTATGCTTCTTGGTTGAATTTTGCTTTGCATGTAACTAAGATAGAGAACTCTGCCTTTTTTTTTTTTTTTTCATTTGTATTTGCCTGATAGATCTTTGCCCATACTTTTATTCTTTACCTTTCAAGGTAATTTTGTTTTAGGTGTGATGCTGCATATAGCATAGGTTTAGATTTTGTTCTAAAAATCTTCATATTTTAGTGAGTTTAACTCATTTATATTTATTGATATAACTGAAGGTTTTGTTTTCTTTTCTACTGTTTCTTATTTAATGATTTGTACCATATATATATATATTTATATATATATAATACACCCCCACACACATTCTTTTGCTATGTGATTTGTTTTCTTTGCTCTTTTTAAATGAAGTGTCTTTTTTGTTATTTAACAAGTTTTGATTCTATTGATTACATTTATGCTGATACCTTTATACCAGTAGTTCTCAACTGGGGATAATTTTGCCTCCTACAGAACATTTGGCAATAACTGAAAATATTTTTGACTGTCACTGGCGTAGGTGCTACTGGCATCTGATGGCTGGGGGCCAGGGTTGCTTCTCAGCATCCTCCAATGCACAGGATAACTCCCCCACAACAAAGAATTATCCAGCCAAAATATCAGTAGTGCTGAAGTTGAGATCTGCTCTATATTAATAATCTTGGTTCTCTATTTAGATATTGTCTATTCATTTACTATAATTAATATTAAAATTATTTTATAACCACTTCTTTCTCCCCCTCTCTCCTACAATGGAATTTTAATTACCAGAGTTTCTTAATCTTTGTGCTTTTACATGAACATAAGCTTGTATTATCTTGATTTGTCAGCTGCAAGTTGTAATCTTTTACTCCCAGCTAACTGGCAAACTTAGTTTACATTTCACTTTCTTTCCTCCTTTTATTTTGTGTCAACTATATTAGTTATACATTATTAGAAAATGTAATGTTTATGTACTATTTAATTACCCTTTCTTTTATTCGAGCTCTACTGTTAAGCATATTCAATGCTCACCTGTAAGTCTATTGCTGAAGTATCTCCTTTAGTCTCTTGAGTGTCAGGAGCTATATTTCTCAGAAAGTGCTAATGGAAACAATATTTCTTGAGCTTTTACATGTTTATTACTATATATCTGTGGCCTTTAGACTCAAAGGACAGTTTGGCTGGGTATAAAATCCTTGACTCATATTTTCTTAATTCTTGAGTATCATAAAATTTGCTCCATTGGTTACTTACATAAAATGTTGCTGTTGAGAATTCTGATGCCAGACTTATTTTTTCTTATAAATGACTTGGCATAATTCTGGTATGTCCAAAGAATATTTCTCCATAACTTCAGAGTCTACTACTTTTATACTGTTTACCATTTCCCAGTAAGTAGTGTGCACCCTTTGAATATCTATATTTCAGTATTTTCTGTTTTCAGTAAGTTTTACTTAAATCTTAGTTTAAATAATCATCCTGCTCCATTACTTTGGTTTTCTTTGTAGAAAGCCCAGTTACACATACTGGATCTCTTTTGCATATTGTCTTTATTCTATATTTCTCTCAAATCTTTTTTATCTCTTTATTTATTAGACAGTGTCTAATCTGTGTTCCTTCTACTTTAGTCTTCATTTCTAAAATGCTTTTTCTTTTTAAAATAATTATTCTGTAATTCTCTCACTTTAGTTTTATATACCTCTGTTGTCTAATAATTTCATTTCCTTACAAATTATTAAGTATAACGTACAAACACACACACATACATACATACAGAAGATCATAAGAGTATAGCTTAATGAATTATTGTAAAGTGAACATACCTATACAACTACCACCTAGGTCAAGAAATAGAAAATTATCAGTATCTATGAAGCTCTCCTCTTGGAAATCTTTCTAATCAGTAGCCTCTCATTTTGCACCAAAGGCAACTACTAATCTAACCTCTATTATCATAGACTAATTTTTCCTGTTTAAAAACTATTTAAATGGCATCTTAGAGTATCTATTATTTTGGTCAACACTATATTTATAAGATTAACTCATGTTGATTTTAATTGCTGTTTCAAATTCAGTTGTAGGAATATAACACAATTTATCCATCTATTCTTTGTTAAAGGTCATTTGGATTGTTTCCAATTTTTGGCTATTGTGGTACAATGGAATTTTGTTTAGGAGATGTTTATTCTGTGGCTCCCACCTCCATAGAAAGAGTATGCCTCCCTGCCCCATTCATGTTGTGCTTGACCTGCGCTATGTTTGCAGATTTTTGTTTTGCAGTTACAGTACTTTCTGGGGTCTGCTTCCTCTGGGCCCCATTCTCCCTACTGCCTAAATGTTGTCTCTCCCTCATCCTAAGGTGTTCCTGTCTTATTCAATTTGGATTCTAATTTAAGCAGCTTATTCTTAAGGTGAAACTCTACCATTGCAGAAAGGACTCTTTGCTACCTATTTCTGAAATAGTTAAAGGGTTAAGCTTGTATTGTCCAATATGGTAACCACTAGCCACATGTGTTTATGGAGCACTTGAAATATGGCTAGTCTGAATTTAGGTATGTTATAAGTGTAAAGTATGCATTGGATTTTAGAGATGTAATATAAAAAAGTAAGTTATTAATAATTTTTATATTGATTTTATGTTGAATGATAATATTTTGGATATATTGGGTTAAACAGTATATAATTAAAATTTCTCTTCTGCTTTTTAAAAAATGTAGCTACTGGAAGATGTAAAATTATCTGTACACTTCACATTGCATTTCTATTGGACAAATCTGGTTTAAACTGTCACAGTATTGTGTTTAATCTCTTAGTGAATTTACTGTTTTTGGCACTTGGCCCCAATTTCAAGCCTGTGAAGACATTTTCACTTTAGCCAGTTGTCCTCAATTCTTCCATTCAGGATAGAGTCTGCTCCTGGGGGTGGGTGAGTACCTGTTAGTCCCCTTTCACTTCCACTGTTTCCATATTCTGTCTGTTGATCCTGGCCAGGCCTGATGCTGCAAGGCTTGCGGGGATTCCCTGTCACCTAGTTTTGATGCGGATATTGTCTGTGGGTTTTTACTTTCCGTCATCAGGTTGGTCTGTTTGGTTTCAGGAGGAGTGCTGGGGGAGTTTCAGAAAGTAGGCTACCATGATCCACCTCATTCATAAGTTCTATTTTTCTTTTAATACACATATATTTTTCTGTTAGGATAAACTTTGGTTTACTTTCATTGATCTTAATCTTGTCATTTAAAGTTTGAAAAATCATGCCATGAAATGTTAGAGATATTTTTGCCTAATTATATGCATTTAAAAAATTATATTCTTAAAGAACTTTTAAATTTTGTTGAACTATGGATCTGGACATTGGGAGAGACCTGGATTTTAGTATCAGTTCTGCCCCTCTTTTCTCAGATCATTTGATAAATCAATCAGGTTTAAAATGTAACAGTTTCATTGTTTTCTGAATGAGGGATATAATACCTATTTCTGTAACTTTAAAAGAGATACTTTTTCAGATTTTAAAAATAGTGCATGCTCATTGTAGAAAATTTGGAAAATGTAGAAAACCATAAAGATAGAGTTAGACCTTACTCATAATCTTAATATCTAGAGATCATTAATAACATAATATATTATTTTCCAGCCTGTTCTTTTTATATAAGTATTTTTTACCAGAGACACACCAAATATACATTTGGCTGAGTGATAACTAGATGAGTCTTAAAATTAGTATTTGGTTGAGATGTCAAAACCAAATATCGTGACCATAGAATGAAGTTCTGGGATATAGAATAAATCTAAAATGTAAAAGTTTATTAAAATTATATAATTTCAAAGAATGGTAGTCAGATTTTCCAAGTTGGGAATTGTAGTACCAAAACAATAATTTCTTAACCCTGTTAGGTGCTGGCTTGCTCTTGGGGTCTCTGTTGTATATGTTTACAATACTGAATAGATGCCTGTTTTCAACAAAATCTTGGTGGAATCTCATTTTTTCCCTAATTCTTTATATTCTTTATTATTTATCCATTTCTTCCTTATGAAATCCTGGAATGCCAAATTAATGTTGTGTCTTAATTCGTCTTTACTAGTATAATTAATTCCCAAGTAGGATATTTTTTTCTTAAAAGATTCATGATCTAAATGGAATTAAATAAGTAAAAACTAAAATAGGTTTTCACAATCATTCTTTTAATGTTATGAATACTAGTACACCAAACGACAAAGATTAGAATTATGGTATAATCCAATCTGCGTTATTCTGCTTGTATTATTGTTAACTTATTTGTAAATAGTTGTTGGCCTAGAAAATATAACTCCTGTCCCTAAAGTTATTTGGTTCATGTGCTCTCTAATTCTTATACTAACTGTTGGTCTATTTTCTATTTTCCATTTGAAATTTCTTAATTGTTTTTATATTCAATAATCAGTCACTTCCACAATCATCATTATGGCAGTATTTTATGCTTGGAACAATAAATATACATTTATATTTAGGCTGACTCCTCTCAAATGCTAGAACAAGGGAGGGGTTCATTAGTCTGGGGCAGGGTTTCTCAACCTCTGCACTACTGATATTTTTCACTGGATAATTCTTTGTTGTTGGGACCTGTCACGGGTGTTACAGGATGTTTAGCAGTATCTCTGGCCTCTGCTCACTAGATGCCAATAGCAAATCCTGCCCTGCCCTGCTTTCTCCACCAGGCAAAAAGCATTCAAGTTGAGAACCACACTGCTCTGGGATAATAACTTCTAGTTTTCCCAAGATAGTTTATTCTTTTTATTCAAAGAAGAATTCTCTGTGCATTTTTGTTTGTTTTAGTGTTTTTCTTTTTACCTGGGAATAAACAATAAATGCCTCTCTGTCTACGAGGGGTGGGAGCAGGGGAGGAGATACTACATTACATAATAGACTCATTGGTCTTATTTTTGGTTTCCTTCCTACTGTCCAAGCTCTCTATTTCCCCTGGGAAGTCTAAATCCTGTCTCCACCTCATTCATCTTTGGAGTGTTCTAGGCCTCTTCTGCTGCCTCCACCTGTCAACATGCTTCCCTCCATGTTATGGTTTCCAGAAAGAAATTTCTCATCCATTGCTATCTTCCTTCCCATTCTGTGTGTTATAGGTTTATCTCATTCTAAGGGTGTTCTGAGGGTGGGAAGAGGATGCTTACAGTCTGACAGCCACCTGGAAGCTGCCCATTATTTTAAAATAGAAATCTTGGAGAAGATATGTATTTTTATTCACTCAATAAA
The DNA here is from genome assembly GCF_028021215.1 of Eschrichtius robustus. NCBI lineage: Eukaryota > Metazoa > Chordata > Mammalia > Artiodactyla > Eschrichtiidae > Eschrichtius > Eschrichtius robustus. The sequence goes on from NC_090824.1 coordinate 15,922,840, forward strand.
TAGTTGTAAGTGCCAGGTTCTGACCTTTTTACATTTCCTCCCACCCTTTCTTTTCTAGAGCTCATTACCCTGGGACCCGTACAGTAAAGGATGCTAGGTTGACTGGGAAGAAGCTTTGGTCTTCTGAAGATTTTAGCACTTTAAATAGTGATGTGGGTGCAGGCTGCTGGGGTCGCATATTGAATCAGAATTACATCAATGGCTACATGACTGCGTAAGTTATTAGAAACTTTTAAAGGTTTTTATTTTGAAAAATTTCAAAACACAATAAGTAGAAAAAAGTACACAACCTAAATTCAATGATTGGAAACATTTGCCTTACTTTCTTCATCTATACCTGTATCTGTACCTAAGCTGTGTCAACTCAAAAAAAAAAAAAAAAAAAAAAGAAGCAAGACGCTGCAAATAATAGAGCTTATTTGGACTCTGATATGTTGTCTCAGATATGGTTAAGTTATCTCCCTGGCCTGATAATAGCTGTTTGTTCTTATGTTCTTTTATTCCCTTAAAATCACTTACTACTGAGACCTGTTCTGTAAGGGCAAGCATTGTGGCCTGGCTTAGATCACAAAATGGCTTAGGCCTAAAATGGCTTCTCTTATGTCAAGAAAGTTATGTCTGGTTCTCTTCCTCTGGGGAACCCTTACCCTATCTGCCTACACCATCATTTGAACCCTGGCAGTCTGACTCTAAGAGTTCTCATTTGTAAAACTTTGCAACAGCTCAGAGTGAAGTTCATAAAATTCTGTCTTGAAATTGGGGCACTTAGAATGCTGACCGTCAAAAGGAAAGCCAAGTATGGATAAAGCCTTTATTTGTATTTGACCTACATTTGTGACATGTCTGGTACTGGTAGGTCATGATTCATCTTCTGGTTACACCATTCGTCAGTAAAATTATACACCTCATATACATTTGTATTTTTTATTATATGATTCACCATTAAAAATATTTAGATGCATCCAACACTTGGTTTTTCAAAATGTGGGTGAACTTTAGGCAACTTATATTTTCTTGTTTTGGGTGGTAATTTTTTGTCATTTACATATATTTGTGTAAACTCTGATAAGGTCTTTTTTACTATAGGCTTGTAGATATTTATGTTTTTATTACAAGCTGCTTTGGTGTTTCCTTTTTATCAAACAAATCTTTTAGCACAATTGCTTGGAATTTGGTGGCTAGTTACTATGAACAGTTGCCGTACGGGCGTTGTGGACTGATGACTGCTCAGGAGCCCTGGAGCGGGCACTATGTAGTAGAAGCTCCTATCTGGATAGCAGGTATGGTTCAGATTCCACCTCTCAATCCCTAACTTCCTCTCTAAGAGACAAAGCAGGAAACACTTAGAGGGGATTATATGAACACTGTGTGTGTGCGTGTGTGTTAGTTTTAAGTGTGTCTCTGTTTCAAGCAAGATTTGTCATAGTGTTTTGTAAGAATCATTTGGGTAACTAGGCTACTTTCTGTATTCCATTCACAATTATTCTAAGACCAGGCTTTTTTTTAGTTGATATATTTTTCTCAGAGATTTGTAGTCATGACATTATGTAACCATGACATTATTCTAAACTCAGGTTGTTCTTTCAAAAATATGGAAATGTTAAGTTGGATTTGTATATCCTGGTTGGTTAACCCCTTAAATGTTGAAATAGTTGGTCCCACATTATCTACATGAACTAATGTACTTTTCTAATTTTGTCACCGATTAATTGTGTCACCTCCCAAAATGGACAAGGAATATTGCTCAGTACATTTTCAGGACCAACCTTGGAGGTGCCCAATGAATACATATTGTGGAAATAAACTTGTTTGAAACCATAAAGCTTAGTTTTTGGAATATTTTGTTAACTTTTTAAAAACCATATTCTTTGTAGTTATATTAGGATGGGTTAAATAGAGATCATCAAAAGTTGGGAGGGGATAACTTTATTTTTTACTCTTGGAAAAAAAAGGTTTACTCAGTAGTCTTGAACTGACAGAGTGTGGTTCATTTATTTTCACCAGTCATTCTAAGAATATTCCCATAATTGTACCATTTAACTAGAAGTTGAAACATGAGACTGGCAAGTATTCTTCTCCAAAATAGAAAATAGCTGTTAGACTCAATCAGACTTGGGGTGGAAAAGTTTTCCTTCTACCCTTCTAGGTTCTTTGGCTGATCTAATAATTAAATGGATATAAGGCAGATCACCAGGAAAAAAACCACATTTAATTTTGTACATAATAATATGAGACTTAAATTTGCAGTCAGGCAATTGAGGTTTATAATGCCATCCTGAGCTAAGGAATGGAATAGGGACCTGGAGCTTCAAAGGGGAGGAAGACAGTTCACAGGAAGAGAAGAGCAGATGTTTGCCCTGCCATGCAGGTGAATCTTTCAGATACAAAGTTGTCTCTGGTAGTAGCTGTCTTTCTGTGCCAGGTCCCCTATCTAAATTCTTTCAGGCAGTTAAAGGAGAGAGAAAAGTTTTTCTTTTGTCTGCTAGGTCTTGATTGCCATCAGCTCAAAATAATCCATATGCTAAAGTGGCACATTTTGGGGTGGCATGTTCTGTTTTCTTTCAGACTCAAATCAGTAGACAGCTTTTTATTTTTTGACGAAATCCTATTATCACAATTTTAATCTTATTTGGGTCTTTCTCTGCTTGTCTATAGCTCATACCACTCAGTTTACTCAACCAGGTTGGTATTACCTGAAGACAGTTGGCCATTTAGAAAAAGGAGGAAGCTATGTAGCTCTGACGGATGGCTTAGGTAACCTCACCATCATCATTGAAACTATGGTAATTCTTTGTTGTTTTTATTGGATTAATTCACTTTGTTAGTATTGGAAAATATAGCATAAAACATAACTGAACACCTTTTTAAAAACAAAAAAAACAGGGGAGCTTTTCTCCTCTGCATAGGATCCCAGGACTGGGACAGCCAGTCTGTGGCTTGACCTGCTCACTCTCCAGGTTGAGAGCAAACCTTCTCTTCCTTTCAGATCCCTCCCAGGGGTGGAGGACCCAACCTTATGCCTTTTTTTCCATTCTACCCAGTTACGTGGAAATCCTTCTTGCAGCTTTGGTTGTATAGAAGTTCTTCTGCCAGTTCCTAGTTAGTTTTCTTTGAGAATTGTTGCACAGGTAGATGTACTTTTGACACGTTTGTGGGGGGAGGTGAGCTCCGCATCCTCCTACTCCACCATCTTGATCCAACCTCCTCTGTTTGTTTCTTTGAATCTAAGTTGTCTTTCTTTTTGACAGCATACAGTTGGATCTTGCTTTTTGAAAAATTTAGTCTGACCTTTTGATTCAATTGCTTAATCCATTTACATTTAATGTTAATATTGATATAGTTGGATTTACATCTTTCAGCTAACTTTTTAGTTGCTATACATCTCATTATTTTGGTTCATCTATTCTTCTGTTACTGTTTTCTTTTGCAATAAGTCAATATTTTATGATGTAATATTTAAATTATTTTATTTTATTTTTTTACTATATTTTAGTGAGTTATTTTCTTAAGTGATTGTTCCAGGATTTAGTGTAGAAATCTTGACTTATTAGAGTCTACTTCAGATTTATATTAACTGCATTCCAGTGAGATATTCATTTTTTGAAAGGTAGTTTTGCTTAATATAAAATTCTAGGCTGACAGTTTTTCCTTGAATGTGCTGTCTTCCATTGTTTCTGGTGATAAACGAACTATCAATCTTATTGAGGTTCCCTTGTAAATGATCTTGTTCCTTTCAAGATTTTCTTCTTTTCTTTGACTTTCAGCATTTTTACTGGGTGTCTGTATGTGCATCTCTTTGTATTTATTCCTCTTGGAGTTTGTTGAGCCTCTTGGATCTGTAGATTAATGTTTTTCATCAAATTTGGAAAGTTTTCAGCTACTTTTCTTTGAATATTTTTTCTGCTCCTTTCCCTCTCCACTGTTTTCTACTGTCCCATTGTATATATTTTGGTGTATTTAATGGTATCCCACATTTCTCTGAGGTTCTGTTCATTATTCTTTATCTTTTGTTTTTTTTTTTCCCCTCAGTTCCTCAGGTTGCACAATTTCTATCACTTGTTTTCAAATCCTCTAATTCATCTGCTATTTCAAATCTACTGTTGACCCCTCTAGTGAATTTTTCATTTCAGTTATTATATTTTTCAATTTCAGAATTTCCATTTGGTTCTTTTAAAATTTTTCTGTCACGTAATTGATATTGTCTACTTGATGAGACATTGTGATTATATCTTCCTTTACTTCTCTAAGCCTTGTTTCCTTTAGTTCTTTAAGTGTATTTATATTGGTTACTTTGAAGTCTTCAACTGTTAAATCCAGCATCTGGTTGCTCTCATAGGTGGTTTCTGTTGCCTAGTTTTTGTGTATGGGTCACACTTTTCTGTTTCTTTGAATGTCTCCTAATTTTATGTTGAAAGCCAGACCTTTTACATAATATATTGTGGTAACTGTGGGTACTGATTCCCTCCTTTCCTGGGGTTTGTTGTTTGCTTGCTTGTTTGCTTAGTGATTGGCTGGAGTAATTTAGTGAAGTTTATTCCACTAAATAAATAATTTTAGAGCACCCTTACTCTTGAACTTCCCCATGCTCTGCATTAAGTACAATCAATTTCTTTGGGGAGACTTTCTGAACTCTTTGTTTTATGACCTGTCTCTCTCCCTGGACAAAATCTCTGAGCTGAAGCTTGGAGTTGGGGATGGGGACAAGGGTGCGTTTCTCTCTTAGTGACACCTCTGATTTAGGAGTATGGTGCTGGGTGGGGGTTTGGAACCCCTATATTCTCAGTGTGCCTTGTTTAAGGTGAGTCTGTGAATGGAACCTGGGCAGAGGAAGGGAACCCTCAGCCTCTTAGCCACACTCACGGCTACTTGTCCTCAGCATCAGGTAGCTGAGGGGAAGGGGGGAGAGAAATGCTGATACTCTGCTTCTCTCACGAAGATATTGTTGTCTTCACCTGGGAGCTGGGAGTGAGGGAGCCCCGTGTTCTTGGCTGTACCTACTTGGCATGGAGTTTCTGTCACTCTAGGCTGAGAGGGACAGGGAGGGAGTGGATCATGGTTTAAATGCCATGAGTTTTAGTAGATTTTATTGAATAAAAGTTTCTATATTTGTTGCATGGCCTTAGGACCATTTCCAGAGACTTTATTGTAATTATTATTTAAATAATTTTCACCAGGTTCACTGGGAGCAGGTTCATGGAGCTCCTCCCATTGCCATTCTGGAAGCAGATCTCTTCTTTATTCATTATTCATTCAGTTCTTTGAACATATTTAAATACCTGATTTAATGTCTTTGTCTAGGAAGTCTAATATCTAATAAGCAATGACTGGGGTTTCTCAGACATAGTTTCTGTCAACTGCTTTTATGCCTGTGTATGGGCCATTCTTTCCTGGTTCTCTGCAAATCTCATAATGATTTGTTGAAAATTAGACACATTACATAAAATAACATGGAGACTCTGGAGATCAGATTCTTCCTCCTATCTAGCATTTGTGGTTGTTGCTCTTTGTCATGGTTGTTGCTGTTTATTTGTTTTGTGACTTTCCTGAACAAATTCTGTAGTTTGTAAGCTTTATCATTTGTGGCCACTGAAGCCTCTGCTCAATTATCTTAGTGGTCAGATCATGATTGTACAGATTTCCTTATGTTTGGAACTAGCAAGTGTTCCAGCCTTTGCTGATGGGCTCTGTGTGCATAGTTGGGGCATACCTCAGTACTCAGGCAGGCAGTTTACAACTCTGCCTTAGCTCTTACTTCCTGTTTGAGCAAAGCTCCCAGGTCGACTTGAATTTCCCAGTAAAGCCATCTGGGACCACAATTTTCTCTGTGGGAAACTTTTTAACTACATTTGCAACTTCCTTTACAGATATTGGGCTATTCAGTTTGTCCATGTCTTCTTCAGTGAACACTGGGTTTTTGTGTCTTCAAAGAAATTTGTCTGTTTAAGTTGTTAAATTTCTGGGCACAAAGTTATTGATATTATTCCCCACTATTCTTTTAATATCTATATACTCTGTATTGATGTCACCTTTCTTAATGTTCATAATTGCAATTTGTGTTTTCTTTTTATCCTGATTTCCTAATTAGTCTGGCTAGAAGTTTATTCAATTCTATTAATCTTCTCAAAGAGTCAGCTTTTGGTTTCTCAATTATTCTCTCTTGTTTTTCCGGTTTTTGTTTGATTTATCCTTTCATCTCTATTATTTTCTTTCCTCTGCTTACTTTGTTTTTTTTAAAATTTAATTAAATTTTTTTATTAAAATGTAGTCAATTTACAATATTATATTAGCTTCAGATGCACAGCATAGTGATTCAGGATTTTTATAGATTTTTCTCCCTTTAAAATTATTAAAAAATAATGTCTATATTTTCCTGTGCTGTACAGTATATCCTTGCTGCTTATCTATTTTATACATAGTAGTTCGTATCTCTTAATCCCATACATACCCCATGCTTACTTTGGTTTTAATTTGCTCTTCTTTTCCTAGTATCTTAAGCTAAAGTCTCAAATCCTTTCTTCATTTCTAATCTAGGTGTTCAGTGCTATACATTTTTTTCTAACTACTCTTTTAGTGGCATCCCACAAATCCTGATGTGTTGTGTTTTGCTTTTCATACAGCTCAAAATTCTTTCCAATTTCACCTTTTATTTTAATTTTTTTCTTTGAGACATGAATTATTTAGAAATTTGTTATTTAGTTTTTAAATATTTTGGAATTTTTCCAGAGATTTTTGTTACTCATTTCTGATTTAGTTTTACTGTGGTCAGAGAACAGACTTTCTGTGACTTGAATCTTTTTGAATTTATGGAGACTTCTTTTATGGCTAAGATTATGGTGTACTTCGGTAAATGTTCCCTGTGCACTTGAAAGGAATATGCATTCTGCAATTGCTGGATGAAGTGATCTATAGATGTCAGTCCAGGCAAGTTACTTGGTAGTGTTGTTCAAATCACCTGTGTCTTTGTTGATCTTCTGTCTAGTGGTATATCAGTTATTGAGGAAAGGTATTGAAATCTCTAACTATAATTGTAATTTAAAATTTTCCCACAAAGCCTGTCCCAGAACCTTATATTGTAAGTCCTCTGTGATTGTTGAATCCCCTAAAGTAGGGATGATGTCTCAGACTTCTTTTGATCCCAGCCCATTGTAGTGATTATTTTGAAAAAAATGATGCTGGCAGTGAGATTTGTTATATGTATTTAGCTGACCTCAGTTGTGTATTTGAAGGTTATATATAGGTGAGATGCCTTTTCAGTGAAAATGTCCCAAGATTTACTTCTTTTTTGGAAGTACAGTACTTCTTTTTTGGAAAACAGAAATAAAAATTAATCTGTGTGCCATCAAATGACTGGAATTCAAAGTTTGATTCAGTCAAAATGCCATTGAGTTTTACTTTGACTAGGCATACACAATAGGCATTCAATAAAGGTTTTTAAGAAAAAAGTCTTTAAAAGTTTGAAATAAACTGTTATTTGTCACCTATTATGTGTCATTTCTGCTAATCTATAGGCATTAAATGTTTGTTTGTTTTTTTCCCCCCAAAATGGCTTGTATATCATTCGGATAACTTACATGATTCTTTTTTTTTTCTACTCAGAGTCATAAGCATTCCATGTGTATACGGCCACTTCTTCCCTATTTCAATGTTTCACAACAATTTGCTACCTTCATTCTTAAGGGTTCTTTTGTAAGTAAATAAGTGGAACTTTTATTTTGATTTGAGAATTTATATATTTTATCACGGGCTAGCAGTTCTTAAGTGAAGTCTTACATTACAGGTGATTAAGAATTTGCATATGAGTGGGTAAATGCCTTGGTGTCTTATGTCTGCTGACTAGTTTTAGTCAAACATACAGAAGCCACTAGGAGGTAATGCTCTTTGTGGTTTTGAAGAATCCTAACAAAGGTCACTTGCAAGAAAGTTGTCCTTTTTGGTAGAGCATCATTTGTGTAGTTGAGGGAACTTTCAAACATTGATCTTTACAGTACTCTGTACAAAAAAAAGAGTCAAGATTCTTGTTATTTCTACCTATTGTTAGATTTGAATACAGAAATACAGTGCTCTTTCTGCTAATCGTGTAAGAATTGTTTTTTAATGCCAGAAAATTCTTAAAAAGCTTTTTACATAGGTATAATAATGAGTATTTTTGAAGCAAAGACACTAAAATCTTTTTGAACATTTGCCAAAAATCTGCAGTGTTTTTAGGAAATAAAGTATTTGCTTGAATAATGTCTTCCTACTTTCAAAATGTTTACTATTTAAGATTTGAGGTGGATCTTTCGGTAAATAGAAATAGAATGCACGTTGTCATTGGTTCATTCTTGCTGGTACAAATTTTAGAAATCCTCAAAGAGGAGATGATGAATCACTCAACTATGCTTTCTTTGTGTTTTCTCCTTAGAGTAAAATACCAGAGCTGCAGGTGTGGTATACCAAACTTGGAAAACCATCGGAGAGATTTCTTTTCAAACAACTGGATTCTCTATGGGTAGTTTTAAATAAATTCCTATAGTGTGAGCATTGCAACAGTAAAGGGAACAGAAATTTGATTAATGAATTAATTTTTAATTTCATAACTGATTTTATGGCTGAAGCATAATAGAGGTAAAGTTTGCCCCCCACTTTTTAAAATAGAAGCCCTCTTCAAGGCAGTATGGTTTAGTAGATGTGTTTGTTCTTGGTATTTAGTTTGTCTTGGTGAATGGTACCAACCATCACTTGGTCTCAAGTCAGAAATTTGAGTCTCGTTTGAGACTGTCATTCCCACTCACCCTTTGTATACCATCAGTGATCAAGTATAGACAATATCACCCACATATTTCTCCTACCCATTCCTTATTTTCCATTCCCACGGCTACTGCTTGTTTCAGTTCCTCACTATGTCTCTCTCGGATTTCGGAAACCATCTCTTGTTTTTTCAGTCTCCCCGCCACCCATCACACTGCTACCAGAATGATGCGTCTAAATGCAGATCTGATTTTTGTCAGTCCCTGCTCAAATGCCTTAGTGATTTTTCCTATAAATTCACATTCCTTAGTGTGGCATGTGACCCACGTTATCACCCCACTAGGTAAAAGACTGCTTTCCTTTCTAGATGCACGTCCTACTAAACTGACCTTTCCTCACAGACTAAACATCTTGCATTTTTCAGAGCATGGCATGCCAAATTAATTACTTCTGTGACTTTGCACATGCTTTTTCTTCGTCCTAGAATGCCTTCTGTTCATATCTTTGTCATCCTTCAAGACTCAGCCCAAGTGTTGCTTCCTCTGAAGCCTTCCCCACCAGTCTTAGGTCATAGCCACCTAGGGATATGTACTTACCTAGTAAACACTTTCCCCACTACACTGGATGCCCCGAGGATTGGGTCCCAGCCTTATATACCTTTTTTTCCCGGTGCCTAGTGTAGAGCTTAGCAAATGGTGGTTTCTCATGAGTAAATGTTTCAAAGAATGAATTGGCCCATGCAAGCACATCACTTCACCTAACTGACACAAATCTGCTACTTTTTATGGTAATTATTAAAGTTCTGTGACTCAACTAGTCAGTATCAATAATTGAATGCCCATTGTATATTAAATTTGAAAAAAGGAATAGTCTCTAATTTTTGCACAACACATTGCTAGAAATAGCATAATAAAACTGATTTTCCCCATAGGAAAAATAATATCATTTGGAGTTCTTCCTAAGCCAGAATATGGTATTAGATATTTCATAGATCTGACCAACAATTTATTAAAGCAAAGGTATGATATAAACCTCTAATATAAAGTAGAAAAAAAGAGCTACTCAGATTTCATAAAGTGGACATAATGTTTAGTGCCTGTGTCAGTTATGCAAAGGACTTCAGTGTCTTCAGAGGCCTGCTTTTACCATAGGACACCTATGATGTAGGGAAGGTTTCTCGTAGGTCACTCACTGAGCTTAGAACTTTATAAACATTTTCTCATTTAATCCTCACAATAGCCCTATGAAGTATGTTTTCTTCCCCTCATTTTATAGATGAAGAGATTATGGCTTTATATGCCAAGGTCATAAATGTGACATAAATGTAATTTGTTAATTGAAATACGTATTGAACATGTAATGAGTAGGACTTTTTTATATAGTAAACGTTTTCTGTGTTTAACAGCTGAGTCAACAATAAGATTTTATGGATTTTTCTACCTTAGCAAAGTCCTAAAAAATAAATAAGCACATCTCTTAGTTACATGTATTGAACTATACACAGGCTTTAAGGATAGTACAGTCTAATGGAAAAGACAGAGTAATGGAAATGGATTTGGGGATCATCTAGTCCCTCTTCCTTCTGTGAAAAGAAATTCTTCTAATATCCTTTCTAGAATGTTTAATTGTATAAAGTCTTATAAATAACTTAAGAAAAAAGATTCCAAGGGCCTTGTTATTGAGTGTGTCCTTCACAAGTAGTTAGGAAATTCTAAAAGAAATGAGTTTGGCTTATCTTAAGCTTATTTTTTAAAAAGCTGTTTGACCCGAATGGGTTGAGCCAAAGCCCTTGGCTTGAACGCAGCATCGCTTCTTTCTCAGCTCCTAGACAGCGGCGGCCGCTTCACGCTGGACCTGCAGGAGGACGGGCTGCTCACGCTCACCACGCTCAGCACTGGCAGCAAAGGCAGTCACCCGCTGCCTCCGAGGTCCCAGCCCTTTCCCCGCGTCTATAAGGATGACTTCAATGTCGGTATGTTTCTGTGCTAAAACTTAACTTGGTTTCCACTTTCAGCAGTCGTGGGCAGATTTCTACCTGTCAAACCGGTGCCTGATGGAGTGGTTGTGAGAACTACATTAATTTAGCTCTAAATCTCTACGTGGTAAACGGGAGCTAATTTTTGTGTTACTTCAAGATAAATCGCAACTTGAGGGTCCTGTAATTTTCAGTGCCAGAAAAAATGTAGAGGTTATCGTTGGAATGAAAGTTATACAGGCCTTACTCAACTTACGGTGGGGCTAGGTCCTGATAAACCCATCGTAAGTTGAAAATATCATAAGTCAAAAATACCAAACCTCAGAACTCGGTCTAGCCTACCTTACCTGTGCTCAGAACACTTACGTGAGGCTACAGTTGGGCAAAATCATCTAACACGAAGCCTGGTAAGGTGTGGCATATGTCATGTTGTTTATTGAAGACTGTACTGAAAGTGAAAAGCAAAGTGTCTGTCTGGGTACAGAATGGTTCTGAGTGTATCTGTTGTTCACCCTCGTGATTGCGTGGCTGACGGGGGTGTGGCACACGGCAGCTCGCTGCCACTCCCCGGCGTCACAGGAGGGCATCCTGATCAAAGTTCAGAAGTTGAGGTACAGTTTCTACTGAATGCAAACTGCTTTCATACCTTTGAGAAGCTGAAAACTTGTTAACTCAGGGCCGTTAAGCAACTTGCCTGGGGAACCGACTGAGCTAGAATCCGAACCCAGGTCTACTTATTCCAGAACTCATGATCTTTCCTCTTATGCAGTTGCATGGATTAAGTATGTAAAGTCTGTAGGTCAAACTGATCCCATTGATGTTTAATAAAGATGATATAAAAGTCAATAGCTCTTTAGTAACCTAAACCCTAAACTTTGACTGTTTATAAGTATCATTTACTTATTTAAAACTTTTCAAAAGTATATCAAAATGTACCAGAAAATATCAGAGAGGAGAGATTCTGTAAGATTTGATACTAAACAAAGAATTTATTGTGTTCTGAACAGATTACCCATTTTTTAGTGAAGCTCCGAATTTTGCTGATCAGACTGGTGTATTTGAATACTTTATGAATATTGAAGACCCTGGAGAGCATCGCTTCACACTGCGCCAGGTTCTCAATCAAAGGCCCATTACTTGGGCTGCTGATGCATTCAACACCATCAGTATTATAGGAGATTACAAATGGTATGTAAAATTGACATCCTTATGTAGGTCTGGCTGAAATAACCTTGTAAGGTTGTCAGGTACATTCTGAAGCCAGGACTTTTCAACAGTTCTCCTGTCCAAGAACCTAATAGGTGTGTTATAATTGTTGAATATCGTGGTGGCCATAAACCAGCCAATTGTTTTGTTGCCTAAGTGTCCTTCCCTCAGATTTGCCCAATTTAATAGTAATTGTTGCAGGATCAGATTGATTTTGATATAAAAATTGAGGACTTTTGGACCCAGTTATAATTTAAAATTTATTTATAAGCAGACTTTGTGATTTGCATGTTGTTTTTAAGTTTTTGTTTTTGCCGGAGAGTTGATTTGTTGAAATGGTGTTGCCACCTGCTGGATTCATACTTGAATTACATTGTTTTAGCTTTTGTGGAAAATCTGTTTACCAGGTGACAGTAGATGGCAAGAGTAAAAAGCAAATCAGCTTTCAGTTGGCTAGAGAATTCCACTCTTTTATTTAGGCATTAGATAAAGAGAGAAGATGTATTTATTCTTCACTCAAAATATAATGGCCAAAGCAAAACTGAGAAGTCAGTTATGGAATTCCAATGTACTGACTAATTATAACTGTTTTAGGTGTTTCTTTTCTATTTTTTCTTTTAACTAGTATAATGCTACTGTGAAACATAAAACACAAGCATTTCAGGCTTAGTGATAGTAACTATTAATGTCAGGTCACCAAATAGCCATATCTGTAGCTTGGAAATTGGACAGGGAAGGGAAGATAATTTGGAAAAGAGCTTTGAATTGTTTATCTGTAGAATGGTGCAGAAAGTCTCTATCCTTTCTGTATTGCCTTACTCCCTGTTATAAATCCCAATTCTAGTCCCAAGCTCAGATAGTAAGTCTTAAGAAACTCCTATCCAGAGTTTCTAGAACCCTTACAGCTCCTTGGAGAGTTATTGGGGGTAGAGTAAAGAATTCTTGCCTAATTTAGAATAACTTCAATGGCTTATCTTTTTATACAACAGAAATACTGTTTATCCCAGCATCTCTGTACCAGACACTTTATCTGGACATTCTGGTCATGTCAGCGGGGTTTGTGATTTCCTCATTTGTTACTAATGGTCTTACAGTAAGACAGGTGGCTGCGTTTAAATGTCTAAGGGATGGGCCCTGTTATTTTGATCACCGGTCTGGAAGCCAGCCACCATAGAAAACCTTTAAGTTTCTGTGACAGCCCATATCCCCCACACTCATGAACACTACATAGGGCTCTCTCTGAACCCCAAATCTATTGTTTCTGGCTGGGACTCCAGAAAAACTGAGAGACTCTTTCATTGTAGTAGTAGAGAGATGATGTAGAGCACCATCTACAGATTAGACAAAACTCTTCATAACTTTGAGGGTTTTGCAGTATTTAAATAGCAATACTCAATCTTTACTATTGCAGTGCGTAAGGAGGTGGAGAAGAGGAGGATGGGGGAAAGTGGGGAGAGAAGGAAAGAGTGACATATTCTGAAAGATAAAGAACCACGAAATGGCAATTATGCATGTCAAGAAAGGACTGTTTTCGTCTTTCTTAAGCCCTACTTTCATCATGTTCTTTCACTGCTCAAGAATATGCAGTGACTCTTTCCTGCTACCGAACCAGATCTGCACTTCTATGCCTGACTTCCAAGATCTTTTAAAATTTAGTCTCACCCTATTTATTTTGTGTTATTTCCCATTATCCCATCCTGGATTCAAGGGAGCCAGATCTGTTTAGAGATGTACACACATCCCATGTTCATTTCTGTTCTCTGGCTGTGATGCCCATTTATTGCAGGGAAAGGAGGGAATGAAAACTGGATAACACTAAACACTGGTATGAGCTTCCCGTAGCTACCTTTTGGCAAAGGTAGCATCCTCTTTAACTTATAGACTGGGAAACTGAGGCTTCGGGGTAAGATTTGTTCAAGATCCCATACTTTTAAATTCCAGAACCAGGGCAAGAGGCCAGGTCTGTTTGGTGCTGTAGCCCATGCTCTTGGACTATACCTCACAACCTTGTTTTCATCATTGTCTTCTTCCTGAGAGTAGGAAAGGGAAAGTCAGTAAGTTAGTGGAGTTTATCCATAGTGCTATTCTAGTAAATCGGCTCTATGTGAGCACGGTGCCATCAGTTCTTAGAACTATGTTTACGACAGACCTTCTCTCATATTTAGATTTAGTTAAGTATCAGCACAGTAATTTGACTATAAATGGTAGACTTTACCAAAGCTGTTAAAGATTTCCATCTTGTTAGTAAGCTTTGGTTGGGATCTGAGGACAATCACAAAATTATCTTTCGCTGCACAGACCTGAATTCTGCATCCTTTTGATCAAATTTGCTTCATTATGTTGGCTGGTTTTTGTTCTCTCAGCACTTCCAAGAGATTATGGCTGTGGAAGACTAAACCAAACTTTTATTCTATTTTATTCATTATCTGTAAAATTGCCTGTAAGTTGTGATGCAAGAATCACTTATTCTGGACTGTGATGTGAAACAGGAAAGCATTTGATCTTCTCTCACTCTGACCCTAAATAGAATAAGTTTTTGGTGCTGACAGGATCTGTAGCACTTTCAAACTTCTGATGAGCCAGCAGGGAGGTAGGGGATGTAAGGAACAAGGCTGATCCTTGGTGGTTTCATGCTGGTGATAATCTACAGAGAGAAAAACTCCCTCTGCTGTGGGAGGACATGCAAGAGAGACTGGGCTTTAGTTACTTAGCATTTGATTTTCCCGTAAAGTAGCCCAGCTTTGATTAAATGATTAAATGTAGATTTTCCTGATTGTTGTGTACCTGCTGTAGGTGCTTCTTTTTTATGTTTTCCTTTACAAAGTAAAATTTCACTGTGCAAAATTCACTGACAGGAAACTCCGAGAAATGTAAAAGTCACATAATTCTGGATCCAGTTTCTCCCCATTTCCAAAATATATTTCTTGGCATTCTTAGTTTTATTTTAGATAAATTGCTTGCTTTATTACTTGACTGTGTGCAAGCTTTCTAATTCTTTTCCATTTGCACATAGAATTTGAGTGGGAGGGGAATTATTTTCAGAGGTCGTATTGGATTGGGGTGGTTGTATCATTGCAGAAGGAATCCAGTAGCATTTGTAAAAGGAAGCCCGGAGGAGATCTCATTGTTAAAGCTCTGGTAGTTCCTGGTTGGCTGAACCTTTCTGGTCCTTTGATCTCCTGTCAGTGATACCAAATCCGGGGTTTTACTGCCTCTGCACAGACCTAGGTACTCTGCAGGGGAAAACGGTCCCCCGAGTGAGATTCCTGGGCCAGAAGCATCAGCATCGCCTGGCAGTTTGTTAGACTTGCACATCGAGGGGCCCACCCTAGACCTACTGAATCGGACCCTGAGGGGTGGGGCCCCACACTGAACTGAATAAGCCCTCCAGGGTGATTGCAATACTGCTCAAGCCTGAAAAGCCCTACTGTAGAGTCAACATAGAGTTGGCTGCGTCTTGTTAGGGTTAAATGTAAAAATGAGCCTCAAAGCAGCTTTTGTTCTCCCAGAGGCTCCTCATAGTCTCCACTGCTTCTCTTTGCTGATGGAAATGTCATAAACCTTTTTGTTCAGAATTATGTGGAAACTTATCTTTTACGTATTCCTAGAAAAAATGGCTTCTTCTTATATTCTTAGAATGAGAAGTTATTTTATTATAGAAAGATAGGAAATATATTCTTAAGAAGCTTGAAAACAGTAAATATTATTTTCCAAGAGTAAGTCATTAAAAGAGGCAATGAAATGACTTGACTTCAGTCATGTAAAACTTAAAAAAAACCATCATCAATGAAGCCCATCCCTGCTATATATAAGTGTGGACTTAGCAAATCACATACCTTGATTAGAAGTTAGGAAGCATGTGACTGTGAAATGAGCCATTTGTGCTACATTTGAAATGACGTAATTAAAAGCACTAACACTTTGATTCTGCAGGTCCAATTTGACTGTAAAGTGTGATGTGTACATAGAGACCCCTGAGAAGGGAGGTGTGTTCATTGCTGGAAGAGTGAATAAAGGTGGTATTTTGATTAGAAGTGCCAGGGGAGTTTTCTTCTGGATATTTGCAAATGGAATCTACAGAGTTACAGGTGATCTAGGTAAGTGGCTTCTTCTATAGCACATGGTTACTATGTGATACGTTGCTATATCTGTTTGTTACTTATGGGAGTAATGAAGGAGCTTTATACCTCATCGTGTTCGAATATCTAACTGAGAAGAGATTCAACATGTGTAAGCAAACGCCAAACGATTCAAAATTATAGTGTTAATTAGTACAGACAGAGGCAGCTCAGTGAAAGAGAAAATTGTGCAAAGCTTTTCGGGTATTGTAGAGTTGAGCTAGGCTGTCAGAGTAGGATTACCAGAGATTGGGGTGTGGTGGTAGTAGTAGGGAGAGAATACTCAGGAAACACTAAATAAAAGCAGGACTATAAGAATGTTGCTGGTGTGCTTATGGAAATAAAAAAGGAAGGATTGATTTGCTTAAGATGGAGAATTCCTATTTCCTAATTTAGTCAATAACTTGAAAACAGCTGGACTTTTCTCATTCATCTTAACAGTCCTTGTCTTATGTAGAATAGTATTTTATCCAGAATAGGTGCTTAGAATCCGTTCAAGTTGAATTCCATCCACTTCACTTTGGTTTGGGTACACACCGCTCTGTTGAAACTAGACCTTATTGGTGGTGACTCTTCTTGATTCATAGTCTCTTGACTTTTGTCCTGCATTAATAAAAAATCTTCTCTCCTATAGTTTGTTCCCCTTTGCCTCTTCCTAAGGTGAAAAGGGGTCCAATAATAAAATAAAAATTAAAGAGGGAGTGGGTAATGAGGACATTAGAATAGGAATTGCATAATCATAGCATGACTGATCTGGAAGGTACCTTGCATTTTCCAATCCAAAAGAGAGTGCCAGAGAGGTTAATTGCTTTACCCAAGGTCCCAAAATGAGGTAGTGGCAGAATTGGAACTAGGGATTTAAATCTCTGACTTCAGTCCCCACTGCTCTGTGTCTTAAACTGCCCGTTGGACAGCTCATCCTGGCTTTCTCTCAGGCATTCAAATGTAATACATTCAAAAATTAGCTTATTATTTTCTCTCTAATTCTCAGCGAATGCTATTACCACGTAGCCAGGTACACTAGCTGGAAATCTTATGGTAGGTTTTGACTCTTCCTCCTTATCCTCCATATTCAATCCAACCAGGTGTACATGCAGACCTGAACTATACACGCTAATGCGTCATTGCACCATGCTTGGTTTGTAAGTTTATTTTGCTCGTTCTCTTGTGAGCTCACATATGGCTCAGAGTAGGACCTCTCTGCATGCTGGATGGATGCCTGAATGAAGGATGTTTTGTTTTAAGTCAATTGTAGGTATGGAAATGTCGATCTTTATCAAGGCTGACTTTACTACATACAAATGCACCTAAGAACCCCCACTGAGTTTCGGGATTCTGTGATTTAGATTTTAAAAATACATCAACTGGGATAATCTCTTTGTGTTACAGCTGGATGGATCATATATACTTCAGGACATGCTGACGTTACAGCAAAAAAATGGTATACACTCACTTTAACTATTAATGTAAGTATTGCTGATCAGAATGCCTGAGGTAAAAATATTCTTTTCTTGTGCTTTTCTAACGTTTTCGGTTATCAAAGGGGGAAAGTAAGAATAATAGTGGAAAATAGGCAGAGAGTCTGCCGTGATACTAGCAAACCACCAATCCCTGGGATGATAGCGTGTGTCTGGGTAAACCCACCCGAGAACCATCAGCAGCTGACTTTATCACCCCCAGTGTTGGTTTTTTTTTTTTTTTTTAATTTTGTTTTTGTTTTTTAAACTCAGGAGTAATTGGCAGAGTCAATAATTGAACTATTTTTTTTTCAAGTTTTCTTAAACCAAGACTATTATTGGAGCTAATAGGTATAAGCAAAGTCACATACATTTATTTTTTGATGGTTAAGAATGATTTGGTTTTCAGCTATAAGCACACTTTTTTAGAAGTTAGTTTCCATGACTCTTTGTCAGAGATGATACCAGATTGACTGTAGTATCATGGAAATCTAAAAATATTTGTCAAAATTTTTGGTTGATCATGAGTTATTGATTGACATGCTTCCAAGGGATGCTGTGTAGAGAAATTCTTCTGTATAATATACTGCTCTCTGCCAAGACAGTTCTGTCATAATTTTGTTTAGGTTACAATAGAGATAAAAAATGGAATTCAAATAACTTTTTGAACTTGTTCTCTTCTCTTACTCAACCACCAAAAGTGACAGTACTAATTTTTCTGGCAGTAACAATATGTACTGAAAATCCAGTTTGGGTGTAACACAGTTTATATAACTATAACCACACTTGATGGGCATAACCTTGTTCCTAGTTCTTCCCTTTTGCAGTGAACTGAGGCAGTAAGGGCTGGCTTACCTGCAGATAGAGGGGAGGCATCTTTTATGTGCCTCTTGGGGGTACACATGTGCTGTTATTTGTTTAGGCAGATATTAGGTCTTGGAATTGGATTTTAAATTTTAACAGATCCTGCCCCTATTGCTAGCCAAACTATATCAATTTTTATAGCAGTTATAATAATATTTGATATTACTGATTTTAAAGATTTTTTTCAAATTAATAGACATGATTTTTATTTCCTTGATAATTAGGGAGGTTAAACATCTTACTATGTTTATTGGCTATTTGTGTTTTTTCTTCTCTGAAGTTACCCATTCACACTCTTTCCTCATTTTCCTATTGTGTTGTCTTTTTCTGATGGATTTGTATAAATTCATTATATATTCTGGGTAGTAACTCGTTGTCTGTTATATATGTCACAAATATTTGCTTCTATTCTGTCACATGTATTTCAATTTGCTTATGGTATGTTTCGTGAATAGAAGTTTTAAATTTTGCTACTGTCATATATTTCACTTCTTTTCATTGCTTTTATGTTTTATTTAAGAAGGCCTTCCCCTTTCTCAAGGTCAGGAACATTTTTTCCCCAAAACCAAACAAAGTTTAGGATTTTTTTTAAATGTTTAAGTCTTTAATCCATCTGGAATGTATTTGTGGATCATAAGGAGAGCCCAACATAATTTTTTAAAAACAAGTGGATAGCCATCATATTTATTACATAGACTGTCCTTTTGCCCATGATTTAAAAGCCATGTTTTCGACATAACAAATCATCATGTGTACATAGGCTTATTTCTGAGCTTTTTTTCTGTTTAATTGCTTTGTTTGTTATTATCCAATATCACACCTTAAATTGTGTTTACTTTCTAAAATCTTTGATTACGTGGTTTACTCCCTTACTTCCTTCAGAGTTCCTTCCTGACCACCTTATATAAGATAGCACCCCGTCTCACTCTCTGCCCCTCTTCCCTTCCTTAATTTTTCTCTGAAGCTCTTGTTAACCTCCTGACATCTTACATGTTCTGTTGATCGCTGTGTGTTTGTCCTGCTCTGTTCACTAAAACCAGGCTCCTTTAATGACAGGTGTCTGTTTTATTCACTGCTGGCTCTCTGGCACCTAGAAAAGTGCCTGGTGCACACACAGCCAGAGCAAGAGCCCTTGTAGAATGAATGAGTGGATATCCGGTGAGGCAAGTTCCTCGTTATTTCTTTTTAAAAATTACCTTTGCTATTTCAATAGCATATTTACTCTTCTATTTGAATTTTTAAAACATCTTTTCAATTCCATGAAAAATGCTGCTAGCATTACACTGAATTTATACATCAATTTGGGCAAAAATAATATATTCTTTTAGAATAATGTGTTTCCAGGGACTTCCCTGGCGGTCCAGTGGTTAAGACTTCGCCTTCCAATGTTGGGGGTATGGGTTCGATCCCTGTTTGGGGAGCTGGGATCCCACATGCCTTGTGGCCAAAAGGCCAAAACATAAGATAGAAGCAATATTGTAACAAATTCAGTAAAGACTTTTTTTCTAAAAAAAAAGAATAGTGTGTTTCCCCATTCAAGAACATGGTAGCAAGAACATGCTGCATCTTACCATTTATTAAGATCTCCCACTATGTCCTTCAGTTTTATTTTTGTAGTTCTTCCACCTTACTTGTTAGGCTTATTTTTAGTAATTTTATGAATTTTTTGAAATTTTGAATAGGATTTAAAAAGGTAAATTTCCTTAATTTTATTAGATATTTTGCATACATGTTTTAAAAAAAGGGCTTATCGAAAACACCTGCCTCCTTCCTCACGGCTGTTCCTGCCGCCTCACCCCATTCTGTGTTCTGCTCCTCTGACACAGCCACTTTGAACTATTTCAGCTGTTTTCTTCTGGTATGTCTTTTATATAAAGGGATTTACTACTTTTAGAAATTAGCTCCGCTCTTGCTACTGGGATGGACGGGGATATTGGTGACTTACACCTGCTCCACCCCCTACCCCATTATTTCTTGTTCCACCAACTCTGGGCATTCTGCTTCTCCCTTGTGTCTCAACTCTGTGCACATAATCCAGAGCGGTCTCTGAGGCACCCATCATCACATCAACCTGTTTTAATTCTTCACATGCCACTTATCGCTTAGCTCTTAGGTATCGTGTGTGTTTGTGTGTCTCCTTCTACTAGAATGTAAGCTGTATAAGAGCAGGGACCTTGTTTTTCTTGTTCATCCTAAATTCCCAGTGATTTAAGCAACATTTGGCATATAAATATTTGTTGCATAAATGAAAAGCAAAACAAAACAACATCTTTTATGATGTTCATTTTCCAAATTACTGCTAATATGAGGATTTTATGATTTTGAACATTGGCCATTTTTGAATTCTTCTCAGCACACATCAGATGCTTTATCTTAGTGCTGTTGCGTGGGGGTTAGAACGATAAACTTTGAAGTCTATTAATAGTCACTTGCAGATATTTTATGTTGCTCCGCTTCTGTTTTGCCATCATAATCTCATGAAGACACACCCTTATGCAGATTGAATGGTATCATATATAAATATATATATATGAAAGTTTGGTACAGTACCCAGTATGTGGTGAGCACTTTAATGAGTCAAGTTAATATTCTTAGGAGTAGGTGTGTTAGGAACCAGACAGCTCAGCATTCATATTTCCTTACTGATATATGCTGAGACTTCCAGCAAGTTATTTCACGTTTTTGAGCCTCTGTTTCCTTATCTGTAAAATGGAGGTAAGCTCTGTAGGTTGTTTTAGAGTTAGATGTTTTTCATTTTTCATTTGACACATTTTTATTAAGCATCTGTTACATGCACTGTTCTAAGTACTGGGGATACAGCAGTGAACAAGACAGACAAGGTTCCAGCTCTCTCAGAGCCTGTATTCTTCTGGGACAGGGATTATTAAACTTTTTTTTTCTTTAAAGAGCCAAAGAGTCAATATTTTAGGCCTTGTGAGCCCTATGGTCTACGTTGCAGTTGTTCAGCTCTGCTTTTGTAGTGAGAAGGGAGCCGTAGACTATAGGTAGGTGAATGGGGGTGGCTGTGTTCCAATAATATTTAATTTATAAAAATAGGTGGCTGGCCTGTGGGCCATGGTTGGCTCACTCGTGCTCTAAATAAACAAATAAACAAAATTATGAAGGAAAAATGAGATAATGAGATAAAGTAGCTTCCCTGCCAGATTCTCTAGATAGAGAGGTCAGGGAAGGCCTCTTGAAGTGGGTGATGTTTGAGCTGAGAGCTGAGTGGTGGGAAGAGCGGTCTGCGCGCAGGGCATTGCTGTGACTGGCCTTGTGTGACGAGCTGCCAGAGGCTAGGCTGGCTGACACCTGGGGGGCGAGGGGCGGGGGGAGGATGAGCTTTAGTGCTTAATATAATTTGTGTACATAAGCTCCTTGGCTCAGTGTTAATATTCACTATCCCCTAAGTGGCAGAAGATGTTCAATAAGCACTTCTGGAGCTGAAGGTAGCTGTGCAGGTGTGTAGTAACAGAAATGTATGTGGCTCTGCATGTGGAGTTGGGCAACTCAAATTCAAGTCCTAGCGTTGCTGGTAAATCTGTGACTTTGATTTTTAGTCTCATTAAGTCACCGTGTCTCCATCCATAAAATAAAAGAAGTAAATGAAGGCCCCTTCCATTATAATTTTATGACTTAAGAGCAGATTTTATTTTGATTCTTGGCCTAGTGCTTTGGATCTTTCGCTCTTCACCCTTTGAAATTAGCTAGTTTTAAATGTAGCTGGAATGAGTGTGCTGTGGATATATGCTCATAAGCATGCTATAATAATGATAGTAAGAGCTGTGTGCCAGGCACTTAGCGAAGTAGGAATGGCAGCTGTCTGAGGAGGACATTATTTTTATCTTTCTCTGTCAGTGACTAGTAAGTTGTTCCTGTGGATATTTCTCTTCTTCCATCCACTCAACCCCCCGCCTCTCCCCAGTCATCAGTTTAACTGATGGTTACTGTTTTTCTAACTTAAGGGTAGACTCTTGATACAACTTTGAAGTGGTATTCTGTACATGAGGATAAAACAATAAAACGAAGGTTAATTACTCCTCTCCCAGCTGGGCTGAGGCTCCTTAATGAAGACCTTAAATAAACATTCTGAGGGACTTCCCTGGTGGCGCAGTGGTTAAGACTCTGCGCTCCCAGCGCAGGGGGCCTGGCTTCCATCCCTTCTCAGGGAACTATATCCCACATGCATGCCACAACTAAGAGTTCGCATGCCACAACTAAGGAGCTGGCGAGCTGCAGCAGGCAAGCGGAAACTAACACCTGGTGCAACCAAATGAATGAATGAATGAATGAGTAAATAAATAAAAAAGAAAAGCCTTTAAAATAAATAAATAAATAGAACATTTTGACCCCAGCAGTCCTGTCTGAAGAGCTGGTGGCTGTAAGCTGTCAATACAATGCATGTACATGCCACTACGTGTAAATGACAAATGTTTTTTTTATTTTAGTGAGCTTTTATCTAAAATTTTATCGTAATGTTATGAAAAGTGTTACATTTCTGCAGGTTTTACAGCATTTTGGTGGAGTACAAGGAGATATTGAGGTATTCTTGTACCTTGGAAACTGTTTATATAAATAGATAAGAATTTCCTTTGAGAAAATTTTTTCTGTATTTCAAACTTTTGCTCAAACTTGTGGAATCATTTTGCTGTGGTAAATCTTAAGTGAGAAGGATATTTGTTGCACTAAGTAGGTGGGCCATCCATTAAGAAACAGACTTAAGAGGATCAGTTTCACGTGTCTTTAAGGGATGTGTTTCTCCCCACTCCAGGGTGGTTTCTGTTCTGGCACGGTGAATGGCAAGCCTCTCTGGAAGAACGTCTCTGTGAACTTCCCGAAGAATGGCTGGGCCGCGATTGGAACTCACTCCTTTGAATTTGCACAGTTTGACAACTTTCGTGTGGAAGCCATACACTAATACAGAGTGCCATAGAACACTCTCTGGATTTTCTTTTTTTGGTTTTGGTTCAGAGCCATTTCTGGTTTTAATGGATCAATATAGGAGCCTTTTGGAAGCTACAAATATGAAGAGTAAATGAGAAAAATATATTTTTGCTTGATCATCTTGAAGATTTTTTTTTTTTAGAATTCCAAGGGGAAACAGATGAATCTTTAATATGACCTGATACGTCCCGTAGATAGGACACGAGGTACGTTGGTCCCATCCTGCAGAGTGGTTTGGGTGTTCAGACCTCGAAGCCTTGTGTTAATGCTGAGGTAGCTCTCATCATCTTACTTGCACGTGATCATGCAGATGGGAAGGACTTGATCATCACTGTGATGTATCTATTCATGCTGACTGTGTATCTAGTGAGCTGGTGTCCTCGTCGTGGGTAATGCTGCCGTAACAGGAAGCTGAAGAACACTGGAAATACTGCTTTTTTTTGTTGTTGTTGTTGTTCGTATTACCTTTATTTTATTTTTATTTAAAAAAAAATTTTTTTTAACATCTTTATTGGAGTATAATTGCTTTACAATGGTGTGTTAGTTTCTGCTTTATAACAAAGTGAATCAGTTATACATATACATATATCCCCATATCTCTTCCCTCTTGCATCTCCCTCCTTCCCACCCTCCCTATCCCACCCCTCTAGGTGGTCACAAAGCACCGAGCTGATCTCCCTATGCTATGCAGCTGCTTCCCACTAGCTATCTATTTTACGTTTAGTAATGTATATATGTCCATGCCACTCTCTCACTTTGTCCCAGCTTACCCTTCCCTCTCCCCGTATCCTCAAGTCCATTCTCTAGTAGGTCTGCGTCTTTATTCCCGTCTTGCCCCTAGGTTCTTCATGACCATTTTTTTTTTTTTTTAGATTCCATATATATGTGTTAGCATACAGTATTTGTTTTTCTCTTTCTGACTTACTTCATTCTGTATGACAGGCTCTAGGTCCATCCACCTCACTACAAATAACTCAATTTTGTTCCTTTTTATGGCTGAGTAATATTCCATTGTATATATGTGCCACATCTTCTTTATCCATTCATCTGTCGATGGACACTTAGGTGGCTTCCATGTCCTGGCTATTGTAAATAGAGCTGCAGTGAACATTGTGGTACATGACTCTTTTTGAATTATGGTTTTCACAGGGTATATGCCCAGTAGTGGGATTGCTGGGTGGTATGGTAGTTCTATTTTTAGTTTTTTAAGGACCCTCCATACTGTTCTCCATAGTGGCTGCACCAATTTACATTCCCACCAACGGTGCAAGAGGGTTCCCTTTTCTCCACACCCTCTCCAGCATTTATTGTTTGTAGATTTTTTGATGATGGCCATTCTGACTGGTGTGAGGTGATACTTCATTGTAGTTTTGATTTGCATTTTCTAATGATTAATGATGTTGAGCATTCTTTCATGTGTTTGTTGGCAATCTGTATATCTTCTTTGGAGAAATGTCTATTTAGGTCTTCTGCCCATTTTTGAATTGAGTTGTTTGTTTTTTTGATATTGAGCTGCATGAGCTGCTTGTAAATTTTGGAGATTAATCCTTTGTCAGTTGCTTCATTTACAAATATTTTCTCCCATTCTGAGGGTTGTCTTTTCATCTTGTTTATGGTTTCGGTTGCTGTGCAAAAGCTTTGAAGTTTCATTAGGTCCCATTTGTTTATTTTTGTTTCAATTTCCATTTCTCTAGGAGGTGGGTCAAAAAGGATCTGGCTGTGATGTATGTCATAGAGTGTTCTGCCTATGTTTTCCTCTAAGAGTTTGATAGTGTCTTGGCCTTACATTGAGGTCTTTAATCCATTTTGAGTTTTTTTTTGTGTATGGTGTTAGGGAGTGTTCTAATTTCTTTCATTTACATGTAGCTGTCCAGTTTTCCCAGCACCACTTATGAAGAGGCTGTCTTTTCTCCATTGTATATTCTTGCCTCCTTTATGAAAGATAAGGTGACCATATGTGTGTGGGTTTATCTCTGGGCTTTCTATCCTGTTCCATTGATCTGTATTTCTGTTTTTGTGCCAGTACCATACTGTCTTGATTACTGTAGCTTTGTAGTATAGTCTGAAGTCGGGGCGCCTGATTCTTCCATCTCTGTTTTTCTTTCTCAAGACTGCTTTGGCTATTCGGGATCTTTGTGTTTCCATACAAATTGTGAAATTTGGAAATTCTGCTTTTTGAAAACCACTTCAACATGTTATGCTTACACTCTAAAAAGTATTTTTTCTTTTCCTTTTTAAGATGATGCTTTTGAATTATAGATATAAGGAGTGGGATGTTTTGAAAAATGCCCCATTAATAAACTACCTCTAAAGCTATTTCTACAGTAATAAATATTAGCAGATTAATTGGGTTATCTGCATTTTTAAATTCTCTTGGGTCTGACTTTTAGTCTCGTGACCCTTATAACTCTCTGTGATCATTTTCCCAGGTGACTGGAAGGAGGAAGAAAACCCTATATAGCCAATGCTGTGAGTGGGTCCAAAGGTAAAATTGTAGCAATTTTGTGTTTCATTTCATTGTGCCTTTCATGGTCTGTCTTCTCTTGTGGCACTGGTGACAAACTAAAATAACTAATGAATACTTTTATCTCCTTGTGCCTGGAAGAAAAGGAACACCTATCTAGTTTATAGAATTGGATCATCCTCTAATATTTTGTGTGGTTAGAAGCATTTCTTTTGTTAAAGTACAAATATATTTAAGTATAGGTGAGCATATTTCTCATGCAGTATAATTTATATCTAATCATTAGTGTACCTCCTAGAAGCAAATCAATTATTCATGTGGATAAAGTAAATTCTGGAAATTTTTATAATGAAAGTTTAAAACTATTGAACTGATTCTACAATTTTGGAATTTGTAGTGATTTAATGTAGGCTAAACTGACATGAAGTTTTGTATTACTATTGGAGACAAGAAGGTAAATATTAGAGTAAATCAGATTACAGAGAAAATTTTAAAATTAAAACCAAGTCTCAGTGATTTCCAGTTTAGGTCCCTACATATTTTTTAAAATTAACTTTATTGAGGTATAACTTACATACAATAAAATGTTCCCATTTTAAGTTTACAGTTCAATGAGTCTTGATAAGTGGATACAACCAAGATATTGAACATTTCCATCACTCCAGAAAGTTCTCTTGTATACCTGTGCAGTCATTTCCCCTCATCCCCACCCCGATCCCAGGCAACCATCAATCTGATTTCTATTACTGTTGATAAGTTTTCTTTGTTCCAAAACATTATAAAAGTGGCATCATACACTTTGTACCCTTTTTTGAATGGTTTCTTTTACTCAGCATAAAGTGTTTGAGATTTGTTTATGTGCTGTGTATATCAAAGGTTTGCTCCTAATTTCAAAGAGTATTCCATTGAAGGGGTATACCACAGTTTGTCCCCCCAATTTTTGGTATTACAGATAAAGCTGTTGTGAACATTTGTGTACAAGTCTTTGTGTGGACATATGTTTTCACTTTTTCTGGGTAAATACCAAGGAGTGAAATTGCTTGATCTTTTTGGAAAGTGTATGTTTAACTTTATAGGAAACTATCAAACTGTTTTCCAAAATAATTGTATGATTTTACACTCCCATTAGAAATGTTTGAGAGTTTCCGTTGCTCTGCATTCTTGACAGTGCTTCCTATGGTTATTCTTTTTAATTTTAACCCTTTCTTGTGAGTTTGTAGTAGGTGCATTAGCTGCTAGGCATCTTTTCAAGGACTTATTTCTCATTCATATATTTTTTTGGTGAAATGTTTGTTCAAGTCTTTTTCTTTTTTTTTTGTTCAAATCTTTTGCTCATTTAAAAAATGTGGTTCTCTGTCTTATTACTGAGTTGTAAGAGCTCTTTATACATTCCAGGTGCAATTTTTCTTTTAAATCAGATATGTATTTTGTCAGTTTTCTCCAAGTCTATATCTTTTGAAGAGTACAAAATTTTAATTTGGAAGTCCAATTTATCATGTTTTCCTTTCATGGTAGGTGTTTTTTTTGGTGTCCTAAGAAATCTTTGTATGCCCCAAGTTCACAAGGATTTTCTCTTTTGTCTTCTAGAAGTGTAATATATTTAGCTTTTACATTCAGGTCTGTGATCCACTTTGCATTATTTTTGTACACGATGAGAGGTGAGGATTGAGGTTCAGTTTTTTCCTATATGGATATTCAGTTTTTCCAGCATCATTTGTTGAAAAGACCTTTCTTGGCCAAAAATCAATTGACCATATATGTGTACAACCAATAATAAACTCTCTATTCTGTTCTACTGATCTGTGTGTCTATCCTTAGGCAAATACCACATTGTCTTCATTACTGTAGCTTTATAGTAAATTTTGAACTCAGTTTAAATCCCCCAACTTTGTTCTTCAGAATTGTTTTGGATAATTTAGGTCCTTTACACTTCCATAAATTTTAGACTCATTTCTGCAAAGGCCTTTTTGGAATTTTGATTGGGATCACACTGAAAGTACAGATGGGGAGAATGGATATCTTAATAATATTGACCCTTCAATCCGTGAGCATGTTCCATCTCCATGTTTTTAGGCTTTCTATAATATCTCTCAGCAATTTATGTAGTTTTCAGTGTACAGGTCTTATACATATTTTATTAGATTTATCCTTAAATCTTTTATTTTTTGATGCTATTGTAAATGGTGTTTTCTCATTTTATTTTTCAGTTCTTTGTTTTGCATACATCGAAATACAGTCGATTTTCTTTTGTCAACCTGCAGTCCTACTGCATTTCTAAATTCACTTATTTTAGTAGCATTTAAAAAAAAATCCTTAGAATTTTCTACATATACAATAATATCATCTGTGAATACAGATAGTTTTACTTCTTCCTTTCTGAAACATATAGGTGTTGTTTCGGGGGGCTCTGAGGAGCCCAGTCCTTTATGTCTCAGTGCAGAAAGAATTCAGTGAGAGGCAAAGTGATAGATAAGAAGTGGTTTATTAGAACAGGACGCTTTTGAGGCTTACAAGTGGGCGGGCAAGAGGGTGCTGTGCCCGAGAACTTGGTGGGCTACAGCTTTATAATCAAAGGAAAATTGGGGAGGGGAAAAGACCACTTTCTTCTTCATTCTTGAGTAGACGTCATGCTTTCACCATCAGCTTCTCCTCCAGGTTGGGCAGGGGAGTTTTTTTGTCCTTACATGGTCAAGCCAGGACTGTAAAAATTATTTCAGGCCTCTGTACAATGAGCACCTTTCCATAGATTACTGTTTTTATGTGTGCAGAGAGCATGTCCTAGGGATCATTAACTTACTGAGCTCACTGGGCAAGATGTGGGTCTCATGCCACCATTGTTTTATTGTTTTGGGGCAGGTCTCGTGCTTTTGTTGCATGGTTTTGCTGCTAGGCAGGCCTGCTTGGTTTTGTGGTTAAGTAAACCTGCTTTCTTGAGTGATCATTAACTTACAGGGGCCCCCCCATACTTTTTTTTTTTTTTTTTTTTACTTACAATACCCTAATGGGATTAACTATTTAATTACCTAGTTTGTCCCTTTACTCTGTCCCTATCATTTCCAGTATGTCTGCTTTATTTCTGATGTTCTTGTCTTATTGCACTGGTTAGGACTTCCAGTACAAGGCAGGGAAGAAGTGGTAAGACCAGATGTCCTCGCCTTGTTCCTGATCTTAGGAGAAAAGTGTCTTTTGTCATTGAGTGTGATGTTAGCTGTAGAGTTTCTTTTTTGTAGATTCCCTTTATCTAAGGAAAGTTACCTTCTATTTACAGTGTGCTGAGAATTTTATTATGAATAGAGATTTAATTTATTAATTGCTTTTCCTATACCTAATAACATAGTTATATGATTTTTCTCCTTTATTTTATTATGGTGGCACGTCACATGTTTGATCTTTACGTATTAAAACAACTTTGCATTCCTGAGATATAGCATGACCAACTGGGGTTTATTACCCTGTTTATATAGTAGTGAATTTGATTTCTGGGTATTTGGTTAAGGGTTTTTGTGTCTATGTGTATGTGGAATATTGGTCTAGTTTTTTGTTTTTTTCGTATAATGTCTTTGTCTGGTTTTGGTAACAGGATGATCAGCTTTATAAAATCAGTTGGGAAGTGTTCCCTCCTCTTCTTTATTTTTTGAAAGAGTTTGTGAGTTTCTTAAATCTTAGATGGAATCCATCAGTTGTATCGGTCAGGGTCCAGTCAGGAGGCAGAAGCTACACTAGGAAAAACTTAACGTAAAGAGTTACTAACTAGTAACAGGATTAACTACTAAGGGGTAAAGAGACCCCAAAGGAATACAGAAATGTCAGACGTAGAGACCAGCCACTTCCTTGACTGGGGCAAAGTGCTCAAGGCAGGAGCACATTTGGAAGAGGGCTTCCTTGCAAGGCCGGGATTCAGATCTCATTGGAGGCGGTACGGCTGTGGCACTGTGGATGGCATAGGAGTTTGCTGGGATGGTGAGCACTGGGTCTGGCAAGCAGGAAACTGCCTTCCAGGCTGTATTTGAGACTCATTGGGAAACTGCCTCCCGGGATGCTGCTGAAACTCTCTAGCAAGTTACCTTTTGTGGTGCTGGTGAAACTTTCTGGGAAAACTCTTGGAGTGTTGGTGAAAATCACTGGAGGGTAAGTACTGGCTGTCCCAGCCCTCACTGGAAGGGGTGCATCACAGGGTGTCCCCAGGGCTGCTATTAGCCCCACACCACAGGAGCAGGAAGAAGAAAGCACATGGTCTCCAGGATGAAAGCTCCTTTCCTCTGAATGTCCCTGCGGTACCCTCCTTGCTCTCTGGCAAAAGAGAAGTGTTTACACGCCCCAGCTCCAGTGTCACAAAGCAGGTCAAAGAAGAGGAGTTGGGGCTGAGAATCTCTAACAGAAACAGGGTTCTCCAATTTTTAAATTTCTTATGTCAGTTTTGGCAATTTATGTTTTTCAAGGAATTTGTCCATTTTATACAAATTGTCTATTGGCATAAACTGGTTTACAGTATTTCCTTTTTATTGTCTGTAAGACTTTCCTGATATGGCCACTTTGTGCATTTTCTCTTTTTATATTTATTAGTATAGTTAGAGTTTTGTAAATTTTATTTATCTTTCAAAGAACCAGATTTTGGTTTCTTAGATTTTTTTCCTTAGGTTTCTTTATTTTCTATTTTATTGATTGCTGCTTGTACCTTTGTTATTTATTTTCTTTAACTTACTTTGGGTTTAATTTTCTCTTTTTCTCTTTTTCTAGCGTCTTAAGATGTCAGCTTAGATTTTTGATTTTGGATCTTCTTTTTCTTCGATATAGGCATTTAATACTAAAATTTTCTCTAACCACTAATGTAACTGGATCTCCCATATCTTGATATGTTATGTTTTTATTTTCATTCAGTTCAAAATGTTTTCTAATTTCCCTTGTGTTTTTTGACCTTTGTGTTAATTAATTAGAAGCATGGTGGTTAATTTCCAATTATTTGAGGATGTTTTAGATTTCTTTTTTATTATTGATATTTAACTTCATTATGTTAGAGAATATGCTTTGGTCAGAGAATATTCTGTTTGATTTCAATTATTTAAAATATATATCAACTTGTTTTATGACCCAATTTATCTTAGTTGATGTTCCCTTGAAAAAGAATACAGATTCTGCAGTGTATAACTCTAATGTTTTAAAATATTAAGTCATGTTGGTTGATAGTATTGTTTAAGAAGTCTACGTCCTTATTGATTTTCTGTCCACTTGTTCTATAAATTATTGAGAGGGGAGTGTTAAAGTCTCTGAATACAATTGTGTTTTCTATTTCTCCTTTCAGCTCTGACAGTTTGATTCTTTTGGAGCTTTTAGAGCTTTGTCAGGGCAGATCCAGAGTAGCCTTTACTCCAGGTCTGGAGTAGCCCTGTTCTTAAAGCGTGGAATTCTCTGGGAGTTGAATGAGTTCACCACTATACAGCTCCACTATAGTTCAGATCTTGAGGATCTCCCAGCTCTGTGAGAATTTTAATGGTTGTTCAGCTACTAGGTCCTTTGTAACTATTCTCTCCCTGGTGATGCTTTGCCTGGCCCATGGAGATTCACACTATGAATACATAGCTTAGCCTAGAGCCAAAGATGCAAATGGACCCCTCTGCAGATTTCTGGACCTCATTCTGCGTAGCTTCCTTCTCTCAGGTGCTCTGCACTGCAAATTTCAGGTGTCTCAGCCTCCTTCAACTCTGAACCTTATCTCCACAGCTCTGTAAGACTCCGCCCCCATACTCTGTATTTCCCCTCTGTGTACTAGAATCTGATAAATTCCTCCACGTAGAAATAGGGGATCACAGGGCTTGCCTCATTTATTTCCCTTCTTTCAGGGATCACAGTCCTGGGATGTGTTGTCTACTTTCTGAAACAGTCGGTTACAGCGGAAGGATTGGTCCATTTCTAGTTACTATTCTTTCATGGCTGAAAATGGAACTCTCCATTCGTTTAATTTAATATTTAGCTTTCATGGTCTTTTCCAAAATCTTTTAACACTAATAATATGAACCACATGTCATTATAACTTTGACGCTGTTTCAGGTGGCAGCTTGATCTTCTCAAGTAGCTTTTAACCCTTTGGGTGAGGAATGTCTCATGCTTCTGCATTCCCTGTATTGGTGCACAGTATTAATAGGTGCTCAGCAAGGACTTGATTTCTGGTCAGGTTTGATTTGATACACTGTGTTTATATATGGGTACTGGGAACCATGAATTGTATTTATTAAAGCAGACAAACCAAGCCTCTAGATGAAAACACTTTGTAAATGGCTAAAGTTACTTCACATACTGTCTTAGCTATTTGGCTGCTAGAACAAAACACCACACACTGGGTGGCTTATAAACAACAAACATTTATTTCTTACAGCTCTGGAGGCTGCGAAGTCCAAGATCCAGGCACCAGCATGCTCCCCTTCTGGTGAGGGCTCCCCTTCTGGCTCATAGCGGCTCTTCACTGAGTCCTCATGCAGTGGAAGGGGCTAGGGATCTCTCTGGAGCCCTTTTATGAAAGTAATAATCCCTTACCCTCATGACCTAATCACCTCCCAAATGCCCCACATCCCAATACCATCATATTGGGCATTAGGATTTCAACATATGAATTTGAGGGAGACATAAACATTCAGATCACAGCAGACACCTAAAAGTCACACTTGGAGGAGCGCCGCGATAACGGTATTGAACGTGAGTCCTAAGGTCTGGGTTCAACGCCTGCTCTCTTACTCATTGGCTGATTGAATCTCTTAAGCCTTCTGGGCTGAAGCTGCTGTTTCTATAAGCAGAGAAGCGAGGCTGCTTGCTGAGACTCCTTCCAGCTGTTGCTCTGTAATTCTGTGGCTTGTAAATCTGCGTTTCTTTATTTAATTCAAATCTTGCTTACCTGAAGAGGTAATTTTTTTTCCAAATCAGTACGGTTTGCTATGCATTGTTTCCTATAGTGCAGGTGACCATACAATGCCTTGTACGTTTTCACTCCAGCAAAATGGCTTCCTCGAGTGAAATCATTTTGCAAATGGTATTTTACTTCATTCTAAAGTAATATAGATAAGCTTTGTGGCAGATGCCATTCTTCGAGATATGTGACCTGCTTAAAAAAGACTAGTTTATCATTCTCACAGGACTATTAGTAATATTTCAAACTATCATGGCGTCCAAACATTGTGGTAAGTTAGGCTAGAGTCAAGCGGTAATCAAGAGGCATGATTTAGAAGCCCCAGTTTTGCTCATAGGTGGATTCTTTCTAACACTTGATTTTTCTCTTATCTTGATATTTTTCTTTCACTTGAAAGAAATACTTGTTTTCTCTGTATGTCGGAAGTATTATAATTTGACTTTATTATTCTGAAAATAGCCTTTTTGCTTTATTCTAGCCCATGGATAGTTTGAAGCTGTTTTAAAACACGTTCTCCTCCTCCTCCTCCTTCTTCTCCTTCTTTTTCTCCTCCTCTTCCTCCTCATCATCATCACGTCATCATCATCCTCCTTCTCCTCCCCCTCCTCCTCCTTCTTCCTCAGCCCCCTCCTCCTCCCTCTTCTCCTTCCTCTTCCTTCTCCTCCTCCTTCTCCCTCCTTTTCCACCTTCTTTTTCCTTCCTTCTCTCTTCCTCCCTCTTTCCTTCCTTCTCCAAAAAAATTGAACTTGATGCTCCATATACTTGATAATTGTTACTCAACTGGAAAAAAATGCAGACACTTTGAGGAATTGTGGGGATTGTTGGGCGAGAAGCTTGAAGTGATTTTATTCCAACAGGATATCTATAATTTTCACATTCACTGAGGGAGGGAAGCATGAAATTCAGCGATTTGAAGATTATACTGGAAAGACAGTTTATTACTTTCTGCATCTGTTTAACAGATTGCACTGATTAATGTTTTTGAATTGTGTGGTAGGTATTGAACACAATGTGGGGAGTGTTTTTAAGCCCGTGTTAAAGATTGATATGCAAGGTGGTATCATGTGCTTTGGGAATCAGTGTGGACTTTGGCATTTACGATATTGCTGCAGTGGATTTACTGCTCTGTTTGATAACAAACAGGCTGTCAGCCAATCAATTGCAAGACCCTACTAGACATAGGCAGAGGATACAATTTCCCTTAAAGTACGTAAATGATAGTAAACTTACCCGTGTATGGCTCTTCAGTGTGGGGGACACTATGGCATCCTCCCAGGTGGGGTTGCACACTTTCTGGCCCTGAAGGCTCATAAGATTTCTCAGCTGTTTGTGATACTGTCTAACAGGGGTGGGAATATGGTCAGATTGTTTACAAATGGGATTCAGGGTATCTCTACCCTCTTGTCTCTTTCCAATTGCTCTGGAGACTAGAGGTGTGCCTGGCTACTCCTTCTGTGTACCTGGTAACAACCCCAGGATCATCTGAGAATTTCCTGCAAGACTGGGTAAGTTGAAGATCAGTTTCTCAGGTATAGCCTCCCCCGGCCAGTCCAGGCCACAGAGCCTCCCAAAGTCTCTTCCTGCATACCCTCTGTGACAGATTTACATAAACTGTGATTACCTTCGCAAATAATTAAGGTTTGCAAAGAAAATTACCTAAGATGCTAGAATGTTTAATTTTATGTGTCAACTTGGCTAAGCCATGATACCCAGATACTTGGTCAAGTATTATTCTAGATGTTTCTGTGAAGGTATTTTTTAGATGAGACGAACATTTAAATGAGTAGACTTTTAGTGAAGCAGATTACCCTCCATAACGTGCATGAGCCTCATGCAGTCAGCTGAAGGCCTTAATTTAAAAAAAGACTGAACTTCCTTGAAGAAGAGGGAAATCTGCCAGTGGATGGCTTTTGGACTCAAACTGCAACTCTTCCCTGGGTCTCCAGCCTGCTGGCCTACTCGGCAGATTTTGGACTTGCCAAGCCTTCCCAGTTGTGCGAGCCAATTCCTTAAAATAGATCTCTCTCTCTAGATGTATACATCATGGTGGTCCTGTTTCTCTGGAGAGCTCTAATACAGATGCCTTTATCATAGACGTGCATTTTGGCATTCTTAAATGGAAGTAGATAAAATCTTCCATTTGGAGTACTGCATTACATTTTCTAATAAAAATGTAACTTAAGACACAAGGGTTTTTGGCTATTTTTTATAGAGGATAGAAGAGTGCATGGGAAACCTTCAATGATCATAAACATTTGTGAATGAA
This sequence comes from Eschrichtius robustus, assembly GCF_028021215.1. Taxonomy (NCBI): domain Eukaryota; kingdom Metazoa; phylum Chordata; class Mammalia; order Artiodactyla; family Eschrichtiidae; genus Eschrichtius; species Eschrichtius robustus. Next base: position 15,957,756 of record NC_090824.1, read on the forward strand.
AGTCGAATGAAAAGCCTACAATTAACTCTGTGATGACATTTCCCTCCCCTAGCAGTATAAGGGGTGTAAGAACCATTTACCTAATCCTCTAAAGAGAGTGCATATGGCTTGTTGGCTTATGGTGATGTTTAAGTAAAAAGCTTGCTAAAAATAATTGACTTTTGAAAATTACTCTTTTGCATGCTTCAGTAGCATTTTTCTTCCCATATATGCTTCTTGTTGACTGCTCTTCCTGAGGGGAAAAAGGGCCTGGCCCTTCCCATTTGAGAAGATGTACTGGAAAGACCAATGGACATGTCATTGACTGGAATTTAGTAACATTCTAGCCAGAGTCACCAGAGAGGCTGGGAATTAAGGTCTTTTAGCTGTGCACGTTGACACTCCAAATAAATTTGGGTTCAGTTGCCCAGGAGAAAGGGCAAGTGAATATTGGGGCCAACAGCTACCAGCCTCTGCCACCTGGTGCTGATCTCAATCTGTGGAAAAGCATTTTGCCTAGTGATTTTCAGTACTGCTATATTAAATCTGGCAGACCTGAATCATCATTGTTTTTAGGGAAAAACAAAAGCCACATACACACACTTAAAATTACTGGAAAATGTTGGAGCTGGCAGGGACCTTAGAGTCTGGCACATTATCTTCATTTGGCGGAGGAAGAAACTAAAGCACAGAGACGCGAAGTGACTTAAAAGTTATAATGCACTGCGAAGACTTCTTGGAAGCAGGAAGTTGGTTGTCTCAGCCTATACCTATACCCACCCCCCGCCCCAAACCCTGTCATTTCAAGTTTAATCCAAGTCAGAAAGCTATCCAGCCCTTCAGGGCTGCATTTGTTTCTTTCCATGAAACTTAACTCTACAAATACCTGCCATCTGGGAATAAGCAAGCCCAAGTAAAAAGCTGCAAATTCTTGCTGTACCGCTCACACCATTTATTTTTAGCAGCGAAAGGATCATTCCCACTCTTAGCATCTTGAAATAATAAAAGTCGGCATCTATTGAGAATTAGTTTGTAAGCTCCATGGAAGCAGGGATCAAGTTTGATTTTCCTCATCACTCTATCCGTTGTGCCTAGCCCAGTCTGTGATGCGTACTACAGAACACAACAAATAAATAGCTGTTGGATGAGTGGACGTAGTGTTTACGAGGCGGCAGGCACTGTGTGAAGCATTTTTCATGAGTTATCTCATTCCATCTTCATAACTATCCCATGAGGTAGGTAATATTTAAAACTAAAATTTGAAAACGTGCCCAAGGATACAAACATAGTGAGTGTTAGGACCTGGATTACTCTGTCTGACTCCATCCTGAAATACTAGGGAGGCTGGAGGTTTCGGGGTTGCCATTGATTATCATATGAAATGTATAAAACTACTGTTAGCTTAAATATGGGGAATTTTTAAAGCCTGACTAGCTGACATGTTATCCAGCACTAAAGATAAGTTACTGAGCCTTAAAAAATAATGGAAGAATAAAATAGGAAAAGACTGACCTGCTGGGTTAGCTAAAGATGGTTGGGTATTTGGGGAGGAAAAGAATGAGGTTGAATGGAGAATAATTGTGCAATAAAGTTTCTACCTTATCTTGTTTGAGAGTCAAGGGACTTTCTTCTGAACCGTACGTTCCGTTTGAAAATGCCATCCTGTGGCGTATCACTTCTAGATCATAGATGAGAGACATTGAAATCTTATTTCCAGGGTTTATTCCCATGATGCTAAACCTTTCAGAGGAAATGGTGCCTTTGCGCAGACGCAGAGGAGAGCAGTGAGCCCCAAGAACTGACTCTGGTTTCTATGCCTCAGGCACTGCTCTTCCACCTTGTTGGGACAGAAGTTTTCGATTTTTGTGTATGGGAGTTTTTATTTTCCCCCTGAGGCATTACTAATGCCAGAAGTCTGTGTTAGGTGGTGACGATGAGATCCTGTTTCTCAGACTCCTACAGCGAGACCTAAGCCACTGTGTCTGGAACAGAACCCCTTAAGCTGATCCACGGGACTGACTTGATCTAGGGCTCAAGTCTTTGAGTGGATGTGGGTTGGAGACCATGATGCCACATTCCTTTAAAGGTTTTATTTTTTCCCTCCCTCCATATTTCTAGAGCCTGGTTGTTCTCGACCATGGGTGCACATAGAATCATCTGAGGAGACCTAAAATATGGATGCCCAGGTTCCACCCCTAAGGGTCTGGTTTAATTAGTTTGGAGAGAGGTCCAGGCCCTGGCATTTATTTTAAAAGCATCCCAGGTGATTCTGATGTGTAATCGGCGTTGAGAGTCATTTCTGTAGGCTCCTGCCCCAGTGACCATTGTTTTTCTTTGCCTTTCTTCCCTTCCTGTGTCCTGGCTCATGTAGCGGCATTGGGCGGCATTGGTAAGGACTGTTAAAGACTGTGCATTTGATTGGGGTGCGGAGGACAGGGCACGGAAGGCTTCTATGAAATCACAGAGTGAGGTATATATAACAGTGGACTATTTTTCTTTTTAATTAAAACTTAATGAATAAACCTAAGGAAAGAAAGAATTAAAACTAAACAAATGCGAACTAGAAAATTTTTATGGCTTTTCTGTAACCAGTAAATCTGAGCACAGATTATCTTCTAACAAGTGGAAAAAATAGGCTAAATGAATGCTTTTGTAAGAAATGGCCTTAATAAAACTGACTCAAGATGAATTGAAAAGAAAAAAGAAAGCGATCAATTATCATGGAAGAAATTGAGCCATTTGCTGTAAAACATCAGACACAAAGTGTCCGCTTGGATAATTTTAAAATATTGAGGACCAGATGGTTCCAAGGCTGTTTAAAAGGGTTCTAGAACAGAGAAAAAGAAGTAAAGCTTCTGAATTATCTTTCTGAAGCAAGCACACCATTGGTATAAAATAATGGGTGAGGGTAGCTCTTAAAAACAGTTAGTTAAGGGATATATATGTATATGTGTAGCTGATTCACATTTTTATAAAGCAGAAACTAACACACCATTGTAAAGCAATTATACTCCAATAAATATGTTTAAAACAAAACAAAACAGTTAAACAATTTAATCTTTCCTAAGAACATTGATATAAAATTCCCAAATAAAGCTTAAGCAAATAAAGCATAGCAATGCATAAAAGGTTAGCACCGTGGCCTAGAGAGGTTCATTTTAACAAATCAAAGATGGATCAATAGGGGAAATCTGCTAAAGTAATTGTCTATTTTGATGGATAAAGAAGAGGGAAAAGTATGGTGATTTCAATAGATGTGGCAAAGGCATTTGATAAAAGTCAATATATATTCTGGATAAACAAAACAGTAAAATAGTAATAGATCATATTAGGGAAATTTCAATAGGTTTTCATTATGCTTGATGGTGAAACACTAGAACCAGTTTTTAAAGTTAGAAATAGATGGGATGCCCACAGCAATAACCACTATGATTTAACAGATGTGACAACAAGTTTAGAGCACCAAGTGAACAATGCTTTCTATGTTCCAGGCAAATCATTGAATTCTCCCAACACCTTGCAAGGGAAATGCTACTATTCACATTTTACTGATGAGAAAATAAAAGCACAGAGAAGTAACTTGCCCAAAGTCACACTGCCAGGAAGTGATAGAACTAGGACTGGACTTTGTGCCTACATTGCCCCTTTAGGAACAAAATTCTTGATAATAGGAGACTTGAATAAATGGAGATTGGAAGATAATTTTGTAAGGATGACATTCCCTTTAAATTTATTAATGAATTAAGCAATTCTCTGATTGTAATTCCGGTAAGATTTTCTTCACTTGAAAAAACAATTCTAAAGTTCCTCTAGGGAAATAGATATTCAAGAATAGCCAGAAAAGATTTGTAAAGAAGTATAATGAGAAAGAACTTAAAGTTGTAGTCATGCAGTGAGCATGATAATGGCCCAGGAATAAACAAATAGGGGATGTAGAACAAGGGTCAGTAATCTAAGACTAGCAGGCCAAATACAGCCACGCCCATCCATTTACATATAATCTATGGCAACTTTCATGGTACAAAGGCAGAGCTGACTGCGATGAAGAGTGGCCCCTGCTTGCCGCAACTAGAGAAAGCCCTCGCACAGAAACGAAGACCCAACGCAGCCAAAAATAAATAAATAAAAATTAAAAAGAAAAAAAAGAAAAAAAAAAGGCAGAGCTGAGTAGTTGCAACAGAGACCATTTGAGCAGTCCAAAAAATATTTACTGTCTGTTCCTTTACAGAAAAAATTTGCCAACCCTTGTGATAGAATGAAGTCTGCATTCAAGTGTCTATAGATGACATTTAAAAACCACCAGGATTATTTGATTACAGCAGTTCTCATAGTTCTTGTGCCCCTCTCTCCTCCAATACACACATACAAATTGCAAAGAGTAAGTAATAATTGTACTGAAAGAAAATATAGCATTTATCAACTTGCCATGGAAAAACTTTTTCCAGGGATGCCATAAATGAAGATAAAGAGTTTTAAAATATGACTACAAACAAAATATTGTTTAAATGGCAAGGGAACAGCAGAAACAGTATTGTAAGATAAATGGCAAACTTGAAAAAATATTTTAAGACATGTTTAGCATGGTTTAACATTTATTGGTTCAGTTGCAGATTGTAGAACCCACTCTAGCTTGTTAAGCAGGAAGGGATTTAACACAAGGAATTAAGCGGTTCCTGAATTGTTGGGAGGGCAGAAGGAGGAGATCTCAGAGCTGGCCTGCCAGGGCAACTGCTGCTCTGGTTCACGCAGGAAGCTGCTGTCTCCTGCCATGGTCACTGGATCCCAGGATCACCGTTGTGAGCCAAAGATCAAGAAGCTTTAGCCAGCACTGTTGACTCACAAGCCCTATGGAGCCCAGTGACCCCAGAGCAACAAACTTGAATGCCACATGTGCCTGGTGTGCCGACTCAATTTCTCAAGTTTCCTGCCAGCATGTCCCAGGGGTAGAACAATAGCACATTTGCAATCTTAGCTGCAAGGGGGTCTGGAAAGTGTGGTTTTCAGCTCTCCTGGAACAGGAGGAGGTTAGGGTAGGTGCTGAAGGAGCCAATCTACTGCCCATATTGATGCCCCCTGGCACGTACACAGTGAGACCTGTGAGAAGTTAACCAGGAAAAGATAAGGGTGCTAATTTAAAACAACAGGCAAAGGAAAAGACATGTAACTCAAAAGAAGAAAACCAGGAGGTCAATAGAAATGAAAAGCTGTCAACCTTATTACAGTCAAAAACTGCAACTGAAATTACCAATGACAAAATTGGTATCGGCCAGGATGTGGGCGGAAGAGGCACCCTCATTCCACTGTAAGGTCAGAAAACCTTTGTAAAAGGCAGGTCAATCCCCTGATTTAGCAATCCTGCTTTGAGGAGTCTCTGCCAAAGAAGGAAATCATCTCATGAAGGTAACAGGAGGCATATCCAAGCATCAGAGTACTGCTATCAGAGTGTTGCTTTCAGTTGCAAAATATTGCAAACTAAATGCCCATCAAACGGGGACTGAGGAAATAAATGGCAGTGCATTTACGCCACAAAATAGCCGTTGAAAAAGAGGGGCATTCTCAGGGACAGTGTCATGTGGCAATTAAGTGCACAGGCTTTGGAACTAGAGAGCCTGGGTTTGAACCCCTATTCTACCACTTACTAGCTTTGAGATCTTGGAATGTACTCAGTTTTGCCATTTGGAAAATAGAGATAATAACAGCAAAGTAGACATAATAGATAACCTTCTTGGCTGGGGTTTTATGAGAATTAAATGAGTTAATACAATGTCTCCTTTTGAGCTCTCAGTGAATATTAGATGTTATTATGTTTGTTGCTCAAGATCAATGACCATCGCATGACATTTCAAGTGATAAATTAAGGTTTCAAAAGATCAAGTACATTATGATCCATTTTATGTAAAAAGCAGTGTACACGTGAGCCCACACACATTAAATAATAGAGGCAACAAGAGAATTTTCCAGAGTATGTTCACAACATTAACAGAAGTCCTCTTTGAATGGGATTTCTGGTGATTTTACTTAGTTGGCACTGTCTTGTATTTGTGTATGTGTGTTTATAATGTACCATGTAGCGTTTCAAACAGAACCCCAAGGTCCCTGAGGAGAAACTGGGAGTGTCAGCCATGAACACGCTGGACAACAGCAGGGAGCCAGGGTCTCATAGCAGGAGTCAGGCACCAGCTCAAATCACCATGGCAACCACAATGGAAAGTTAAAAAAAGTAGTTTTGCAGGAAGAAAGCGCCTCTCTTTATCATTAGTGACATAAAAATAAGAAGTTATATTTTTACTATTTTTGACAGCAACCTTCTTTCCTCCATCACTGAAGCCTCAAAGCAAGAATTCCAGTCCTTTGGCCATAGGTGCAGACAAATAATGAATAATTTGACATATAAGCTCTTTTCATAAACAGTGCTCTTTGGCAGATTTTTCCTGTTCTGATGATCTGTGGACTCTAGAGATTACTGTTCAGTACACGTGTTGGAAATGAGACATCCAAACGAGTGGTACTCTCTTCAGAACAGAATCAGCAAATCTTCGAGTTACTTGGAAGGTGCTTCGGAGGCTAGATGAGAGGAGAACCCCCGCTTCGCAGCTCTGACCTGTGATGGTTTAGCTTCTGCCTGACCCCTCTAATGATAGGTGTCCCTACTTGCCTGGAGATGTCTTCATTGTAGGAAAGTTACAATCATTAGAAATTAGTTGTTTTGAGCCCCAAATCTGCCTTTCTAGAACTGCCACCAATTGTTTCTAATTCTAGGTCAGAATCAACTCCCAGACAGTGTAATTCTTGTCCCACTCCAAAGCTTTTCAAATACAGAAAGGTGGCTGGCATGGACCATTTTGGATAATGGTATCCATTTATTGTCTGTGGAGGGGATTTCCAGGGTCCTCAGGTCTTGGGCATGTGAAGGTGAAGCAGACACCCCCTTATAGTCTTGTTTGAAAAGCTGATGTATTGTCTCCTCCGCTCATCTCCTCCTGACATTTCCCTCTTGATCTAGCTATGCTTAAAAAGTCAGGACAAAAAAAAAAAAAAAGTCAGGACATATGCTATGCCTCTGAGAAGGTTTCTTGGTTCTCTCAGGAGCTGCCAGCCTCTGCTGTGGCGCCTTCCCCTATGGCGAGGGGGTTTGTTGTTGGATCCATTTCCCCCCTAAGGCTCACAGTCACTCAAGGTGGTGGTGGTGGGGTGCCGTCCATCTTTGATTCCCAAGTGCCCATCCGACTCTGGGACTCGATAACTGTGGAATGTTCGGTGTGGCTGGCACTGAGAACAGGGAGACAAGCCCCCATGTCTGGTGCCCCTGCTGGTGCCACCTAAGGTGACATTCCTGTTCTGTTGGTTGTTAGTGAGTGTGTGGTTGAGCTGCTGACAGATGAGTTGTCACCAGCTGAGATGTCACTGAGCTTTGAGGGCTCCAACCAGGGAACCAGGGGGTCCTCCCTTGGGCTTTTCCCATCTTTTCAGTGTGATATATTTGAATTCTGATGCTCTCACCCATTTGGTCTTGAGCTGTTAAAATAGTGTAACAGCCTGGTGTTGGCCGTGGAGTGCAATCATCTCTCCCTAGAATTGCCCACAAAGCCCCACGGCTGACACCCAATGATGCTAAGGACCCCATGTTCCATATTCAGAGAACTGCTAGCACGTGGACCCAGCCCCTCTCTGCAGGGCTTTCCAAGAGAACACCAGCTGGAGAAGTGACCTTATCCTGTCACCCTAACCCTCTCCTTGTGGAGAGGGGCTGGGGGCAAGGAAGAGGCAGCCTCTTGATGTGTATATGTGTGTGAGCATTATTGGTGAAGAGAGACTATTCCTTTTGCTCTCTGTCCCAAAATAAGGGGTAGGAGGCTCCCAAATCCAAAGAAGGAGTCTAAACCATCCCGTCTCCCACTAGTGTGGGAACTAGTGGTCTCCTCCGCCTGGGCTCCCAGGCTGCTGGGCTGTGCAGGTGGACTTCCCAGAGACAGCTCCGCTGAAGCTGCCTGCACAACCTCTGTGGGCCTGGCAGGGACATCCTTTGTTCTAGGACATGCCCCAGAAGGGGTGGCTGGCTGCCTCTCTCAGATCTCCCTGAGAGAGAGTACCTACTGGAGATGGGTCCCTGCAGCCTCCTCTGGGGTGCCTCTGGGGGTGCTGAGGGAGCCGGGATAAGGACAGACCCAGCAGGACTTCCTGGGGGGAGAGGCCCTGAGGACTACTCTCCCTCACAAGCATCCACAAATGTGCTCCTGAGAGTCCGTTTTGAAGCCCCATCCCCTGGAGACGACTGATGTCTAGCCAGGCTTTGACAGAGAAACAGGGGCCACCAACTGAGAGGGGCTGGTCCTCGGCCCCAGGCAGCTCTCTGTCCTCCTGTTCCAACACCACAGCAGTAGGAAACAGAAAAGAGACAGAGAGAGTGGGGGGGACCCACAGGGCAGAGGGTCTAGGCTGCCTTGCAGAGAGGGCTTTGAATCAAGTATGAGTCTGAAGAGTTAAAATGAAGATTGAGTCTTCAGGAACTGGAACTCTATTGTTCTAATAATTGAAAGTGACCAAAAAGTGATGGAATGGGCTGAGATATTATTACAATCCCCTTCTCCAGCAGGGAGATATTTGCAGAGCAGATTCTTTTGGGGCAGGGAAGTTACTGGAGAAAATAAGTCCATTCCATGTTCGTATCACCACTGAGTGGGACCACCAGAGAATCGGCTTCTTTGGATATATTTATAAAACAGCTAATGAATCCATGGAACTGTACTGTCATGGTCATGGAGGCTGCTGGGAGGCTGGATCATCTTCCCATGTTTAGCAAGTCCCCTAGAAGTCACCCGGTCTGGTGAATGAGGTTGGGAAGAGAAGATCTCTCCTTACTGTATGGGTGTGGTGTCATGATTGTGTGGAATGGGCCTTGGGGGCCTGCAAAGGGTGGGGTCCTTTTCCGGATCAAAGGAAGGAGATTGATTAGGAATGTAAGATGGAGTTACCCAGCCAATTAGCTATGAATAAGGCACGTTCCTTAGACCAGACAATCACAGTGGGTCGGATGAAATTAGGAGTGTGGAGAAGTTGCAGAATCCATTCTTTCTTGTTTCTTCATTTCTTACTCCCTTCCTCCCTTCCTCTCCATCTCTCTCTCTTTCTTTCCTTCCTCCTTCCTTCCTCCCTTCCATCCTTCCTCCCTCCCTCCCTCCCTCCTTTCCTTCCTTCCTTCCTTCCTCCCTTCCCTTCCTCCCTCCCTCCCTCCTTTCCTTCCTTCCTTCCTTTCTTCCTTCCTTTCTCCCTCCCTTCCTCCCTCCCTCCCTCCTTTCCTTCCTTCCTCCCTCCCTCCCTCCCTCCCTTCCTTCCTTTCTTTCTCCCTCTCTCCCTTCCTCCCATCCTTCCTTCTTTTCTTCCTCCCTCTCTCCCTCCCTTTCTTCCTACCTCCCTCCCTCCCTTCCTCCCTCCCTCCCTCCCTTCCTTTCTTCCTCCCTCCTTCCCTCCCTTTCTTCCTACCTCCCTCCCTTCCTTCCTTTCTTCCTCCCTCCTTCCCTCCCTTCCTTCCTCCCTTCCTCCCTCCCTTCCTTCCTACCTCCCTCTCTTTCTTTCATTGTGTTTCCCTCCCTGTGCTTCTCCTTCGTAGAATTTACAAGCACATAAACATTTGTTTAATTTCTGTTTTTTGTCTGCCTTCTCCACTAGACCACAAGCTTCCAAAAACACAGCCATGTCTGTTGGGCTCATTATTCTATCTCTGTTACCCGCCCAATAATGGGCATATGGCAGGCACACAATCAATATATACTGAATGAATAAATACATGAATACTCGATGGTGATCATTAAAATAATAACCTTTAAATTGCTAATTTTATTATAAGCTAAATGTCCTGGTCTCAAAAGTGTGATCCAAAATAAGGTCATGTTTTCCTTTTCAAGTACCCACACTGTAATGTTCTGCACTGTCTAAGCCATAGGCGTCCCCTCCCCAGGGGAATTCTGGGAGTTGTGTGAGGGGCTGTCTGTCAATATATTTATGGTCTGTGTAAATGGTCAGACCATAAATATTTTAGGCTTTGCAGGCCATGGGTCTCTGGGTACAACTCTCAACTCTGCTGTTTCTGTACTAAAGCGTCCATAGATAAAATATAAATGAGTGGACACGACTGTCTCCAACAGAACTTTATTTATGAAACAGATGGTTGGCCTGGGTGTTGTAGTTTGTTGATTCCTGTTCTAGACAATAAAACAGATATTTAACATGGCGGGTATGACAAAGTGCTAAGAATAAAAACAAGACATGGTGGACAGCAGAGGACAGACTGTGCAGGAAGTTATGCTGAGTGAGATTGGAAATCCTTGGAAGATTTAAACAGGGAAATGGTCTGCTCTGACTCCCAGGTCCAGTGGAGCACATTGCAGAAAGGGTGGAAACTTGGAGACCAGTAGGAAGGTTATTGTGATGGTCCAGATGCAGAGGGGTGGAGGTTGGTACCGGGATGGGAGTGATGAGGTGGTAACAAGCGGTTGCATTCTAGATAGACTTAGAAGTTGACCAATAGGCTTTGCTGATGGTCTAAATAAGGGAAGTTCAAGGATGACTCTGAGATTTTAGTCTGAGCAGTTGGAAGAATGGTTTTTCCATCTACTGAGATGAATAAGAGGGGAGGAGTTATGGGTTTTGGTCAGAAGACCAAGAGTTCTGTTTGGGACATGTTAAGTTTGAGATGCCTGTCAGACACCCAAATAAAGCTGCTGAGCAGGCAGGTGGATAGATGAGTCGGGGATAAAGGGGAGAGTTATCAGCATGTGGATGGTCCTTGCAGCGTGGATGAGATCAGCTAAAGAGTGAGAATTGTGTGGAAGAGAGGTCCAAGGATTGAGCCCTGGGCTGTTCTGAGTTTGGAGGTCAGGAAGAGGAGAGCAGGGAGAGGAGAAGTCAGCCAAGGAGGCTGAGGGGTGGGGGTGGGGGTGGGGTGGGGGGAGGGCAGTGTGATAGCAGAAAGGCAAGGGAGAGCCGGCTCAGGGCGGGGAACATGAACGGCATGCCCGATGCTGCTGGTGGGGCTACCGGGATGCAGGCTGAGAACATCTGCTTCTTAAGCCCTGCACCCGGGGCTTCCTGTGATTAGATGCTGGAGCTCAGCTGGAGAGCTCTTTGCATTGCCTCTTGGACTCTGCATTTCATGTCCCCCTGTGGTTCTGGCTGCTGCTTTCAGCAAACTCCCAGGCCATCACTCTTCCCTGATCCTTTTATTGCCTCACCAGTTGCATTTTCTTTGCAACTTGGCAGGGAAATCGTACCTCCCAAATTGCTCATAATCCTTGGCTAAGCTGACTCCTTTTGTACTGAAAAAAGGAAGCCAGCAGAGCCAGAGAATGATTTCTGGAACAAAGAGGAACATTTTCTAACAAAAATACAAGCACATCATATACCCTCCACCCCCTTTCCCTATGCCCTGGGGCAGGATGAACTCTCCTGGCCAAGAGAGCAGCTTTCCCCTTACAGGGTGAAAACGCAGCTCCCCTGAGGGCTGTGGGAAGCATCCTCAGTTTCCCACGGAGGCAGGAGCAACAGGAATGGTCTTTTCTGAGCCTGTGATTGTGTGCACAGAGCAAATGTGGGGTGAGAGGGAGGGTGGACAGAGGTGAGAGAGAAGGGCCCGGGGGCGCGAGGAGGCCGGCGAGAGGAGAAATACCGAGGGAGAAACCCTGAAACTGGAGGCAGCAGGCTTTTTGTGTATCATCTTGAGTATCTGTGACCGAGAACTGGCCCCATGTTTAAGGTCGTGGATCCAGGGAGTTGGTCCCCTCCTTCCTCTCTCCTTTTTCCATCACAACAAAGATGACACCTGGCATTCTGGGCTCACATCTGCTCATGCTTTCTATTTTTTCCTACTCTGTTCTACTCGGGTGTCTGGCATGAGGGACTGAGGTTTGAAAGCGACACTCCAGCTGTCCCCTCCGTGCCCACTCCTCCTGAATTATCCTGAAATCCCTCCTGCTGGCATGATCCCCTCTGGTTCCCCCTAAGAAGAGTCTGGGGCAGGCTTCTGTTCTGACACGGAATCATGCACTTGGCACTCCACGCCCCCCAACAGTCTTCTTGGATTTTTTTTTTAATTTAATAAATGTAATTTGCAGGCATTAACCTAGGGAATTATTTCTGTGTAAACAGAGAAGAGTTTAGGTCTTTGGTCAGAGATGTAGAATTCACATGTGTTTGGGGACAACGTTTCTGACAATAGAACAGGAAAGGAAAAAAGCATAAGCTAGCTCACAGAAGATAATCACGTGTCTTCCTGTTTAAAACAATCTCTTCCGTTAAATTCAGTATTTCGGGCTATTCAATTTATATCCAATACACTTACTTTTGGCATACTTATGAAGAAGCGAATGTAACAGCTATGTGTTTCTTTGGCTGGCAAGTTAAAGAAACAAATGAAAATTGGAATTTTATCTTTTAAATCATTGAATAAACTATTACAGGGATGCTTTTTCCCCCCCCCCAAATTAATAAAACTAAACTGCTTTCTGGAGAGAAGATTATTTTTAAACCTAATGTATGAACATCCATCATCACAAGGTAATATTTTTAATAGTATGAGCATATTCTTAATTTATTTAAAAAATTTTATGCTGGTCATTTTGTTAGATTATTCTTATTTATGTTTCAATTCCTACTTTTAGAGAAACATCAAATATAATTTATATTCTTTACCAGATATTTCTAATACCTGAAGTCGTTTTTAAAAATTGAAATATAGTGACATATAATATATGTTAGCTTCAGGTGTACTACATAGTGATTTGACATTTGCATACATTATAAAATGATCACCATGATAAGTCTGGTAACCATCTGTCACCATACAAACTTATTACAACATTATTGAACTCATCTCTTATGCTGTATATTACATCCCTGTGACTTATTTATTATAAGCGGTTTGTACCTCTTTTTTTTTTAACATCTTAGTTGGAGTATAATTGCTTTAAAATGTTGTGTTAGTTGCTGCTGTATGACAAAGTGAATCAGCTATATGTATACATATATCCCCATATTTCCTCCCTCTTGCATCTCCCTCCCACCCTCCCTATACCACCCCTTTAGCTGGTCACAAAGCACTGAGCTGATCTCCCTGTGCTATGCGGCTGCTTCCCACTAGCTATAGGTTTTACATTTGGTAGTGTATATATATCAATGCTACTCTCTCACTTTGTCACAGCTTACACTTCCTCCTCCCTGTGTCCTCAAGTCCATTCTCTAGTAAGTCTGCGTCTTTATTCCCATCCTGCCCCTAGGTTCTTCATGACCATTTTTAAATTTTATTTAGATTCTATATATATGTGTTAGCATACGGTATTTGTTTTTCTCTTTCTGACTTACTTCACTCTGTATGACAGACTCTAGGTCCATCCACCTCACTACAAATAACTCAATTTCGTTTCTTTTTATGGCTGAGTAATATTCCATTGTATATATGTGCCACATCTTCTTTATCCATTTATCTGTCGATGGACACAGGTTGCTTCCACGTCCTGGCTATTGTAAATAGAGCTGCAATGAACATTGTGGTACATGACTTTTTTTGAATTATGGTTTTCTTGCGGTATATGCCCAGTAGTGGGATTGCTGGGTGGTATGGTAGTTCTATTTTTAGTTTTTTAAGGAACCTCCATACTGTTCTCTGTAGTGGCTGCACCAATTTACATTCCCACCAACGGTGCAAGAGGGTTCCCTTTTATCCACACCCTCTCCATCATTTACTGTTTGTAGATTTTTTGTTGATGGCCAGTCTGACCGGTGTGAGGTGATATCTCATTGTAGTTTTGATTTGCATTTCTCTAATGATTAATGATGTTGAGCATTCTTTCATGTGTTTGTTGGCAATCTGTATATGTTCTTTGGAGAAATGTCTATTTAGGTCTTCTGCCCATTTTTGGATTGGGTTGTTTATTTTTTTGATATTGAGCTGCATGAGTTGCTTGTAAATTTTGGAGATTAATCCTTTGTCAGTTGCTTCGTTTGCAAATATTTTCTCCCATTCTGAGGGTTTTCCTTTCATCTTGTTTATGGTTTCGATTGCTGTGCAAAAACTTTGAAGTTTCATTAGGTCCCATTTGTTTATTTTTGTTTTTATTTCCATTTCTCTAGGAGGTGGGTCAAAAAGGATCTTGCTGTGATGTATGTCATAGAGTGTTCTGCCTATTTTTTCCTGTAAGACTTTTATAGTATCTGGCCTTAAAAGTCTTTAATCCATTTTGCGTTTATTTTTGTGTATGGTGTTAGGGAGTCTTCTAATTTCATTCTTTTACATGTAGCTGTGCAGTTTTCCCAGCACCACTTATTGAAGAGGCTGTCTTTTCTCCATTGTACATTCTCGCCTCCATTGTCAAAGATAAGGTGACCATATGTGTGTGGGTTTATCTCTGGGCTTTCTACCCTGTTCCATTGATCTATATTTCTGTTTTTGTGCCAGTACCATTCTGTCTTGATTACTGTAGCTTTGTACTATAGTCTGAAGTCCAGGAGCCTGATTACTCCACCTCTGTTTTTCTTTCTCAAGATTGCTTTGGCTATTTGGGGTCTTTTGTGTTTCCATACAAATTGTGAAATTTTTTGTTCTAGTTCTGTGAAAAATGCCATTGGTAGTTTGATAGGGATTGCATTGAATCTGTAGATGGCTTTGGGTAGTATAGTCATTTTCACAATGTTGATTCTTCCAATCCAAGAACATGATATATCTCTCCATCTGTTTGTATCATCCTTAATTTCTTTCATCAGTGTCTTACAGTTTTCTGCATACAGGTCTTTTATCTCCGTAAGTAGGTTTATTCCTAGGTATTTTATTCTTTTTGTTGCAATGGTAAATGAGAGTATTTCCTTAATTTTACTTTCAGATATTTTCATCATTAGTGTATAGGAATGCAAGAGGTTTCTGTGCATTAATTTTGTTTCCTGCTACTTTACCAAATTCATTGATTAGCTCTAGTAGTTTTCTGGTAGCATCGTTAGGATTCTCTATGTATAGTATCATGTCATCTGCAAACAGTGACAGCATTACTTCTTCTTTTCTGATTTGGATTCCTTTTATTTCTTTTTCTTCTCAGATTGCTGTGGCTAAAATTTGCAAAACAATGTTGAATAATAGTGGTGAGAGTGGACAACCTTGTCTTGTTCCTGATCTTAGTGGAAATGGTTTCAATTTTTCACCATTGAGGATGATGTTAGCTGTAGGTTTGTCATATGTGGCCTTTATTGTGTAGATGTAAGTTCCCTCTATGCCTACTTTCTGGAGGGTTTTTATCATAAATTGATGTTGAATTTTGTCAAAAGCTTTTTCTGCATCTATTGAGATGATCATATCATTTTTATTCTTCAGTTTGTTAATATGGTGTATCATATTGATTGATTTGCATATATTGAAGAATCCTTGCATTCCTGGGATAAACCTCACTTGCTCGTGGTGTCTGATCCTTTTAATGTGCTGTTGGATTCTGTTTGCTAGTATTCTGTTGAGGATTTTTGCATCTATGTTCATCAGTGATATTGGCCTGTAGTTTTCTCTTTTTTTGTGACATCTTTGTCTGGTTTTGGTATCAGGGTGATGGTGGCCTCACAGAATGAGTTTGGGAGTGTTCCTCCCTCTGCTATATTTTAGAAAAGGTTGAGAAGGATAGGTGTTAGCTCTTCTCTAAATGTTTGATAGAAATTGCCTGTGAAGCCATCCGTTCCTGGGCTTTTGTTTGTTGGAAGATTTTTAATCACAGTTTCAATTTCAGTGCTTATGATTGGTCTGTTTATATTTTCTATTTCTTCCTGGTTCAATCTCAGAAAGTTGTGCTTTTCTAAGAATTTGTCCATTTCTTCCAGGTTGTTCATTTTATTGGCATATAGTTGCTTGTAGTTATCTCTCATGATCCTTTGTATTTCTGCAGTGTCATTTGTTACTTCTCCTTTTTCATTTCTAATTCTATTGATTTGAGTCTTCTCCCATTTTTTCTTAGTGAGTCTGGCTAATGGTTTATCATTTTGGTTTATCTTCTCAAAGAACCAACTTCTAGGGCTTCCCTGGTGGCGCAGTGGTTAAGAATCCACCTGTCAATGCAGGGGACACGGGTTTGAGCCCTGGTCTGGGAAGATCCCACATGCCGTGGAGCAACTAAACCTGTGTGCAACAACTACTGGGCATGTGCTCTAGACCGTGCAAGCCACAACTACTGAAGCTCGTGCTCCTAGAGCCTGTGCTCCACAACAGGAGAAGCCACCACAATGAGAAGCCCGCGCAGTGCAATGAAGAGTAGCCCTCGCTCGCCGCAACTAGAGAAAGGCCGTGCATAGCAACGAAGACTGAATGCAGCCAAAAATAAATAAATTAATTTAAAAAAAGAAGAAAGACAGATACTGCATGTTTCCATTAAAAAAAAAAAAAAAGAAACAGCTTTTAGTTTTATTGATCTTGGCTGTTGTTTCCTTCATTTCTTTTTCATTTATCTCTGATCTGATCTTTATGATTTCTTTCCTTCTGCTAACTTTGGGGTTTTTTTTTTTTTTTTTTCTTTCTCTAATTGCTTTAGGTGTAAGGTTAGGTTCTTTATTTGAGATTTTTCTTGTTTCTTGCAGTAGGGTTGTATTGCTATAAACTTTCCTCTTAGAACTGCTTTTCCTGCATCTCATAGGTTTTGGGTCGTCATGTTTTCATTGTCATTTGTTTCTAGTATTTTTTGATTTCCTCTTTGATTTCTTCAGTGATCTCTTGTTTATTTAGTAGTGTATTGTTTAGCCTCCATGTGTTTGTATTTTTTTACAGATCTTTTCCTGTAATTGATATCTAGTCTCATAGCATTGTGATCAGAAAAGATACTTGATACGATTTCAGTTTTCTTAAATTTACCAAGGCTTCATTTGTGACCCAAGATATGATGTATCCTGGAGAATGTTCCATGAGCACTTGAGAAGAAAGTGTATTCTGTTGTTTCTGGATGGAATATCCTATAAATATCAATTAAATCCATCTTGTTTAATATGTCATTTAAAGCCTGTGTTTATTTATTTTCATTTTGGACGATCTGTCTATTGGTGAAAGTGGTGTGTTAAGTTCCCCTACTATGATTGTGTTACTGTTGATTTCCCCTTTTATGGTTGTTAGCATTTGTCTTATATATTGAGGTGCTCCTATGTTGGGTGCATAAATATTTACAATTGTTTTATCTTCTTCTTGGATTGACCCCTTGATCATTATGTAGTGTCCTTCTTTGTCTCTTGTTATAGTCTTTATTTTAAAGTCATTTTTTCTGATATGAGAATTGCTACTCCAGCTTTCTTTTGATTTCCATTTGCATGGAATATCTTTTTCCATCCCCTAACTTTCAGTCTGTGTGTGTCCCTAGGTCTGAAGTGGGTCTCCTGTAGACAGCATATATATGGATCTTTTTTTTGTATGCATTCAGCCAGTCTATGTCTTTTGGTGGGAGCATTTAATCCATTTACATTTAAGGTAATTATCGATATGTATGTTCCTATTACTATTTTCTTAATTGTTTTGGGTTTGTTTTTGTAGGTCTTTTCTTTCCTTGTGTTTCCTGCCTAGAGAAGTTCCTTTAGCATTTGTTGTAAAGCTGGTTTGGTGGTGCTGAATTCTCTTAAATTTTGATTGTCTGTAAAGATTTTAATTTCTCCTTCAAATCTGAATGAGATCCTTACTGGGTAGAGTAATCTTGGTTGTAGGTTTTTCCCTTTCATCACTTTAAATATGTCCTGCCACTCCCTTCTGGCTTGCAGAGTTTCAGCTGAAAGATCAGCTGTTAACCTTATGGGGATTCCCTTGTATGTTATGTTGTTATTTCCTTGCTGCTTTTGTTTTTTCCTTGTATTTAATTTTTGATAGTTTGATTAATATATGTCTCAGTGTGTTTCTCTTTGGGTTTATCCTGTATGGTACTCTCTGTGCTTCCTGGACTTGATTGACTCTTTCCTTTCCCATGTTAAGGCAGTTTTTGACTATAATCTCTTCAAATATTTTCTCAGACCCTTTCTTTTTCTCTTCTTCTTCTGGGACCTCTATAATTCGAATGTTGGTGCATTTAACATTGTCCCAGATGTCTCTCAGACTGTCCCCAATTCTTTTCATTCTTTTGTCTTTATTCTGCTCTGCGGTTAGTTATTTCCACAATTTTTTCTTCCAGGTCAGTTTTCCGTTCTTCTGCCTCAGTTATTCTGCTATTGATTCCTTCTAGGGAGTTTTTAATTTCATTTATTGTATTGTTCATCACTGTTTGTTTGCTCTTTAGTTCTTCTAGGTCCTTGTTAAGCGCTTCTTGTATTTTCTCCATTCTATTTCCAAGATTTTGGATCATCTCTACTATCATTACTCTGAATTCTTTTTCAGGTAGACTGCCTATTTCCTCTTCATTTGTTTCATCTGGTGGGTTTTTACCTTGCTCCTTTATGTGTTGCATATTTCTCTGTCTTCTCATTTTTTTAACTTCTGTGTTTGTTGTCTCCTTTTCCCAGGCTGCAGGTTCATATTCCCCATTGTTTTTGATGTCTGCCTCCAATGGGTGAGGTTGGTTCAGTGGCTTGTGTAGGCTTCCTGGTGGAGGGGGCTGGTGCCTGTGTTCTGGTGGGTTTGGCTGGATCTTGTCTTTCTGGTGGGCAGGCCTGCTTCTGGTGGTGTGTTTTCGGGTGTCTGTGAACTTAGTATGATTTTAGGCAGCTTCTCTGCTAATGGGTGGGGTTGTGTTCTTGTCTTGCTAGTTGTTTGGCATGGGGCGTCCAGCACTGGAGCTTGCTGGCTGTTGGGTGAAGCTGGGTCTTAGCGTTCAGATGGAGATCTCTGGGAAAGCTCTCACCGATTGATATTACATGGGGCCAGGAGGTCTCTGGTGGTCCAATGTCCTGAGCTCAGCTCTCCCACCTCAGAGGCTCAGGCCTGACAGCAGGCCAGAGCACCAAGACCGTGTCAGCCACATGGCTCAGAAGAAAAGGGAGAAAAAAGGAAAGAAAAAAAATTATTAAAATGAAAAAATAAAATAAAAATTTAGAGCAACAAAGCCAATAACAAAATCCACCAGTGATAACAAGCGCTAAAAACTCTGCTAAGGTAAACATAAAAATCAGAAAGAAATCAGTCACAGACAGCAAACCCCAAGTCTACAGTTGCTCCCAAAGTCCACTGCCTCAATTTTGGGATGATTCATTGTCTATTCAGGTATTCCACAGATGCAGGTACATCAAGTTGATTGTGAGGATTTAATCTGCTGCTCCTGAGGCTGCACGGAGAAATTTCCCTTTTTCTTCTTTGTTTGCAGAGATCCTGGGGTTCAGCTTTGGATTTGGACCTGCCTCTGCATGTAGGTCACACTCAGGCATCTATTCCCACCCAGACAGGATGGGGTTAAAGCAGCAGCTGATTAGGGGGCTCTTGCTCATTCAGGCCTGGGGGGAGGATGGGGTACAGTAGTTATAACTGGAATGCAGGGCGAGCCTGTGGTGGCAGAGGCTGGCATGACATTGCAACAGCCTGAGTTGCACCGTGTGTTCTCCTGGGGAAGTTGTCTCTGGATCATGGGACCCTGGCAATGGTGTGCTGCACAGGCTCCTGGGGGGGCGTGGATAGTGACTTGTGCTTGGACACAGGATTCTTGGTGGCTGCAGCAGCAGCGTTAGCGTTTTATGCCCATCTGTGGTGTCTGAGCTAATAACCACGGCTTGTGCCTGTCTCTGGAGCTCGTTTAGGCAGTGCTCTGACTTCTGTGGGCACACAGGGGAGGAATCCCCTCTCCTCGTGCACCATGAAACAATGGTCTTTTGCCTCTTAGGCAGGTCCAGACTTTTTCCTGGACTCCCTCCCGGCTAGCTGTGGTGCACTAGCCCCCTTCAGGCTGTGTTCATGCAGCCAACCCTAGTCCTTTCCCTGGGATCTGACCTCCGAAGCCTGAGTCTCAGCTCCCAGCCCCTGCCCGTCCTGGCAGGTGAGTAGACAAGCCTCTTGGGCTGGTGAGTGCTGGTCGGCACTGATCCTCTGTGCGGGAATCTCTCCAATTTGCCCTCTGCACCCCTGTTGCTGCACTCTCCTCCATGGCTCTGAAGCTTCCCCCCTGCCCACCCCCCCATCTCCACCAGTGAAGGGGCTTCCTAGTGTGTGGCAACTTTTCCTCCTTCACAGCTCCCTCCCAGAGGTGCAGGTCCTGTCCCTATTCTTTTGTCTCTGTTTTTTCTTTTTTCTTTTGCCCTACCCAGGTACGTGGGGATTTTCTTGCCTTTTGGGAAGTCTGAGATCTTCTGCCAGCGTTCAGAAGGTGTTCTGTAGGAGTTGTTCCACATGTAGATGTATTTTTGATGTATTTGTGGGGAGGAAGGTGATCTCCACATCTTACTCCTCCACCATCTTGAAGGTCCCCCCAAGTTCCATATTTTTTTGATTATTTCAGCTTTGTAGTATAGTTTGATAGTTTGAAGTCAGGGAGTGTGACACCTCCAACTCTGTTCTTTCTAAAGCTTGCTTTGGCTATTTGGGTTATTTTGTGTTTCCATGAAATTTTAGAATTATTTGTTCTAGTTTTGTGAAAAATGCCCTTGATATTTTGATAGGGATTTCATGAATCTGTAGATTGCTTTGGGTATTATGGTCATTTTAACAATATTAATTCTTGCAATCCATGAACATGATATATGTTTTTATTTGTTTGCATCATCTTCAATTTCTTTTATCAATGTCTTATAGTTTTCAGAGTACAAGTCTTTTACCTCCTTGGTTAGATTTATTTCTAGGTATTTTATTCTTTTTGATGCAGTTGTAAATGGGATTATTTTCTTAATTTTTCTTTCTTCTTGGGTTACTGAACATCTGCCTTCTAGGCTTCAAATCTTGTGGTTGAGGGTTGACCAGCTGTCCCTGAATAGAACTGAGTGCCATGGAATCGATGGGGATTCTGGATGGTTTGGATCCCAAGCCAAGGAATATACAGGTAAACTCTTTGTGTTTAACACAACCTAGGCCAGCAAAGTCCTTTAGATTAGTGGGATACCCATAAAGATAGAATGGTTTTAAACTTAATTAATGATTCTTTGTGTTACTGGGCTTTAGCAAATCCAGAATATGGCTTTTGTTTATTGTCCTGGCTACCAGGACAAAGTAGGTCAGGGAGAAAATAGGCATGAAAAAAGTAGGGAAGAGAGAAGCATGTAGGGAAAGAATGTATTATTTTAACATCTGCTACTGGAAATATTCCCAGGAAGGGAGCTATTTTAGGAAAGTATCTTGAGAAGTCATCTGGGAATGAAGGTGGAAGCACTGAGGGTTTTTAGGAGTCAAGACAACCCAAGGAATTTCAAAAGTGTTGTGTATAGATAGCAGGACTTGGGGAGAAGGAGAAGGGAGGGTGAAGCTGGAGAGGGGGCCAGAGGCCAAAGAAGTATGAGGTGCTTCTATTCTGTTAGTCAGTGTTCTCCAGAGAAACAAAACCAACAGGGTATGGATGTATATGTATATGTACATGTACATGTATATGTAAATCTAGAAAGAGATTTATTATAAGGAATTGGCTCCCATAATTATGGAGGCTGAGAAATCCTATGATCTGCTCTTTGCGAGATGGAGTTTCCAGTCAAAGTCTGAAGGCCTGAGAACCAGGAGCACCAAAGACAGAAAACCAATGTCCCAGCTCAAACAGTCAGGCTGAGTGAATTCAACCTTTCTCCACTTTTTTGTTCTATGCAGGCCCTCAACAGATTGGATGATGCCCACCCACACCTGAGGAGGGCCATCTGCCTTAGTCCATCGATTCAAATGCTAATCTCTTTGAGAAACCTTCTCACAGACACACCCCAAGATAATGTTTAACTTGATATCTGGGCATCTTGTGACCTTGTCAGGGTGACACATACAGTTAACCATCATGGTACCCCTGTTGGTAAGGAGCTCGAAGGGATTTTATGCACAGAGATGACAAGTGCTCAACACCAAGGGGCTGCATGTTAGTAATGTAGCTCTCCCCCCTTCCCAATTTGTTGAAATCTTTGGTGAAGTATACTGTGCACCCAAGCGTATGCTTTTTCTATGTGGTGTGCTTGTGTGAGTGTATACGTGCATGTGTGTGCATGTGAATGCAGGCATGGTTGTGTGTATGCATGTATGATGTATGTAAGCATGTGTGTGTCTGAGAGAGAGAAATTGAGAGAGACAGAAAAAGAGAAAAGGTGGTTTGTGCAGATGCAGGAAACTGCGATGTCCCCGGGGAGGGCTGGTGCCGAGCAGAACAGGGATCAGATGAGGAGATAATCCAGAAATTTAGCAAATTCGGCAGAAGCAGGACTCTAAATCAGAGGCCATGGAAAGGCATGAATCCCCAGAAATCTTGTGGATGGTTGAAATGAAATGGGAGTTACAGCCACTCTTGTCTGGATTATCAGGGACATGGTGATGCCAGTGATGAATTCTCCATGTGTTATGGATTTTCCATTAACTTTTGGTAGAATATAAAGGCCTGAGGCTAAAAGATTGATAATCTGACCATAATTGCCCTCCACTCTCAACAAAGCAAATAATCTGGATTGTTCTTCTACCGTTTTATTCCTCTGTAGTTATCATCTTTATGACAACTTTCCGTCTCCTCATTTATCAAAGACACTTTAACCTAATTTTAGCAGACAAAATTGTTGGGGGTGAGGGTGTGATTTCTGTAGCGGCTTGGGATGCAGGGCCCTTTCAATACTTTTCGGGGGCCAAAAAGTATAATTCAATAACAGCAACTTGTTTTACTTGGAACGTCTAGGACACCAGTTGTGTAAGATGAATTATATTTTCCTGCAAGGTTCTGAGTGGCCAAATGACAAAACACGAGTACAGTGTTTTCTCGAAGACTTAAATGGCTTTGCAGATGTGAATTAGTCTAGAACATCACAGGCACTCTTTTCGTGTGGGTCACACTACCCCTTCCCTATTCCACTGTTGTAGACAGAATCATTAGTATGTGTCAGCCGCTGAACTTGAGTCATCAAATACTAATCAGATAAGAAATGGGTTAGCAAGGAATCATATAAACTGTATTTTCAGAGTGAAAATAAAAGCAGTGCACATTTAAAATTCACAGTGAAGCTACCACAGCTATTTAGGATGCAATAAAAGTCCATTTTAATAAGTATCACATAGTTTACCTGTAGCCCATTAACCGCGTTTCAGAGATAGGCAAAGTGAAAAGTGTAATCTGCTTTTAAGCATTTTCCACTAATATAAATTACCCAAATGAAGTATTTGGGCATGCTTGCTCTGCTAAACAAGGCAGAAAACTTTACCAAACTTTTATGTTAATACTCCATAGGTGCTAGGCCGCTTTAGCAATGAATTATGCAATATAAGTGACCGCCCCCTGCCCCCCATCGTTGGGTTTGGAAATCCAAACAGACCTCCCTCACCTCTGCCTTTTGTTCTCTGGTCTTGGGCACAACACTTCCCTTCTTTGGGCTGCAGGTTCCTCATGTGTGAAACTAGGTAAATTAATCCTGTAAGTATGGTTATCAGGTTAAATGAGATTATGCACGCATGGCATATACTAAGTACTCTGGAAATGAGAGCTATCATTACTATAAACTTGTAGTACGTGTATTTAATTCAACACTGTTATTTTTAGTGTTCTATTTATTTTAACCATCTAAGATGGAAATTTTAAATAAATTCTGCTCTTCGTGCTTGTTAGGTCAAATTTTATCTGTTATAAGAACACATTATAACAATGGAAAGGACATTTTAAAAATTTAAAATAATTCGCCGTAATACTTATATCCTAACAACAAAGCAATTTTCCTCTTTCTGGATTCCTTTGCCCATGTATAGGCACATTTTGACATCGTCATAATCAGTCTTCAAAGCATTATTCTATAGTTGGCAATTTTGTAAAATGTACTGTGTTTTTATGTGGCTTCATAATTGTAATTTTTAGTGGCCATGTTACATTCAGTTGAGGTTGTGGACCCTAATCTAATAGTCCCTGTTTTTAGTCATTTTGATTGCTTCTGGTTTTTATATACATGGCAGAGATGAGTATCTTCAGTCTAATGCTCTCCCAACTGAGCTATTTCGGCCACCTAAGATGAATATCCTTTGTAGAAGGAGTCAAGGGATTCTAGATTTGGAGAATTGAAAGAGCTGGGCAGAGGGCTTTGTAGCTGAGGCGTTTCAAGAGGGAAGACTGGGGCTCCTGAGTGCTTCAGGAGATGCAGCAGCAGTGGGGGTGGGCTTGGGGTTTCCAAAGGAGAACACCCCACTGGGCTGGCATACAAGGCTGCAGGTTATGGAGAGAGGCAGAGGGAACCTTAAGGTTGCCTTCTAGGTGGACCTACTCACTTCAGCAGAGAAGGAAAAGACCCAGGGAACAGGGGCAGAAGTTCCTTCCAGTAAGGAGGAGAGGGAGTCAGCATCTTGGAGGCAGCCTCTGCTTCTGCTACTTTCGAAGTGAGCTCTTTTAATCCTGTAAAGTACTATTTGCAGAAAGTAAGGCACAGAGAGGTGGCGTAAGTAGCCCAAGTCAAGAAGCTGACACCCTGGGTGGGTGTGTGTGTGTGTGTGTGTCCAGCTCCCGAGGCTTCCCCAAGCTGGGAGCTGCAGATCCTTAAGGGGCACCCATCTGAGTGCCTCTGGGAGTCCTGTGAACAGCCTTCGACCAGTAAAGGGCCAGTTCTGTATTACAATTAAAACCAAAAGCTCTCCTTTCCTGCTGAGTGAATGGGGACGCCGCAGAGCAAACAGAGACAAGATGGCCACCAGGGGCTCAGCAGTGGTTGGTCACATCCTCAGGAGTGTTGCCTTGGAGGGTGATGAATTTCAGAACAGAGCACCCCGGGGTGTGCGGGTAAAACAGTTCTTCCCTTGAGGACCTCTGCAAAGCCTGCAGGATCCATGGAGAATGGCCTTTTTAGCAGTTTGTGGTAAGGAAGCCACCTTAGCTGCCATTCCCAAGCGGAGACCAAGTCAACCAAAGCATTCTGATGGTCACCGTGTGAGACTTGCATTGCTCTAGTGCACAGGAGATATCATGAAAATGTATAGGTTAATTAAAATAATAAAAAGACAGCATATTTTGGCTTATCACTTTGGCAAATACATATATATATAAATATTTGTACATTATATATTATTTTATGTATAGCAGGCAATGTATAAATTAATACATTGTGTATGTTATGTATTTATTCGTATTACATGTTTATCTATTTATATATGTTTGTAATCCTGGCACAGTACTTGCTTTGTTCATAGGGCAGTAAAGCTCACCTATGTAGGTAGATGTACCTGAATGTGCTTTTGAGTGAGGAGTTACTTTCATCATCTAATGCCCCTGCCCTTTTGGCAGAAGGAGAAACTAAGGCTCGGAGAGAGGACTCCTTCAGGGTGCACAGCTGGGGAAGGAGCCCAGCTTCTCTGCTTTTTCATTCACGTCCTTCCTCCTCCGTGGTGTGACCTCAGTCCTGCAGCCATGCATGTAAAGGGGCTAAAGCAAAACATCTCTTTCCAAACAGTAGCACTTTTGTCACACAACAATGTTCATAAATGTCTCAGGACAACAACAAAAAGAAAAAAAAAAGAGGAAGCGATTGGCCAGAGTTTCCGTTTGAGGTCTAGCTCCTCAAAGACACGCCATGGAGCTCAACAAAAGGCAGGCGATTGCCCCTCTGATGGTGCTTCTTTCCAGGGGACATCCTCTCTCTTGTGAGAAGCGTCTCATTTTTAGACAAAAGCAGATAAACAGAAATTCTATTCTGACTCACCGAGTGTCACTGACATATTTGAAAATATCTTTCTACCAAGACAGGAGAAAGGGATAGTGTAAGAATTCTCTGAAATACACTCAAGGAAATCTATAAAGGAATTCCACAAATTAACCTCCTAAGGGAAAAGCGATGTCTGACACGAACCTTAGCACTTTAAATCCTTTCTTAACAATTTCCAGGAGATGGAAGAACAGCAGTTCTAAGGGATGTCCACTAGATGACAGCATGACTATGGTTAAAGTCTCAGTAGCTTTCTCTGGCACGGGAAAGGGCATTTATTACTCTGATCAGAGGTTGGAAGTCAAAGGTTTTATGGATACGAATATGCTGTTAAAATATTATAAACTAAACTATATATTTACATATATCTAATATATAATTCTTACTATTATTGTGTGAAGTATCATATTGGCTTTCTTACCATAATTCGTATTATCATTACTCAGATCCATGTGTGATTTAGGCAGGTTTAATGCTATGACTAAAAGTCCTTTGCTGGCTGCCACCACCCTTACTTGAATAATCCCAATGTTTGCCTTTGTTCTTCAAATGCTAATTTATTAAATGGCTTTAGTGTACATTAGCCACACCTCTGTGATCCTGCTAATTACTGGTCAATCCTGATTTTCACTCAGTTGTATGATAGTAGTCAATTGCTTCTTTTTCTACCACAATTTAATATTAACTATAGTCCGATTTTTGATATTTCGTGGATGCAATATGTTAAGTCATTATGTTTTCATTGAGTGCCAGGCCGTGTGAGCTGTTGGCAATGCAGACCAAGGTTTTCATGGTGGTTACACGCTAATGAAATATACCACGACACGTAGGTAAAGTACGTCCTTCAGTACTAAGTAAATTCTTTTTTACAAGTCCTTTTAAGATTTAGATACTTTCCCTGTTGATGATGGAAAGTTCTTTTGGAAAGAGCTGGGTGATGAGGAAAAGGATTTGGACCTGACAGCATCAGAGGTGGCTTTCCAAGTTTAAGGATTATTAGGAGAACACCGACACCAGACATGTTCTTTAGGGGCCAGGACTGTCCTGCAGCTGTCCGCTATTGTCACCATCTGTCATCTTTAGGAGACATCCACATGGACAAGGCAAAATGTTCGAAATATGTAGACAGTCTGGTGAATTTAGTTAGCTGAATAAATGAATACACACACAGACTGGTGACAAATAGAGCAAGTTGTGCTAGGCAAAATAATTCTTTCCTGTCTTAAAGCACTTGATAGTTGATAAAGCGTGTTCAGATGTATTACATGTGAGTTTAACAACACTATGTCCAGAAAATGCAGCAATCTGCCCCAGCTGCCAGTGAAGAAAGAATTCAGAAGTAGAAGGATAAAACATGTCAAATGCCCATCGGAGGTACCCCATCAACTGCTATTTTACTGTGGCTACTATTTACTAGGAGTCAGGTCATTGGTATCCAGGCACAGCAGTCTTACATCATGCTCCATCTGGTTCAAGACTTTAGGACTTGAGGTCTCCAGTGATTCTTTAAGTTCCAGCTTTGACTGTGTGTGTGCCTGATCTTCACATTCTGCTCCTGGGGTCTCTGTGTATCTGTTCCACTCGTGTTTTGGTGAGTCGTGAAGGAGGGGGCGTGCCTTGTCCAGCTGGGGTTGGCAGGACCTGAAACCAAACCAGCACTGTTACTGGGCAGAGGGTAAATTAAACAACAGGTTTTTCCAGAGAAGATGTATGGAAGGACTACCCTGCATGTGATTAGCCTGGAACAGGCTTTTCTTGCTGTGGCGAGTGGGACTTAAGAGCGATGCTTATTTATAACTCGGCGCAGCAGGAGGGCTCGGCGGTGCAGTGGCTATGAAAGAACATTGAAGTGTTAGAGGGAAAAGCTGTTCGCCATAACCTTATAAAACGGGCTTTCTGTTTCCAACAACAAAAACAAGCAAACAGAAAAAGAAATCTGCAAAAAAGTAAAAACAGCAAAATGATGGAGGGGTGTGAGTCAGTTCAGAGGAAAGGTGCCAGGGTTTCTAGGGGTTGAATTTTCCATAAACAAATATATTTAGAAAGTGGCAGTACCTTTTGACATTTGCTAAGTGAGTTCGATGATTGACTTTTCAATTGAGTTTCTGTAGCGAGCAAAGGAGTGGTGTGAGGAAAAAGCAATTTTCCCAATGGGAGTATAAAACCCTTCAGCCTAATGAAATGTTTTCTCTGGTTTAGAGATAACAACCCACTTTTGGATTTTATGCCTAATATTGATTCTTTGTGTATTTTTTATAGAGGCCTTGATGAAATTCAGTTAATTGTATTTTATTAGACTGAGAGATTGTCTTTTTTAATATTCTCCAATCCTCCTCACCCATGGTTCTTCCTACCTTCTCCTTTCTCCCTATCAATAGTTTAACTTTGATGGGTGGTTTGTGGAGGTTAAAAAAAAAAAAATCAAATTCTCCCTCTACCTTTTTGATCTGCTTCCTGTTTGCACAGTTGCAAAAGCGCTGAAAAAGCCAAGTTCCTTTAAGCAATAAGATGCTGAAATATGGTCATTAAATCCCGATGGGTTTTTCATTCTGCATCTCATAATTTTAAGGAGAACCACTTTCTGAGATGGTTGGATAAATGCAGAAAATGTAATAAGGGGGAAGTGAGGTCCCAAGGCAGCTTTTCAATCTGCAGGGTGCTGAGTTTATTTACAAACACCAGAAGAGCTCGTGAGTTATCAGGGTTGCCTTGCCAAACCATGGTGGCTCTGGAATACAATATGGCAGGTTTGGGGGAGTCAGCAGTTTGGGGGCTGGCGGCAGGGGCTGCGGTGTCTTCCATCTTTTTACGTCTCGGTGTTTTATCTAGAGAAAGAATTATCTTGAGAGAACTACTTTGCTGTTGGGCAATAAGATGACTTAGTTCTTGGCATATAGGGTCTTGTAAAAGAACTGGGCAAGAAGACTTAGTGGTTTATAGAAACTGTAATCTTTCTTGACTGATGGGGTGGGCATGGGAAGCAGAACTAAATTTAGAATTGCTCAAAAGATAAAAAGGTTCCGATTTATTTAAACCCAAAGAATAATGAAAATGAAAGGTAATAGAGAGACAGGATATTTTGGTGCAAAGAGTTCTGCCTTGGTATTTATAAATTTATTTATTTATTTTATTTTTGGCTGCATTGGGTCTTCGCTGCTGCGTGTGCACTTTCTCTAGATGCGGTGAGCGGGGGCTACTCTTCCTTGCGGTGCGCGGGCTTCTCATTGCGGTGGCTTCTCTTGTTGCAGAGCACAGGCCCTGGAGCGTGCAGGCTTCAGTCATTGTGGCACTCGGGCTCAGCAGTTGTGGCTCACGGGCTCTAGAGGGCAGGCTCAGTAGTTGTGGCACACGGGCTTAGTTGCTCTGCGGCATGTGGGATCTTCCCGGACCAGGGCTCGAACCCGTGTGCCCTGCATTGGCAGAAGGATTCTTAACCACTGCGTCACCAGGGAAGCCCCTGCCTTAGTATTTAGAAGCCTTGGATTTTAGTCCTGGTTTTGTGACAGAAGCCAAATGTCCTTAGGGAAATCACTTAACTTCTCTGAGCTTCAGTTTTCCTATCATATAAAAGGGTTTTCTGGGGGCTTCTTTGGGGCTGGATGAAGAACTCTACATGTGTTCTCTAATTTAACCATCTCAAGAACCTCATGAAGCAGGAACTATTATGATGATTTCTATTGCACGGATGAAGAAACCGAGGATTATCAAAGGTTAGTAACTTTCCTGAGTCAGTGGCTGGGGCAGGATTTGCACAGTCTAAGGCTGGTGTCTGAAACATACATACTACTATGGTAGAGCCATGCTAGAGACACAGTCCTTGCCTTGCTTACATGATTGTGGTATGATCAGATAAGTTTATACTGGTAAAAAGTGCCTATAAAATAAAAACTTATGCACACAAGTAAGTTGGTATTGTTTCCAGTTTCTTATTAAAAGCTTCCTTAATGCTGGCTGTGGAGAATGTGTCTCCCTTAGACTGTAGACTCAAGTGCCTTGAGGTTGTTCTGCACTGTGGGTGTGCTATTTTCCTAGGGCCTCTGAAACAAAGTACCACACTCTGGGTGGCTTAGAACAGTTCAGTTTTGTTGTCTCAGAGTTCAGGAGGCTGGAAGTTCAAAGTCAAGTTGTTGGCAGGGCCATGCTCCCTCTGAAGGCGTGAGGACTGTTCCAGGCATCTCTCCTAGCTTCTGGTAGCCTCAGGCGTTCCCCGGCTTGTAGATGGCTGTCTTCTCCCTATGTCTCTTCATATCATCTTCCCTCTGTGCACGTCTGTGGTCAAATTCCCCCTTTTATAAGGATACCAATCACTTTGGATTAGTGCCCACCCAAATGACCTCAATTTACCTGGGTCATCTGCAAAGACCTTATTTCTAATGAAGGTAACATTTACAGATACTGGGGATTAGGATTTCAACATTATTATTATTATTTTTTGAGGGTAGGGAGGCGGGGACACAATTCAAACCACAACAGTGAGAAAGCACAGGATGAAATCTGGAGTGAGGTACACCAGAGTTCAAATCCAGTCTCCATCGTTTACTAATGTGAGGTGACTGTGTTAGTTTCCTATTGCTGCTGTAACAAGTTACACACATGTAGTGGCTTAAAACAATACAGTTTTTCTATCTTAGAATTCTGGAGGTCAGAAGTCCAAAAGGGGTCCCAGTGGGCTAACATCAAGGTGTCAGCAGGGCTGTGTGCCTGCTGGAGATTCTGGCAGAGAATCCATTTCTTGCCTTTTCCAGCTTCTAGGGCCTGCCTGGACTCCTTGGCTCATGGCCCCTTCCTCCATCTTCAAAGCCAGCAATGTAACATCTTCAAATCCGCCTTTGAATTTGACTTTACCCTCTGCCTGCCTCTTCCATATTGTAAGTCTCCTTGTGATTCCATTGTGATTTCGAAGATCCTTGTGATTACCACCTGGATCATCTATCATCATCTCCCCATGTCAAGATCCTGAACTTAATCTCATCTGCAACATCTTTTTGCCATGTACCTTACTCACAGGTTCCAGGGATGAGGATGTGAACATCTCTGGGGAGAATTATTCTGCCTACCACAGTGACTATCCTAAGCCTCCTCTGTAACTCGGGAATCCTCCTGGATTTACTTCAGAGTATTATTGAGAAGGCTGAAGGAAGCCTTTCTTTTGATGTGCTCAGGCCAGCGCCCGGCAAAGAGCAGCGACTCCTTTCCTGTTAGCTGCTGACATTATTATCCTTTTCACCCATGTAATGGTTGAATGGAAAACTTTCTTTTTAAATTCTTTTAAGTAGAGGGGAAAGCTGTGCAAATATTTCTGATGTTTGTATGTATCCAAAACAAAGCATAGGCGTTCTGTTTTCTGAGCAATCAGTGAAGCTCCGTGTACCTAATGGTGTGTGTGTGTGGGGGGGCTTGAACATCATTTGTGTTGCCTACGTGTCAGTTTGTTCGGTTCACTATTCAGTCAAGTGGCAATTACTAGAGATTGTGCTTGGGAAAATAGCCAGTTTCACTTGGCGATCTTAATATAGTTAAATATTCCATTTTTAGGAATCTTAATGTTTAAGACATTTTAATGGCTGCTGTAACACTTATTCTATCACCTCCCAATTCCCAGCCTCAGTTTAAATCATTTTGGAGTGTTTAATGTGTCTTATATAAGCAGCCCAAAGCCATACCAATAGAAGGGAATAATAAAAATTACTGTTTTTTACAACTACAATAACAATATAACTAATTGAAGAATACTTTATCGTTTTACAAAAGGCTTTCTCATAGACTATCAAATAAATGACTGATTTGATGGTTACACAAGCCTTCTAGTGTCTAATGAGGAGAGTGATTGGGGCGCTGGCCTCAGAATGAGCTTTTTAATCCAACCGTTGCCCCTTAGGGACTCTGTGATCCCAGCCAAGTCACCTGGTCCTCTCTGAGCTTCAGTCTCCTCATCTGTCAAGTGAGGCAAACAGCACAACTTCCTCATGGGTTGTAGTGAGGATTCAATGAGAGAATACTCATAAAGCACTTGGTCCAGTGCCCAGTACATCTTTTTTTTTTTTTTTTTTTGAATTTGTATATAAATTTAATTTTTTGGCTTTTTTAATGACATACAGTTGACTTACTATATTATATTAGTTTCAGGTATACAACATAGTGATTAGATATTTTTATAGACTAGACTCAAAAAAAGGTGCTACAATATACTGACTATATACCCTGTACTGTACATTACATATTTTTTTTTCACACACTCACACTGTATTTTAGTTTTACAAGAGATAAGTAGACTGACACCAGGCATTGTACATGGATGACCACAACAAAAGCAACAATGATTGCAATTACCAAACATGAAACACACTCATACTATGTCATAATATTGACATTCAGTCCAGTAATCCTCCACTGTAACAGCTCCTTTACTTTGCAGTGAAAATCGATTTGTATATTCTTTGCCTCTGAGTCCTTGTGGAATTTTTTTTTTTAAATTCAGACAGAAAGTCACGAAAATTATACTCATCCTCATCAGTTCACTCAGTCCCATGTAATTAATTTTTTTTTTCATCTTGATCTTTTGTTAGCACTTTTATGAGTTCATCAGTTTTTCATTAGAGTTCTGAAAATGCTTATTCATTCAGTTCAGCAGTACAGTCAGTTACCAGAAACCTGTACTTGTCAGAGTCTTTTCCATGAATTTCTTGAAGATGAAAGCCTTTTATAGGAACATATATGCAAAAGCATCAGAGTACACCCAGAACTGTCTGTAAATGACAAAAGACTTAAAAATGACCACTGTTAAAGATTTGATGAAAGTTCATAATAATGCAGTTGACAAGAAAATTAGTTATTTCTGAGATATACATTTTAAAGTAATAACTAGGATTATTACTTATAACATTATACCAGAACATATGAGATTTTTAGAAATTTCATGTAATGCCTGAAACATTTATATTAACATATTTCCATACATATTTCCATACAAATACAAATATAAGATTTTTAGAAATTTCATGTAATGTCTGAAACCTTTATATTAACATATTTCCATACATATTTCCATACAAATACAAATATAAGATTTTTAGAAATTTCATGTAATGTCTGAAACATTTATATTAACATATTTCCATACAAATAACCCAATGAAAGTTTAGTATTAGTTGTTTTGTTTGTTGTTTTATACTGCAGGTTCTTATTAGGCATCAATTTTATACACATCAGTGTATACATGTCAATCCCAATCGCCCAATTCAGCACACCACCATCCCCACCCCACCGCAGTTTTCCCCCCTTGGTGTCCATATGTCCATTCTCTACATCTGTGTCTCAACTTCTGCCCTGCAAACTGGCTCATCTGTACCATTTTTCTAGGTTCCACATACATGCATTAATATACGATATTTGTTTTTCTCTTTCTGACTTACTTCACTCTGTATGACAGTCTCTAGATCCATCCACTTCTCAACAAATGACTCAATTTCGTTCCTTTTTATGGCTGAGTAATATTCCATTGTATATATGTACCACAACTTCTTTATCCATTCGTCTGTTGATGGGCATTTAGGTTGCTTCCATGACCTGGCTATTGTAAATAGTGCTGCAATGAACATTCGGGTGCATGTGTCTTTTTGAATTACGGTTTTCTCTGGGTATATGCCCAGTAGTGGGATTGCTGGGTCATATGGTAACTCTATTTTTAGTTTTTTAAGGAACCTCCATATTGTTCTCCATAGTGGCTGTATCAATTTACATTCCCACCAACAGTGCAAGAGGGTACCCTTTTCTCCACACCCTCTCCAGCATTTGTTGTTTGTTGATTTTCTGATGATGCCCATTCTAACAGGAGTGAGGTGATACCTCATTGTAGTTTTGATTTGCATTTCTCTAATAATTAGTGATGTTGAGCATCTTTTCATGTGCTTCGTGGCCGTCTGTATGTCTTCTTTGGAGAAATGTCTATTTAGGTCTTCTGCCCATTTTTGGATTGGGGTGTTTGTTTCTTTGATATTGAGCTGAATGAGCTGTTTATATATTTTGGAGATTAATCCTTTGTCCGTTGATTCATTAGCAAATATTTTCTCCCATTCTGAGGGTTGTCTTTTCGTCTTGTTTATGGTTTCCTTTGCTGTGCAAAAGCTTTGAAGTTTCATTAGGTCCCATTTGTTTATTTTTGTTTTTATTTCCATTACTCTAGGAGGTGGATCAAAAAAGATCTTGCTGTGATTTATGTCAAAGAGTGTTCTTCCTATGTTTTCCTCTAAGAGTTTTATAGTGTCCAGTCTTATATTTAGGTCTCTAATCCATTTTGAGTTTATTTTTGTGTATGGTGTTAGGGAGTATTCTAATTTCATTCTTTTACATGTAGCTATCCAGTTTTCCCAGCACCACTTATTGAAGAGACTGTCTTTTCTCCATTGTATATCTTTGCCTCCTTTGTCATAGATTAGTGGACCATAGGTGCGTGGGTTAATCTCTGGGCTTTCTATCTTGTTCCATTGATCTATGTTTCTGTTTTTGTGCCAGTACCATGTTGTCTTGATTACTGTAGCTTTGTAGTAGAGTCTGAAGTCAGGGAGTCTGATTCCTCCAGCTCCATTTTTTTGCCTCAAGACTGCTTTGGCTATTCGGGGTCTTTTGTGTCTCCATACAAATTTTACGATGATTTGTTCTAGCTCCGTAAAAAATGCCATTGGTAATTTGATAGGGATTGCATTGAATCTGTAGATTGCTTTGGGTAGTACACTCATTTTCACAATGTTGATTCTTCCAATCCAAGAACATGGTATATCTCTCCATCTGTTGGTATCATCTTTAATTTCTTTCATCAGTGTCTTATAGTTTTCTGCATACAGGTCTTTTGTCTCCCTAGGTAGGTTTATTCCTAGGTATTTTATTCTTTTTGTTGCAATGGTAAATGGGAGTGTTTCCATAATTTCTCTTTCAGATTTTTCATCATTAGTGTATAGGAATGCAAGAGATTTCTGTGCATTAATTTTGTATCCTGCAACTTTACCATATTCATTAATTAGCTCTAGCAGTTTTCTGGTGGCAGTTTTAGGATTCTCTATGTATAGTATCATGTCATCCGCAAACAGTGACAGTTTTACTTCTTCTTTTCCAATTTGTATTCCTTTTATTTCTTTTTCTTCTGTGATTGCCGTGGCTAGGACTTCCAGAACTATGTTGAATAATAGTGGTGAGAGTGGACATCCTTGTCTCGTTCCTGATCTTAGAGGAAATGCTTTCAGTTTTTCACCATTGAGAATGATGTTTGCTGTGGGTTTGTCATATATGACCTTTATTATGTTGAGGTAGGTTCCCTCTATGCCCACTTTCTGGAGAGTTTTTATCAGAAATGGGTGTTGAATTTTGTCAAAAGCTTTCTCTGCATCTATTGAGATGATCATATGGTTTTTCTTCTTCAATTTGTTAATATGGTGTATCACATTGATTGATTTGCGTATATTGAAGAATCCTTGCATCCCTGGGATAAATCCCACTTGATCGTGGTGTATGATCCTTTTAATGTGTTGTTGGATTCTGTTTGCTAGTATTTTGTTGAGGATTTTTGCATCTATATTCATCAGTGATATTGGTCTGTAATTTTCTTTTTTTGTAGTGTCTTTGTCTGGTTTTGGTATCAGGGTGATGGTGGCCTCATAGAATGAGTTTGGGAGTGTTCCTTCCTCTGCAATTTTTTGGAAGAGTTTGAGAAGGATGGGTGTTAGCTCTTCTCTAAATGTTTGATAGAATTCACCCGTGAAGCCATCTGGTCCTGGACTTTTGTTTGTTGGAAGATTTTTAATCACAGTTTCAATTTCATTACTTGTGATTGGTCTGTTCATATTTTCTGTTTCTTCCTGGTTCAGTCTTGGAAGGTTATACCTTTCTAAAAATTTGTCCATTTCTTCCAGGTTGTCCATTTTATTGGCATAGAGTTGCTTGTAGTAGTCTCTTAGGATGCTTTGTATTTCTGCAGTGTCTGTTGTAACTTCTCCTTTTTCATTTCTGATTTTATTGATTTGAGTCCTCTCCCTCTTTTTCTTGATGAGTCTGGCTAATGGCTTATCAATTTTGTTTATCTTCTCAAAGAACCAACTTTTAGTTTTATTGATCTTTGCTATTGTTTTCTTTGTTTCTATTTCATTTATTTCTGCTCTGATCTTTATGATTTCTTTCCTTCTGCTAACTTTGGGTTTTGTTTGTTCTTCTTTCTCTAGTTTCTTTAGGTGTAAGGTTAGATTGTTTACTTGAGATTTTTCTTGTTTCTTTAGGTAGGCTTGTATAGCTATAAACTTCCCTCTTAGAACTGCTTTCGCTGCATCCCATAGGTTTTGGGTCGTCGTGTTTTCATTGTCATTTGTCTCTAGGTATTTTTTTATTTCCTCTTTGATTTCTTCAGTGATCTCTTGGTTATTTAGTAACGTATTGTTTAGCCTCCATGTGTTTGTCTTTTTTACGTTTTTTTCCCTGTAATTCATTTCTAATCTCATAGCGTTGTGGTCAGAAAAGATGCTTGATATGATTTCAATTTTCTTAAATTTACTGAGGCTTGATTTGTGACCCAAGATGTGATCTATCCTGGAGAATGTTCCGTACGCACTTGAGAAGAACATGTAATCTGCTGTTTTTGGAT
Source organism: Eschrichtius robustus (assembly GCF_028021215.1). NCBI lineage: Eukaryota > Metazoa > Chordata > Mammalia > Artiodactyla > Eschrichtiidae > Eschrichtius > Eschrichtius robustus. The sequence goes on from NC_090824.1 coordinate 15,994,093, forward strand.
GGAATGTCCTCTATATATCACTTAAATCTATCTGGTCTATTGTGTCATTTAAAGCTTCTGTTTCCTTATTTATTTTCATTTTGGATGATCTGTCCATCGGTGTAAGTGAGGTGTTAAAGTCCCCCACTATGACTGTGTTACTGTCGATTTCCTCTTTTATAGCTGTTAGCAGTTGCCTTATGTATTGAGGTGCTCCTATGTTGGGTGCATATATATTTATAATTGTTATATCTTCTTCTTGGATTGATCCCTTGATCATTATGTAGTGTCCTTCCTTGTCTCTTGTAACATTCTTTATTTTAAAGTCTATTTTATCTGATACGAGTATAGCTACTCCAGCTTTCTTTTGATTTCCATTTGCATGGAATATCTTTTTCCATCCCCTCACTTTCAGTCTGTATGTGTCCCTAGGTCTAAAGTGGGTCTCTTGTAGACAGCATATAGATGGGTCTTGTTTTTGTATCCATTCAGCCAGTCTGTGTCTTTTGGTTGGGGCATTTAATCCATTCACGTTTAAGGTAATTATCGATATGTATGTTCCTATGACCATTTTCTTAATTGTTTTGGGTTTGTTTTTGTAGGTCCGTTACTTCTCTTGTGTTTCCCACTTAGAGAAGTTCCTTTAGCCTTTGTTGTAGAGCTGGTTTGGTGGTGCTGAATTCTCTTAGCTTTTGCTTGTCTGTAAAGCTTTTGATTTCTCCATCAAATCTAAATGAGATCCTTGCCGGGTAGAGTAATCTTGGTTGTAGGTTCTTCCCTTTCATCACTTTAAGTATATCATGACACTCCCTTCTGGCTTGCAGAGCTTCTGCTGAGAAATCAGCTGTTAACCTTATGGGAGTTCCCTTGTATGTTATTTGTCGTTTTTCCCTTGCTGCTTTCAATAATTTTTCTTTGTCTTTAATTTTTGCCACTTTGATTACTACGTGTCTCGGCGTGTTTCTCCTTGGGTTTATCCTGTATGGGACTCTCTGCGCTTCCTGGACTTGGGTGGCTATTTCCTTTCCCATGTTAGGGAAGTTTTCGACTATAATCTCTTCAAATATTTTCTCTGGTCCTTTCTCTCTCTCTTCTCCTTCTGGGACCCCTATAATGTGAATGTTGTTGCGTTTAATGTTGTCCCAGAGGTCTCTTAGGCTGTCTTCATTTCTTTTCATTCTTTTTTCTTTAGTCTGTTCCGCAGCAGTGAATTCCACCATTCTGTCTTCCAGGTCACTTATCCGTTCTTCGGCCTCAGTTATTCTGCTATTGATTCCTTCTAGTGTAGTTTTCATTTCAGTTATTGTATTGGTCATCTCTGTTTGTTTGTTCTTTAATTCTTCTAGGTCTTTGTTAATCATTTCTTGCATCTTCTCAATCTTTGCCTCCATTCTTATTCCGAGGTCCTGGATCATCTTCACTATCATTATTCTGAATTCTTTTTCTGGAAGGTTGCCTATCTCCACTTCATTTAGTTGTTTTTCTGGGGTTTTTTCTTGTTCCTTCATCTGGTACATAGCCCCCTGCCTTTTCATCTTGTCTATCTTTCTGTAACTGTGGTTTTTGGTCCACAGGCTGCAGGATTGTAGTTTTTCTTGCTTCTGTTGTCTGCCCTCTGGTGGTTGAGGCTATCTAAGAGGCTTGATGGGAGGCTCTGGTGGTGGGTAGAGCTGACTGTTGCTGTGGCGGTCAGAGCTCAGTAAAACTTTAATCCACTTGACTGTTGATGGGTGGGGCTGGGTTCCCTCCCTGTTGGTTGTTTGGCCTGAGGCAACCCAACACTGGAGCCTACCTGGGCTCTTTGGTGGGGTTAATGGCAGACTCTGGGAGGGCTCATGCCAAGGAGCACTTCCCAGAACCTCCGCTGCCAGAGTCCTTGTCCCCACAGTGAAACAGAGCCACCCCCCGCCTCTGCAGGAGACCCCCCAACACCAGCAGGTAGGTCTGGTTCAGTCTCCCCCAGGGTCACTGCTCCTTCCCCTGGGTCCCGATGCGCACACTACTTTGTGTGTGCCCTCCAAGAGTGGGGTCTCTGTTTCCCCCAGTCCTGTCGAAGTCCTGCAATCAATTCCCACTAGGCTTCAAAGTCTGATTCTCTAGGAATTCCTCCTCCCGTTGCCGGACCCCCAGGTTGGGAAGCCTGACGTGGGGCTCAGAACCTTCACTCCAGTGGGTGGACTTCTGTGGTATAAGTGTTTGCCAGTCTGTGAGTCACCCACCCAGCAGTTATGGGATTAGATTTTACTCTGATTGCGCCCCTCCTACCGTCTCACTGTGGCTTCTCCTCTGTCCTTGGACGTGGGGTATCCTCCTTGGTGAAGTCCAGGGTCTTCCTGTCAATGATTGTCCAGCAGACAGTTGTGATTCTGGTGCTCTCACAAGAGGGAGTGAGAGCACGTCCTTCTACTCCGCCGTCTTGGTTAATCCCCAGCATGGCCCTTTTGACCGATCAGTGCCCAGTACATCTTAGTGACTGATCAGTATTGGCTGCCATTGTTACTATTATTGTTAATAGAGGCTACCATCCAAAGTAAGGTGCAAAACCACAGGCAAGACTGTGAACTAAACTCAGGTTCTGACTTCCTCCTGACCACTCACCTCCAGCCTCAAAGAGGTTGGAAAGATGGGCAAGAGGGTAGGAGATGAGAAAGAGAATTGAAGATGGAGTTGTTGGGGGGTGGTGAGTTGGTCTCATAAGGGTGCTTCACCTCAGGTCCAGAGAGGAGGGCTGTAAGGAGTCTACCCAGAGAATGTACTATGTGTCTCTGGAAGTTTGGTGGATACCACAGACTGGTACACGACTCATCTCCAGGATCCCAGAGGGCGAGAGACTGGCCAGTTGCTAAGAGGATGGAGTGATGGAGAGATTGCGGCTGCCTTGGTGTCAGCTGCACTCCCAGCGCTTCTCTAGGCAAAGGAAGTGGGCCCTATGGAGCAGATGGGGCCGAGCTTGTGGACGGTGGGGCTGTCTTAGGGTTTTAACCAGGATGTTAAAACCAGCAGGGGTGAGGTGGCTCCCACCAGAGAGGAGTGGGGGGGTCTGGATTTCCAGGGGCTAAAGCAGGATGCGTGAATGTCGGCTGGAAGAGAGGCATTTGTCCAAGTCAACAGAACTACAGCAGAGCAACCCCCAGCTATGGGGCCAGTGAGAGCATGTTTCAGAGGCTCAGGGGAGAGCCCCAGGAGGGAAGCTGGGGGTTCACGCCAGGTCATCCCGAGATGAAACTCCTTTTCTTCTCTCCCTCCCTCAAGCTCTGATCCAGAAGGGTCAGAAACCATGATTAACAAGCTTGAGGAGAAGGGATGAATGTGCAGGATGGGAAAGAGAAGGCAAACGCTACCTCCTCCCAGGCAGGCAGCCCACCTTCTTGCCCACAGTGAACACAGAGAAGCTGTGAGTGAAAAAAGAAGTGAAAAGTTTTATTTATCCATTCAGACCCAAAGATATGAATTACCCAACCAAGACTTGTTTCATTACTTTAAGGTGTCTGGAAGAATCATGAGACTTGCCCTAAATCTGATACAGGGGCAAGAAAATACCAGTTCTGGGAGATGAACCCATAGAGCTGGTGAGAACTGAATCTGCCCCTTGATCATATCCCACAAGTTATGTTTGTGTGACACAGTGCTTCCGTCATTACTTCTCACAATAACCCGGGAGGCAAGTATTGCTGTGGGAAGTGATAGTCTTTCCACAGATGAGGTCATCAAAGCTCAGAAGCCTGAGGGGTTTGTGCAAAATCCCAGAATGAAAACAAGCAGAGACAGGACCTGAGCCCCAGATTCCTGATTCTATTTGTTCCACAGACCTCAGGGCTCCCAGACCCTGGTGGAAATGGTTACGGAACCAAAGTCCATGAGGACCCTGGAGCCCAGAGCGTACTGTTGGAAAGTCAGAGATTTCTTGGCAGGAGCCCTGCATCTGGTTTGCAAGGTGGTAGCATCATCCTAGGTCAATATGTGTTGAAATCGGTTGTTTTGTGATAAGATCCAGATCAAGTCTATGCGCTTTTCTTTTAGCACAGGTATGCTTCAGGGGATTTTGTTTGAAGGAGGTGGTGCCATCTTTCTTAGAGAAGAATGCGTCATGAGTCATTTATTTTCTTAAATACCTCAATTGTATTGCTTTGTGAATTAGGGCATCGTAAATGGTATTCTCCACAGGAGAGCCAAGATGGTGAAAATGGAAACTGTTATAGGAGATCATGGGTCAGATTCCCTTCGGGGGCCTGAAGACCCCACAGGGGCTCACCTGGAAGGAAGAACTCTTCCTTTTTCATGAGAACAAATTGGCTTAACCCAGCATGGTCACTATCCCTTTGCTCAGGGCCTTTCCCCTGGGATATTTATGGCGTTCCTGCGACAGGGGGCTCCGTGTGTCTGGAAGTTATGTCTGCCTGCATCTCTGGAGATGGAGAGGAACCTCCCCTGAATGCCTTGGATGAGACAGGAATGTTTCTGCCCTGGGGAGGAAACCAAAGGTCATACTCCCCCTACCCCATTGAAGCAGCTTCCTGGTCATGCACTGGGTTGGCTGCGGGGTGTGGGCTACCACTGTGTGTCGCCCCCTGTGTGTAAGTGAGCGGTGCCAGCTTAGGGGACCACGGCTGCCCTTCATTCAAGTCATCACTCCCTTGACCGTGGGCTGCAAGCAGCGATTAGAAGAGCTAGATATTGCATTGCACTGTCTTGAGTAGTAACTGAAGGAAAAGAAAAACAAACCCCAAATCTCTGACCAGTTTCTCTCTCTGTGTCCTGAGGCGTCTGTCTTGCTTAGATGGCAGGAATCAAATCAAGGCGGCAGCCAGTGAGGGAGTCATCTCCGGTTCTGACAGATCCTAACACAGAAACCTGGTCTCACCAAGGGTGGTTGAAAAAGAGGAATGTGATTAGCTCAGAGACAAAGAAAAACAGGGAGGAGGCAGGAACGCTTCATCGCCTGGAGGGGGCATAGGTTTGTCCTCTGTGACCCCAGAGATCGGGGAATGGGAACGGAGTTGAGGTCATGTGCAGACAGACTTGGGCTCAACAAAATGAATGCTTTTCTAGCTCATCCCAAGAAGTCATCGTGTTCTTTGCAGAGCAGCACAAAACGATGGGCTGAGCAGTTCTCACTTTGCCTCTGGCCTTTCTGCCCCATCTCTCCCCAGAGCTAGTTGTTATGCTACCCTCAAACTGAGTCATCATCAGGGACTGAGGATGGGGTGGAACGCTTTTCTGGATGACAGTTTTTTGAGGGGATGGCAGATAGAGTTTGATAGTTTTCTCCCCGCTCAGTGGGGTTACAGAAGAGAGCGTGGATTTTGGAAGCAGACTGCTCTTGGTTCCACCCAAGGCTCTGCCACTCATAAAATGGGTGACTTTAAGCAAGTTATTTAAGCTCTCCAAGCCTTAGTTTCCCCAATTGTAAAATGAGGAAAATAAAAATCACTGGTGTATTTGTACAGTTGTTATAATTAAATGTTTATCATGGCCTGGGGCCCTCTACATAGATGGCAACCTCAAAAGGCACACCTTATTATTATTTTTTTTATTTTAAAAAAATTTTATTGAAGTATAGTTGATTTACAGTGTTGTGTTAATTTCTGCTGAACAGCAAAGTAATTCAGTTATACATATATATGTATTCTTTTCCATTATGATTTATCACAAGATATTGAATATAGTTCCCTATGCTATACAGTAAGGCCTTGTCGTTTATCCATCCTATATATAATAGTTTGCATCTGCTAACCCCAAACTCCCAATTCTTCCTTCCCCCACTCCCCCTCCCCCTTGGCAACCAGAAGTCTGTTCTCTATGTCTGTGAGTCTGTTTCTGTTCCATAGATAAGTTCATTCGTGTTGTATTTTAGATTTCACATATAAGTGATATAATATGGTATTTGCCTTTGTCTTTCTGACTTACTTCACTTATATGATAATCTCTAGATCCATCCATGTTGCTGCTGGCATTATTTCATTCTTTTTTATGGCTGAGTAATATTCCATATTTTATATGTATGTATATATATATGTATACACACACACACACACACACACCACATCTTCATTTGTCGATGGACATTTAGGTTGTTTCCATGTCTTGGCTATTGTAAATAGTGCTGCTATGAACAGAGAGGTGCATGTATCTTTTCAAATTAGAGTTTTATCTGGGTATATGCCCAGGAGTGGGATTGCAGGATCATATGGTAACTCTATTTTTAGTTTTTTAAGGAACCTCCATACTGTTCTCCATAGTGGCTGTACCAATTTACATTCCCACCAACAGTGTAGGAGGGTTCCCTTTTCTCCACACCCTCTCCAGCATTTATTATTTGTCGACTTTTTAGTGACGGCCACTCTGACCGGTGTGAGGTGGTACCTCATTGTAGTTTTGATTTGCATTTCTCTAATAATTAGCAATGATGAGCATCTTTGCATGTAAGTCACCTCTTATCTGTTCCCATTTACAATGCTTAGAAATATTGAATATAACGAAACGGTACATTCCATAAAACATGATAACATTATAATTACAGGTCCAAATACCTAGGGTTTTTAATTAAACAATTGCATCTTGGGCATTGATGATCCTGAGCTTTGCTGTTAATATCAATTCTTTCTAGTTCTTTTGTGTGGTCCTCTGCTAGCACACACCAGCAGACATGTGATAATAGATTCCCAAAGTATAAGAAAGACCACTGAGAGAAAATTTAAGTTTTACATATTTTTAGATGTTAAATTCAATGTAATTATTTTTGGACTCAAACTGGGTTTGAAGTCCCGTTTGGCTAGGGATTAGCTTTACAACTTTGGACAAATTACTTAACCACTTTAATTAATTGGTGGGTTAATGTTAAGATGTTGGCAGGGCTGGTTCCTTCTGGAGAATCTAGGGGAGAATGCATTTTGTTGCCTTTCATAGCTTCTGGAGGCCACCTGCATTCTTTGGCTTGTGATCCCTTCCTCCCAGCACTCAGTCTCTTGCTTCTATATCAAATTGTCTATTTCCGTATTCAAATCTTCCTCTAATAAGGATACTTGTGAGTCCTTGGGCCCACCTGTATAACCAAGGATAATCTCCCCATCTCAAACTCCTTAACTTAATCACACCCACAAAGTCCTTTTTTGCCATATGAAGTGATGTTCATTGGTTTTGGGGATTTGGGCATGGACATCTTGGGGGCGGGGAATGGTAGAGCATGAGGCTTGTACTGGCAGGACGCCTATTTGGGAGGAACACGTGGGCATTTAGAAACTGATTATAAATGAAAGACAATAGGGAAAATTGTACCACCCCTAAATGAAAGAATTTCTCTTTTCTTCTCTGCCCTGTGCTGTAATGTTTCATCTCAACTCAGCAAACCTTTTATCTGTAATTGCATTTTCTTGGGGTTATGTTTCGGCCAACTTGTACTAATCCACAAGCCAGTTGAGCCCCTCTCCTACTCTTTTTGGGGTTCCCCCATTCTTCTGACACTCCTCTCTTTTATACTCTCTTGCCCAAAACTGACAGGCCTATCATACTTATATAGCATTTGTATACCATCTCTGTTCTAAACACTTTATATACTTTAACTCATTTAATATTTAAAATATTCTATGATGGATGTATCCCCATTTTTCAGATGAGGGAACTGAGAAGGGGTATAACTTTCTCAAAATCTCAAGTGAGTGTTCAAAGCCTTTCTGGCTCTAGAGCCCAGATATTTTTTTTTTTTTTAATTTTTTAAAATTTTTATTTATTTATTTTTATTTTTGGCTGTGTTGGGTCTTCGTTTCTGTGCGAGGGCTTTCTCTAGTTGCGGCGAGCGGGGGCCACTCTTCATCGCGATGCGCGGGCCTCTCACTATCGCGGCCTCTCTTGTTGGGAGCACAGGCTCCAGACGCGCAGGCTCAGTAGTTGTGGCTCACGGGCCTAGTTGCTCCGCGGCATGTGGGATCTTCCCAGACCAGGGCTCGAACCCGTGTCCCCTGCATTAGCAGGCAGATTCTCAACCACTGCGCCACCAGGGAAGCCCTAGAGCCCAGATTTTAACCACTGTCCTCCACTGCCTCTCTGCAAGAAGTACTCAGGAAATGGTCACTATTACTGTTTTTATAGAGCCCAGAAATAAATGTTTTGGAGTCCGACTCCTGTAGTTCTGCTCTGCTTTCTCTCAGAATAAGAAAGACACAGAAGAAAGGGAAAGAGAAGAGAGCGGGAGATGTTCTTATTGACTTGATGTGGGAGTCACATCCATCCTGTGGCTGAGTGATGCACATGCGGGTGACACCGCCAGTAAGCAATGAACTGATTTCATAGTCTAGCATTCAAGTTAGTGCCAAGCAGATGTTGATAGAGAAAATTCAGAGAAACATCATAAAATGATGATTAAGGGAATAAGAATTTGAGTGGGAAAATCTTAGCGTCTTACATCTATAAATTTATGACTGCTCTGTGCCTTTGCTCTGTGCTTTTAAATTCAACCTTAAATCTGTAGCTGTGATGAGAATTTGGAAAGGCAGAGAGTGGGTGTGGTGGTGGGAGATGACTGTGTCCGTCTCCCCTCTGGCGGACCTCCCTCCTGCTCACAGAGGTGGTGAGAAGTACAAGAGAGCACACCGCATGGTGGGTAACAATCGAAGCTCTGGGGCCAGATGGTCTGTGTTCAAATTCTGACACCACCATATACTAGCCATGTGACCATGACCAGGTTTACTAACCCTTTCTGTGCCTTAGTTTCCTCAGGAGAAAATGAGCATAATAATGGTAACAACCTTATAAGGTTTTGTTAAATGGTTAATATCCATCAGCCATTTGCCTCCCACATAAGTACTCAATACATGTTAACAGTTATTATTATGCCCTTATCATAGCTATGGGCTTGGGAGATCATCATGCATTTGGGAAGAGGGAGATGTTCTTCTTTGGATGGAAATTGTAAGGGAGTCACTCATTGCTTGGGGGAGGGAAAGAGACAGATAACAAGCTGTCTTAGTTAGCTCGGGCTGCTACAACAAAATACCACGCTGAATGGCTTAAAGTCAGACATTTATTTCCCACCATTCTGGAGGCTGGAGTCTGAGATCAGGGTGTCACCAGGTTGGGTTCTGGTGAGGGCCCTCTTCCTGGCTTACCGATGGCTGTCTTCTCACTGTGTCCTCGTATGGCAGATAGAGAGAGAGAGAGAGCTCTGGTCTCTCTTCCTCCTCTTATAAGGGCACTAATCCCATCGTAGGGACCCTACTCTCATGATCTCATCTAAGTCTAATTCTCTCCCAAAGGCCCCACCTCCAAATACCATCACATTGAGGGTTAGGGCTTCAACATATACATTTTGGGGGAGCACTAACATTCAGTCCATGCTATTAGCAAACAGAAAATTTAAGAGATGGTTTCAGAGTGCGGTAAATGCCAGGAAGGAAATGTTTCATAAGAATGGGCTTGTTTGTGCCTGGGAAGGGGGTGGGACAGAGAAATCTACTCCAGTTGGGTAGGCAGGGTGGGCCTCTTTGGGCTGGAATCCGAGTGAGAGCGAGGATCTGGGAGGAGGATTTCGGCCATGGAAGCAGGAGGGCGAAGGCCCTGAGATGGGGAAGAGCTTGGGGTGTTGCGGAAAGAACAGCGTAAGAAGCCCCTTGTGGCTGGAGGAAAAATGCATGGAGACGGGAAGGGAATGACGCTTGGGAGTCAGGCAGGAGCTGGACGGTGTGTGATAGGGAGGGCGTTTGATCCTAAGTGCAATGAGAGGCCACTGCGGGTTTTAGCCAAGTGGAGACGTGCCCTGATCATGTTTCAGACTTGATGTCACTTGTGCTTTTAGTGTGCTGTAATTTATGTTCACATTATTACTATAGGTAGATGCATTTTGTAAGTACTTATTTATTAAGCACATGCTGGGTGTGTGCTAGCAAATGCACACATGTGATAGGAAGTAAACTGGAAATTCCAATAAAGGCATCAGGATACCATAGACGTGAAATTCCAAAGTGAGATGCCAGACTAAATGCAGATTTTCAAAGGAGCAGGGGCTCGGTGGTGGGCACACCCACCCGTAGGATGTAAAGGGTAGAAAGAGCGGATTTGTGAAGAGGATTTCTTTGGAGACAGCTGATGCCAAACTCCTCCCCCTCCTCCCCCTACAACTGGGGGCTTCAGTGGGACTACTTGGAGAGTGGATTGTCTGTGCTGGCAATTTGGGGGCACATTGAGATTGGGTGGGTCTGACGTGGGAGAGGGGGCAGGAGGGAGGAGGAAATAGGGAAGCAGGTCAAAGAAAGGTACATGAATAGTTGGCCAGAGACGCAGACTGGTGGGAATATTGGGTCTAAGGTCATTTAGAAGGAGACAACCCAAGAGGACCCTCTAGAGGGACAGAGTCTTTGTGGAATAGACACTGGCTTGGCGAGGGGAGAAGATTCGAAAACAAGTCACATGTGACTCTTGTCTAGAACTGGAACTTCCCATTTCTGAATTGAGATGGTATTTGAGAAGTGATTGGATGGATTTTATCATCTAGGGCTCATTAGTTGTGGGCCAGGGTTCAGACAGACCTCCATCAACTGCAAAGAAAAAACCTCACCCACAGAATACATTCTGAAGAGAAGCTCTGAGTTTTGATTACAACCTTTGAAACTCTCTTGTTCCAACAATAGTGGTTATATACGGTAGTTCATTCAAAGACCCCACCACTGGACAGTCTGACAATGAACTGCTGGACATAGCTCACAGGTGGTGGGTTTTGAATTTTTTAAGAAAGAAGGATGTCAGCCAATGTACCAAGCTTGATCCTCCCTCTCTCAATTGAGGACAACTTGAAAAGCTCCCCAGAATGAAGTGGAACTTTGGCCCCACGGCTTGGCATTTTCTCTCATACATTCCAAGAGGGCAGAGCTGGGCCTTTAGGGAGATGGGGAAGATGGGGGTGCTTCTTTCTCCCTACCTTCCTGGGGCACTCTCTCCCTTGCTGTGTATGCTCCCCAATGCTAGCTTCAGGGAGGACCCAGACTGTAAGTTCAGGGCCAGGGCTGTGATTGTTCACCCAGGTCTCCATCTTGTGTCCACTTTGCTGAGCTTTGCAGGGTTGGGGGGCAGTTCTAAAGCCACAGAGCCATGCTGGAGAGGTGAGGAATTCTATTTTTCAGAGGGGCTCTCAGGGACCTCTCCCTGCTGCTTTGTTACCTTTCTCAGGGAACATCCTGAAACCAGCTTCATCGGTGTGTGCCACCATCCCCTGTATAAAGCTGTTGTTAAACACCCATTGTTAGGATCATGGCTATCAGATAAATAAAATACTGCTGTATAATCAAGCATGGCCTTTACAGCATTATATTAAAACAATAAATCAAGCGTCACAGGCTCAGCGTTTGAGCCAGCTTTTATTGCATTATTCCATTCTCTCCATTATCCAGCTTTAAAAATCCCTCCCCCTGCATTTATGATTCTGAAACATTACATCAGTTATGTCCCCATGGCACTTTAATCTAATCCAACACTTTAAGGGGGTAGGTAAGTGTTTAGGACACCGGGCCAGGCTCTGATCATTTTATGAAACTGTTGTTTTATAGAAGAACATTACCTTTATTACCAGATTCTATGGCGTGTTTGGGGGGACAATCTGGTTACAATTACAAATAGCATTTCTTAAGAGTTGCAGTAGAAAACTCAGCCATTTGAAGATGAGCTATGGCTTCCTCGGTGGGTTGGAGCATATTGGTGCAAGATGTCAGAAGCATGCCAATGCTGCAGCCTAGCGCTTTTCCTGGGGGATTTTAGGTTAACTCTTGGTGCAGGTGGTTCCAATGGAAAAACTTGACTCTGGGCCCTGAAGTAATGTTAGTTTTTCTTAGCACAGCTGTCACCTATATGAAGGGAGGGCGTTTACGTACTGGCTAATGCAGTTTGTTAAATTCACCCCAAATGAAGTGACGCCATTAAACCTTTAGAGGAACGGGCTCCTTCTTACAAGATGGGAGGTCAGACTCCTGGAAGAGGGATCACCTTCTGCGGGGCTGCTTCTCCATCTCTCGGGGAAGAAATAGGCGTCTGTCTCCATCAACTTTCAGGCAGCTGCCAATATCCATGTGTGTAGTTCCTCGATACCCATTTCTTTTATTTTACTTGTATTGGGGGGATAGTCCATAGGTAAAGTAGTTTTCAACAATAACCCAAACTGGGTCAGTAGGATACTGTTTAAAATTCAAGTGGCCTGTATTTCATATACCATGAGCCTCAGGGAAGCCAATAAACGTCAAAGAAATGTCATATTCTGTATGTATTTATTGGGGCCACGGTGAGTTTCTGAGGAAGCCTTGTGGTGTTTGGTCATCGCATTCTTTGAAGGCAACAGACAGAGTAGGGGCCATAAGTACATCAAACGAATCTCAGCACCTACCTCTGTACAATCAACAGTTCAGCGTTAGAGAATGTGCAAGGCTTTTCCCTCTCGGGGGTTGCCTTTGCCAGATGATTCTTTTAGCTCTGATGTTGAAAGCAGGTGGGCAGACATGTCCCAACAATCAGTGAGGAAGGCCCAAGTTTAGATGGTCTTTGATGTTCTGAGCCCTTATGGTGGAAGCCTTTTAATGTTCCAAGTGACTTGAGCAATCACCTGTGGAGTCGGGGAAGGTAAGCAGGTAGGTGGTGCCATGAAGAAAAGTGGGAAGAGCTTGGTGTTGGCAGCTGATGTCAGCAAGGGCTTTCTGAGACCACTCTGACCCCTGCCTAGGAGGACATGTGTGTCTTTCTCTCTGCTCCTTGTACAGAAAGACCCCCTGAGGTGCCCAGGCCTTTCTGAGTCAGCACGGCCTTCAGGGACAGAGCTGAGCTGAGCTGAATTCACAGGCAGCCAGTTTAAATATGTCTTTTTTCTCTTTATTAAAACCGAAAGCGAATGTGTCAAACTTCTTATAAAAATGCTGCATCAGTATGAAGAATAAATTATTTTCTTTTCAGTAGATCTCTTCCCGCAACCTTTCTCTCAAACTACCTGAATTCTATAGCCCAATTTTTCCTTTTCTAGTATCGAGGATTCAACATTTACGGAGTACCTACTATGTGACAGGCACTGCGCTCAGCCATTTATGTTTATATTATCTCTAGTTAAGCCTGCAAGACATGTGGAATTATCCCCATTTTACAAGGAATGAAACTGAGACTCCAGTTTGCCGAAGTAACTTAACCTACTCAGTGCCAAAGCAAGTGTTTGAACCAAAGTTTTCCTGGACCCCAGCCTACTTTCTGCTCATCGCCTCAGGAAATGCCCAGGAAACACCTGCTCCTGAATTTGGGGGGCCTTTCTGAACAAATATATTCAAAGCTGTTCAGCTCTGAGCCGTATCCAGAAGCAGAATAATTGCAGAGGGCCTCAAACCACACCCATGTTTACCCAGCAATTTTTCATAGGAAATGGAGTCCCAGTCTCTTTGCCAGCACGTTATGGGGAGAATGTGAGGTTGATCGTCATCAGTCAGTGTGGTTCAAGGCAAAAAGGATGAAGAATAGGATAAACTGAAATCGAGAAGAGTGTGGCCAACTGTAGTGATTGTGTTATAAGTTATTTATTTGAAGCTTTAAAGAAAAATGGAGTCTTGAATGGGCAGTGACTGGCCATCAAGGAAAAGCATGAAGTGTGGAGATGCAGAGGAGTGAGCCTGGACAAGTCCTGTACGTAAAATGTGCCAAGAGGTTTCAAAGAGTTTTCCATTTGACTATCTCTCTGTTATTAAAAGGGGGCGACCACAAACTCCATGTGAACAAAGTCACGTTTGTGAAAGAGCTTTGGAATTTTAGAAAGAAAACTTCTTTGGAAGGAGACTCCATCAATCTAGTTTTATCATTAGAATAACTCTTCATTCCCCATTTGATAAACTGCCCTCATTTGTTCTGTCTCCCTTGAGCCCATCATGAAACCGGTTTGCACTCGAATCAACTTGCAAATTATTCTTCAGCTTGGCCTTGTAGGAGATGCAGATTCTGATCCAGCGGCTACTTAGTCAGGTCCTGCACTAGACATTTGCTTCTATGTCCTTCTGAGATATTTCTCCCCTGAAGAATTCCACTGACCAGTTTCTTACAGGGGCATCCCTCATGGTGGAAGACAAGGGGCATTTTCTGGCTTCTTCCCTGCAATTGCACTAATGGAAAGGATTGTGTCTTAAAAAAAAAAGCCCAGATACCCAGTGAAATTGTTAGGCAAACCCTGCTTTACCCCTACTTAGAAGAACATTAATAATTTGGACCTCACTAATGTAGAATCTACTTCAAGTCAGACATAAGCTTGAAAAATTACATTTATCAATAACAAAAACTAGCTGCAGAGTACATGGTTGACCTCCCCTGAGAACACATCATTTGAAAATCCATTCGGCACCTATTTCCATATCAGTAATTGATGTGCTGTTTACTGATCATTTAAATCTGATTACTAAAGCAGATCCTGAAAGAAATTGACTTGCTACTTTGTAGCAATCCTGTTTGGGCTAAAATATATAGCTGGACTTAATAAGCTTGCATATCTTTAAATATCCAATAATTCAGTATTATTTTCTCTGACGGATCTTTTGCAGAATCAATCTAATTAATGAGATTGTTCTGTACTTCAGTGTTGACAGCTTTCTTTTCATATGTTTGAATTTTATATTCAAGAATTTTCATTCCTAGAAATACAAACAGATGACACAGGGGTTTTGAAAATATTAATAAAAGGCAACTACAGAAGGGTTTTGTAAGGGGAATTAGAGATGCTTTGAGGTTCATTTCTGAACCATGGCTGCCATCACAGGTGTGATGGTTGATTTTATGCGTCAACTTGGCTAGGCCATGGTGCCCAGATATTTGGTCAAACATTATTTTGGATGTTCCTATGCAGGTATTTTTTGGATGAGATTAGCAATAAATTGGTAGATTTTGAGTAAAGCAGATGGCCATCCATGATGTGGAGGTGCCTCATCCAGTTGCTGGAGACCCGAATACAGCAAAGACTGATCTCCCCTGAGCAGGAAGAAATTCTGCCAGCAAATGGCCTTTGAACTGGACTGCAAGTCTTCCCTGGGTTTCCAGGTGGCCGGCCTTCTCTGTAGATTTTGGACTTGCATCTCCACAACTGTGTGAGCCAATTCTTTAAACTCAATCTCGCTCTCTCTCGTATCTATCTATATTTCTTCTTGGTTCTGTTTCTCTGGAGAGCCTTGACTAATACAACAGGCTTCTTAGAATACTAACAGTCTGCGAAAGCACCTACTCCCACTCGTGGCACATTTTAGAAGATGACTGTTCAAAGCTTTCTGACTGTGGTGTGCTGCTGGCTTTTAGGTCTGATGCAGAACGACACTTCATATAATTTACTTGTCTCTATTATCAGTTTGATGTTTGTTTAGTATTTAGCACAATGGTAGTGGCTGGTAAACACATGCAAGAATTTTGTAGAACAACTGGATGAGAGAGGGCAAAGCAGTCCAATGGCATAAAACCAGAGAGAAAATAAACTTTTATTTCTTGGGCGGGATTCCATTCCAGAAACGGTTTCAAGCAGTTTCTAACTGTCAGGCTTAAACCAGCACATGTGAAAAGTGGAAGAGAATAGATTGTTGAATTTAAATAGAAGATGTTAATTTTTTATGTGTTTAAGGGAACTTTGAAGTATTTAAACAAGAGCAGTTGGCCTCCGCTGTATAGTTCAGATATTAAGAGAAATGCTGGTTTCTGTGCAATCAACTGATAAAACAGGTCATATTCATTTTATGAAAGAATATGTTTTTCCTTCATAAAAGTGCTGCATAGGAATATATAGACAATTTGGGAAATACAGGAAGATAGAAAGTAGGGTAGGAATCACTTTTAGAACATGACTATTATCAACATGTTGGAGTATTTCTTTCCATTTGTTTTTCTACGCTTTGTTATTTTAGTGTTTGGATTTTGCCTAGTTTTATTACATTGTAATACACAAAATCATTTGTATGATTCTTTTTTTCTGTTTATGTGAAATGAACATTTATTGAGAATTTATGGAAGTGTGGGCAAATTGTCCAAGGAGTGGAGCTCACTTCTCTGGAAATCAGAGCAAAAGACTGTAAAAAATTTAATAAGAACACGTGTCATTACTGTCAAACCTTTTCTCTCTTTCCAGTTGGTAGTTAGTGTCTCTGTGAGTCTCTCTGGACTATAAACCCCAGTGGTGTTTTCAAGGCGAGCAGTCCAGACCGGCAGTCAAGTGTAGCTCTGGTTCAAACCCCAGTGCTCAGCTGTGGATAAACTCGGCCAAGTTTTCTCCTCAGTAAACTGGGGATGATAAAACTTCCTCTTGTAACTGTTGCAAGGATAACATAAAAACATGGAAAAAACTCCTAGAACAGTGCTTACAACATACCGACAGACCTGTTTGACTGTGCTTCCTGGATACTGCATTTTTCACCAGTTGAAAGTTTGTGGCAACCCTGTGTCAAGCACGTCTATTGGTGCCATTTTCCCACAGCAGTTACCCACTTCATGTCTCTTTGTCACAGTTTGGTAATTCTTTGCAGTATTTCAAACCCTCCACCCTCAGATGATGGTTAGCACTTTTTAGCAATAAAGTATTTTTAAATTAAGATATGTACATTTTTTTTTTTTTAAATTATTTAATTATTTATTTATTTTTGGCTGTGTTGGGTCTTCGTTTCTGTGCGAGGGCTTTCTCCAGTTGTGGCAAGCGGGGGGCCACTCTTCATCGCGGTGCGCGGGCCTCTCAGTATCGCGGCCTCTCTTGTTGCGGAGCACAGGCTCCAGACGCGCAGGCTCAGCAGTTGTGGCTCACGGGCCCAGTTGCTCTGCGGCATGTGGGATCCTCCCAGACCAGGGCTCGAACCCGTGTCCCCTGCATTGGCAGGCGGATTCTCAACCACTGCGCCACCAGGGAAGCCCTGTACATTGTTTTTTTTAGAGATAATGCTATTGCACACTTAATAGACTACAGTATAGTGTAAACATAGTTTTTATACGCATTGGGAAACCAAAACAATTCACTTGACTCACTTTATTTTGATATTTGCTTTATTGCGGTGGTCTGGAACCAAACCCACAATGTCTCCGACGTCTGCCTGTAGTAAGCTCTCAGTTGGTGAAAGCTATTATTAGATAGCATGAGACTGCTTCTAATCACATCATTAACATAATTTTCAAAGACAGTAATAAGGCCCTAGTTAGTGAGTGCAATGTATTAAGCACTTTGCCTACATACCCATTAGCTCATCTGTTCATTATGACAGTTTGTGATACAGGCATCGGTATGCCCGTTTTGCAGATGAGAGAACTGAGGCTTGGATAAGTTACATAGCTTTCCCAAAGTATCCCAGCGGGTAAGTGGGAAGACAAACCACTAATTTTTCAGGACCTCCTTTTGGCCTTTAAAACAAGTAAAACTCAGCTACCTCCAGTTTCACCTGTGCAGATGTGGGAGCGGCTGCCATTGGAGAAGGAAGTGGAAGGGAGAAGGAAAAGGGGGGTTTTAAAGGAAGTTTGTTGTGATCTACAAGGGGTCTGGAAATGTTGTGATCTACAAGGGGTCTGGAAATTCACATAAAGAATGGGAGTTATTGTGAAATCTCTTTTAGTGGCTGTACTCATTCTTTCAGCCCTGCTATTCTGAGACCAGACCATGTAAGTTACAAAAACAACAAAAGGAGAATGTCTGTTCTTCATGAGGAATTGCAGAAAAGGAGGACACACTTTTCTTTCTTCAGTTTTCTCTAGGAAATAAGTCATTGTAGCTGAGAATGGTAGCTGAGAACGAGAGTCAGTTCTTATGAGTGATTATGTCATCGGCAAACAGCTTTGAAAGAAACGCCCAGGGTAATTTATCAAGGAAACTGCTTTTGAGTCTAGTTCTTTCCCTAGGGTTTATGAAACTTCAGCAGGTGGCATTTTGGTGTTTAGCATGACAAGCTTGTGAAATTGCAACAGCCAGCAAGGAGAGGGGCAAGTTGATTTGGCTTCCTTCAAACAGGAAGGAGAAGGGGGAAAAGAAACTAATATGTATCCAGCTCTTGAACAGACTGAATCATAGGCTATGGGCTGTAACATACATCTAATTTAGGTCTAATTTCACATGCATCTCATTAAATTGTCACAGCATTCCATTAGTCATTCAGCTTACATTTATTATGTGCCTACCCATAAGCAGAAAATAGGTCAGATGCTGGGTCTACAAGGTGAGCACACAGGTCTCATGGTGCCAGGCTGCACGTAGAGGGTGATTTGAGAATGAACAACAGGGGCCCCTCCCCAAATAGGGTTTGCAATTGAGATAATTGGGGGTTAGGGTCATTAACACGATTGTGCTGACCAGTAAGTAATGAGGCCAGGATTCCTTGTGATTCTTCAAAGCCACTCTCAGAGGGTCTTCTGGGAGTCCATTTAAAACGCTGTATTTCCTACAGATGGCCAATGGGCACATGGAAAGATGTTCAACATTGCTAATTATTAGAGAAATGCAAATCAAAACTACAATCAGGTACCACCTCACACCAGTCAGATTGGCCATCATTAAAACGTCTACAAATCACAAATGCTGGAGAGGGTGTGGAGAAAGGGAGCCCTCCTACACTGTTGGTGGGAATGTAAGTTGGTGCAGCCACTATGGAGAACAGTATGGAGGTTCCTCAGAAAACTAAAAATAGACTTACCATATGATCCTGCAATCCCACTCCTGGGCATATATCCAGAAAAAACTGTAATTCAAAAAGATACATGCACCCCTATGTTTATAGCAGCACTATTTACAATCACCGAGACATGGAAACAACCTAGATGTCCACCGACAGGTGAATGGATAAAGAAGACGTGGTACACATATACATACACTGGAATACTATTCAGCCATAAAAAAGAACAAAATAACGCCATTTGCAGCAACATGGATACAACTAGAAATTATCATACGAAGTGAAGTAAGTCAGAAAGAGAAAGACAAATACCGTATGATATCACTTATATGTGGAATCTAAAATATGACACAAATGAACCTACCTACAAAACAGAAACAGACTCACAGGCATAGAGAACAGACGTGTGGTTGCCAAGGCGGGGGTGGTGGGCAGGGAAGGATGGAGGGGGAGCTTGGGGGAAGCAGATGTAAGCTTTTATATATAGAATGGATAAGAGAACTATATTCAATATCCTATTATAAACCATAATGGAAAACAATATAAAAAAAGAATGTATATATATATATATATGTATGTATATATATATATATATATATATATATGAATCACTTTGCTGTACAGCAGTAATTAACACAACATACATCATTGTAAATCAACTTTAAAAAATGTAAGAAAAATTAAAAAAATTATATGCTGTATTTCCTGACTTTCTTCCTCATGATCATAAGTGCTTTGTCTCATCTCCCCCCATTTAGGAAGTGTGACCATGCTCCTTTTTATCCTGTGTATTTTTCTTCTATCTCTTTGTTCCTCATTCTCTCCCCTCTCTTAATCATCCCTTTAGGGCTGAAGATATGGTGATGACAAAGTAGCACAAATAATCCTGACAATAAAACAAGACCTCTATTTACAGATTGTCAGCTGCTCTTGCCTGCCTGTAAGCCCCAGCAGTGGAAAAGCTTGGCTCCTGGATCTCCTTCCCAGGTTTTACAATGGGGATCATAGTGGTTCACTGTTGCAGATATTTCCTACTGATTTAAATGGTGTGATAAGAGGCTATAGAGCAGGGGTCTGCAGACTTTTTCTGTAGAGGGCCAGATAGTAAATATCTTAGGATTTGTGGACCTTGCAGTGTCTGTCACAACTGCTCCCCTGTGCTATTGCAGTGCCAATGCAGCCAAACACAATTCATAAACCAGTGGGCATGGGTGTGTACCAACAAAAGTTTATTTATGGACCGTGAAATTTGAATTTCATAGAGCTTCTATATGTTATGAGATATTGTTTTTCTTTTGACTTTTTCAGCCATTTAAAAAACGTAGAAGCCACTCGTATCCCCTGAGCTATACGAGGACAGGTGATGGGCTGGATGTGGCCCAGGGGCCACAGTTTGCCAATCCCGCTGAAGAGCATTATAGGTAATATCCCAGGCCCAGGGGCTAGACCTGAATTCAAATCCCAGTTCTACAAGTTACTAGCTGGGTGAAACTGGCAACTTCGCTGCTTTGAGCCTCAGCTTCTGCACTGACCCTTGTTTTTGTGACTATGCGAAGCTCTTTCTTGCTTCAGGCCTTTGTCCTCATGGTAGCTTCTGCTTGGACTGCTCTTCCCCCAGAACTCTGCGTTATGGGATATTTTTCATTAATCAGATCTCAGCCCAAAGAGGCCACCCTCTACCTCAGTTACTCACTATCCCATTACCTTGCTTTATTTCCCTCATAGCATTTATCAAATCTGAAACTATCATATTCATTTACTTGTTTACTCATTTACTGTTTAGCTTTCCCAGTAGAATAAGCTCCATGAAAGCAGTAAGATTTTTTTTTTAATGCTTTATTTACCACCGTATCCCTAGGGCTTCAGTGTTCAGCATATCAGTGTTCAGCATATAGTAGGTGCTTGATTAATACTGTGAACAAACAAACCTATAAGAAAGTGGATGATTTCTACATTCTCCATGATAGGATTTCTACTTTATAGGATTTTGGTGAGGAGTAAATGAAATGATATATGTACTTGGTGCACAGTAAAGGCTTAAGAAAGGGTAACTATTTTTATTAAAATTGCTGTGAATAAACATTAATAAAGGAAGGTTAGTAAACTAAAATGGTATCTGTCAAGTTAGGCACGTCATTACAACAATAGAGTCTTGATAATCTTAGAACTGGAAAGAAATGTAGAGATTAGTTAACAAGGTAACCTGTCTTTTGCTTTTGTTCGTCCTCACTTTTTGCACATAAGGAAACTGTTGTGGGAGAGCTTAAGTAACTTGTGTGAGGACATGAGCTTTTGAGAGCATTGTGATAAGCATTGTCTATCTATCTATCTACCTACCTATCTATCTATCTGTCTATCATCTATCTATTATCTATCATCTATCTATCTAAATATCTATCTATCTATCTATCTATCCTCATACATACATAACTAATTTGTGTGTTTGAGGGAGGAGAGGGGAAGGGTATATTCGTTTTCTTTCACTGTATAACAGTTCACTTACACAGTGGCTTACGACAATGCCATTTATTATCCCACAGTTTCTTAGCTCAGAAGTTCAGCCTGGCTCAACTGGATTCTCTGCTCAGGGACCCACACTCAAGGTGTCTCAGGTGGCTGCAATCTCTTCTGAGGCTCTGAGGAAGAATATGCTTCTAAGTGCATTCAGGTTGTTGGTAGAATTCAGTTCCTTGTGATGTAGGGCTGAGGTCCCCACTTCCTGGCTGTCAGAGATCAGCTGCTCTCAGCTACTAGGGACCAAGTTTCTTGTCAGCAACCTTATCACGGGGCATCTTACCCCATCACAGTGGTGGCAGGATCCCTTAAGTTGAATTCCCCTTCACACTCTGAATTACTCTCACTCCTTCCTCTGCCACAGCTGGAGAAAACGCTGGCTCACCCAGATAATCTCCCTTTTAATCAACCCAAAGTCAACTGACCGGTAACTTTAATTACATCTGCAAGAATTCCTTTTGCTCTATAATGTAACATAGTCACAGGAGTGATATCTCATGATATTCACAGGTATCCCGTATACTCAAGGGGAGGAGATTATGCGAGGGTGATGTCATGGGAGTTAATCTTAGAATTCTGCCTACCACATCATGGCTCCCTGTTACAGTGACGGGGTAATAAATGATGTCCTGGGTAAAGTCTAGCTCACAGTTGGCCCACAGGCTCCATGGACACCTTTAGCTGTTATTTCCACAGGCTTTCCCTGGGCTCTTCCAGCCAGTGGCTGAGCACAGTGGGGACACAGATGCAGTTCCATTTCTGCAAAATGCAGCACTCCTCTGATGGGTAACATTGGCTCAAGGATTCCCTGACAGCCTGATGGAACTTTCCTTAGACTGCATGGCAGTCCAAGACACTTCACCCGAACGTTTTCATTCTGTCTCTTTTTCAGACGGGTCAGACCTGCATTGTGGTCTGACAGCTCTCCCAGCCTCCACCTACTCCTTTCCCATTTTCCCTCAGTGGCAGTTTCCCCCATAAATCTCTTGCTCATCTAATCCCATTTTGGCATCTATACCTTGGAGAACCCAAACTAACACAATAGAAGTTGACGACAGGGTCTCTCGTTTATGCACGTAGCTGAGCGGCTGTTCCATTGGAGTCTTGCTTTATTTTTACTTTTTAGCGCTGACACATTTCTTTCCTTTTTTTTTATTTTCTCTGTTTTTCCTTTATTCCCCCTTTTAGTTTTTTTTTTCTGGCTTAGTTTCTTTCTTTTTGTTTTCTAGATTTTTTTATTGGAATATAGTTGCTTTACAATGTTGTGTTAACATGCGGGTCAAATCACACGTTCCTTCTGTCAGTATAAAGCAGCCGAGTGAAATGCGTTTGGTAGCTGGCAGAGCTGTGGTCACGTCAGGAAGTGATGCCACATTTACTCCACTGTCATCTCAGATATTTTCTTACTCAATGATTTCAGTCTGCTCTTCAGCCAAGTAGGTTTTGCCAAAGGAAGCCTCTCAATAGCTCGAAATATCAACTCCTCACTGGGACACTTCTTTTTGTGAAGACGCAACAAATCAAACCCCTTTCCCAGGGACTCAGCATTGATCTGTTTCCTTCTGAAGCAAATTGGCATCCTTCCCTGTCCTGACAATGTGACTCCAAGTGCAGAGTTCATAAACTAGTTTATAAAGAGACTGGCCCCTTCCCTCAGCCAAAGTGATTTCTCCAACTTGAGAACACAGAGCTATTATTACCTAGGCCACTAGCTTGGCCTTTACCACCTGCTATTCTGTTTTATGACAGCTATCTTACTGGCTTGTGTAGTGTTTTTAATGTTTAAAAGGAGTCACAAAGATAAAGGTTAAGAGATCTAAGGAGAGAGGGAGAGAGAGAGAGAGAGAAAGGGTAGTTCTGACTCCAGCTCAGATATCCACTAACCATGAGCCCTGTAGTGAGTTTTGTAATGTCTATGTGCTTTAGTTTTCTCATCTGGAAAAGGAATTATACTGCTGCATGGCTTGGAGGGAAGTAACTTATATAGAAGATCCATTTATGAAGGAGCACCGCAGTAAGAGAGGTAATGGAACAGGGCTTAACCGCTGGACACCAGGGGGCCAAAATGCTCACGAGGCTGGCAAGGTCTGAAGGGCAGCCAAGGGGGCCTGACCAGCTGGGAGTTAGTAGCAGGTGTCAAATAATTGGGCGCTGATATTTAAACCCTGCATGAGTACTATGAACAATCATTCTGAAATTCTATTATAGACTCCTAAAGGGCAGGGCACTTGGGATCCACTGTGCCATAGAGAGGCCTTGAGCCCAGTAAGCACTTTATACATACTCTATGGATGAGTAAACAGCAAGGAGGCTGGGAAGGGTAGGAGACCACCAGTACAAGAATATGTCAGTCATTCTCTCCCTGAATCTGTATTATTCTTCCCAAAACATGCACAAAAGGAGGGAGATGGTGGCTTTGAGAGGAAACTATTTAGATGTTCAATTGCTCACTTATTTATCAAGCATTTATTAGGCATCATCTAAGTGCCAGCCGCTAGGCTTGGTGGACAAACGTGAAAGTAGAAAAAGACTTGATCCATGTCTCAGGGAACTGTCAGTCCAGTAATGGCAGGAGTTTACGACAGGTCACTACGGAACACTACCCAGAGTAAGGAAGGGTTGACCCAGAAGTCTCCTGAGAGGAAATGCCACAGGAGTTTAGTCTGTGAGGTAGCAAGGTGCAACCCGGTAGTTTAAAGAGAGAGCATCGCTTCAAGGGCTCAAGGCTGTGAAAAGCCTGGTTGTTGACAGTCCAGGCTACTTTTCGTGGGTTATGCACCAGCAAAAGTACAGAAAGTAAGGTGTCTCTCAAGTGAAGGAGATAAATGTTGGAAGGGCTGTAGCTGGGGCATGGATATTATTCCTTTCACCAACAAAATCTGAGATAAAATGCCAGGCTTGGGGATATGCCATGTGGAGTAGGAATTTGTACACCCATATGTCCAAAGCCATAAGATCTTGGTAGATTGGGGTCAGTGTCTCTGATGGGACTTTTAGAGACACGATTTATCTCCAGAGACTCTCTTCTAGGATAGCAGTGGAGATGGATGGGAATATGCGTAAAAGAAAAGCAAGTCCTAAGCCCTCAGGCAGCATTGGCAGATAGTTGGGCTCTATGGGGATTATTTCTTCACTAGGCTGTGGGTTATATTCCTCAGTTCCATAGCAGACAGGTATGTAAGAAACTGCTCGAAGGAGCCATTTATTTTCTCCGTGCAGTCTGCTTCCTGCCATTTTCCAGCCCACAAGTAGATTCTTTCTCGTAAAGGCCTTCACCCCTTCCTGTGTCACTTCTGCCTGGCTCTGATTTCTGCACCTCACAACAGTGTGTGCACGAGCAAGCTCCCTTTATTTCCCATTTCACCCGCCGTTGTGTTAAGGAGTTTTCACTCTGTGTTTAGAGTCAGCCTCTCCTCTCTGCTTCATCGTAGACAGCCTGACCTTTCCCCACCTCATTTCACAGATCCTCTTTGGCTGAAATATCTTTCTTTCTTCCTTAATTCGTCCTCATCTCCCTTTCCCTGAGTCATTTTTATTTACCCTGTAATCATTTTCTCCACCAGTTAATAAACTCTGCTTTATTTATTTTTTTCCCCATTCAGTAGGTAATGCGGTTTCAATGTGCTTTCTGTCATTCCTTCTAAAAACTGTTATTAAGCTGTGTAGTAATAGCGTCACTTCTCTGAGGGCGGGCACTTCATCCACCAAGAAGGCTCCGACTGGGTTGCAGGGGGTCTTCCCATCATCCTCTCCCTCTTGGCTCACACAGAGTAAGCGATGGACTTAAAGCTCTCTTCAGGTCCAACAAAATCAAGCCTGACCTCCCGCCTTCCTACCTGACTGGCCCCTGCTGCATCTGTTCTCATCTTTATCTGACTCACAAGCAATGACTTGAAGCCATTCCAGTCTGTTGAGCTCCAGTGGCTGTGAACTGTATTTTCCAGCCCATCTTTGGGGTGGTGCCTTGGATGAAATGGCCAAGCCGACCAACTGAGAGTTAAAATGCATTTCGTTTTTGCTGCTGCACTTTTGCCTGGAGTTGAATTACAATTGTACATCCACCTGTGGCCCTCACAGACCATATTGTGGGCTCATTACTGTGGCTCTAAGACTTGCTCCATCTCTTAATTTCCCCTGGGAGTTTGCTTTGTAACAATTTTAAAAATAAAAAGTATTTTATTTTAGTATTCAAAGGAAAGCAGGCATGTCATAAAATGCAGATAATTAAACAGAAACAACATAAATAGAAAATAAATAAAACAAATAATACATTAAATAAAAAGATAACTGAAAATAAAATGCACCCCTAATCCCACAATCCAGAGATAACCACCTTGACATTGTATCACATCTGCAATTATAGACACACACACAAGGACACATAACAGTGTGGTCTGTGTGTGTGTGTGTGTTATACACACTTTAAAAAAAATAAAATTAGAATCATATTATACAGAAACTTTTGTAGAATGCTTAATATGTCATGAACATCTTTTCATGCCAATGCCTATTTATCTGTTTCAGTTTTAATAGCTAAATAATACCGCCTCATTTCAGTGTGGCATAATTTTCTTAACAGATTCCCTGTTCTGAGTTGTTTACACTGCTTCAAACTTTTCATTATATATACAAAAATAGACACCGCTGAATCTTTATGCACAGGCTTATTTTTTCCTTAGCATACATCCTTTCAAGTAGAATTATTGAGTCAAAGGAGGCATATTTTGAGGTTTTGAAAAACACCTAGTCAAATTCTGCCCCATTCCCCCACCTCCTGGATAATTTTTGCCACTATACACCATCCCATTAGTTGGAATGTGCCCAGTTTTGCTCACCCTGAGATCTTTGAGTAGGTAGGAATTTTGTGGTCCTGGACAGGCTCTTCGAAAGACACATAACAGGTGTCCGGGATCCGGAAGTCAGTCTAGCTCCCTGTGACTGTGGGTAGATTGCAACTCTGGGTTTGGAAGTCCCCAGATAGTGCCTGGAACCCCAGCAGCAGAACACTGTGCATTCTTCCAAACCTACCCAGATTTGCCCGGCCCATGATGCCTTCTCCTGTTGCCTTGCTTCTGTCCTGACCACCTTTATTTCTACTACACATACACCTTGCGTGATTCCCGCTACTAGATTCTGTGCTCATCTTTTTTGGTCTCTGAGTTCACATATGTAGGTGCTGCTTCTCCACCCTGACCTAACTTCTCCAGGGAGAGGAATGTTTGAGTTTCTTCTGTAAGTTCCACCTTTCCTGGCTCCTACACTGCCTACAGTAGGTAATAAATACCTGCCGACCCAGCTGGCTTTCAGATAAGACCACAGCCTTATCCTGTAGCTATTGCTTAGTAGGCATTTCTAGGAAGTGGCATAAGTTGTAGAAAACTAGCAGCATGGATGGGAAGAGTGTTTTCTTCACAATTTCTAGAAAATCAAATCATATACTGTACTGGGGAGCCTTTTTCTAAGCCTTCTGAGAAATGCATCACGTCCTTTATTATCTGCTCAAGGAGTCATAGAGATTGCTATTTTCAAGCCGTGTTGCATGGAAAATCAAAGCTTAAATCAAGTTTGCCTCTTGTTGTCCCTCAGTTCCAGTCTCTTGATTTTATTTCCTGAGCCGGAATTTGTAGAAGAAAGGGCACATTCACAGCCTGAGTGGAGTCAACAGGCTGTTTACCGAGGTAACTGATGCCGAAGGAGTACTTGCCTCCTTCCCCAAACTCTCTCTCCCTTCCCAGTTTCACGTACTCGCCCATAGCTTTCGGGCAAACTACAGCAGAAGCAATTTCCCTCACCTTTAGCACTGATAATCAGATCACTTGGAATTCTGTTCAAACAGCTTCCCCAGCCTCCTCTCACAGTGAATTACCTCCTGGTTTCCTTGAGTCTTGACATTACTGGGTTGCATTGAGAGGATAGAGCTGTGAGTGATAATAAAAGACATTGTTAGATCGGGATGGTGGTTATAATTTGGTAGTAATTTGATGTAGTAATAGCACCATGAGTCATGAGTCATATTTATATCCATCTATAAATGGAGGAGGGAGCTTGGGGCCTGGGGGTCACCGTGGCAATTGCCTGTGAGGCCTGGGACTGTGTGGACAGAGTAGAGAAAGGGAGGAACATGGCAATCTCCCAGGTCAGGCTTTGGGATCAACAGATTGACAAAGGTTTGTGATTTATTAGTTGGGGATAGCCACACTCAAGCGATTTAGCATTGATGGATATTTTTCTCATTACATTTCAAACATAGAAAATGGTCCTTTCTGAATGAGAAATCTGGGGCCATTTCAGTCATTAGTCATTTGAAACTTTCTCTCCTGGTGTTACCGAGAGAAAAAAATGACAAGAACTAAAGCACATTCCTTGCTCTGAATTGCTTGTATAGAACAAAATGAAATGCTTACGTTCAGTAACTCTATTAGCCTGGTGGTTTGCTTCTTTTTCTGTTTTCTGTTTCTGTTTTAGTAGCTTTGTTGTATTCAAATCTTTTATTATGTGGGAGCTATGAGTAATTGAACACATACTGGCCTGGGTACATATGCTTATATATTAACTCCCAGTGGGTCCCTGTGGCACCTATAATAAAATCTAACTCTCTAGTATGATTCAAGGGAGGTGCTCAATTCACATTTGATTATTGAACTGAGTGGGCTCAAACACTCAAACAATGACACTCAACTCCACACGCATGAAGGCAGATATTCGGAAAATTCTGGGGAAAAGTGTTGATTTGTCTTTAGCTACGTCAGTGTCAGACAGATACACCTACCAGGTGGCTTGGTCGAAACCTCTTTTGGTTTCCTGGACCGTATTTCAATGTGTGTGTTTGTGGAGTCCCCACGCATGTAACAAGGGGTGCTCTCACCAGCTGGGTGTCCTACCATTCAACTCAATTCTGACACCACCTACCCAGAGATAGCATCAGATCCCACAAGTTAAGGACTCAGTCCCTCAAGACCACCCCACCCTCCACTTCAGACCCCAGTTGCAAGTCCAGGTTATCACCTGTGCTTCTGACCAACTGACTACAGATAGGAGGTTCCAATGACCCCCTCCTTAGGTTCAATTATTTTGCTAGAGTGGGTCACAGGACTCAGGAAAACAGTTTACTCATGTTTACTGGTTTATTATAAAAGGATATGATAAAGGATGCAGAGGAACATTGAGATGGGAGAGGTGCATAGGACAAGGTATGTGGGAAAGGGTGTGGAGCTTCCATGCCCTCTCTGGGTACCTCTCTCCCAGCACCTCCACGTGTTCACCAACGTGGAAGCTCTCTGAACACCATATTACTGGGATTTTATGAGGGCTTTCTCACACAGGCATGATCATTCATTAACTCCCTTTTCAGCCCTTCTCCCTTTCCAAGAGAATGGGGACGGAGCTGAAAATTCCAAGCTTCTAATCATGGCTCACTCTCTCTGGTGACCAGTTCCCATCCAGAAACCATCCAGGAGTCTACCCAGAGTTGCCTCTTTAGAACAAAAGATACTCTTATCACCCAGAAAATCACAAGCGTTTCAGGAGCTCTGTGCCAGGAGCTGGGGTCAGAGACCAATATGTATTTTCTATTATCTCACACAACCTCAGCCTACTTTGAGGCCATGCTCAGCAGCTGAGTACATACAGCTGGGTGGTTTGCAGGGAGCCATTGTCCTTGAAGGAAACCAGAATATGCCACTTTGGCATAAGGATTATTTTGAGCTGAAGGCAATTGAGAAGAAGCAGATACAAGAAAAGCTCCCTGCCCTCCCCCATTTGCCTAAAAGTGGGACATACATTTTCAAAGATGTCCCTCTTCCCCTCTCTACCAGGAAGGACAAAAGTTAATCATGGGAGATGACTTGAAACCCTTATCAGCCTGGAGATGGCACCAGAGGTATCTACATAACTTTACTATCTAGCCTTTATCTACTATCAGTTTCCTTTATGTTTACCTTCCCACAGTTTGCCAGACTTAGAAGCCTAAAATAGCTTTCCTTTGTCCTGTCATATCTCTATAGATTTATTGTTCTTTGCTGATGATGCAATATAAGCCTGAATTCCAAGCCACATCTTTGAGTTAGTCATCTCTGGCTATTCTCATGTGTTATGTGTGCAACACACATGTTGATAACCATGTTTGTTTTTCTCTGGTGCATCTATTTTTATTACAGACCCCTAACGAAGAACCTAAGCTAAGTAGAGGAAAAATATTTCCTCCCCTACATTTCCCTGTTCTGACAGGGTCCATCAGATTGTAGAATTCCCTGGTATTTCCAGGAGACTTGCATAGTTGCCAGTGCACTGACTCTAGGAAATTGCAATGACCCATGCAAATGGGCTCAGGTTAAGGTCCTCTGGGTTAATTTAGATTGCTTTATCAAGGTTCCTCATGGTTTCTATAATCCTAGTTGTAGTATCTGAGGTAGCCATAGTAGTTGTGGTCACTATGATAGTTTGTGAAAGTGGTAGATGCAGCAACAGCGTCTACAGATGGGAATTCACACAAGCTTTCTCTTGCATTAGCGCATGTAGTCTTCTGAACAATAACAGGACATTGGAGTTGTTTTCTCACTTCAGATAAGGAAGTTGAGGCCCAGGAAAGTTAAGGGACATTTCTATGTCCACTCAGGACAGCGTGCTGTAAAATGTTAACGTGACACTGGAATTTTGGCCTGACATGCTAGTTCTGGGACAATATAGGAAGTTGGTGAATAGCGAACTTCAGGGAGCACGTCTATTTACCAAGGGCTTGTGGGCAAATGCAGTGAAGAGATTAGGTAGGGCTTCAATGATTTCTAAGTAATTATTCTTAAACTCTCCAGGCTACATCTCCCAAGTATTTATATGACCATCCTGCTGACTTATCCTGGTGGACATAAGGCAAGTTTACACACTCACTCAGTTCAGACCATCACGTCTGCCTGTTTACTGTTCTCCGAGTGACCCAAATTCAACACCCACCAACATCCCTCCATCTACAAAAGCTTCCTCCCCGTCTCAACTTGCTGAGTGTTCCTTTAAATCCCACCTCCTTCAGGAAGCCTTTCTAGATTTCCCAAAGCCAGCTGTGACCTCTTCCTCCCCTGAATTCTCACAATCCCATGTTTGCGATCCTCGTTACACCACATCTGGCCTTGTGTGTTTTTCTCTATGGGTGTATGTGTCCTATGATCCCTCCCACCATCACTCTTACTTCCTGGAGGGTAGACACCAAACCATCTTCATCTTTGGGGCACCAAAGTGTCTAGTGATATAATAGATGTTCGATACATAGCTGACAAATGCATATATGGAAGAATATGAGGGTGAGGTGATGTAATCTCTTGATGGCGTTTGGGATCAAAGCAGTTCATGTGTGAAGTATGCTGGGTGGTCCTAGAGAGTGTCCAGTAGCTCAGGCTCCATGAAGTGGCCACACATGTCCCATGAGGACAGCCACGTTGAGGCCAGAGGCTTGTTCCTGGTGAAAGATAGGCCTGAAGATTTGCTTTAAAGTGAGAGCCACACCCTTTAGGCACTGCAGAGACCAGGCTGCTGCAGGCACTTGGTAAAAGCTGCCCTAAGTGCTTTTCTGAATAAGGTTGGCCTCCATCTAATACATTATTTAGAGCCATGGGGCCTCAACTCATCACTAGGAGACTTTGAAATGAGTCAAATATGTCTTTAAAATATTATATATACAGCCACATGAGTGTGTGTGTGAGTGTGTGTGTATTTTCTCTGCTGTCTACCTGTGATACAATGTATTGTGTTCATGGTGCCTGACACCTTACCAGGACAGATCCACAGAAAGTCTCAGTTGAGCCTTTCTCATTCTGGTACACAGGTCTTTGGGTGGATGTCAGATTGTCTGAGTCAAACTGCTCTCTGAGAAAGGGACTTGGAATCATTAAAATCTCCGAGAATATCCACAAATGAAAATGCCTTTGAAATGTACACACGCTCTAATCACCTCTTATTAAAGATACAACATAAAGCAAACAACTTATTTAAGCATCAAACTTGTTTTAACTATTTTTGATAGAAATGTTTATAAAAAGAGGTGAAACTTATCCTGCCTTCTTAAACAGATCATATGAAATTAGTCCTAAACTTCGTGAGGGCAGGAATCATGTCTGTTTCGTTCATGTTGCATTCTTAGCGCCCAACTCTGGATCTAGGACGGAGTAGATATTATATAAGCATTTGTTGAATGAATCAATGAATGCACCAAAAACACATCTAAATAGGACATAATGAATTTTAAAGAAGTTAGAGTATTTTTGGGGGTGATTTCATTTCCAGTCAATGCAGAGCTTTACATGTTTGTGGTCCAATCTGCACCTTTATTTTATTTATTAAAAAACAAAAACAAAACAAAACAAAACAAAACAAAAAAACAACTCATCACTTTGGTCTGGATCTGCCTGGAAGTACTTAGCCATAACTCCACAGTTGCTAAACTCAGCTAGAGCCAAGTCAAGTTTCAACTCAACTCCATCTGATTTCTATGACCTACTGCACCGCGGATTATTTTTCTAAGTAAAAGGAAACCATTTGCTTGCTGACAATTTACTAATTTAAATATACCTTCAGGTATGGATTTTCCATAAACCTGGTAACCAGCCCAGCCCATTTGGCTTTTAATTCTGAAATTCATTAGCTCTTCCTAGCCATTTGAAGCTACCAGCTCATTCTTAATTGTTCATTTTTATTCTTACCCTAAACATAGTAAATCTTAATGGCTATGCTTCCAACATTAAGAGGGAGTGTGGTAGCTGTAGGAAAAAAGTATTCAAAACACATTAACTTAGCAGCAATATAATAACGTTTCCAAGCTGTTCATAGGAACTTACTTATATTGGCTTTCAAAGAGTAATTGTGCTGAGAGGTTTTTTTGGAGGGATCCTCCAGATGGATGCATTCTCCCCACCTCAAGTTTTTGTCATAACATGTTTTCTTCTTCATCTCTGAGTCATTCAGAACCGTGAAAATTCTATTTTCCACTTTAATTACAGAACTGGTTGAGAATGTATTCTGTTGTTTGGCAGTACTACTAATGCACTCTATTTGTTTATGGCTCTTTGAGAAAGCCATTTTAATAAGGTCAGATTTGCAATTTAAATGAACTTTAATATTTCTTGCAAAGGCTGGGGGGGCTGCTTATTTATGTGAGGGGTGAACGTGGTAGAAATTTACAGTTTAAAAATACGTTCTCCTGTTTTCTTCTCCAAATGGTGTATCTCAGGTGATAAATGCTTTCAACTATATTTACAATTTTTTTTCCAGAAAAGGGCTGAAAATCCAAATCAGTGAAATAAATCATGAGTCTAAGTGGGTTGTTAATACTGTATTTTTCTGCTTTTCCCATTAAAACCTCTACCCCAAACCTCTATTGTATTCACGAATAAATATTAGTCACAATTGGATGGGGTGAACACTTGTATAAGCCTTCTGTCACTTTTATAACACACAAATAAGCAAAAACATAACAAAACAAAAACTGTTCCCTGAACTTTAAGATGTCATCATTTATTGAATTTATTTAATCACTCTTGATGGAAAAGGCTTTAGGTAAAAAAAAAAAAATGGAGCCCTTACATTTACCTATTAAAAGAATCTGTAACTGACCATCAGGCAGGCCACCTTATTGTATCCCTACAATTCAATTACTCCCAGGAGAGGTGGGCTTTAGTGAAATTCATTTAATCTGTTGAGGAATCGTTTCTCCGTTGGAGTGAGGACAGAAGGAGAAGCACCACCGTCCTTTCCCTGGTTTGAATTCTGCTGTCCACTTCGTAAGTGCTTTAAAGATGCTCTGTTGGAATCACAATGAAGGATAAAGCAAGGGTTAGAAGACCTGAATGAAGGTTAAGTAGTAGATGCTTGTAGGCACCCGCACTGAAAATATTTGACTGCACTGGAATAGGAGGACTCCTACACATTTTTTCAAACAATATAAGAATGAGAATGAGATGAGTTGTATAATGTAAGTTTTCTGAAAGATACAAATTTATCTGCAGAAACAAAATTCTACCAGGAACTAAATCTCGGTGAAATGACCCTCCTTTCTCCCTCCATCCCTCCCTCCATCCCTTCCTTCCTTCCTTCCTTCCTTCCTCTCTCCCTCCCTTACTTCCTTCCAACAAATTACTATATTCAGGTTCACCCATTTGAAAGGATTGGTGTTCTTTGGAGTCAAGTAACTCCGGCTGTTACCTTGTCTCCCTCCTTCCCTGAACAGTCAAGCTTCATGGAAGAGTAACCTCAGTTACCACTTACAGTTCCTCAGCTTCCACTCACTCCTCAATCCACACCCTTCCCATGTCCACTCCTGCCATTTTGCAGAGTTCAGCAAGACCCTCACAATTGGAAATCCAATGGACACACTCTCTCTTTGGTTTGTGTGACTCCTCTTGAGAACAGTCTCTGTTTATACGGTCCTCCTTTACACGTGCTCTTCCCTCCTCTTGTGAAATCTTGGTTCTACTCATGAATCTCGATATTCCTCCTCGATCTCTTTCAAGAGTGCTGAGACCTTGAGAGTTGGTGTTTGTCAGAGTGCTCTTGGGTCCTGTGCTCTTCCTCCACGTGCTTTCCCAGGTAACCTCATCTGAACTCATGCCTTTAGTTACCACTTACATGAAATGTGAAAGGTAATATCTTGCAGTGTTCTGAGCTGGGGTCAAACAGTGGTGCTCACTTGTTTTGTGGTTACTACCTCCATGAAAGACCCCCCCAGATCCATTTATCCAATTAGAAGTCTAAGTTGTAGATCCTTTTCACCCCCCACCCCATATCCAATCAAGAAGTCATCAGTTTCTAGCTCCTTAAAATGCCTCTATGCATCCCCCTCTCTCCACTCCTTCTGTGCCTGTCTTAGTTCCAGCTATTCTCCTTTAGATCCCTCTCTACCTCCAGTCAGGCTTTCATTCTCAGAGCCATCCCCCATGCTATATTTAGAGAGTACTTTCTAAAACATAATATCTGGTCAGGTCACTTTCCTATTTCAAATCTCCATGGCTGTCCAAAACTTTGGGTACAAATTCCAAATCCCTTGACCATCTCTTTGTTATTGCTTTCTTTTAAAATATTATTGTCAAAGAACATACAAAGAACTTGATCTGTATGATGTCGAGTCTTTGGAATTTGTCAAGATCCCTTTTTGTGGACTTGTACAGAATAATTTTTTTAAATTATTAGATCAATGTAGGCTTGAAAAGAATAATTTTCTCTTATGGTTTTTATTCATGAAAATTAGAACTCAATTTCAGTTTTCAATCTGGGAACTTAATTTTTTCTTCAGTTCTAGGATATTCAAATGTAGCCTTTTTCCTGCTTTATTTTCTTCTTCTGCAAATGCTATTGGGTATAGGTTAGATTGTCTCATTCTTTTCACTATCAATTGAATCTCTTGTTGGCATTGTTCATCTCTATATGCCTGTGCACATTCTGATGGTTTCTTTTTTTTTTGTTTTTGCATTTGATTATTTTATTTATTTATTTATTTTAAAAACATCTTTATTGGAGTATAATTGCTTTACAATGGTGTGTTAGTTTCTGCTTTATAAAAAAGTGAATCAGTTATACATATACATATGTTCCCATATCTCTTCCCTCTTGCATCTCCTTACCACCCACCCTCCCTATCCCACCCCTCTAGGTGGTCACAAAGCACCGAGCTGATCTCCCTGTGCTATGCGGCTGCCTCCCACTAGCTATCTATTTTACATTTGGTAATGTATATATGTCCATGCCACTGTCTCACTTTGTACCAGCTTACCCTTCCCCCTCCCTGTATCCTTAAGTCCATTCTCTAGTAGGTCTGTGTCTTTATTCCTGTCTTGCCCCTAGGTTCTTCATGACCATTTTTTTTTTAGATTCCATGTATATGTGTTAGCATACAGTATTTGTTTTTCTCTTTCTAACTTACTTCACTCTGTATGACAGACTCTAGGTCCATCCACCTCACTACAAATAACTCAATTTCGTTTCTTTTTATGGCTGAGTAATATTCCATTGTATATATGTGTCACATCTTCTTTATCCATTCATCTGTTGATGGACACTTGGGTGGCTTCCATGTCCAGGCTATTGTAAATAGAACTGCAATGAACATTGTGGTACATGACTCTTTTTGAATTATGGTTTTCTCAGGGTATATGCCCAGTAGTGGGATTGCTGGGTCGTATGGTAGTTCTTTTTTTATTTTTTAAAGGAACCTCCATACTGTTCTCCATAGTGGCTGCACCAATTTACATTCCCACCAACAGTGCAAGAGGGTTCTCTTTTCTCCACACCCTCTCCAGCATTTATTGTTTGTAGATTTTTTGATGATAGCCATTCTGACCCCTGTGAGATGATATCTCATTGTAGATTTGATTTGAATTTCTCTAATGATTAATGATGTTGAGCATTCTTTCATGTGTTTGCTGGCAATCTGTATATGTTCTTTGGAGAAATGTCTATTTAGGTCTTCTGCCCATTTTTGAATTGGGTTGTTTGTTTTTTTGATATTGAGCTGCATGAGCTGCTTGTGAATTTTGGAGATTAATCCTTTGTCAGTTGCTTCATTTGCAAATATTTTCTCCCATTCTGAAGGTTGTCTTTTCATCTTGTTTATGGTTTCTTTTGCTGTGCAAAAGCTTTTAAGTTTCATTAGGTCCTGCTTGTTTATTTTTGTTTTTATTTCCATTTCTCTAGGAGGTGGGTCAAAAAGGATCTTGCTGTGGTTTATGTCATACAGTGTTCTGCTTATGTTTTCCTCTAAGAGTTTGGTAGTATCTGGCCTTACATTTAGGTCTTTAATCCATTTTGAGTTTATTTTTGTGTGTGGTGTTAGGGAGTGTTCTAATTTCATTCTTTTACATGTAGCTGTCCAGTTTTCCCAGCACCACTTATTGAAGAAGCTGTCTTCTCCACTGTATATTCTTGCATCCTTTATCAAAGATAAGTTGACCATATGTGCGTGGGTTTATCTCTGGGCTTTTTATCCTGTTCCATTGATCTATATTTCTGTTTTTGTGCCAGTACCATACTGTCTTGATTACTGTAGCTTTGTAGTATAGTCTGAAGTCTGGGAGCATGATTCTTCCAGATCCGTTTTTCTTTCTCAGGATTGCTTTGGTTATTCAGGGTCTTTTGTGTTTCCATATAAATTGTGAAATTTTTTGTTCTAGTTCTGTGAAAAATGCCATTGGTAGTTTGATAGGGATTGTATTAAATCTGTAGACTGCTTGGGGTAGTATAATCATTTTCACAATGTTGATTCTTCCAACCCAAGAACATGGTATATCTCTCCATCTATTTGTATCTTCTTTAATTTCTATCATCAGTGTCATAATTTTCTGCATACAGGTCTTTAGTCTCCTTAGGTAGGTTTATTCCTAGATATTTTATTCTTTTTGTTGCAATGGTAAATGGGAGTGTTTTCTTAATTTCGCTTTCAGATTTTTCATCATTAGTGTATAGGAATGCAAGAGATTTCTGTGCATTAATTTTGTATCCTGCTACTTTACCAAATTCATTGATTAACTCTAGTAGTTTTCTGGTAGCATCTTTA
This sequence comes from Eschrichtius robustus, assembly GCF_028021215.1. Taxonomy (NCBI): domain Eukaryota; kingdom Metazoa; phylum Chordata; class Mammalia; order Artiodactyla; family Eschrichtiidae; genus Eschrichtius; species Eschrichtius robustus. Next base: position 16,030,717 of record NC_090824.1, read on the forward strand.
GGATTCTCTATGTATAGTATCATGTCATCTGCAAACAGTGACAGCTTTACTTCTTCTTTTTTGATTTGGATTCCTTTTATTTCTTTTTCTTCTCTGATTGCTGTGGCTAAAACTTCCAAAACTATGTTGAATAATAGTGGTGATAGTGGACAACCTTGTCTTGTTCCTGATCTTAGTGGAAATGGTTTCAGTTTTTCACCATTGAGGACGACGTTGGCTGTGGGTTTGTCATATATGGCCTTTATTATGTTGCGGAAAGTTCCCTCTATCCCTACTTTCTGGAGAGTTTTTATCATAAATGCGTGTTGAATTTTGCCAAAAGCTTTTTCTGCATCTATTGAGATGATCATATGGTTTTTCTTCTTCAATTTGTTAATATGGTGTGTCACATTGATTGATTTGCGTATATTGAAGAATCCTTGCATTCCTGGGATAAACCCTACTTGATCATGGTGTATGATCCTTTTAATGTGCTGTTGGATTCTGTTTGCTAGTATTTTGTTAAGGATTTTTGCATCTATGTTCATCAGTGATATTGGCCTGTAGTTTTCTTTCTTTGTGACATCTTTGTCTGGTTTTGGTATCAGGCTGATGGTGGCCTCGTAGAATGAGTTTGGGAGTGTTTCTCCGTCTGCTGTATTTTGGAAGAGTTTGAGAAGGATAGGTGTTAGCAATTCTCTAAATGTTTGATAGAATTTGCCTGTGAAGCCATCTGGTCCTGAGCTTTTGTTTGTTGGAAGAGTTTTAATCACAGTTTCAATTTCAGTGCTTGTGATTGGTCTGTTCATATTTTCTATTCCTTCATGTTTCAGTCTCAGAAGGTTGTGCATTTCTAAGAATTTGTCCATTTCTTCCAGGTTGTCCATTTTATTGGCCTATAATTGTTTGTAGTAATCTCTCATGATCCTTTCTATATCTGCAGTGTCAGTTGTTACTTCTCCTTTTTCATTTCTAACTCTATTGATTTGAGTCTTCTCCCTTTTTTTCCTGATGAGTCTGGCTAATGGTTTACCAATTTTGTTTATCTTCTCAAAGAACCAGCTTTTCGTTTTATTGATATTTGCTACCGTTTCCTTCATTTCTTTTTCATTTATTTCTGATCTGATCTTTATGATTTCTTTCCTTCTGCTAACTTTGGGGTTTTTTTGTTCTTCTTTCTCTAATTGCTTTAGGTGTAAGGTTAGGTTGTTTATTTGAGATGTTTCTTGTTTCTTAAGGTAGGATTGTATTGCTATAAACTTCCCTCTTAGAACTGCTTTTGCTGCATCCCATAGGATTTGGGTTGTCGTGTTTCCATTATCATTTGTTTCTAGGTATTTTTTGATTTCATCTTTGATTTCTTCAGTGATCTCTTGGTTATTAAGTAGTATATTGTTTAGCCTCCAGGTGTTTCTATTTTTTACAGACTTTTTGCTGTAATTGATATCTAGCCTCATTGTGTTGTGGTTGGAAAAGATACTTGATATGATTTCAATTTTCTTAAATTTACCAAGGCTTGATTTGTGACCCAAGATATGATCTATCCTGGAGAATGTTCCATGAGCACTTGAGAAGAATGTGTATTCTGTTGTTTTGGGATGGAATGTCCTATAAATATCAATTAAGTCCATCTTGTTTAATGTATCATTTAAAGCTTGTGTTCCCTTATTTATTTTCATTTTGGATGATCTGTCCATTGGTGAAAGTGGAGTGTTAAAGTCCCCTACTATTATTGTTTTACTGTTGATTTCCCCTTTTATGGCTGTTAGAATTTGCCTTAGGTATTGAGGTGCTCCTATGCTAGGTGCATAAATATTTACAATTGTTATATCTTCTTCTTGGATTGATCCCTTGATCATTATGTAGTGTCCTTCTTTGTCTCTTGTGATAGTGTTTGTTTTAAAGTCTATTTTGTCTGATATGAGAATTGCTACTCCAGCTTTCTTTTGATTTCCATTTGCATGGAATATCTTTTTCCATCCCCTCACTTTCAGTCTGTATGTGTCCCTAGGTCTGAGGAGGGTCTCTTGTAGACAGCATATATACAGGTCTTGTTTTTGTATCCATTCAGCCAGTCTATGTCTTTTGGTTGGAACATTTAATCCATTTACATTTAAGGTAATTATCTATATATATGTTCCTATTACCATTTTCTTAACTGTTTTGGGTTTGTTATTGTAGGTCTTTTCCTTCTCTTGTGTTTCCTGCCTAAAGAAGTTCCTTTAGCATTTGTTGTAAAGGTGGTTTGATGGTGCTGAATTCTCTTAGCTTTTGCTTGTCTGTAAAGGTTTTAATTTCTCCGTCGAATCTGAATGAGATCCTTGCTGGGTAGAGTAGTCTTGGTTGTAGGTTTTTCTCCTTCATCACTTTAAATATGTCCTGCCACTCCCTTCTGGCTTGCAGAGTTTCTGCTGAAAGACCAGCTGTTAACCTTATGGGGATTCCCTTGTGTGTTATTTGTTGTTTTTCCCTTGCTGCTTTTAATATTTTTTCTTTATATTTAATTTTTGATAGTTTGATTAATATGTGTCTTGGTGTGTTCCTTCTTGGATTTATCCTGTATGGGACTCTCTGTGCTTCCTGCACTTGATTAACTATTTCCTTTCCCATGTTAGGGAAGTTTTCAACTATAATCTCTTCAAATATTTTCTCAGTCTCTTTCTTTTTCTCTTCTTCTTCTGGGACCCCTATAATTTGAATGTTGGTGCATTTAATGTTGTCCCAGAGGTCTCTGCGACTGTCCTCAGTTCTTTTCATTCTTTTTTCTATATTCTGCTCTGCAGTAGTTATTTCCACTACTTTATCTTCTAGGTCACTTATCCGTTCTTCTGCCTCAGTTATTCTGCTATTGATTCTTTCTAGAGAGTTTTAAATTTCACTTATTGTATTGTTCATCACAGTTTGTTTGCTCTTTAATTCTCCTAGGTCCTTGTTAAACGTTTCTTGTATTTTCTCCATTCTATTTCCAAGATTTTGGAACATCTTTACTATCATTATTCTGAATTCTTTTTCAGGTAGACTGCCTATTTACTCTTCATTTGTTAGGTCTGGTGGGTTTTTGCCTTGTTCCTTCATCTGCTGTGTGTTTCTCTGTCTTCTCATTTTGCTTAAGTTACTGTGTTTGGGGTCTCCTTTCCACAGGCTGCAGGTTCATAGTTCCCGTTGTTTTTGGTGTCTGTCCCCAGTGGCTAAGGTTGGTTCAGTGGGTTGTGTAGGCTTCTTGGTGGAGGGGACGAGTGCCTGTGTTCTGGTGGATGAGGCTGGATCTTGTCTTTCTGGTGGGCAGGTTCACATCTGGTGGTGTGTTTTAGGGTGTTTGTGGCCTTATTATGATTTTAGGCAGCCTCTCTGCTAATGGATGGGGTTGTGTTCCTGTCTTGCTAGTTGTTTGGCATAGGTTGTCCAGCACTGGAGCTTGCTGGTCGTTGAGTGGAGCTGGGTCTTGCCGTTGAGATGGAGATCTCTGGGAGATTTTCCCCATTTGATATTACATGGAGCTGGGAGGTATCTTGTGGACCAATGTCCTGAACTTGGCTCTCCCACCTCAGAGGCTCAGGCCTGATGCCTGGCTGGAGCACCAAGAGCCCGTCATCCACACGGCTCAGAATAAAAGGAGAAAAAAAAGAAAGAAAGAAGAAGATAAAATAAAATGAAGTAAAATAAAATAAAATAACATAATTAAAATTAAAAGGAAAAAAATTATTAAAACATTTTTAAAAAAGTAATAAAAAAAGAAAGAAAGAAAGAAAGAAAGAAGAGAGCAACCAAACCAAAAAACAAATCCACCAATGATAACAAGCGCTAAAAAGTATACTAAAAGAAAAAAGAAATAAAAGACAGAACCCTAGGACAAATGGTGAAAGCAAAGCTATACAGACAAAATCTCACACAGAAGCATACACATACACACTCACAAAAAGAGGAAAAGGGGAAAAAATAATATATCTTGCTCCCAAAGTCCACCTCCTCAATTTGGGATGATTTGTTGTCTATTCAGGTATTCCACAAATGCAGGTACATCAAGTTGATTGTGGAGCTTTAATCCGCTGCTCCTGAGGCTGCTGGGAGAGATTTCCCTTTCTCTTCTTTGTTCGTACAGCTCCTGGGTTCAGCTTTGGATTTGGCCCCGCTTCTGCGGGTAGGTCGCCTGAGGGCATCTGTTCTTCGCTCAGCCAGGATGGGGTTAAAGGAGCAGCTGCTTTGGGGGCGCTGGCTCACTCAGGCCGGGGGGAGGGAGGGGTACGGAGGAGGCGGGGCGAGCCTGCGGCAGCAGAGGCGTCATGACGTTGCAGCAGCCTGAGGTGCGCAGTGCGTTCTCCCGGGGAAGTTGTCCCTGGATCACGGGACCCTGGCAGTGGCGGGCTGCACCGGCTCCCGGGAGGGGCGGTGTGGAGAGTGACCTGTGCTCGCACACAGGCTTCTTGGTGGTGGCAGCAGCAGCCTTAGCGTCTCATGCCCGTCTCTGGGGTCCGCACTGATAACCGCGGCTCGCGCCCGTCTCTGGAGCTCGTTTAGGCGGCGCTCTGACTCCCCTCTCCTCGCGCACCAGGAAACAAAGAGGGAAGAAAAAGTCTCTTGCCTCTTTGGCAGCTGCAGACTTTTTCCCGGACTCCCTCCCGGGTAGCACCGAAGCCCGAGCCTCAGCTCCCAGCCCCCGCCTGCCCCGGCGGGTGAGCAGACAAGCCTCTCGCGCTGCTGAGTGCTGCTTGGCGCCGATCCTCCGTGCGGGAATCTCTCCGCTTTGCCCTCCGCACCCCTGTGGCTGCGGTCTCCTCCATGGCTCCAAAGCTTCCCCCCTCCGCCACCTGCAGTCTCTGCCCACGAAGGGGCTTCCTAGTGTGTGGAAACCTTTCCTCCTTCACAGCTCCCTCCCACTGGTGCAGGTCCCATCCCTATTCTTTTGTCTCTGTTTTTTCTTTTTTCTTTTGCCCTACCCAGGTACGTGGGGAGTTTCTTGCCTTTTGGGAGGTCTGAGGTCTTCTGCCAGCATTCATTGGGTGTTCTATAGGAGCTGTTCCACGTGTAGGTGTATTTCTGATGTATTTGTGGGGAGGAAGTTGATCTCCGCGTCTTACTCTTCCGCCATCTTGAAGCTCCCCATTCTGATGGTTTCTGTGTCAATGCCTTCTCTTCATTAATCTGTTGCTTAATTTTCCCATTGTATTTTTTATTTCAATCCCTGTGTATTTCATTTTTTGTCTTACTTGATTCTTTTAGAAATCCATTTTTAAAAACCTAGTGTCCTATTTATTATTAGTGTTTCTATTCTTTCTTTTGTTCTCTTTAATGATTTAAAAAAGAATACCAAATTTTAGTATTTAGATATTGCAGGCATTTCTAGTTTTTGGAATCACCAACCAGAGTTAGTATGATGGTGATGAGGAGGCAAAATCCAAACTACTTTGCTTAATGAACAGGATGTTTCCTCACCTGGCTGCTCTCTCCTCTGTAGTTCCAGCCTTTGATTTTCTTCCACCCGAGCCCTTCCCTGCAGCCATGCCAAACTTCTAGGACATTGCTTCACACACAACTGGGTCTATCTGTACTTCTCCTAATACCACGGATGCCATTTCTTGCTGGAATGCCAGCTCCCCAGCTTGCCAAGTTGGTGCCTACACCTTCTTCAGAGTGTAGATTGGATATTATTTCTTCTGAAATCTTCCCTGGACCCTCTCATCTGAATGTTCTGGGTGTTCTTTCAGCTCAGCATCCTATACATATTTTTCTCATAGTACTAATTACAATGTAGTCCAATCATTTCCTTGTCTGTCTCCCTCACCTTACCTCCCACCAGACCAGAGGAGGGAGTGCTTAAAGATCGGGACCAGGTCTGATTGATTTCTACATCGTACTGTTGAATCATGATAGTTTCTTTTTGGTGTCCCCTTGAAAAGGATTAAAAAAATCTTGGAGTCTGGTTTCACCTAGTGTTGCTGTTAAGTTTGCATTTTTGAGAGATCACCCTTGCACCAGTTCATCATTAAAGTAGGGAAATCCATAGATACGGTGACCAATCATAGGACTGTTGGAATAACTCAGGACACATATGTTGACACGCTCAGATTGGGATGAAAAGAGAGTATGGATTCTACAGATGCTTGAAAGTATCCTCAGTAGTATGTGGGGTTAAGGAATAAGGAGGATTCACAGGTTTTCTTATGTTTGTAGTGTGAACACTGCAGTGTACAATGATGCTATTAACTGAGGCAGGAAGTCATTAAGAAAACAGGTTCGAGCAGAGCTGGACTCTGGAAGGGGAAGAGAAAGACCTTGGCTTTTAACATGTTGCTTTTGAAGCATTTACCAGCAGACATAATCAGGGGGCATTAGAAAATATGTGTCAGAGGTCAGAGGACAGGTTAAAACTGGACAGCAGTTATTGGCACACAGATGGCGGGTGAAGCCATGGAAATAGATGAGCTTCTTCAAAGGGGTCATGAGGTGTGAAAAGAGAGAAGGGGCAGTGGTTGGATTCTGGAATAGAAGAAAATCTACACTAAGGCAGGCAGAGGGATAAGACACAAGGAAGGAGACAGAGAAAGGTATTCAAGGTGACTGGAGAAGAGCAAGGGGAATGTGCTCCCTAGGAGGCAAGGGAGAAGGGGATGTTGGTAAGATGCTTGGGTTCTACTGGCTTAAATTCAGCACATGTAGAATTTAACCCAGTTGAACCCACCTTCACTGGTCTCCTTTGAGTAAGACTGAAGACAGAATTTATGTGATCTGTCTTTGTGTAGGTACCCTAGTGGCACCTTTTCCATAATGGAGCACTGTAAATTATGCATTCATGAATGAAGGCAGAAAAGGCATGAAGAGCACAGTTTTACACAGGATTTGGAAACATGCGTCAACAGGTCAACTCTAATGACAGGGGATGTGTAGTTAAATTATACCTCCTTGAAAGCTTTTCTGCCAGTTGAATTAAACTCAGACTCAGCCTGACATTCAAAGCCTTTCCCTGTACTGTCACCCATTTACACTCACTCAGTTCAGACCATCACATCTGCCTGCTCACTGTTCTCTGAGTGGACCCAGATTCACCATGAACGAACGTCTCTCCAGCTGCAAAGCCTTCCTCCCCATCTCAACTTGCTGAGTGTTCCTTTAAATCCCACCTCCCTCAGGAAGCCTTTCTAGATTTCCCAAAGCCAGCTGTGACCTCTTCCTCCCCTGAATTCTCACAATCCCATGTTTGCGATCCTCGTTACACCACATCTGGCCTTGTGTGTTTTTCTCTATGGGTGTATGTGTCCTATGATCCCTCCCACCATCACTCTTACTTCCTGGAGGGTAGACACCAAACCATCTTCATCTTTGGGGCACCAAAGTGTCTAGTGATATAATAGATGTTCGATACATAGCTGACAAATGCATATATGGAAGAATATGAGGGTGAGGTGATGTAATCTCTTGATGGGGTGTGGGATCAAAGCAGTTCACGTGTGCAGTGTGCCGGGTGATCCTACAGTGTCCAGTAGCTCAGGCTCCATGAAGTGGCCACACATGTCCCATGAGGACAGCCAAGCTGAGACCAGAGGCTTGTGCCCTAGCAAGAGACAGGCTTGAAGATCTGCTTTACAGTGAAAGCCACACCCTTTAGGTACTAGATTGAGGGAGGCTCAACTGAGACTTTCTGTGGTTCTGTCCTAGTAAAAGGTCAGCTGCCATGAACACAATCACATTGTATCACGGGTGGACAGAGGCAGAGAAAATACACGTGCACACACACACACACACACTCATGTGGCCATATACATAATTTTTTAAAGACACATTTGACTTATTTCAGCCTCTCGTAGTCATGGGCTGAGGCCCCAGGGCTCTAAATCATGTATTAGAGGGAGGCCAACCTTATTCAGACAAGCACTTAGGGCAGCTTTTACCAAGTGCCTGCTGCAGCCTGGTCTCAGCAGTAAACAGTGTGCAAATTGGAAACTTTGTCTCTTGTGTCTACCAGGATGAGTCAACAGCAAAGTGGTCATATAAATACTTGGGAGATGTAGCCTGGATGGTTTAAGAATGATTCTTTAAAAATCGTTGAAACCCTACCTAAGCCCACTTGAATTTTGATGTAATTCATTGTAAACTATTCCTTCTCACAAGAGTGTCCAACCAATGGTCCCTTTTTTTCTTTCCCTTTGTAAGCTTTTCCCACGCATATTTTTCTCCTTTCTTATTTTGAGACAAAAAGGACATTTGGATAGAAATTGTTAATGTTCATACTTAGATCTTATTGTCTATCAATTATCTTTGTCAATGATGGTGAAGGTGGGAGTCAAAGTCAGGGACAAATGAGAAAGAAGTACAACAAAGCACGATGCTCTCGGTGCCAAAAATCACTTGGATTCAGCTTATGGATACATTCTAATTTTTAAAGAGCAGATTTATACTCCTAATCATTTACTTTTGATTTTATTTATGTCCCCAAAGCCCACAGCATCTGCTGAGCACTGACTGGCAGTGAGGTACGTTGCCCGGGTATATTTCATGCTGTAGATTATTAGCACCCAGGGCTGAGTGAATGAATAAATTCCGGAATGGAGGCACAGGTAGACCTGAAGGAGCCCCTGAAACCATGATGTTTGTCTCCATAAGCAGTAACACATGCTCATTGCCCCAGCTAGTGACACCTAACACCACCTTACTGGGGCAATAGCTCAGCGCTAGTATAGGCACCCAGCTACCTCATAAAAGCTGCCAGATGAGGAAAAAAGGAATTGCCTTTTAAACGCTTGACATATTTGCAGAGATCACAGGAGTTCAGGCCAGCAACAAATGTGTTCGTCTATCTTTTCAAAAGAGGAATGATCCCTGAGATTACCTCTAGGAAGTTTAATTGTATGGAGAAAAATAGCCCAGTACATCCAAGAAGTAATGGAAGCATGAGTGAATGAGCAGCTTGGTGTTGCCACAAATAAATCATTCAGGACCGATCTGAAAGCTATTTAAAATTCACAGTGGAGGGGAACAAAGTTACTACAATTCATCTTGATTTTGGTAATGTATTTGATACCACGTCACAAAAATTTACTTATGGAATTAATTGACACTGGCTTGGATATGAACACTGTCATAGGGATTGATAATTTTCAGGGGGTCTGTAAATAAGGCGTGGTGATGAATAGTGTGACATCCAGCCAGAGGTAGTTGATTAGTAGGGGTGCAAAAGAGATTGGTGTTAAGCCTGACCATATGCAACAATGTTATTAATGGTTTCCAAGAGGAAGTAAAGAGACTGTTAATGAAATTTGCAAATTATACAAACTGGGGTGATGCTGGAATAAGCCCAATAAGAATGATGGATAGAATTTATTCCAAGAGATATAGACAGGTTCAGTATATGGGTAATAAACAGCAAAATGAGATTCATTTTCAAAAAATGCCAACTAGGATAGATCAGGGGAAAAAATAAAAGAAAAAAATGATCCCTAGAAGGCCACTAAGAACTTAATTTGCAAGATGCTTCAGAGTCCTTTTTAGTTGGGTACCAACCTATCTCTCTATCTCTGTCTGAGTCATCCTTTCCTATTTGTTGTCTACCCCCAGTCCCCCAGCACCTTTTCCCAATAATCTCCTTGAATGGTCTATGATCTTTTATACCTTCCTGCTTTTGCAAATACTGTTCCCTTTGACCAAATGCCTTTTCCTTTTATTTGTATTTGTAAAATTGGACACATTCTTCAATATTCTACTCATTGTTCATCTTTGTGATATGGTTCTATCCACCCCCAGAGAGCCACTATCTCCTCTGTATGGTCATCTCACTTGGTAAACACTTTCATTGGGGCTCTTGTCTTGTTGCAATGTGACCATGCAGAGGTAGGAAGGGCAGTGGCTAAGCATGTGGTCTTTATGGTCAGAGTCAGGAATCCAGCCTAAGTTCTACGTCAACCGCTTCTGGGCTATGTGACCTTAGCTGAGTTCCTTAGACCATTCCAAGCCTCAGTTGTCCTGGCTATAAAATGGGCATTGTCCTTGTGAGCTCGGGCTGCTATAACAGAATACCATAGACAAGGTGGTTTAAACAACAAACAAACATGTATTTCTTACAATTCTGGAATCTGGAAGTCTGAAATCAGGATGCCAGCATGGTCGAGTCATAGGTGAGGGCTGTTTTCCTGGTCATGTCCTCACATGGATTTCCTTAGTGGGTGCACGGGGAGGGAGGAGGAAAGAGAGGGAGAGGGAGAGAGAGAAAGAATCTCTTGTCTTCTCTTTTTATAAGGGCGTTAGTCCCATCATGAGGGCCCCATCTTCATGATCTCATTTAATCCTAACTACCTCCCAAAAGCTCCTTCTTCAAATACCATCACACTGGGGAATAGAGTTTCAACACATGAATTTGGGGGGGATGCAAACATTTGGTCCATAGCAGGCTTTTTGCAAGGGTTCAATGACATACTCTATAAAAAGGGCCTTGACCAGTTTATTGTCAGTTGTTATCATTAAACAGTAGCATTTGCTTAAGCCTTTTTGTTTTCTTTTTACTTATGAATTCTTCGAGGGCAGGACATTTATTTATTTTTTTCCTCTTACTCCTTCTAGCGCCTTGCACAGTGGTGTCGGGTGCATAGCGGGGCTTTTAGACAACCAGTGGGCAGCACATTAGTATGAGTTCTTTTGGACGCTCTCAGAGTTATTCCTTTTGCTATTTGTATTTTGGGTTCAGTAGGGAAAGGGAAATGGAGGATCTGGATAATTTAAGCTCTTTCCCAATGCCTTTTACAGCTGTTTCAAAGGAAAGCATGAGATATTTTCACCTCTGAGTTGTGCGTTATTGCAAACATCCTGTAGAGACTTTCTGGTGTCTTTCTTGTGAGATCATGTCTGAAGGAGTATGGTGAAGTATGAGCCAGATGTAGCCAGATGGGTGGAGTGGGGAACAAAAACCATGTGAATGGCCAAAGAGACAACCAGTCTGATTTATTTAAGAGAGGCTCTGGGGGGTGGGTGGGAAGTTAAGCACTTTGGGAGGAAAGAAATACCTGCAATTACCTGACATGTGGGGACCCCAAGGAGGGAATAAGATCTTGGCACATCATATGGCTTGGAATGAACAGTTTGGACCACAAAGAACAAGGGAAACATGATCCCAGTATTTCTTCTGACTGATGCCAGTAGAATCCCTCTGGCTCTGGAATAGTTGTTTTGGTTGAAGTGCCGTGCTCTTACATGCACGAACTTACTGAAAATAGATGAAGCCCCGAGAAGGATGTAGCCAATCTGTTTCTGAGGTAATAGTCTGTGTTGTCTGACATGTATACATGCTAGAAACCACCCCAGCCTGCCCATATTTGTTCACACACCCAGTCTCTGCCACCACACATTTGCTGGAAATCCAGTGTTAGTCAGTGTCTGCTGAGTAACAAACCTCTCACCTAAAGCTGTATGCAAAACATTGATCTGCAGGTCTGCTGAAGTTTGCCTCATCTAGGCTGAATTTGGATGAGCCAGGCTGGACTCCAGCCAGGTTCAGGTCTACTCATGTGGAATCTCGGGGCATGCTCTTCTCCTGGGACATCACAGGGTTACAGGAGATCAAGCCAAGTCGCGCAGGTGCATTTGAAGCCTCTGCTCCATTATACCTGCTAATAGTCCACGGATGAAAGCAAGTCACATGGCTAAGCCTAACATCAAGGAGGCAGGGAGGTATACTCAGCCTACAGTATTGGGGGATGCTGTTAAGTTACACGACAAAGATTATGGATGTTTAATTCTATAACAGGAGGGAATGAAGAATCAGGAAATACTCCAACATCTGCGACTACCGTTCCACTGCTCATCTGCTGTTCAGTCAGCTCTAATAAAGTTTTCTGTCCAGTTCTCATCCTTAACCAACTACTCCCACCACTTCTACTGCAACCTCTTGATGTGACTACTTTTTTAAAGTCTTTCTTCAATGACACCAGCTACTGTAGTCCTGGTCCATGCTCATGGCCTGCCTGTATCACCATGGAAGTTACCTGGAATCTGAGGACCCCTCTGCTACTGCCCATACTACCACTATCATGGAACATCCCTGGGTTCAGATGGTAAGGCAAGAAATCAGATGTCACTAACTCTGGTGAACTTCCACTTTCCTAGCTGCCACCGAAGGGGGAAGGGCATATTTTAATCAGTGTTCCCTGGACTATTTTTCAGCACAACCTGGTATTGCTTCAGATACCTATCCTTCTCATCAATATGGTTAACCCAGGCTGATTTCAAGGAAGCATTATTTTCAAGCTTGATCTTGGAGTCAGCCCTGGGCATAGATTGGAGGAGAATAATCAGTATTTCAGATGGATAGAATGTTATTTGGAAATAGAAATTTTCAGGAGGCTTCTTAAAGTTTTAACTTATAGTAAGTTTAAATATTCAGCCTCTACTAGTTGTGAGGCCAAAAATCAGAGGGAAGGAAAATCTCTCTGCTTTGATCTAGGATCCAGGTAGGTCAATGGTCCCTGAGAACTTCTCTAAACTCCTTACGCTCTTATCTCCCCTTAACCCATTGTGGTCCTGTTCCACTGACCTTCTTTCTGTCCCTTGACCCACCAACTTCCATTCCTCAGGGCCTTTGCACGTGCAGTCACCTATCTTGAATATCCTTCCCTGACTTGGCTTGGTTGGTTCCTTTCTAATCTCTTTTCCTCCACTTATAGTTCTCCTTCTCAAAGAAGCCTTTCTTGATTGCCTGTGATGGCTATTTCTGATTGCTCCTCAGATGCACTTTCTACCATTCTCTACCCAGTTCTATGTTCTGAGAGGTACTAAGAAGCTTCCATGCCCTCTGGCTTCCTCTTGGGTTCAGAAGGTCAGAGGGTGGAGAGAGGTTGGGGTATTTACTCCTTGGACTACGTCTCTGATGAGTCACACGGGTGGGCTGTGTACCTCTACTGAAAGCTTCTGCCAGGGGGATGTTTTCTACAACCACAGGCAAATTCCTCCCCTTGCCCTTTTGGGTTAGTAAACGTAAACTGCTAGCTTTTCTCTTCCTTCCCCCACCAAGGAACTTCACCATTCCTTGCTAGCTTCTCTCAACTCTCCTCACACTTTTTTATGCATAGTCTTTTTCTAAACTTTCCTCAATTACTCTGCTTGAATTTGCCATCTGCTTCCTGCCAGGACCTTGACTGAAATAGTACTCTATCTAAGTACATCTCCCTCCCCCCACTATTTTCCTTCACTTAACATTATTTTATCTTCATGTACTTATAGTTATATATAATTTTAAATGTTGTATACTGTTTTATGCATATATCATATACACACCATTTATGATAGTGAGTTCCATGAATACAGGAACAAGTCTTATCTTATTTACCAAGACATAGTCACTACCTGGTACTTTGTATCTGGCTCAAAAACTATTTGTTCAATGAGTGAACAAACAACTGAATGGATAACAAGATACCAATGAGGTTGCCAGAGAAGAAGTGTCATTAATTGAGCAATTGCTATTTGCCAGGTACTTGTTGAGTGCTACCCGTGTGTTATCTCATTTACACAAGCCAGAGGTAGATGTGATGAATGTCACTGTCATATACATGAGGAGACTGGAATTCTGGGAGGTTATGTAACTTTCCAAAGGATACAGAACTAGCAGGTAGTGGTTCCAGGATTCAAACCTGGTTCTGTCTGAATTCAGGTGCTGTGCTTTTCATCACTGCACTAAACTGGTTGGACACTGGGAGACAGTACAGGTCCCAGGAACCACTCCCAATCTTCTTTTTGGCTGATAGAATCCTCCATCATTTTTTCCTCTCATCCATGAGGAACTGAGCCTGGCTCAGGGCTGTGCTGGAGTAGTTCTCATCTAGTGTATTCTGCCTCTTTGTTGCCTGTGTGTACCAAGGATACAGTTAATGATTTGCTCTTATGTATGTATAAGATGTGAAGAGAGGTTAATTCCATACCAAACAGAACACCTGTCAAAAAATTAGTGCCTTAGTTTTATAAATCCCCAGCCTCCCTTTGATTATTGCTGTAACTCACGCAGACAGAAGATAATCTTTAAATTATACAGAGCTTCATGATTAAAATATTTTGCCCCTTTTTAATAGTTGAAGAAGAAAGAAGATGTGGCTTTGGAGGCTTGGTGTCAAATTAAGCAATAACAAAGCCACAGAGGAACATAATAAATATGTATAAAGAGACTTAAAAAAAGCATTTCTAATAGTTCCATACCATAGGAATTTGCTAGGTGTGAAATTGAAAGACTTCCCAGGGAAAATCCTTGGCCCATTTGCTTTTAAATTCACTTTTTATGCTCTTTTATTAAAAAAAAATGTCTTAAGCTCCATTATTCCCTTGCAGAAGAATCTGATCAAAGGAACACTCTCAGAGCTCTGGAGCTTCCCAAATGCCAGCCTAGAGAAAACCTTTGCTGAGGGCAGGTACCTTCTGAGCCCCCTGCCAGACTACAGTTAGGGTAGGAAACATCCTTGCCCTGGTTTTTCCTCCAAAGACCATAGCAATAACCCCAGGAATACTCAATCCATGAAAAGGACTCAGAAATATTTACTGAGACCGTCTGGGCTAGGCTTAGTAGGTGAGAGAATTGAAACACAGCAACACGCCTGAGGGACCTTATAATTTATCTGGGGCACTGGACGTACATCTGTCGTAAAGGGTGTATGGCCGATTGGTCCAAGGAAGAAAATCTGGGGAGTTCCAAGACTGGGAGTTGAGTGCCCATTGGGGTGACTTTTGGGTGGACGTAGGGCTTATGCCTCCTTGTAAACTGATGATCTGATCTGGAGTGTGAGAGAGGAAGTCGAGGGCTCATCAGGTGGAGAATGTCACTTCCAAAAGTTTGAAATTGGATCTGCAGTGAATAAAGCTTCTTGCTGAAGCGAAGGCAGCACAGAGGCTCTAAAAAGAGTGTTTTCAGAGCAGATCTAAATTCTAGATGCCACTCTTGCTGCTTACAAGATATATGTCCTTAGTTTTTCCTTCAACTCTCAAGTTTTGTCTTCCTAATACGTTAAAAGGAGGAAATGGTTGGAAGAAACAATGGAGAATGAGAAGCCTTTCACTTTTCAGAATATTCTATCTGTTCTAAGAAAGCCTGCAAATTTGCATGTGGTTCAACCTCTTAGCCCAAGATTTATAACAATAGTGAAATTACTCCCATGGAGAGGCAAATCTTCCAGACCTTTTCTGCATGTTAT
Source organism: Eschrichtius robustus (assembly GCF_028021215.1). Classification (NCBI taxonomy): domain Eukaryota; kingdom Metazoa; phylum Chordata; class Mammalia; order Artiodactyla; family Eschrichtiidae; genus Eschrichtius; species Eschrichtius robustus. The sequence goes on from NC_090824.1 coordinate 16,045,848, forward strand.
GTAGGTATTTTGTAACTTTGTACCGTTTCAGAACTTTATAAGTTTAGGAGGTGTTGTGGATTCATTTAATGTTTTTTCCATCTTAATTCAAATACTAAAGTTTTGGAAAAGTGCCTTAGACTATGTAAATATCTACAAAATTGTTGTATAAGTTTTGTTGATATCTGAGAATTTGGGTTATATAATAGACAACTCTGTAAACAGAGTTGACTGTCAGATAAATATGACTTCGTTTTGTTTGAGATCTTTTATGAGCAGGTTGATTTCTTTAGCTCTTGGGAATCAGATCACATTTATATAGCAGCAAAGAAAACAAATGAGCTAATATAACCCCTATATTTTTCATCTCACAGAACTGAGCTGAACTTTTATAGCTAATGTGTTACTGGTTTGCCTATTTTCTTTTTATCTAGAGGCAAATGAGTGAGAAAATAATGATGTATTGGGCAACTGCTACATGCTCTGTGTTGGGGGCTTACAATGATTTCTCAGTTCATTCTCAGAATGATAATCAAGGCAGATATCACTTTTATCATCTATGAAATGGCATAATAATAATGCCTAAGTCTCAAAGACATAATTAGGATATAATAAGACAATGTGTATATAGTATTTAGCTTAATGTCTTCCCTATAGCTGTAATCATTATCATTTTAATTTTATTTACCTCACCAGTGTTATCCAATCAGTAGGAGCTATGATTAAAGCCCCCTTATAAAAAAGGCCAAAACTGATTCATACCTGTAGATAAAATAAGGAAGTTAGTTTACCTATTTATTACCACTTATGTGTAAGAAATAATCTTGTATTCAAAGCCTTCTTAAAAATTCATTTGGATCTGGATTAATCCAAATTTAGTTGGTACACATCTAGTGCCCAAATCTTGGTTTCTAATATTATTCTTCAGTAAAAGGATCCAGGGCTTTTTGGAGGAATGGCTGATCCTAGGTCTGAGGAAGAAATACACAGGGTGAGCCTGGATCATCTTGTAGTGCTAGAAAGTAAGGAAGTGCTCATAAAACAAACAAACAAACAAACAAAAAACACCATAATGAGGGGCATATGTCAAAGGGACACAAGAGCTCCCAATGGTCAAAACTGGAACAATATGAATAAGATAATAAAATAGTATTTCATTATAACCCAAATTATACAATAAATATCCATGAGTCCATACTGATATAACTAAATGATTGAATAATTAAATAAATGGGAGGAAGAGACAGCTCATAGAGAGGAATTAAAAATAATTTATGTAGATTCTTTGTAGTTCATGTAGTGTGACTTTCCATCCTTAAGGGTGGGCTGTGCAGAGTGACTTGCTTCCAAAGAAAACAGTATGGAAGTACGGAAAAAAGAGTCATTTTACAGAGAAGAAACTTGACAAACACCATCCCAGCCAAGTAATCAAGGTCAGCACCAACACGGATAAGTCATGCTAATAGTAAGGATGCAAGAAAACTGTTACTTTACCTCTGTGGTCTTCTTCCTAAAAACCCATGACCCTAGTGTAGTCATAAGAAAAACATTAGACAAACTCCAATCGAAGGGCATTTTATGTAATCCTGATTAGCACTCCTCAAAACTGTCACGGTCACCAGAAACAAGGAAACCCTGAGAAACTATCATAGTTGGGAAGAGCCTAACTATGACAGGATATAGTGTGGTATCCTGGATTGTATCCTGGCACAGAAAAAGTATAGCAGGTAAGCACTAATGAAATCTGAACAAAGTATTGGCTTTATTTAATAGTAATTTATGAATATTGTTTCATTAATTATCACAAATTATAAGATACCAATAATAGGGGAAATTGGCTGTGGGGTATAGGGAACTCTGTATCACCTTTGCAATTTTCTATACATCTAAAACTGTTTAAAGATATTAATTAGCTTTACATAAACTTGTTGCAATTCATGTGTCCATATGTGTGTCATAAACGAAATAACCAGAAGACATTGTGGGTTTTTTTGAAATATACTTTGAGGCTGGAGAAGCTATAGAAATATGGGGGCCAGGAAGCAGGTAGCAATTTCTCTTATTTTTAGGTTATGGTTTCTAAACAGAGTATCGTATATACTTGATGCCAGGTAACATGTCAATGAAAAGCTAATTATTTCTCCCACATTGTTGCTGGGAGCTATGCTGAGAAGGACGAGGGACTTTGGGAGTCCTGCTTGAAGCCCCTATCCTCACAGGTTGTTCTTTGAGCTGCTAAGATCGTGGCTGTGAAAGTGATTTGTAAACTGCAGCACACAACACAAGTCATCGCAATTCTCTCTTCAAGATGGGAGTTTTAGGAATTCCAGCCAAAGGAGAGCTGGGGCAAGGTGGTGATGGGTCTTGGTTCCCTGAGTAAATCCCCTGAACTTCGTTTTGCTAGCAAATGGGATTCATGGGAAACCTTTTAGAGCAGGAGGGTGTCATGACCAAGCAATGCTTTGGTGCTACGAATTTGAGAATGGCAAGAAGGCCACAGCAGGATAACGGGAGTCCCATCAACTGAGGAAATGGAGCTCTAGGTCAGTGCACCAGTCGTGATGAGAGAGAGAAAGAATACAAGTGTGAGAACTCATTAAAGAGAAATTATGGAGGATTGGATGGGGGGGGTGGTGACAGGTAAAAGAAGAGGGAAAGGTGTAGATAACTTTAAGGAGGGTAAATAAAAAACGAATACCATTTAAAAGAAGTAGTGATCCAGAGGAGAATGTGTATTGTGGGAAAGAATGAGTTCAGACACAGGCGTGTTGAAAAGTGAGTTGGGCTATTCCGGTGGGTAAGTACTGTTGGCGTAGGAGCTGGGGCTGGGACTTGGGAGCCACACTGGACCTATGGATTAAGGGGATAATTCAGAGAGATGCAGAGAGATTGGCATCTCAGGTAGTATGGACAGTGAACACTGTGGAGGAGACAGAGGAGCAACGACAAGGCAGAACCTTGTGAGGGACACTCACACTGAGAAGTCAGAGGAGGAGGAGCTGCATGAAACGCTGTGTTCCAGGGCTCCAGAGGTCTCTCCATGTCAGAGCCTGAGCTGGGTCACAAATCTCTCTTGGCGCTGTCTTGCTGAGACTGGCTAAATCTGGCCCATGAATAGCTGGAAAGGGCAGCCATCTAGTGGGTCTGATCTGAGGTGAACCTCAAATTCCCGTCAGGAAGATTATCCTTTTGCTTGAGAGCCTATTTCTTTAAGGGTTCTGTTACAGGGTCAAATCAATAGGACCACCATATATTTTATCATCTAAATCAAGGCAATTTTGAGAGTGAAATGAAGTGCTATTAATAATTACAAAGGGAGATCATGGGCAAGCCAGGCCAGTCCCAGGCAAATCTGATGCATGGTCAACCTATGCACCAAGATATTCACAGGGCCAGGAGAAAGTTTTGCCCAGACCATCCCAGGTTTTTCAACATCTTTTGGGTGAGCTTACAGACTCTTCAACCACTTTCTCTTTTTCTCAGAGTTCTGTATATATTGATCCCTACCTATATTTGGCTGACAATTATTTTAAATGATCTAGCATTTCCCCAGGTAGTTCAAGTATTTGAATAGACTTGTGGTATTGAATATGAGAACAAAATGGATATCTCTAACAATCGATCATTTTCTTATTTCCTAAAGAAGTTTCAACGAGTAGGCACTTTGTGGATGAAATAATAAGTAGTGTGATGTTTGGAGATGAAAGAAGTTCAGGGTACTTAAGGGGCAGAAAGTAATGAATCTAGGGGAGGATGCCAGGTCTTTCTGTTCCCATGTTGCTAAACTTTCTGGCATTTTCAGCTTGTAAAGCACAAGTCTAATAATTTTCTGATAATTCACGAAGTTCCTAGCCAAGTCTGTCTTTACCCAGACCTGCATATTATGCCCAATTAACCACTTTTCATGGGCTGCAATTGATAATTAGTTATTACCCTAATACATGTTAATGCTGCAGGGAGATGGTGGCCAAAAATAAGTGGACAAGAGTGCTGACAAACCACAGGGGCAAGTGGAATGGAGAACGGCTTTGCTGAATGCCCTCTTAGGCAGTGAGGCATATGCCAAGCTGCTGATGAGGATTTTAATATGAAAACTCCTTTCATTCCTCATAAGATACACTAGATTAAAGGAAAAAGAGTAAAGGGGGTTTTAAAAAGTGAAGTTCCTCTTGCACAAGAGCTCTCTCCTCACAGGTCTGTTACCTCTGATGCATCCTCATGGGATCAGAATCAGAAATTAAAGTTACCAGCCGGCCAGCTTCACTTGGAACTTTACGTAATTTGGTGGCTTAATCTATGGATCCTGGTGGTATCAGGTGATTTTACTACCTAAATGACTATCTAATGTACAGTTGACCCTTGGACAACATGGGTTTGAATTGCGCGGATACACTTGTTCATGGACTTTTTTCAGTAAATACTACAGTGCTACACAATCCGAGGTTGGTTGAATTTGTGGATTTAGAACCATGGATACAGAGGGCTGACTATAATTATACGTGGATTTTCAGCTGCTTGGAAGGTGGGTGCACCAACCCCTACGTTGACAAGGGTCAACTGTACATGTAATGAACTTGGGTGGAATTTGTTTCCAATAATTTGGGATATCAGGTGGCTAAGTTAAGTTATAGATTTCATTTTATAAGATGATGTGGTAGTTTTATATGTCAACTTAACTGGGCCATGGGGTGCCCAGATACATGGTCAAACACTATTCTAGGTGTGTCCCTGAGGGTGTTTCTGAATGAGATTAACATTTAAATGGTTAGAATGAGTAAAGCAGTTCATCCTCCTAAAGAGATGGGCTCATCCAATGAGTTGAAGGTCTGAATAGACCAAAAAGTGTGACCCCGTCCAAGTAAGAGAGAAATCCTGTCTAACTGTCTTTGAGCTGGGACATTGACTTTTCTCCTGCTTTTCACTTGAACTGAAACATCAGCTCCTCCTGGGTCTTGAGCCTGTGGGTATTTACATCATTGGCTCTCCTGGATCTCCAGCTTCTGACTGCAGATCATAAGACAAGACTTGTCAGCCTCCATAATCACATGAGCCAATTCCCTATCTATCTCTCTATCTCTCCATCCATCCTTCCATCTTTCCATCTTTCCTATTGGTTTGGTTTCTCTGGAAAACACTAATAGAGATGGTATTCATTTTCCAGGGCTGACATAAGGAAGTACTCCAGATTGAGTGGCTTAAACAACAGAAATTTATTTTCTCACAATTCTGGAGGCTAAAAGACTGAGATCAAGATGTTGACAGAGTTGGTTTCTTCAGAGGCCTCTCTCCTTGGCTTGTAGATGTCTGCCTTCTCCCTGCATTTACATCATCTTCCCTCTGTACACGTCTGCCCTAATTTCCTATTCTTATAAAGACACCAGTCATATTGGATGAGGGCCCACACTAGTGACCTCATTTTAACTTAATTACCTCTTTAAGACCCCATCTCCAAATATAGTCGCATTCGGAGGCAGTGGGGGTTAAGTCTTAAACATATGAATTTGGGAAGGGGAACACAATTCAGCCCAAAACAAAACCTGTAAAGGAGTTAAGAGCTTCTAAGTCAGGACTTGATGCTTTAAAAGCAAATGCTGGAAATGGTCTTCATAGAAAAAAGGAAAGAAAGAAAGAAAGAAAGAGATTTTTAATCCGGGGGATTATGAAGTCAAACACCCTTTTCTTTAAAAGTATCTGCTATTTTCCTTAATGGAAACAGTTGAAAGGATAAGGGTGGTTGAATGATTCTAGAGATACATAGAAAATGAGGAGATGATATAAAAAATTGTGTTTAGATTCCTAAATGTTAAGTAGAGAAATTGCAGCAGATGGTCAGAGGGCATGTCAGCTGAAAAGTAGAGGCTTTTAACTGCGTAGTTTCTCTGTGAACTTCCTGCCATAAGAGTCTTCTTAAATGGGACATATACATTAACCTCTTGTATTAGTTAGGACTCTTGATCAAAGGTGACAGAAAGCAAACTCATTCTACTTAAAGAAAAAGGGGAATTTATTGGGCAGGAATCTGGGTATTTTGTGGAAGATAAAAACAGTCAAGGGACAGGAGAAAGATAAGAAGGCAGCTAGGCTCGGAAATGACTAGAAGCAGGTGTTCAAATGTCATCGGGGCTTTTTCCTTTGTCTCCAGTTTTTGCTTCTTGCTGTCATTGACTTCAGTCTTTTCTCTCTTTTATTTTTCTTTCTCTCTTTTTCCCTCCCTTCCCTCTTTCTCTTTCTTCACCAGGTCAGACAAAATCCAGAGCTGTACATCATGGAGCTTTAACTACCCAGAGAATCATAGACTCTCTTTGAGATCCAATGAATACATTCCTGGGAAGGACTCAGGTTGACTCTGATTGGCCCAGAGTGGGTCAAGTATCTGCCTCTGGACCAATCAACTGTAGGCAGTAGGCAGGGCCTTATTGTACAAAATAGCTGTTTTCACAGCCGCAGTGGGAGGGAAGAAGTTGCCAGATAAATTAGGGTAAGCAAAATAGTCCTCTATACCTTGGTATCCTCTATACTTTGTGTTAGTAGTTTTTATACCTTTTAGAAAAATGATCTTCTATTATCTATGGCTCCATTTAAGGACTGTTAGACTTCTGGGTGAAGAATTGAAACAATAAACAATTCGATTTCTACAAATTAGGGAGCGTTCTGGGATAGTTATGATGGATAATCAAGACACCTGGAAAGTTTCAAATTTTGCTACAAAACAAAATAAAAGAACCCAAATCAGCAGCAGTAGAGTATCTATTCTTCAAGAAGCTTTCAAAAAGTAAAACTGAATTAAATGTTTTTAGAGATAAACATCTGAGGTCTGTTAGGTTGACATATCAGCAGGATGACCATGTGTTTTGTTACCTAGTCCAGGACAGGTTTTTTTTTTTTTTTTTCCTGGACAGGTTTGAAAGACAAAGGAGACACTATTAATATTTAGGCAGGGAGGTCGTAAGAACATGCATAGTCACTTTTGCTTACATTACCCATCTCTTTTTAAAAAATTTATTTATTTTTGGCTATGTTGGGTCTTCGTTTCCGTGCAAGGGCTTTCTCTAGTTGCGGCGAGTGGGGGACACTCTTCATTGCGGTGTGCGGGCCTCTCACTGTCGTGGCCTCTCTTGTTGCGGAGCACAAGCTCCAGACGCGCAGGCTCAGTAGTTGTGGCTCACGGGCCCAGTTGCTCAGCGGCATGTGGGATCTTCCCAGACCAGGGCTCAAACCCGTGTCCCCTGCATTGGCAGGCAGATTCTCAACCACTGCGCCACCAGGGAAGCCCTACCCATCTCTTCTTGAAAGTTGTCTGCTTTTTCTGTTAGAGCCCTTAATATATTAATCATAGTTATTTTAAATCCCCTGTATGATAATTCCAACATCTGTGTCACATCTAAGTCTTGTTCTGATGCTTTCTTTGTCTCTTCAGACTTTTTTTTCCCTTTTTGCATGCCATGTAACTTTTTGTTGAAAGCCCAAGATGTTGGATAATAGAAACTGAGGTGAATAGGCCTTTAGTGTGATATTTTATGCTAATTTGGTGAGGAGCTGAGTTGTGTTTGTTTGCTGTAGCTGCAGGTGTCTGAGACTTCAAATTCCTTTAGCATCCTAGTTTTTGTCTCTCCTGTTGGTCTTGGGCTTCTGTAAGCACTCCTTTTCAGGGAGAGTCTGTGTCTTGCAATTCTTTCAGCTGTAATCTGCTCTTTATATTGGAGCCCTTGTGGTTTGGTGGTTAGGTATGTGGAATTATAATCATATAATCTTATGATTAAATCTCAGTTGGTTATAGTGGGTTTGTGTCTCAAGGTTGTGACCTTCACAAGGGTATCTTAGCTTTCCTCCGCTGCTTAGGTGAGACAAGACGGCTGGAGTGAGAGATTGTCCTTCCATCAAGAAGGGTAAGACTCTGGTGAAGTCTTTTCTCCTGGTCTTTGTTATGGAGAATATTGACAATGGTAACTTTTCCCCTCTTCCTGTAAGAGCCACTAGGGGATATTTCTTGGCTCTTCACCATGAGAACATGATGGAGCTCTAAGAGGTAAAACCAAAGAAAGTATGAGGGCACCCCTAAGATTGTGGCCTTTAGGAGTTTCTCATTCTAATGCTAGTACATCCAGCCTCCAGCAGCTTGTCAAAATTACCATTTAAGTGTTTCTATTAGTTTATGACTTCAGTGGCTTCTACTCCAGGTAAGCAGATCTCTGCTGTGACTCTCTGGATTCACTCATCTCCCCAGATTTTAGGGTGATGGTTTTCCTTGAAACCTCAGTTCTCTGATGGGTCCACAAGTCATTGATTTTCAGTTTTCCCATTTTTTTTTCACATCGTAAAGATGGGCGACAACTTCTAATCTCCTTATATATTGGAGCTAAAACTAAAAGTCCCTGAGCATAGAAGTCTTTTTTAGTGTCATGATAAATTATGTATTTAGTAAGAGTAAAGATATTTTTTTACATGCAAGGATTCAGATATTTTACTACCTAGACATATTGTCTGAAAAAAATAGTAAAATTAAAAAGAAATTCAGACTTCTGTTTTTCAGAAGACAGGGTAGGCACACTTTTCTCTATTCCCCCTACTAAGTACAACTAAAAATCTTGAACATTATATATAAAGCAAACAGAAGAAAACTCTGAAACCTGGAAGGACCAGCAAAACAACTTGAAATATTTTTTTTGCCTCATATATCCCAGGGATTGAGGAAGCTGATAACCCACCCAGTAACATAAATAAGAGAGACAGAAAAAAAGAGAGACCTAACTAAAGCCTGTTCTCTTTAGCCAAAAGACTAAAAAAGGGGAAACCTAGCAAGACAGAAGATTTTAGATAGTAACTGCTTTTCCCAAGCTAAATAACACAGAGATAACCTGATGTCCCACCACCAACCATGCCAGCAAAGATCAGCAGGGGCTGTCTAGACTTCCTCTTTTGCCATGTTGTAATAAGGCAACCCAAGAGTCCACCAAAGTGGTGTCAGAGAAGGACAAATAGGGAGCCAGGACTTTCACCATCGTCATATGGTGATGAGGCCGCCCCTTATTCTCTGTGTTAAGAAAGCTATGTGGGGAGCAGTGACAAGACACTCTTACCCATCCTGACCAGGATAGGATCAGTGGAGGCCTAGTGGGGAGCTGGATCTCTTACTCTGCCCAGCAGTGATGAGGACCACCCTTCCTTAGGTATCTCTGGAGGCTGAGTAGAAAATCTGGACTTTTACTGCCAGTTGGCAATAACAAGATGATACTTCCCTTTTCCCATGCCAGAGTGATGCCAGCTAACCTGAAGCATTTAAATAAGATCCAGAGTATCATGATATAACCAAAATGTCCAGATTTCAAAACACTTATACCAAGAACCAGGAAACAAAAGAGTAAACATTTGCATCATTGGAGACCTGAAGGAAAGAAGAAAAAAGGCAGGACTGAAAAAGCATTCAAAGTAATAATGGCTGATACCTCCTCAAATTTGGCAAAAGACCTAAATCTACAGATTCAAGAAGATGAAAAACTCAGAATAGGATAAACAACAAAGAAATCCACACCAAGACACATCATAGTCAGACGTTTTTAGAAAACTAAAAGCAAAGAAAAAAATCTTGAAAGTGACTAGAGAGAAATGATACATTATCCAAGGAGGAACAGGAACTTGAATGAGAGATTTCTCATCAGAAACCATAAAGGCCAGAAGGAAGTGGTACAGTATTTTTTAATGCTGCAAGAGAAGAACTATCAACCCTGATTTCTATACCTAGTAAAGATATCCTTCAGAAATGAAGGGAAAATCATATATTCTCAGATAAAGGAAAACAACAAGGATTTTTTCACCAGGAGACCTACCCTAAAATAATGCTTATAAGAATTTAAGATCTCTTAAGAGAAAGGAAACAATAAAAGGAATATTAAGAAGGAAGAAAGAACATGGTAAGCAAAAATATAAGTAAATATAATAGATTTTCCTCCTTCTATTACATTTTCTAAGTTATGTTTGATGTTTAAAGCAAAAATTATAACACTGTCTGATATGGTTCTAAATGCATATAGAGGAAATGTTTAAGACAATTTTGCTATAAACAGAAGGTGTAAAGGGATGTAAGGGTGGAAAGGATTCTACATTTCACTCAAACTGGTAAAATTATGACACCAGTGGACTGTGATAATTAAGTTATGTATACATAAAGTTACATCTAGAACAACCACTAAAAAGTTACACAGAGTTCTACTCAAAAACACTATGGAAAAATCAAAATGGAATTCTAAAAAAAATGTTCAAGTAACTATCAGGTAAACAGGAAAAAGAAAACAGAGACCTGAAAAAACAGAGAAAAAGAAGAAAATGACAAATAAAATGGCAGACTTAAGCCATAATGTATTAATAATTACATTAAATGTAAATAGTCTAATTACATTAATTAGAGAGATTGGCAGAGTGGATTAAAAAACATTGAGCCAACTGTATGTTGTCTACAAGAAACTCACTTCAAAATAATGATATAGGAAAATTGAAGGTAAAAGATGGAAAAAGATATATCATGCAAAAATTAATCAAAAGATATCAGATAAATATTAATATCAGATGAAATAGACCTCAGAGCAACAAAAATTCCCAGAGACAAAGGGGAATATTTCACAATTGTAAAAGGGTCAGACCACCAAGGCCTAAAAATGTGAAATGTATATGCACCAAACAACTGAATTGCAAAATATGTGAAGTAAAAACTGATAGAGCTAAAAGTAGAAATAGATAATTCACAAGTGTAGTTGGAAACATCAACACCCTCTCTCAAAAACTGATAAAAATAACTAGACAGAAAATCAACAAGGATAGAGAAGAGCTTGACACCACCAATCAACAGAATCTGACTGAAATGAATACAACACTTCACTGAACAGCAGAATACACATCCTTTTCAAGTGCCCATGAACCATATTCCAAGATAGACCATATTCTGAGTCATAAAACAACCCTCAACAAATTTAGCAGAATTAAAATCATTCAGAGTGTGTTCTCTGACCATAATGTAATCAAATGAGAACTAGTAGTGGAATGATAATAGGAAACTACCCAAACACTTGGAAACTAAATAACATATTCATAAATAATCTACTGACCAAAGGAGAAGGCACAAAAGAAATAAAAAGTACATGTACTGAGTTAATATGAAAGCACAACACGTAAAAGTTTTGGAACATAGCTAGAGCAGTGCTCAGAGGGAAATTTGTAAAATAAATGCCTATATTAGGAAAGATGAAAAGTATCAAATCAATAATCTAAACTGCTACTTTAGGAAACTGGAAATAGAAGAACAAAATAAATCCAAAGGAATCAGAAGGAAGGAAACAATAAAGAGAAGGAGCAGGGACTTCTCTGGTGGCGCAGTGGTTAAGAATCCGCCTGCCAATGCAGGGGACACGGGTTTGAGCCCTGGTCCGGGAAGATCCCACATGCCACGGAGCAACTAAGCCCATGCACTCTACTGAGCCTGCACTCTAGAGCCTGCGAGCCACAACTACTGAGTCTGCGTGCTGCAACTACTGAAACCCGTGAGCCTAGAGCCTGTGCTCCACAAAAAGAGAAGCCACCACAGTGAGAAGCCTGCGCTCACTGCAACCAGAGAAAGCCCGCGCGCAGCAACGAAGACCCAACGCAGCTAAAAATTAAATAAATTAAAATAAATAAATAAATAAATAAATTTATTTAAAAAAGTAAAGAGAAGGAGCAGACATCAATAGTATTGAAAACAGAAAAACAGTAGAGGTAAATTAATGAAACAAAAGGCTGGTTCTTTGAAAAAAATCAACAAAATTGATAATCATCTAGCAAAACTGACAAAAAAAAGAGAGGACACAAATTGTCAATATTTGGAATGAAATAGGGAATATCATTTCAGTCCCTACTGATGTCAAAAGGGTAATAACTGAATATTATGAACAATAAGAACTCTACACGCATAAATTTGACAACTTAGATGGAATGGATCAATTCCTCAAAAAACAGAAACTACCAGAATTCAATTAATATTAAGTAGATAAGTTGAATAAATTTATAACTATTAAGAAAGTTAAATTTATAATTTAAGAACTCCCAAAAAAGAAATCTCCAGGCACAGATGATTTCATTGGAGAATTCTACAAAATGTTTAAAGAAGAATCCTACACAATCTATTCCAAGAAATAGAAGAGGATGTAACACTTCTCAATTCACTTTATGAACCTAGTATTACACTGACACAAAAATCAAAGAGTACAAAAAAGGAAAACTAGAGACCAATACCTGTAATGAATATATATGCAACAATCCCTAACAAAATTTAACAAATAAATTCAGTAGTTTATAAGAAGAGTGACCACATAGGGTTTATTCCAGGAACACATCAAAAAGGAACAAATTGTATTGTATATAATTATATTTATATCTATCTATCTGTCTATTATCTATCTATCTATCATCTATTTTTAGAGAGACTTGGATGAATCTTCAGAGAATTATAGTGAGTGAAAAAAAGCCAATCCCAAAAAGTTATATATTATATGATTCCATTTGTATAACATGATTGAAAGGACAAGATTATAGAAATGGAGAACAGATTATCAGTTGTTTAGGGTTAAGGTGGGACAGAAGTGAATGTGACTATAAAGGGCAACATAAGGGTTCCTTGTGATGATGGAAATGTTTTGTACCTTAATTGTTTCAATGTCAATATGCTGGTTGTGATATTGCATTGTAGTTTTGCAAGATGTTACCTTTGGGGTAAAAGTTACCTGGGATCTCTTTGTATTCTTTCTTATAAGTGCATATAAATCTACAATTACCTTAAAATCAAAAGTTTCATAATAATAATAAAAAAATCCATGGAAATGGAAGACGTGGATGCAAGAAAAAGTGGATACAACCCAGGAATACAATAAAAAGGAATCCTAGGATGATAAATATGCATTAGTCCCAAAGTCAGTCCACTTTAAAACATGGTGTAAGGAGACGCAAGAGGGAGGAGATATGGGGATATATGTATATGTATAGCTGATTCACTTTGTTATAAAGCAGAAAGTAACACACCATTGTAAAGCAATTATACTCCAATAAAGATATTAAAAAAAAAAAACATGGTGTAGAGGCCTTTCTTTTGTTTTCCAGTAGGTGATACTATACCACAAGATGTGCTATATACACAATGGAATACTACTCAGCCATAAGAATGGATGAAATCTTGCTAATCTTGCTATTTGCCATATGTGGATGGACCTTGAAGGTATTATGCTAAGTGAAATAAGTAAGAGAAAGACAGATACTGCATGATTTCACTCATATGTAGAAAAAATAAAGCAAAGCAAAATTAATGAACAAACCAAACCAAACACACAGATACAGAGAACAGAGTAGTGGTTACCAGAGGGGAAGGGGATGGGGTAGGTGGAGGGTGAAATGGGTAAAGGGAGGCAAACCTATGGTGAGGGATGGAAACTAAACTTTTGGTGGTGAGCATGCCGTAGTGTATATAAGAATTGAAATATAATATTGCACACATGAAAATTATATAATGTTTTAATCCATTAAAAAACCAAAACAACAAAACAAAAACCACTTAAGGATTCAGAAGTATGCCAAAATAAATTAATACTAATTATTTTTAAAGATAAAATAAGAAATAGTTGAACACAACTTTACCAAAACCCATAAATGTTCAAAGTAAGAGAAGAGAATGTAAAGGTATGTGAACAGGTGCTGTGATTTAATCAATAGTTCTTTTTATAATAAAGTTTTAAAGATTAAACAAACAAAACAAAAACAAACAAGGAAAAACAGGGAACAGTAAAATTCCTGGAGAGCTGAATGAAGAAAGCTGGTCCTTTCAACCAACAGTGGAATGAAAAGACTGGGTGATCTTAGTAATACAGTGAAAGTATATTGTTAAATTATTTTATATATATAATTATTATATATGTATAATTGGAATATGCTGGTCCTCCTTCTCTACTCCTCTGAGGTTTGGATACCTAAGCAGAACAGGTTTAGTGGTGTAGGATTACAGTATTTTCTCTGCTGGTCCAATTATGTGTTTTATGGTCTGCAGTGAATAATGTATACGTAATCATATATTGCTAATGCTAGTTATTGGCTTTCAATGTAGAATCAACTTATAAATAAAGCATGAAAGCCTTAGTTATATTTTGACTTTGACGTAAATGTTATAAACCTTGACATTGAGCATGTAAAGTTAACGGCGTGTTGGACTAAGGGGCAGATGGGGAGGCAGGAATTGGAAGGCTACGAGGAGACGTTAAGGCAAATGTAGGGGCACTAATTTCCTCGTCCTAACATATTGTCTGAAGTTAATGGGTCAAGATATTGTGTAAAGTCAATGGTTCAAAGACTCAAAATGCATCATTTAGACTTGTGAACATAACCTACAAAATTAAAAAACAAAGTGACTGGCAGAAATATTGAAGATGAATAGGGAAGGCAGTATTAACGAACTAAAAACTCCTCATTTTCCATTTCAGGGGATCCATATATAAGGCTTACAGTTAGCAAATTTAAAAAGTAAAGTATAAAATATATTATAGCAGATTAAAAAATAAAGCATATGATTTAGTATTGTGAAGGTAAGCCCATAAGCATTACACAAAGAAGCATTTATGAGTGGTTACATCTGAGGAGTGGGACTCTTGATTGCAAAGAGGGAAGGAAGACTTATTTTTTATTTTGAGCCATCTAGTACTATTTGAATTTGCATTACTTTATGGATATATTTCTTTATATTTAATAAGTTATGAAAAACAGAAATGAAAACTTTTCCCTAAAGTTTTCCAAGATCCCAGAAAATAATGCATGAATTAAGGCTCAAAGTAGTTGAAAAGCAGATTTTTGGAAGAAAGTTTATTATAATAGATATTTTAGCCCTGAAACAGTTGCAGTAGGATGTATATTCTGATTTAAGAGGTAACCTGAAGATTTGAAGCTCCTCCCACTCCTCCCCATGGTGTATATATCAATATACATAGTAGCTAATCAGAACTTTGTCATACTCCCAAGAAATCAGTCTTTTGAAGGCTCATGCTGTAAAGCCAAAAACCAGATTTGCTGCTAGAAATGGAGACGAGTGGCAGGAAGGTTTGCCCAGTCCTAATTCTAGAGAAGGGAAAGTCCCATCTTTTCTGACTGTGGTCAGCTTCAGGGGGCGGAGGTAGTGCCTGATCACTCCTAGTAATGATTAGACAAAGACACACCCAGAAGAGAGCATGGAGGTGCTGCGGATGGGAGAGCAGGAGTCTTAGTTTCACAGTCTAGCCTTATAAGAGACATGGGAAGCTGAATCTAAGTTTCTGTCAGGGAGAAGGCAGCGGATGTATCACGAGGGCAGTGACAGTGTGAGGGTGGATTATCTTGCGTGGTCCTGCAGTGACTTGGAATAAAGCGATGCTGGTAAAGCTCCATAAAGCTGTGTATTGGGGGAAGGTGTGAGTGCTGCTGGTGGAGGTGACGGAGGATCACATTGGACAACCTCTTCTTTGGGGAGAATGGAAGTTTCCTTGATTGGTTGAGCTTCGTTGATAATAAAGACCACCTGAAGTTTGTCTTACCAGAAGTTTGGAAGTTCTTATGTGTGTCTAGAACCATGGCTGACAGCACACATGCACACAGACACCATGCACACAGAGTCCCATCTTGGGCAGTGCTGGAGCTCCGGAAGAGACTACGTGATAATTCTCCTCTCCCCTCCAAATTCTGCAACTGAGGGTCCCCAAGAAGTCAAAGTCTGTCATTTGTATTGCTGATAGGCTGGATTGGACATCACTGTGAATTGAACCTGAGGCCCAGAAGGGCTTCCCCTTTATTCTCTCTCCGCTCTCTCCTCCACCTGCCCTTGAACTCTCCAGCCCAGACACAGGAAGAGCCTCCCTTCGAGCAAGCCCAGCAAGCGAGACAGGTGGAGAGAGACAGGTGAAGGCTTGACCAGGTGGGTATAAGTGCTCTGTCCTCACCTGCCCAAGCAGATGAATGACCCCTCCTCCAAGGGAGAGGTGGAGAAAGGAGGTGGTGAGGAGGGCAATGACTTTCTCCTAAGCTCTTCCAAGAGGGAACACTTTCCTCTGCAAAGCTCCTAGGCAGGTATAGGGAAGGGAAAGTTTTCCTCTACCTCCTTAGGGTTCCTGGCTGGGTCTGAAAATTAAATCGACAGAAACAGATTAACAGGAGAAAAGTGTGACATTTTATTGAATTTTTACATTTACATGGAAGCCTTCACAAGAGAGTAAAGACCTGAAGGAGTGATCAGAGCAGGAAGCTTTTATATCATTTAGACAAAGAAACAATAAATTTGTGAGGAATTGACAAGACAAAGGAGTTTGGGCTGGGGGTGGTAAATGGTGAAGAAGTAACTAGGAAGATAAAGATTAGTTTAACACGGTGTGTTCAGACAGATTTCTCGGCCCCCCAGTTCCCTGTTTCTGGTAAAGTCTTCCCTTCTCCTGGAACAGGGAGGGCACCTTTCACAGGGGAGTTTTACGACCTGTTTCAGGGAAGAAGGGTGGGAGAAGGGGGAGGTCGGAGTGCCCTTCCTGCTTCTGCCATTAAAAAAAAAATTCCTCAGCTTAAGATATTTAATAACAAGATGCCATATTTTGGGGTAGCATGTCCTGAACGCCATCACAGGAATCTAAGGAGAGAGACTGGTTCACAGATCCAGCTGGTGTGCTGTCTGCTGTGCCTTCAAGCTCACGTATGCCTTGAACGTAGCTGATATGTGAAAATCAGCTCTGCTGATTGGTAAAGGACGTTCATTTCTCTCCTCACAAAGGCAAATCGTAATGAGGAAGCAGTGAATATTTAGAAAATGAGAATGGCTAAGCCAGCATCAGAATTTGGAATGTTTTGCCATGCTTTTTCACTTCCAGCTTGAATCAACCAAACCCGAGACGGTTCAAAGTAATGGTGTCCTCCCAGCATTTTAATTTTTGAGCTAGCATTACCCAGTACCAACAAGGACTAGATCCAGCACCTTTATTTTTATGTTTTAATCTAGTAAAGACAATGTAATAAGATAGTAATTGTTTACTTAATACCACTAGATTTGGAAGGTCAACTACCAAAATATAAAATTTAAGGCCATTACTTCAATGAAGAGGTGAAGTATAAAGGCAATTTCTGTTCGCTTAGGTGTCATATTAAGCCTTTTATATATTTTTACATATTAGTGATTTCAGTTGATAATATAATAGATATAAAATAATATATGTTAACATTTAGGATATATACATTAATATTTAGACTAAGAATGGTGAATTGTTAGCAGCTTACTGGGACTCTGTATTGAGAAGGATTCTGAGGCCACATCTGGGATTGATTAGCTGTGCCTGCCAAGGCTGGAAAGGGACAGTATTAATGGCATGTTATTTATCGTCTATGGTTTGGGAGAACCACGTGAAACAATTGTATAAACTGTTTTCTGACATCAGCTTCTGTATCAATTTCTTCATTTGTAAAGTGAGAGACTAGATAAGTGGTTTTCAAACTGTGATGTGAGAGGTTTCCCTGTGATGGGGGTACCTTGAGGAAGCCCAGGGATCAGTTACTGAGCCTCCTATTCCTTCTTTAACCAGAGGAGATCCATTTTTTATGTTTTATATATTGGCTTCCATATCCTCTTGTGGTTGAACAAGGGTTCTTCAGCTGAAAAGGTTTGAAAACCAGAGGATCTCTAAGATTCCACCAATTATATTTTGCTTCCCTTCTCCATCCCCCTGATCCCCAGCAGTACTGGGTAAGCCCAAAAAAACTTCTCAGTGGTGTAGCATTTAAGTTGGGCCTTGAAGGATGAGTAGGAGTTCTCTATGAGGTGTGTGTGGTTACCAGAATATTAATATTTCTGAATGATCTATAGATCAAAGTTCAGGGAATCAAGACTAGAATTCAGAGAGACAGCTGTGACTGGCTACCCTGGATGGCCCTCAGTGGATGGCCACAGTATGGTGGATTTGTGAAAGCCCAGAGAGTTTTTTAGAGAATGACTCAGGCTGTCCTAAGATCAGATATATAAACTAAAATACAAGTTTATTAAATTAGAGGAGACTATTAATTGTTAATTCCTGGATTATTCCAAACTCTTTCCTCAAATCCATGAAACTAAATTGGTAATCAGAACACTGTGAGCATAGGATAGATGCTTTTGATGGACCATTCATCCAGGCCTTTGGAAGATCTTATGAACCTCCCTGGACTACAAGGGGGTCTACCTCTGTCATCTGCTGGGCACTGTCTCTCTGCCCTGGCTAAACCTTGACACATTATTGCCCTTGACTCCTTTCTAGACCTACAGAGACCATCTAGTTAGCATTATTCTTCTTGCTGGAATTGCCTAGATTAAAGCTTTCTTTAGTCACAGTCAGGCCTGAGGAAACTCCCATGTCTCCTCCATTACTGTTGAATGTTTCTGAGCCCCTGCAGCTGGGTGATGGGTTTGGGTGGCACTGCTGACATGGTTATGCGCTGACTTTCAGGTTCTCTCTGAGAAGGTCGCTTTACCTCTTCATTCAGAAGGCACCTTATTGTTTCTCTGTATTTGGCTCTCAGTCTTTCATGTTGCCCTGTTCTCCCTTTCCTGTGAAAAATCAAAAGTCAGCTCTGATCAGCTGACATATTCACTCTGCTCTTTCAGGAGCCCACACAGGCCTCCACCTCACCTTCGGTTCCAGTGGAGCAGAGATTGAATACGACATTGACTGGAGGGTATCGCTGCCCTGATCGTTCTTGGAATTTCTAAACATGCTTCTCTCTCTGGAATAGAAAAACTGTTTTAATTTGAGTGGTTAAGCCCATTTAAAATCAGAGATGCAAACTCTTTGCCTTATAAATTTTGATGGGGCCCTCTTCTCAGGGAGATGGGTGTGCCATATGTTATAAGGTATAATTACACAATTCGGGAGTTCAGGGTGAAAATAATGACTATAATTTAAAACGGAATAAGAGAGAGTTTGAGGTTTGGAAAAAGTGTTTTCCCGATTGGGAGATGGAAGATCTGATCGGGGGCATCTAATGAGAGCTGCTTCCATTAGGAATCATACTTGGCCCGCAGTTACTGTGAGATGTTGATGCATATGTTCAATGAATATTCATTTAACTGATAACTCATGGTATTCCAGGCACTGTGCTGGTGCTATGGATATACAGATGCTCCTTTTCTGTTTCGCAGCCTCCTTCTGCACCGCTTGCCAGGCTGCCTCTGGCTCCTCCAGGGTTGAGTTTAAGGCAGAGAGAGGAGTTAAAGGGCAAGGAGATTCTTACTGTGGTAGGCACAATAATGGCTCCCCAGAGAAGTCCAAATACTAATCCCTGGAGACTGTGGATGTGTTAGGTTACATAGTAAAGGAGAATTAACAAACTCGTAGCTACCAAAGTGGAGGGGGATATAAATTAGGGGTATGGGACTAACAGATGCAAACTACTATATATAAAATAAATAAGCAACAAGGATATACCTTATAGCACAGGGAATTACACCCGTTATCTTGTAATAACCTATAATGGAATATAATCTACAAAGATACTGGATCACCATGTTGTACACCTGAAACTAACACAATATTATAAATCAACTGTACTTCAATAAAAAAAGAGAATTAAGGTGATAGATGGAATTAAGGCTGCTAATCAGCTGCCCTTGAGATGGGAGATTATCCTGGATTATTCAGATGGGCTCAGAGTAATCACAAGGGTCCTTGTGAGTGAAAAAGGGGGCAGGAGAGAGTGTCAAAGTGATGTGACTTGGGGAAAACTCATCCGGCCATTGCTGGCTTTGAGGATGAAAGGGAGCCAGGAGCCAAGGAATGCAGGTGGTCTCTAGAAGCTGGAAAAAGCAAGAAGCTCTAGAGTCTGCCTGAAAGCTTCTAGAAAGGAATACAGCTGCTAATGCTGACACCTTGATTTTAGCCCATTGAGACAGTTTAAGATTTCTAGCTTCCAGAACTGTAAAATAATAAATTTTGTAGTTTTTAAGCCCTAAGTTTGTGATTTGTCTAACAGCAATAGGAAGCTACTATATTAATACACTAAACTAATTTTCTTGAGTTGGGTTTGGCAGTTAACAGTGAATTCTTCCTCTCATGGGGTTGATTTCCAATTTCTTCCCCCAGAGAATTCCTCCTCCCTCCCACACCCTTTCCTCCCAGCCTCCTAAAATATACCTTGATTAGCAATTCTTTACCTAGTTTTTCCTTTATATGGGCGAATGCATCTCTGTTCCAGTTTGTCACTTATGGCTCCTTCCTCAATCTTAGGCATTCCCAGCTTATTTCTCTGAGGTTTTCATTACCGGGAACCCTCTTGGACCCTCTTGCTAGCTCCTTCTAGCATGTGGCCTGGGTGTGGTCAACAGGGAAACTGGTGCCTTTTGCCCCAGTGAGCTCTCGGGAAGCAGGCCAATCCAGCGCTGCCTCTCCTCTCCAGCGCTCGAAAAGAGAAGTCTGTGCTCTTTGTGCTTCTCAGCTGTGAATCAGACACCAGATTCCTGTGTCCCCATCTGCAGGGGACACATAGCAAGCTCTCCCTGTGGTCCTGGTGAAGTCCCTTTCCCCAACTGGAGTTGAGGGACACTGTTACCCTTGGGAGAGTAAACTTAGAACACAACTCTCTGAAAAGAGGCCCTCCTCTTCCCCTGGAACTGCCTATTCGTGATCCTTTTTAGACCTACCCTCAGTGTAGGTGAGGGGCTAGGAGTTGCAAAGTGTCCCTTTACACCCTCCTGGCAAGTCGTGCTGGGTGCTCTCAAAGTTCACTCTGGAATGTGAGAGTAGTTGGCATTTAATGTCCTAACACATAATAATAATAAAAGCAAGAAAAATACTGGTAATATTTTCAGCATACTTCATATCTGTGTAAGAACTGTGGTAAGACCTTTGTAAGAATGACCTCGTTTCATCGTCAGTGCAGCCTCACAGGCGGTACGAATATGACCTTGTCACAGTTACGGAAAAGGAAGCACAGAGAGGTGAAGTCATCTTTTTCAAGGTCACATAGCCAGTAAGTGACGGAGCTAGACCAGAGTGCGGAGAGATCACAGGCAAGCTGCTCCCTTCATGGGAAATGCGCTGTCCTGACCCCACACGTCCCCAACCCTCTCTGTCCTTCAGGGCCTTGTCCAAGTACCTTCTTCTCCTTAGAAACTTCCCTGATGGCTGCTGCGCCCTCTGCAACACGCCCTCTCCTCTCCCTCTTCTCAACTTCCATCACCGCATGCCCCGGGCAGTTTGCCATTTGCACCCTTATGTATTAGTCTGGCCTCCTGAATCAGAATAAAAATGCAAATAGGCATGCAAACATCCCCAAAGAACGAGTGACAGGTCATAGCCCCAGTGTCATCTGAATCCAAACAGACCCCAGAGACGTTTCTCCCTCCCCGAAGCCAGGGACCAGCCAGGGACCAGCGAGGTGTGCTTCTGACTCAGCTGTACACACCTGTTTACCCCACCACGGAGAGCGTGCCGCTGGGCCACTAAAATCTCTGTGTTCAGGTGAGTATAACTTTATAGTTTTCCTCAAGAAAAACTGGTGGTTTTCTTGGACGTGAGAAACCATTTGCCTCCAAGAGGCTTAAACATCAAAACTGCTGAGACAAAACAAAAACAAACAAAAAACAAAACAAAACAAAAACCTGCCTGGAGATTTGAAATAAAGTCCTGCTGCCAAGGCCCTCCGTTAGTGTGAATCCTTCTGCACAAGCCAAGAGCACTGTGGGAAAGAGCCGTGAAGCCTCACAGGGCCTCACGGGGGCGCAGGGCGGGGGACGTCTGGGAAATAAAAGCCCTTTGCTGGCGTGAGGACCTTGCTGGCAACGTGGCCTGGTGTCTGCAGGGTTCAGATCATCTCACATTCTTCACAAACCTCTGCCCCCTCTTCCTGATGCCCCTTCTTCTCAGCAGGGAAACAAAGGCATCAGAGGGTACCTCCTTCCCCTATAAACCCACTCCCTCCATCTCCTCCACTTCCGCTCCTGTTACAACAGAGGAATGTCCCTCCTCCTGCCTTCAACCGATTCCTTCCCCTGTGAGCTCTTCTCTATCACCTCCTGCCTTCTCTGGAACCTGATGTACCCTGATCATGTCATTCCTCTTATCCGTGCTCTCCACCGGCACCCCAACACGCCAACTAAATGCCTTTCCTCACTTCCTGCTGTTCTCATAATACTAAAGGTAAAGACCTTCATATGGCTGACGAGGTCCTGCGTGGTTGGTTTGCCTCCCAGACTCATTTACTACCAAGATCCGGCTCGCTCTCTGGCTGCAGCAAACTTAGCCTTCTCTCGGTTCCTTGGACACACCATGTTCTTTCCCTTGATAGCACTTCTGTCCTCTCTCCCCACTCCTCTGCTGTCCGCCCAGTTAATTCTTACTCCCTACTGATCTCAGCTCCACTGTTGCTTCTTCAGAAAACTCTCTGCCTAAGGTCGGGTCCTCCACTTGTCCCTTCCTAAAACTGTGCAGCTGCATGGCATTTATCTGAGCCGTGATGTTACATTTCTTCTGTGATTATTCTGTTGTATCTCTCTTTTCCACTATACTTTGGACTTCTCTAAGGCAAAGATTGTGCCTGTGACTAGTGTTGCTGCATAACAGATGCTATATTATTTTGATTAATATTTATTAAGCCCCTATTATGTGCTCTATAAATTATAATGGCCATTGGATATACAGGCACACCTCAGAGGTATTCTGGGTTTGTTTCCAGACCACTGCAAGAAAGTGAATATTGCAATAAAGCGAGTCACATGAACTTTTTGGTTTCCCAGTGCATATAAAAGTTATGTATACACTATACTGTAGTCTATTAAGTGTGCAATAACATTATGTCTAAAAACAATGCACATACCTTAATTAAAAACTACTTTACTGCTAACAAATACTAATCATCATCTGAGCCTTCAGTTGTAATCTTCTTATAATAGTGACATCAAAGATCACTGATCACAGATCATCATCACAAATATAATAGTAATGAAAAAAGTTTGAAAGATTGCAAGAATTACCGAAATGTGACACAGAGACAGGAAGTGAGCAAACGCTGCTGGGAAAACGGTGCTGATAGGCTTGCTAGATGCAGGCCCGCCACAGACCTTCAATGTGTAAAACACACAGTATCCACAAAGTGCAACAAAGCAAAGCCCGATGAAACCAGGTATGACTGTAGCATAAGAGATGTGGCAGATACAGGTTTTTGTGGCCTGAAGCAGCTACAATTTGGGGGACTCAGAGAAAAAAAAAAAGATTATGGATATGAAATGCCTGTGGCCCCCTTGAGAGAGGTCCCTGCTGCTCAGGGGTCCCTGCAGCATAAGTGTCATTAGCTTGATGCTGGGTGCACTTCTGCACAGAGTACCCTATTGGACAAAAGTGACTCTTGGCTGGTTGACCTGGGCTCGGCTGCTGAGAGAGGAGGATTCAGGAGATGGACATCTACAGAGACTGGAGCTGTTCTGTCCCTGGACACCGGCTGGCTGGGGATGATGGGGCAACACCGTCTGTGCCCAGCAGTGTCTTGACCTGGCCCCTGGGCTCACAGCTCTCCCCTCTGAGTGAATGGGCGGCATGAAGTGAAATGCCAAAGCCTCTCTCTTTTAAGAGCAGTGCAGCTTGTTGGTCAGGGATTAAGAGCACGTGGTATCCGGGGTCCCAGGAGTCATGTGATTGCTTCTGGACTCCATTATATGGGTCTTCCCGACAAGCCTAGGGAACCATTCCCATTAGAGTAAAGACGCCATATGCATAGGCTGCTCAGCGTTCTTCCATCAGCCCCTTCCCTGTTCTTTGCACCAGGGGGGTCCCTCCCTCTGTTCAGATGCCTCAGAGAATGGCTCTTCACTGCACTTCCCCTTCTTCCTCCTGTACACCCCAGAGTCAGCCTGAAAGCCTTCACACACCTGGAAGAGGAGTTCAGAAACAGTTGTCAGATTGGTTCCCAAAAGAAGGGGTTTGGGACCAAATGAGCTGTGTTTTCTTCCCAGCTCCCAGCTTCCCTGTGTCCTGAGGAAGTTACCTAACCTTCTAAGTCCTAGGTTCTTTCTTCATCTATAGGATGGGAAAAGTAATGACTATCTATTCTTGAAACATAAGGGTTATTTTTAATTTTCCAAAACCCATATTTAAATTCCTAAACACTTTCTCTTTCTGGAGTAGACTACCGTATTTTCTTTCATGGTTTCTTAGGAGTCACAGATGACTGGAAGTAGTATGGCTTTGTTAGAGGACTGTTAGTTTCTTTCCCTTTCCTGATTTATGCAGAAAACCCACAGAAAGAAGACACAGGGCACAGAGGGAGAGAGAGAAGGACATGCAAGCATTTAAAAATCTGGACTGTACATCACAGTGGAAGACCTGGAGACCCCACAGATGCTGAGATGTGTCTCAGTGGCTTTGCTGGTCTCTCTGCAATGCACAGGGAAGTAAATGTGTTCCTCGTGAAATCTGAGGTGGAGACAATCCATGAGCTGCTCCGATCTGCTGTGGTGGGATCAATTTAAAAAACTGTCCTATTTGGTTGTAATCTGAAAATGAATCAATATCCAAGAGTTGCGACCATTAGCGCTGAGGTTACCCCTTGTCCAGGTGACGGGTCTTTTGCCCTCCCGTCTTTCCTGCTCACTATTTTGTAACTTTAGGGTCCTTGACATGACAGATATTTTAATCACTTTTTAATTAATTATGATTACAGATCATTTTGTTCCTTGGATACTGTAGAGGGTTGAATGGTGGCCCCTAAAATGTGTATCTCCGTTCGCATCCTGAGAATCTCTGAATGTGACCTTATTTGGAAAAGGGGTCTTTGTAGATGTAATTAAATTAAGGATCTCGAGAGATCATCCTGGATTTTCACAAGTGTCTTTGTAAGAGACACACAAAAGAGAGACCCGCAGAGAGGATACCAAGAGGGAGGCCGAGACTGGAGTGATGCAGCCACAAGCCAAGGGCTCACTGAATGCTGAAGGAGGTGAAGAACGGATCCTCCCCTGGAGCCTTCAGAGGGAGCACGGCCCTGCCCACACTTTGATTTCTGACTTCTGGCCTCCAGAAGTGTGAGGGAATAAATTTCTGTTGTTTCAAGTTGCCAAGTTTGTGGTGATTCATTATGGTAGCCCTAGGAAATGAATACAGATAAATCTCAAACTCCAGCTTACACTTATACCCAGCTCCTTTTTCAGTCATTATTTTTGCCATCTTACACAGGTGAATGTGTGTGTGTGTTAACGAATACAAATAATACGAAAAATGTCTATTTAATCATTTATTGGCCCTCGATCCCTATCCATAAGCGTTATTTTCTCAGCACTGCTGAACCCAGGGAAGAGTCATTACCAAGTGTGCTCTGTAGAAAGCAGATATTCCCAGGAATTGGGGGTTTGTTCCCCAAATCTCTATCATAAATATGCTGGTACTTAGGAGACAGGCTGAAGCATGGTAGTCATTACTATTTGGTAACTATTTGACAGACCGAATTTTTTTTCTGTGTAACATATCTGGTAATTATTTACATAAGTAGGAGTCTGTGCTTTATGTAGGGCGTATTCGGGAGGTTTTGGCTTAGCTGGACCAGAGAATATAGCTCTTAGGATGTGAGATCAGAAAACATAAGCTGCTTTTTTGGGGGAATGTGTCTATCAAAGTCAAAGCCTAAGACAGCAAACCCCTTTCTTTTCTTGTCAAAAGCAGCAGAGAAAGAATACCGATAAATCATTGTAATAACAGTGGCAGTGGACTGTCAGCTCGGTGAAGGAATCCAGATGAATTTCCCTTCTCAAGCCATCAGTTTTAAGCAAATGAGAGGCCTAAAGCAAAGAGGAAAAATAACTGCCGTAAACCAAGAGAATGACTCTAGACACAGGAGATATTAACTGACAGAATTTCCTTTTTCCTACTTTCTTTTCAAGGATGACTGGATACGGTAAAAACTCATTAAATCAAATGTTTTACATTTGCAGTTTCCTTTTAGCTCTGACAAGGGCTCTGCTTGAAGTTCCTCATTTACCTATGTCTCCCCCGTGCCTGGCACACGGTATTAATAACGATAACGAGGGCAGTCACAAAATTTGTTGCATGTTTACCTTTCATCTGGCCCTAGTCTAAGTGCATTGCACATAATTTATTTTTGCAACAGCTTTAAGAGGCAGATGCTATCATTATTTCCATTCTCAGATGAAGAAACCGGGGTGCAGAGAGGAAAAGTACATCACCCATGCCTCACAGTTAAGTGGAGGTGGCATTTGAATCCACGTGGTCGTGTTCCAGAGCTGTTGACCTTTGAAGCTCCAGAAAGATCAGCAAATGCTCAGTGAAAAATAGCAATAAACTCACTCTTACTTAAGCACTTACAGTGTAGCACAGGTCTATGTCTTTTGCATGTGTTAACTCATTTGATATCCATAAGTACTTATTCATAGATACTTTTTCCCAGCTTTATTGCCATATAATTAACACATAACTCTGTGTGTTTAAGATGTACAAGGTGGTGATTTGATACACGTGTACACTGCAAAATGATTACCACAGTAAAATTAGTCAACATGTCCGTTACCTCACATAATTACCGTTTGTGTGTGCCTGTGTGTGTGTGTTGAGAACTTACCTATTCTCTTAGCAACTTTTAAGTATATTGTATAGTATTGTCAACTACAGTCACCATGCTGCAGTCCCACACATATTCATCTTATAACTGGAAGTCTGTACCCTTTGACTAAGATCTCTCCATTTACCCCATCCTCCAGGCCCTGGCAACTCTACTCAGAGAGTCTACTTTCTGTTCCTGTGATTTTGTCTTTTTTTAGATTCTACGTATAAGTGAGACCATACAGTGTTTTCTTTTTCTGTCTGACTTATTTCACTAGCATAATGCCCTCAAGTTTCACTCATGTTATTGTAAGTGGTAGGATTTCCTTCTTTTTAAGGGCTGAATAATATTCCGTGTATCTATATCCATATCTCCATTCATCCACTGATGGACACTTAGATTGTTTCCATATCTTGGCTTTATGAATAATGCTGCAGTGAACATGGGGGTTCAGATATCTCTTCAAGATAGTGATTTTACTTCCTTCAGGCATGTACCCAGAAATGGGATTGCGAGATCATATGGTGGTTCTATTTTTAATTTTTAAAGAAACTGCCGTATCGTTTTCCATTGTGTTTGCACCAATTTGCATTCCCACCGACGGTGCACAAGGGTTCCCTTTTCTCTACATCCTTGGCAGCATTTGCTGTCTCTTGTCATTTTGACAATAACCATTCTAAAAAGGGTGACGTGTTATCTCATTGTGGTTTTGATTTGTGATGAGTAACATCATCACCGGCGATTGGTGAGGTTTTGAGCATATAAGTACTTTTTAAACTCTCCAATATACATATAAGGAAACTGAGGCATTGAACAGTTTAGGAAATTACCCAAAGTTCACAGCTATTAAGTGACAGTGGCAGGTTTCCAAGCCAGGATATCTGACCTATTGTCTGTGCTCCTAACCACTCAGCAACCCCAACTTCCACACGAACAAATCACGAAATTCATCTTCCCTGTAGCTATGAGGGGAAAGAGAGTTCTTGAAAATGATCATTGCAGAATTTTTAAGGCGGCTTGGAAGCAACCATTTGCTACAATCAATAGATAAGCAACTAACTCAAGATCATTCTTGACTTTATTAAAGCAGCTTTCCCAGAACCTTAGAGTCAAAATGTGGTTCTCAGACCAGTAGCGCATTAGTACCACCTGGGAACTTTTTAGAAATGCTGACTCTCAGGCCCATCCAAAACTCATTGACCCAGAGGCTGCGTTTTAATAAGATCCCCAGGGGATTCAGTGCAAATTGAAATCTGAGAAGAGCTGCTCTGGACCAGGGTTCTGGACTTTGGCTGCATATCAGAACCATAGTAGGCCTGGGGGTATGGCCTGAGCGATTGGATTTAAAGAGCCCCCCAGAAGATGCTAATGTACAGTCAAGGTTAAGAACTACTGAACTAGTGCAACGGTTCTTAACACTGGATGTACCAGCATCATCTGGGGAGATTTTTTAAATATCCCAAAGCCTGATTCGTCTCTGAGGTGGCAGTTTTTAAAACCCCCCAGTGATTCAAATGTACAGCCAAGATTTGGAAAAATAGGCGTGGGAGACCAAGCTTGAGTTTTGGAGTTCCTTGGCCTTGCGATTATTTTTTCAACAAATATTTGCAGCACTCTTCAATAACCCAGGCAGTGGGGTGCAGAGGGGGTACTAGGGCCCCGTAACGGCAGCCAGACACAGTCCCTGAGCTCAAGGAGTGAGCTGGACAAGTCTACTTATCCCCTCTGAACTCAGTTCCCTCATCCGTGGGATGTTGTACAGTAATCAGGAGATTGTCTGCCCACTCCACCTTCTCACCTTTGCGATGAATTCCTGCCCACACATCTAGCTGACTTCAGAACCCCACCCCCAGCCAGGCCACAGCTGATTGGATGAGGGTGAACACCTGGCCAAGGAGAGGTCACTCCACAGGATGGCCAAAAGCCTATGACTTGTGCCAGTAGCAAAATAATAATTTGTTTGCAGTGTTTTTTAACCAGAGAATACTGATTCCTGGAACCAGGATTATGACTGAGAAGATAACCATAGCTTGTGAGAACTTGTTTGCTCCCAAGGGAGCTGACCTTTCTGAAACGACCTTTCCCAGCCTGCCTTGGAGCTGCCCAAAGGACAGCATTTGGGCTTGAATGGGCAGATGATGCACTATGGCTTACTGTCTCAGTCTTGGGGTTTTCATAGACCAAAGCAGTAGCTATTTAAATTGGAAGGATGACAGACATAGAGAACAAACGTATGGATACCAAGGGGGGGAAGGGGGGGTGGGATGAACTGGGAGATTGGGGTTGACATGTATAAACTATTGATACTATGTATAAAATAGATAACTAATGAGAACCTACTCTATAACTCAGGGAACTCAACTCAGTGCTCTGTGGCGACCTAAATGGGAAGGAAATCCAAAAAAGAGGGGGTATATGTATACATATAGCTGATTCACTTTGCTGTACAGTAGAAACTAACACAACATCGTAAAGCAACTATACTACAATAAAAACAAAATTGCAAAGATGATCGATCTTCACTCTAGAACAACATGCAAGTAAGCATTTAGTGTCTACTTATGGTCGCACATGGTATTAGGCATACGCAGATCTCGGTGACTTTGCAAGGAAAATGTGATTTTCCACCTCCCAAGGAAACTGGTGCCCAGGAGGCATCTGCCCATGTTTGCATGGTAAGTGCAAGTCTGCCTGACTTCAGAGCTCATGCTCTTCTCACAACCACTTGGTGTCCTCCATGCTTTTTGATGTGCCCTTCTCCAATTTATGCTTTTTACAGATGTTGCTGCTTTGCTCAGGAAAATTTCTTAAAGACTCTCTGGGTTTTTAGAAGGTAAGTTTTTAGAATGTATACCATTGTTATAACTTAGATATTCCTCAGGGATGTATTGATATTTACCTATTACTCTGCAAATTCTTCTAGAAAAAGAAATCACCTTAAAGTGAAACCCAATCAGGATCAGTTCCGGGCCCTGTAAAAATTTTTCTTAGGCTTCTTATTTTCTCCTTCATAATGACATCATATATAGGCATAGAAGCCCACCTGTATGATTTGAGGGACACAGTGGTTGAGCACTTGATAGATTGCCATAATTCTGGAAATGTTTATCAAGGCATTGTATACTTCTATTCATGCCAATATATTGCATTGAAGGTGAGTCTATCTCATAGTTGGATTAGTTTATTGGACAGAATTACCAGATAAACATTGAAATGGGAATACTAGACAGGTAAATTTCAATTAAATAGAGTTGTGCTGTCCAAGATGGTAGCCATATTTACATATGGCAACTGAACACTTGAAATGTGGCTAGTTTGAAATTGAGATGCGCTGTAGGTATAAATCACATACTGGATTTTTATAACAACAACCAAAAAAAGTAAAATATTTCATTAAATGTTTTCTTATTGACTACATGTTGAAATGACAACATTTTGGATATATTAAGTTAAATAAAAGGTTATTAAAAGTAATTTTATCTGTTTCTCTTTGTTTCAACATGGCTACCATAACTTTTAAAGTTCCACAGATGGTTCACATTTGTGGCTTGCACTATGTTTCATTGGACTATGCTGAACTCAAGCACAGAGAGTAGCAAGCTCTTGAAGAGCTAATGCTCATGAGGGGAACAAGGGTAGAACCCAGAGAGGGAGAAGGGAGGCAAAGAAATGACAACAAGGAAGTATTAGAAATTTGTCTGATTCCACATTTTTGCTACATGTACAACTTATTTTGTCCACAAGGCAAAAGATAACCTCTCCCACCCAAACTACCCCTGTTGCAAACACAGCCTGGTATTGAAAAATATGCCTATGTTTTTCCCTCCATTTCTGCTGTAATTAGGACTCAGCCACCACTGAACCTAGCTGACATGCCAGCTGAAGTTGAGCCAGAAATCCCCAACTTTCTGCTGGCTGCCATGGTGCTCTGGAGTGGAAAATAATGAGTGGAGAACATAGTCTCTCAGGAGGCCCTGAGAAGGGCTTGGGTGAAATGGGGCTGTTGTTGTGATGTGATGGATGTGCTCTGGGTGGCCGAGTCGACACTGAAGCTGAGGGCCACCCGATCCTGGCATTTCTGGATTGGTCCTGGAGGACAAGCTCAGCTCTGGACATGGCCCAATCATGATAGGCCTGCTTGGAATGGACCTTAATATTGGCTCCGACCTCTTGCACATTCCCTAGCCATTTTCAGAACTGCCTCCTAGGGCTGATCTGGCCTGAGTCAGAAAACCCCATGGTGACTCTGGATCTACACTCATCTCTGCAGTTTGGGGTGTGCTTGGCTGATTTCAACAGGTTGTTAGATGCCTTCTTTTTGCCTGGTTTTCTCACAATGGTGTACTATACATTTTCACAGGTACAAAGTTAGATGATGATTGTATGGTCACACTCTTCAAGGAGATGATACAGTGTAGTGAAATTTGCTCTTATACATAAAGATGAGGGAATTATTATTCACATCAACCTGAGATTAATCTTTAAAAATTTTTAAATGATGGTCTTCCCAGTGTCCAGCTCTTTACTTTCAATTAGGTAAAGCAAGGACTATCTTACCAGCATAATATAACCTTGCTTGCTACTTATTTCAATTATATATTGCTGTATCACTAATTAGTCCAAAGCATAGTGGTTTAAAACAATAGCCATTTTATTTCTCAGAATTCTGTGGGCCAGGAATTCCATTAGGTCGTAGAAGGGACAGTTTATCTCTGCTCTAAGATCAGCTAAGATAGTTCACATTCCCTGCCTGGGATGGCTTGACTACAGCCATATGATTAGGGCCGCAGTTCTTTCAGCTGGGTTTCATGGTTTTCTTCAGCATGGTCTTGCCATGTGATTAGTGTGGGTTTCCTTACAGCACGGTGGTCTCAATGTACAAGCATATCTTGGAGATATTGCGGGTTTGGTTCCAGAGCAGCTCAAAAAAGCGAACATTGCAATAAAGCGAGTCACACGAATTTTTTAGTTTCCCAGTGCAGATAAATGTTACGTTCACGCTATACTGTAGTCTAGTAAGTGCAATAGCATTATGTCTAAACAAACAATGTACATAGCTTAATTAAAAAATACTTTATTGTTGAAAAATGCTAACCATCAACTGAGACTTCAGTGAGTCATAATCTTTTTGCAAGAATAACACTAAGGGGCTTCCCTGGTGGCGCAGTGGTTGAGAATCTGCCTGCCAATGCAAGGGGACACGGGTTCGAGCCCTGGTCTGGGAGGATCCCACATGCCGCGGAGCAACTGGGCCCGTGAGCCACAACTACTGAGCCTGTGCGTCTGGAGCCTGTGCTCCGCAACAAGAGAGGCCGCGATAGTGAGAGGCCCGCACACTGTGATGAAGAGTGGCCCCCGCTTGCCGCAACTAGAGAAAGCCCTCGCACAGAAACGAAGACCCAACACAGCTAAAAATAATAAATAAATAAATTAATTAATTAAAAAAAAAAGAATAACATTAAAGATCATGGATCATAGATCACCATAACAAATATAATAACAAAAAAGTTTGAAATAGTGTAAGAACTACCAAAATGTGACACGGAGACATGAAGTGACTACAGATACTGTTGGAAAAATGCTGCCGGGAGACTTGCTTGACTCAGGGTTGCCACAAACCTATAATGTGTTAAAGATGCAATATTTGCAAAGCGCAGTAAAACAAAGCGCAATAAGATGAGAACGAGGTATGCCCGTAATTGGACTTCTCACACGGTGGCTGGTTTATCTCAAGCAAAAGTGGAAGTTGTCAGGCTCCTTAAAGTTTACATCCCTTCCAAAGAGAGAAAGAATCCTTGACCTTTGGGAGCCGGCCAGGCGCTCTCAGCTAAACCTTGATGTTGCTGGGAGCTGCCCTGCGCTCACTGTTAGACCATGGTCTTTTCTATTAAATATAAACATTTTCACTGAAGATTAACATTAGACAAGGTCATTCTGTGACCAAGATGGAGCAAGACAAAAAGCCAAAGAAAAACCCCCAAAACCAAAGCCCAAAACCCCTAAAGCCTCACAACACTCCATAATCATGTACAAATGCAGACAAAACTAAGAACATCGTGGCTACTCCCAGTGACTGCTGCTTCTTCTCTAATTATAACGTATGCCTCATTCTATTCTTTCTAGCTTCTAGATCAAAATGACTAAGGTTCCCCAATCGTAGGATTACCCCACTTTCTGACAGCATCCATCCCAGAGACAAGCCCCACTTCCTGAACTCTCCAAAATCACCCACTGCAAGCCCAGTCTCTATAATAAGTCATTTCTAACACCCTCTTATGGAGACATTCCTTGCCTCCCCATGGTGTGCATTCTCCCTCCTTGCAGCTGGTCAACAAACCCAATTTTGTTTGACCACAGGTGTGTTCCTGGTAGTCTTTGTTTAGCAGCCATTGGCAGCCCCATCTGGCACAGTGTCACTTCCACTGCATTCTATTGTTCAAGGCAAGTCATGAGGCCACTCAGATTCAAGGGGAAACAGACTCTCCCTCCTGACGGGTGAGGCAGCGTGTGCGTGCAAGGGACTGGCTCGGCCACCTCTGGAAACCATCTACCATGGCACTGTAGCTTGTTCACTCACACTTCACAGAATGTAGTTGAATGTTACCTTATAAAGGTATGCGGGGTTTCCCTGGTGACGCAGTGGTTAAGAATCCACCTGCCAATGCAGGGGACACGGGTTCAAGCCCTGGTCCAGGAAGATCTCACATGCTGTGGAGCAAATAAGCCCGTGCGCCACAACTACTGAGCCCGCGTGCCACAACTACTGAAGCCCATGTGCCTAGAGCCAGTGCTCCGCAGCAAGAGAAGCCACCGCAATGAGAAGCCCATGCAGCACAATGAAGAGTAGCCCCCGCTTGCCGCAACTAGAGAAAGCCTGTGCAGCAACGAAGACCCAAAGCAGCCAAAAATAAAATAAATAAAATAAATACATTAAAAAAAGAATGATTTGTTAAAAAAAAAAAAAAAAAGGTATGTGGAACACGGGCACCAGCCACCTCGTTGGGCTGTATTCTGTGGTAATAGACTAAAGATTTAGTCTCTTTACACCCTCAAAATGTGACTTCTTTTTCAGTGTGTTTTTTTTGAAAATGGGGAGGTTTTCTCTCATCTTTTTCCTCATTAAACATGTTGCCTGCAGTACTTCTGCTCTCTCCTAATAGCTGCTTTCTGCTCTGGGCTAGTGTCTCCTTGCTGGTCACCTTCTGGAACTCTGAGACAAGCACGCTTGCTGGCTGTGCTGCTGTTACCACCATCGTGCCTTGGAGGAGAAGTGGTGGCACCAAGGCCACTTTCCTTCCATGGCTCCCTCCATCCTTCCCAGATACTACCAATTGCTAGGCTACCGGGTGCAGGAGACTTTACCATTGGGATGTCATATCGCAGAGGGAAAGTTGACAAAGCAGAGTCTGAAAGCTCAGTCTTTTACATCCATCCACCATGGGTGAAGGTCCTTACTGTGAATCTCTCCTGCCCTCCTCCCGTAGTGGGAAAATGGCCCCTTTCTGGTACTACTCTCTGGCGCCCCCTTTGGTCTTGATAAATACAACAATCATAAATAATGCATCACCCTTAGGGTTAAACTTGGTAATCAGTTTGTGTAAGATTGTGGATTTTTTTCCTTCTCTTTGCTTATCTGTATTTGTTTTTCTGTAAGGAGCATGTATTGCTTTTGTAACATGACAAAAACAATCAAAAGTCTATTTTTAATTACAAATAAAATAAGGGGTTTTAACAGAGTATCCTGATGATTCAGATGTTTGGAAAGACTTTTCCCCTGAGTGTTCCATTTCTTATTACTTCCTGTTTAACCTTGCCAGTGAGCATAGAGAATGCAGCGTAGAATGAGGCAGTGTGGTTTCCGACGTAAATGCCTAATGACTTCTTCAATACTTTTAAGATGTGTGATCAGAGACCAGGTCCTAATAAAAAAAAGAGGTGTTGCCTGACTTAGTAGAACAATCAATTTAGTTAGTGAGCAACTGGAGGAAGGAAAAGAGCTGAATTTCTTGGCAGTCAGTAAATACATAGATTACACTCTGGGGCCTCAGAAAATGGCACTGGAGGAGTTGTCTGTGGAAACAAGATAAAGATGAGGTCATCTTACAATAAGATCCTGCATGGACTTCACTCTGGACAGAGCTCTAAAAAATCCCAACTCAAAATGAATTCTACTAGAAGCAAGAGATGTCCTGCTTCTAGTGCAGAATGAATTTTCCTAGCACCTGGTCATTGAACTTCAAGGTGACAGAATGAGAACACAGGAGAGATTCACATACGTTGTTCTCTAAACATAATAAAAGGAGCATCTTGACTGCCTCCCCTCAAACACCTTTCTTTTTATTTAGTTTGTTTCTCATTAGCTTTTTCACTTGTAGGTAAAGCAGTTGAATGAAGCCCATGCAGGCTAATGAGATGGAGAGTTCATAGCTGAAGAACTCACATACGCACCTACTATTGATATATACCTCCTACTGTGCTATACACTTTCCCAATGCTAGAAATACTTATGACAACGATAATAACAATACCCATTCATTGATACCCACTGTGTGCTACTGTTGCCTTGTGTCCATTGTGTCATTCAGTCCTTACAACCCTGAAAGATTTAGGCCAATCCTATTACCTCTTCTTTTACAGATAAAGTAGCTGACACTCAGGAAGTTTAAGTAATTGACCCAAGGCCACATAGGTAATATGAACCCATTCTAGGATATTAAACACAGTATTATAGTCTCCTTACCCTCAGTCCTGAGATATTTCCATTAACTTCATTGTGCTACCACCTTGATTTCAATTATGAAACGTGCTTTTCTCTTGGAACCATTGGTTCTTGCTGTTTTCATTTTGATTTTACACTTCAGAATCTATCTTTCACTGGTGAAAATTCAGTAAAAAGATTATAACCATAGCAATGGAGTCCTCCTATACTGTTCTTAAATTTTTCTTTATCCTACGCTGATCTATTAAATATCTGAACTAATGCTAACATGTGCAGTGATTCCCTCTTGCAGTGTTAGTGTTTTACTACTGATTGAATATTCTCTTCTTGGTTCTTCAGGGCCAACTTGTAAAAGAGCATCCACAGCCATCCCATAATGAGAGCCAAACCCCTGAATGTGTGAAGAGCCACGTGAGCGCTCAGTGTTGGCTTGACATTTTTTTCCACCCTGGAATTCTCTTTCATGAGTGATGCAATTGAAACAAATTCCCTCATAGTGAGAGATCCAGGGAAGCTCAGTGAAGAGCAACAAAAATGATGAAATGTTTTAAAAATAAGACCCTTGAGGAGGAGGTAAGAGAACTGAACATGTTCAGCCTTGTGTCAAGAAGACTTGGGGGAGAAATAACTCTATAAATAGGCGTGCTGATGTAGTGGACATAGTGAAAGGCAATTTTCCTCACCGTATAGGAGGGCAAAGGAAATAGGAAGGGGGCTAAATTATAGTCAGGGAAATTTAGTTTAAAATATGATATTAATACGTACTGAGGTAGCTTACTGAAAATTCCATTTCTTTCCATTATCCCTAAGGTGTTACTTGGGCAGCACATTCCTATATATATACATTGTATTAGATTGACGGTGGCAGGACACAATGATGGGGGGCTGGGCTGAGGGGAAGAGGATTCCTGTATGAATGGACAAGTATGGCCTTATTTTGTACCAAGCCTGGAAGACTGGATCAATTTTCGACTGGTTTGTAATTTCTGTTTTATGTTCGTAGATCAAGTTTCATCTTTTTAAAAATTTATTGTTTCTGGAATAATAATAGTAAACATTTATTGAACACTTCTTAGTGCCAGGCATTGTGCTAATAAGTGCCTTACATGCGTTTGTTCATTTAATTCTCAAAATATTCCTGTAAGGTAGGAGTTATTATTACTTCCTCCCTCCCCCACCACCCCCAAGCTGGGCATCAGTTTCCTCATCTGAGAAATATGTTTGATAGTCATGGTGAATATGAGGGTGTTATAAGTACTTAGGGAATAGAAGTCAGGTGTGCTCTATGTCCTAAAATGCGTGGAACAGTTTCCTAAAAGGTGAAGTGGCTCAAAATGCTAATAGAATACCTCTTGACAACATTTTTGACTTAAATAAACCCTCAAGTTTCTGAGAACCATCCCAGCACATCTTCTATGTGACATGAAGTTATTTTCCTGTAAGATGGACCATTCAGCTCTCCCAACTTGAGTTAGTGGCTAATAAATACCGAAGGACCCTACCCATTGTAACAAGATCTCATAATGGCAGCACAAAAAAATGTAAATGCAGTGGAAAGTGATTACAGAAGCTGAAGGGTCTGGGTTTTATCTATAGAGTCCAGTGGTTCTCAGACATGACAGATCTTAAGAATCTCCTGGAGAACTTTGAAAAATACAGATTCCTGGGCACCAGCTCTAGAAATTCTGATGCAACAGGCCTGAGGTGGATAGATAGTCTGGGAATCACTTTACTGTTGTTATTCTACAAGCGATTCTGTTGATTGGACACTGGAGCCATTGATCCAGCTCAATCTGCCCATGTACAAATGGGGGATGTGAATGCTCAAGGTTGCAAGCCAAGCCTAGCACCCAGATCTCCTGCTTCTGCCTTTCCCACCCCAAGGCTCTGTTCATTGTTCAGTGCTGCTTCTTTGTGTTAGGTCTTCATAAGGGGAAAAAACAGAGAGAGTAAATAAAGGACATCCTGAATCTCTGAGATGAGTTAATAATCATGTGCCATTTCCCCTCCACCATGGGCCTCCACTGGGCATGTGCTGTGCATTTAGATGGCAGGCCGTTATCTTTTATGACGATTAGTGCAGGTCCGAGATTGATCATGAGTATGGCTGGAGTCTGCAGCCACCCGGATAATTAGGGAAGCTCCCTAAATAAAACTATAGCTTTAGTACTCTAATTCTAGGTGGGGTTGTGATTGTCAGGGGACAAAATCAAGAGTTTAATTTTCTTGAAGGCTTGTAGATGATGTCAGGAAGGAGGAAGAGAGTCAAAGTCACCCTTCTGGGGAAGCCAACTGATGTGTCCATGGGGGAAGCCCAGAGGAAGTTGTTTTGATTTTACTTAGCAGCCACTGAGCTCCTGATTCGCTGAGGGGAGAACACTGGCTGAGCAGGTGACTGAGTCTGTTTGTATAAGGTGTGTGTGTGTGTGTGTGTGTGTGTGCGCGTGTATGACAACTTCAAAAAACTTGAAGCTGGGGGAAAAGTTCACCTCATTTTAGAAATAAGGAAACAGAAATGCAGCAAGAGGTTAAAACACCTGCTTATGTCAGGGGCAGAGCTGAGATTTGAACCACAGCTTTCCGACCTCCGAGCCTGAGCTCAGACCTGCAGCTCTTTCTCCCTACCCTGGGAAGGTCACGTCAAGCCAGGGCAGAACAAAGAAGGAG
This sequence comes from Eschrichtius robustus, assembly GCF_028021215.1. Taxonomy (NCBI): domain Eukaryota; kingdom Metazoa; phylum Chordata; class Mammalia; order Artiodactyla; family Eschrichtiidae; genus Eschrichtius; species Eschrichtius robustus. The sequence continues at coordinate 16,083,787 of NC_090824.1, forward strand.
CCTCTCCAGGGGTCAGCATCGATGTGCTAATCTGAAGGTCTTCTTTCCCAGCCTAAGGCTCAGAACTCCAGATCCTGTCCATTTTTCTGGCTTAAATTCTCACCTAAGTCTTTTTACTTTTGGAATCTGCCTCCACCTGACCACCCTCCGCCTGCTTAGTGTGGGTTCTGGCGCCCACCCCAACCTGCAGGTGGGACTTGATGCCTTGGCGCCTTATCTGCAGCTTTCAGCCTGGCCTCAGCCTCATCGTCAGGATTCCTGAATGACACCAACTCATCTGCATCCTCTATTAACCTCTGATTTCAAGCCACTCTTCAGCTAGACCCATTCTGGAATGCCCTGTTTTCGTGGGACAGAGAAAATGAAGCTTGAACCATTGGAGATTCTGTGGGGAGGTTGCTTAGGATGGCCGTGTGCCCTCACCAGGGTGAGTCAGAGCTGCTGTTCCCATCTCTGAGTGCAGACTTCCCCTGCTTTTTCTTGTATGATCCACAGTGCAGGCAGCTGCCCTACGGAGCAGCCCTCATGGCCTCTGGAAGGGAGGGCGTGACAGACAACATGACAAAGGAGCCCGATTTTTGCCTCTGAGTCTCAAAGACCTCAGGCTTGAGGAAAATCAGCAACAAAAGAGAGAGGACCAGCTTCGCTGTTCAGGAGTCTTGGGCTGAGGGGAAATAGAAGGGAAGGAAGAGGAAAGACTCACTCTGGGGACTGAGCTTTTTACCAGGGAAGGGGTAGGTTTACATAAACCCCAGTTGGGTTCGGAGGATTTGAGAGGGGAAAGAAAGCCTGTAATCCAGAGTCGGAATCTCAGGTACAGGTCCGGGAGGCATTAGGCCCCAGAACAGAGGCTGCACAGATGTCCAGCAGGTGGTGCTGTGACAACCTCACTCACGCAGCCCTCCAGCCCCAGCAGGCATGGCACCAACGGAGTCGTCCCCCTGCACCCGAGAGTAGGGTACCAGAGGCAAAGGGTGCCAGCCTCACAGAAGCTGTCTGACCCCAGGGTGATGGAGGAGCAGCGAGACCTCCTACCTCTGAGAGGATCAGGGAAAATGAGGGAGAGAGAGCAGGACCCAAAGAAGCCTTGACGTCAGGAACAAGGGCCGATGCTGCACTGAGCAGTGTAGACTGAGGACAGGAGACCAGTTGGGGACAGGGACATGTCCCATGCCAGGGTGGGCAGGTCACAAATGAGGTCCAGGCAGCCATTTCTAGAACCTGCAAACACCCTTATTCTGCACGAACCCCCCTAGAACTTGGACACAGTCCTGGGGGAGGAGGGGAAGGGGAGACTGGACCGTGAAACAATGAGATTTCTTGTCAAAGAAATGAAGATGATTCAAAAGTTACAGTTTTATAATTTTATTTTTGTTTTTTGTAAACACAAGATTCTGAATGGTGAAGCTTTGCCCTTTTCACAGTTCCTGGGCTTTCTCCCCTATGGGTCTTACCCCCTATTGCACGTCTCTGACTTCTTGGGCTGGAAACACAGAGACAGGTTCCCCTGGATCATTATGCAGCCCCTTCTTTTCCTCCCACTCCTCTGTTGAGTGCTTGCTTACAAGGGAGATTGCTGCCTCTAACATCCCAACATTCTCGTGGGCTACTAGGACTTAATCTCTGAAACATTAGCTTTGTTATTACCACCCCGGCTTATCTGGTGCACTCACAGCTTGCTGAAAGGGACGCCTATTAGGAGATGCTTGTTATAGGAGTAGGAGGAGAGAGAAATAGCAAGACTGCTTTACCACTGTCTGTACAGCCGAGCCGTTTCGCATTTGACTGATAGGCATGTAAACAAGAAAATACCGTGGCTGGATTCCCATGCTTCAGAGGTCTCCAGTGACACACATAATGCTGTGCTGTCAGTTTCATTAATTTAGTTAAACTGATTGAGATGAATGAATGAATTAATGGTTCAAGGCTTGTGGAGGACCCACTATGTGCCAGGTTCTGTATCAGATGCAAGGAATACAGACATGAACTATACCATCTGTGCATTTCAGGCACTTATGTTCTGATAGGGAAACAGACCTACAGAGGCAGAAACATTTATTTAAAAATTACTGAGTAGTTTTGTGCACCAGGCTCTATGGTAAACATCCAGGGAGAAAGGGTATTATGTTGAGCCTTCAAGAACGCTCACTGTTCCATACAGGGTGATGGGGGCTTTGATAGAGGAATTTGCAGGGTTCACCCAATTCACTTCAACACTTATTCTAGGGCACTAGTGTTCTGTGTGTATATATATATATATATATATAGTATATGTGTATATATAATATATATAAAATATATTATGGAATATCTATCCATTTATCTATCTATCATCTATCTATCTTATGGACTCCATCAAAGAAAGGTTCCTGAAACAGCTTTTCAGATTATCTCTATTTTTGGATTCTGAATCGTGCCTATTTCTCTCCAACTTAACGATATGAGTCTGCAATATAGGGATCTAATAGTTTTCTTCCCCTGGTAGCTTTTAATCTCTCCTTTAAAAATGTATTAATAGGGCTTCCCTGGTGGCGCAGTGGTTGAGAATCTGCCTGCCAATGCAGGGGACACGGGTTCGAGCCCTGGTCTGGGAAGATCCCACATGCCGCAGAGCAACTAGGCCTGTGAGCCACAACTACTGAGCCTGCGCGTCTGGAGCCTGTGCTCCGCAACAAGAGAGGCCGCGACAGTGAGAGGCCCGCGCGCCGCGATGAAGAGTGGCTCCTGCTTACCGCAACTAGAGAAAGCCCTCGCACAGAAACGAAGACCCAACACAGCCAAAAATAAATAAATAAATAAATAAATTTTAAAAAAATGCATTAATAATTGCTATCATTTAGTAACGCTTAATATGTCCACATTCTGAATGTGGCGCGTTTCTTATATTATTGAATATCAACCTCATAAAAAACTGGTGAGGTAAGAATTATTATTTTAAGAAAATGATTCTTGGAGAGGTTAATTTGCCCAAGGTAACACAGTTGGTAAGTGATAGGGTCAGGAGGTGAAACTTGATCTGTGTCACTCCATGTACTCAGCTATACTGAAGTTTACTGAGTCCTTAACTCTGTGTCTGGCACTTACCAAAGGATCCCATACCTATGACCTCTTTACCCTTTGAGGTGGGTACCATTTTACAGATGGAGAAACTGAGGCTCAGGGAGGGTAACTCGCCCAAGGCTGGACAGCAAATAGTAGAATTTGAGCCCTGGTCTTACAGATTTCAGTAGCACCTATGTCATATCTACTAGTGCACATTTAACTAATTATACTCAAGTGGAAGGGAAGAAACTAATATTTTTTGAATGTCTCTTTCATTCCAGGGCATATATTACTTTTTCCTAAAATGGCTCTATTAGGTAGAAATTATCTCTACTTACTGATAGAGCAGGCTCTCTGGGCAGGTAGACTTTTTTTGCCCAATGTCATAGAGGAAGTTAAGTTGACATTGATATTTTAACTGGTCTATTTTTTTCCATTATATAATTTTACTTCCCAAAGAAATAAAAATTCATGTATAAGAATCACTTTGTGCATTAATTAGTTTTAATTCCTGGAGGACTAGCAAAGACAAAAAACACTTATGGATAGTGGTAGGGATCAATTCATTTAACCCAATGAATGATTGGTTCTTTGCGTGGTGTTTCTAAGCTTCTAATTCTTGTTGTGTTTACTTATAATAAGGAAGTGATTTTTATGATGTAAGGCATGGAGACAGGCTGTCTCCTGGGTACAGGACACATCCTAGTGCCATGGCTTAAAAATGCCATATGTGGGCTTTTCACGTGACAGTGAAAATGATTTTATGGGAGTTCCCACTGGTGGTCCAGTGGTTAGGACTCCGCGCTTTCGCCCCAGAGGGCCTGGGTTCCATCCCTGGTTGGGGAACTAGGACCCCACAAGCCTTGCAGCATGGTCAAATTAAAAAAAAAATAAAATGATTTTACAATAGGAACGTCATTGTAACTTAGCAAGAAATAGAAAATAAGAGACTACCCCATGTGATAAAAATAAATCATGGATGAAAATGAAAGAGATCATTCAGACAAGGTGATGAGAAAGATTAAAAGTGCTAAAAATGTCCTGGTGGGACAGACAGGAGTAGGACACACATACAGGGCTCAAGGGCTCCACAACCTCCTCTGTGAGTTTTGTGAACATCTGCAGGGCACTGGCCAGCAACTTCCCATAATACAGCTACAGAAGTTATCCCTCCCAATATGCAAACTCTTCTATTACAATGTTCGAGGCTAGAATGCCTAGTTAGAATGTTAGGAATCAGGAATCAACCCCTGAGATTCTAGGAGCCCAGAAATATTTAGGAAAGTTACAAGTTTTTTCTAAACCTTCCAAGATCCTATTTAAACAAAATTATGCCTTGTGATCCAGAGAAATAAAAGCCTAACCAAATTCGGCTGTTTTAGTTATTTTCCTTTTTTGTTTTTAAGGGAAAGCCTGTTCTTAGAGACTTTAATCAAATGTATTCTTTTTATATGCTGCTCCCTTTTTTTGGATTCTGGAACAAGCAGATGCAGCATGTATATGTGTGTGTTTGTGTGTGTGTGTGTGTGTGTGTGTGTTGGTGGGAGGCTCTGTGTTATTGCCACAATAAATATTACAGTGCAAAACCCCACCAGACCATTTCTTCTAGCAATAGCGGTTTGGGAATGTACTTAGACTTGCTGACTGTGAAATCATGCCTTGCGTACGTTATTGTGAAATGAACATTGCGACAATACATTGTCTTAATGGGTCTGGAATTGGCAGTGAGTGAGAGAGGCAGGCTGAGCGAGGGGGCCGGGTACAGTAGTAGCCGAGGGGCTGGGAGCTGCAGTTTGTCAAGCAGGCCATCTTGAGTCTTTATACTGTGCTTTACTCAAGCAAAAGGGGTCTCTGCCCCTGCTCCCATGTTTTAGAGGGTCCTGCTCTGGTCCTTTTCATCTGTGTCTTTCCCCAGTGGGCTCAGAGCTCGAGAGCAAGGAGCTATGCTATACTCATCCCTTCTAGATCTTTCTCAAGCAGCCTGGTACCTGGAATTCCCTCTCAAATAGTCCCAGCCCCACTTCCAGGGTCTATTCCAGGAGTCCATCCTCCTGAGGTCGTGAGGCCATTCTGCAGGTAGAAATCTTTAGGTCCCTGGTATGGTCCGGGGAAGGCTGTTAGGAGAGGTGTGCCCAAAGCTTTGCCGCTGGATGGTGTGTCCGCACATGTGCATGTGATGCTTCTCAGGGTGCAACAGGGAGGTGGGGGTAGGAGAAAAGTGAGGTGGGCTCTGGGCTGAGGGCCAGACCAGCTTCCCCCTCACTGCCACCCTGCTCTAGCATGAAACTCCGAGTCTGCGATGGGCGAAGTTAAACTGGCCTTCTAGGTCATTATGAAGGCATGCTTGTCAAGGTAGGCAGATAGAATATGTCTCACATAAAAGTTGTTAGCTTGGTTTCTCACATCTAAAAGTCTAGAGATATGGTGCATGGCCCTTCATTTGTACTCCTGCAACAGGCCCTGCAAATATTAGGGCTGAGACTGGCAGGAACTGGCTGTTGGGAGGGTATAGAAGGCTTTGTGAATTTGGGCTGCTGTTAGGTTGGACGTGATTGGATATCCCCAAAGATGACTTACCTGTTCTCTGGAGAAGGATGGAATTACAGCCGGGCAGTCAATGCCAGAGGTGGAAAAGATTCCAGGTCTCTTCTTGACCTCTCCTTTCCCTGCTCCTCCCTCTCCTCCTCCTGCCCCCGGGCTCTCTCTGCATCTCTTGGGGATATATTCTGATTGGACGGTAACTAGATGTAATGGAAAGTGTATCCTGAGCCAGACTGTTGGAGAAACCTTCAGCACCAACTATTAGCTTCAATTTTCCTACTTAAAATGGTGATAATAACACTTGCTCCTGGTTGTTTTGAGGATAAGATGAATTAACGTAAAGTGATGTAATGTAGTCTTAAAGTTAAATAGCTGTTCAACCAAGGGCCACCTCCCACCTTTCTCTGCTTTGATAAAAAAAAGAACCCACATTTTCATGTGTTTTATTTCCTTGGATTCTTGCCAAAAGTCTTGTTTAATATTCAATATAATTCTTACTAATGACATAATATGAACACTCTCAGGAATAGTTTTGAAAAGAGACTCCTGGAAACAGTGTGCTTTAATGCCACAGAACTACTTTAGGGCAGGAAGCCCCCTTAATACTCACCCGCTGAGTGACCAATGCCCATTCCCAAAGGCTTAACTATATTGAGAGGCAGGTCTCATTGCTCTGGTGTTGTCTTTGACAGATCAACATTGGTTTCATCTCAGTTATTGGATTTTGATTTATTTCCAGAATTACCTGGACTGAGTTCAATGCCAGAGCAGTACTTGGAATGAGGGACAATCACATGGACTTCATTTTCTTTAAATGTCACATGTTCTAATGTTCCAACTTTTCTGAGCAGACAATAGTGTGATGGTTAGTTTTATGTCTCCACTTGGTTAAGCAAGAGTACTGAGTTATTCAATTAAATACTAATCTGGGTGTTGCTCTGAATGTATTTTGTAGTTGTGGGCAGTCAATCAGTGGACTTTAAGTAAAGGAGATTGTCCTTCATAATCTGGGTGAGCTTCATCCAGTCATTTGAAAGGCTAAGAGCAGAACTGAGGTTTCTCTGAGAAGGGAGAAATTACTCCTGTGGATGACAGCGTCACCTCTTGCCCAGGTTTCTGGTCTGCTGGCCTCCCATATGGATTTCAGATTTGCCAGTCCTTAATTTTTTTCTCCATCTCTCTCTCTCTCCCTCCCTCCCTTCCTTCCTTCCTTCCTTCCTTCCTTCCTTCCTTCCTTCCTTCCTTCCTTCCTTCCTTCCTTCCTTTTCTTCTAACTTTCTTTAATCTATCTTCTTTAAACTGGCTCTCCATCTCTTTCAGAACCCTGATGGATACAGATTTTGGTAGCAAGAGTGGTTCTAGAAGCACAGATTCTTTAGGATAGGTTTCTGAATTATTCTAGGTTTTCTGGAATTGGTTCTCTAATCTGATTAGATTGATTAGATTTAAAGGCACTAATAACTTATTTTCAGTGGTAAAGAGGGCACTGGAGGTCCGTGGCATGATATAGCAATAGAAATACACAAAATACCATCATTCGATACTCCTTATCAAGTGTGTATAAAAGGCAAGGTTATCAGTGACCATGTATTTGATAGCTTAGAACATTTTAGTCAAACTAAGATATATAATGAGATTGGCTGTTTGCTCCTAACTACCCTGGAGAAACTGGAGAAATAAAAGAATGAACTCAGAGCTCTGAATTCCTAGCTCAAGCTCCATATACATGACTTGAAAACTTCTAAATCTGCCCTGGAAGCAACCTTTATCTTCTATAGTGGAGGGCTGAGATTTCTGAAAGCCAAACCCTGAGTTTCATCCTGTGAGTGGCTATAATAAAACAGAAACTGAATTCCCAACTTTATAGAGTTTCTTCTGTTAAAGTGAGAGCATTGATTGGGAAGGAATGGGATCCTGAAAATTAGAATGAGGATCTACAAACAGATCCCAATGACCCTGAGGTTATTGAACTCCTAAGTTCTGCTGAATCTTCTTTGCCAGTAGAAACCACCCTCCCTTCTCTGTCTGAGGAGGTTAACTCTGTTTTGTCTGAAGAATCTGTAATGGTCTCTCTTGAGGTAGTTCCCTGGCAAGGCACTGTTGATCTTCCTTAGGACATATACCGTACTCCTCTTTGCTTCTAAAATTATAACTAAACTCAATTTCCAGAGGGTGATATGTAGTGTGTGATGCATGGGGAGATGCAATACACACCGAAAGAACTGCATGATTTTTCCAATTTATGTGTGAGAGTGGGTATTAAATGTGTGGGATAAACTGGAAGGAACATAAAGTTGAATCAGGCTGAATTCATTGACATGTGCCCACAGAGCAGAGATTCTGCATTCAATTTTTTAACTTGAGGATTTAGAAAGGGCTTTAGATTTGTTTGTCTGATTGGCTGAAATGTGGACCAAAAAGTTGCCTGCTCTAACTTAAGTTGAAATGCCAGAACTGCCTTGTTGTATTGTAGAGGAAGGTATTTAAAGGCTTAGGGAGGTTGGAATTTTAGAGTGGATTTATCACATAAGAAGACCTGTTCATCCACCCGGGGAGGATGTAGAGGACACACCTTTCACGATGACTGTGAGAAATAAATTTTGAGGGCAGTCCCAGTGTCCTTGAAGAGCTCTGTGGTCACCCTTCTCTTTAGGCCAGAAAGTGCAATGGAATCTGCTGCCATCAAAACAGTAATTAGAATAATCTGACTCACAGAGACCTATGGTGCTGGCTAGTGGATCATGGTGTCTCTAGAAAAGGAATAGATGGACATTCTACTAAATTCTTACTTGATCTGTATAAGTTTAGGAGTTCTAGGCTGAATGAAAAGAAGTCTAACTTGAATCACCGAAACAGAGTGCTATGGATTGAACTGTGTCCCTCTGAAATTGGAGGTCGAAGCCCTAAGCTCTAATTTGAATGAATTTGGAGATAGGGCCTTTAAAGAGGTAATCAAGGTTAAATAAGGTCATAAGGATGGAGCTCTAATCCAATATAAGTGGTGTCCTTATTAGAAGAGGAAAAGACACTAGTGATGTGTGAGCACAGAGAAAAGGCCATAGGAGGACAAAGAGAAGGTGGTCATCTGCAGCCAACTAGAGAGGCTTCAGGGAAACCCATTCCTGCCAATGTCTTGATCTTGGACTTCCAGCCTCCAGAACTCTGAGAAAATAAATTTCTGTTGTTTAAGCCACCCAGTCTGCGGTATTTTGTTATGGCGGCCCTAGGAAAGTAAGAGAGTCAGGGCTCCTCAGTCAATTCCCAGACTTGAGCAAGTTAAGGCCAGAACCCCTTGAGAAAGGACCCTGCTATACTGCCAAAAGCTAATACTTTCAAGCTTTTTCCCAGCCTTCCCCAAAGGGATCTATGATCTTTTACCAGGATGAAAGAGAAGAAAAGGAGGAAAGGAAATAATCAGACCGTTTAGGGACGACTGGACACTGGCTCTGAACTAACACTAATTCCAGAAGACCTGAAACATCACAGTGGGCAAACAGAACAGGGGCTATGGAGACCAGATGGTCAACGGAGTTTTAGTGCAGATCAGAACACAGTGGATTCAGAGAGTTGCTGAACCCATCCTGTGGGTTTTTTCCCCCCATTTTTGGAATACATAATTGAAATGAATATACTCAGCAACTGACAGAATCCACACATTAGTTTCTTGACCTGTGTAATAAGGGCCATTATGGTGGGAAATTCCATGTGGAGGCCATTAGAACTGCTTCTACCTAAGGAAGTAGTGAACCAAAAACAATATTGCATTCCTGGAGGGACTGCAGTCATTAGTGCCTCTAATCAAGGCCCTCAAAGATGCAAGGGTGGTGATTCCCACCACATCTCCATTCAACTCACCTATTTGACCTGTGTAGAAGACAGATGAATCTTGGGGAATGACAGTGGGTTATCGTAAATTTAACCACGTGGTCAATCCAATTGCAGCTGCTGTTCCAGATGTGGTTTCATTGCTTGAGCAATGAACACATCTCCTGGTACCTGATATGCAGCTCTTGAGCTGAAAATGCCTTTTATTGGATACCCATTAGTAAAGACCATCAGAAGCAGTTTGATTTCAGCTGACGAGGCCAACAATACACCTTCACTGTCCCACCACGGGAGTATATCAACTCTCCATTCCTATGTCATAATTTAGTCTGCATGGACCTTGACCAACTTTGCCCTCTATAAGACATCACATTGTACGTCACATCCATTATGCTGATGATACTATGCTGATTGGTCAGTGTAGACTTTTAGGATTTTGGGACAAAGCCTTGCCTTCCTCTGTAGATAACTACTCTCCTTTTGAGAAAGATCTTTTGGCTTACTACAGGGCCTTAATAGAGGCTGAATGCTTAACCATAAGTCACTAAGTTTCCATTTGACCTGACCTGTGCATCATGAATTTGCTGTTTTCTGACTTACCCAAGCCAAGATGGAATGCATTCCTTTATCAAATGGAAGTAGTATGTACAAGATCAGACCCTGAAGGCATAATAAGTTACATGAGGAAGTGCCACAAATGCCCATGGTCCCTATTCTTGCTATATTACCTTCTTTCTCCGAATCTGTACCAATGGCCTAATAGGGAGTTCCCTAGAACCAACTGACCAAAGAAGAGAAAAAAATTTTGATTTATAGACAATTCTGCATGATAATCAGGCACCGCTCACAAGTGGACACCTGCAGCATCCCTGAAGAACAGTGGCGAAAAGAAATCCTCTCAGTGGTTACTCATTTTGCTTGGAAAGAGAAATGGCCAGAGGTATGAGTCTATACTGATTCATGGGTTGCCACCAATGGTTTGGCTTGGTCAGGGACTTGGAAGAAAAATTGCTGGAAAGTTAGTGACAATATCTGGGGAAGAGATAGGTGGATGAATCTCTCTGAATGGGTGAAAAACACGAAGATATTGGTGTCCTATGTGAATGCTCACTGAAGGTTGACCTCTACAGAGGAGAATATTAATAATCAATAGAATAGGATGACCTGTTCCATGGGTACCAGTCAGCCTCTTTCCTCAGCCATCCCTGTCACTGTGCAATGAACTCATGAACAGAGCGGGTACAGTGGCAGGGACTCAGCAACATGGACTTCCACTCATTAAGGTCAACCTGACTATGGTCACTACTGAGTGCCCAATCTGCCAGTAGCAGATCTAACACTGAGTCCCCAGTATGGCACCATTTTCCAGGGTGATCAGCCAGCTAATTGATGGCAGGTTGATTACATTGGAGCACTTCCACCATGGAAGGGGCAGTGCTTTGTTCTTATTAGAACAGACATTTACTCTGGACATGGATTGTCTTCCATGCATACAATGCTTCTGCCATCTGTGGACTTACAGAATTCCTTATCTCCAATAATGGTATTCCACACAGAATTGTTTCTGATCACTTCATAGTAAACGAAGTGCAGCAATGGGCCTATGCTTGTGGAAATCATGAGCTTTGCCATGTTCCCCATCTTCCTGAAGCAGGTGGTTTGATTAAACAATAAAATGGCCTTTTGAAGACTCAGTTACAATGCCAGTGAGGCGGTAATACCTTGCAGGGCTGGAACAGTGTTATCCAGCAGGCTATATATGCTCTAAATCAGCATCTAATGTATGATGCCGTTTTCCTAATAGCCAGTATTAACATGTCCAGGAAACAAGGGGTAGAAATGGAAATGGCACTATTTACTATCACCCCTAATGATCCTCACCAAAACTTTTGCTCATGTCCCTGTGACCTTACTCTCTGTTGTTCTAGAGGTCTTAGTTCTAAAGGGAGGAATGCTTCCAACTAGGAGACACAATGGTGATTTCACTGAACTGGAGGTTAAGATTGCTACTAAGCCACTTTTGCTCCTCATGCCTCTGAATCAACAGGCAAAGAAGGGAGTCCTGTGCTGGCTGGGTGTATTGATCTTGACTCCCAAGGGGAGATTGCACTGCTACTACACAGTGAAGCTAAGGAAGATTATGTCTAGAATACAGGAGATCCCTTAGGTTGTTTCTTAGTACTACCATGACCTGTGATTCAAGTCAATGGAAAACGCAATGACTAATTCAAGCCAGACTGCTAATGGCCCAGACCCTTTAGGAATGAAGGTTTGGGTCACCTCACCAAGCTAAAAACCATGACCAGCTGAGATGTTTGCAGAGGCAAAGAGAATATGGAATGGGTTGTGGAAGAAAGTGGTTATACGTTCTAGCTATGACCACGTGGCCAATTGCAGAAACAAAGACTGTAATTTTTATTAATGTTTCTTCCTAATTTTTATGAAATTTTTCATTTGTGTGTATGTATGTGCGTGTGTGTATTCAGATATATAATATTGTTGTTTTCTTTCCTCTCTCATTCCCTTACCATCTAATGTAAGATGTATTAATAATAGTTATGTTTATATCACAGTATTTAAGTTATAGAATATCAAAGAGAAGTGTACATAAAACCCACTTTGCATCCTCTTCTAGAGAAAGAGTTAGTGCATTTTTGATTGTATACAAGATAGGTGTATTCTATTAGGCAGAAATATTACTTTTTTTTGGTCTTTAATGGAAGTTTAAGCATTGTTTAAGGAGATATTTATAGGTGCCAAGTTGATAAAGGGTGGGCTCTGATGCTTTTATGTGTCACTTGGCTAGGCTGTGATACCCAGTTATTCAATCAAGCATTGATTTAGGTGTTGCTGTGAAGACATTTTTATGTGGTTAACATCTACAATCAGTTGACTTTCAAATCAGGAGATTATTTTACTAATCTGGGTGAGCATCATCAATCAGTTGAAAGGCCTTCAGAGCAAAATGGAGAAAGAAGAAACTCTACCTCTGGATGGCAGCATCAGATCCTGTCTGAGAGTTTCCAGCCTGCTGGCTTACTCTAGATATTTAAAACTTGCCAGTATCTACATTGTGGAAACCAATTCTTTGAAATTATATATATTATATAAAATATATATTAGGTAATATATAAATATATACATTATATATATATATATAAAGTGTACCTATCTATCTATCTATATATATCACTCATTCTATTTCTATGGTACAGCCCTGACTAATAGAAATAGCACAGTAGATATGCAATGATATATATATCATCAAATTCAAAATTATTATATTGGGCAAAATGCTATGTAGTGGAATCATAATGCTGAAAACTCATGAACTTGTACTTCATCCACCTAGGAAAAATAGGTTGAAAAGATTTTCTGGTCATGTATCACTCAAAACAATATTAATTATAAGAGCAACCATTTATTGAACATCTATATGAGCTAGCCTTGAAGCTGAGGGCTTTACCTTTATTGATAATTTTTAAAATGTTGCAAAGTATATATCATGATCTCTAATTTATAGAGTATGAAATTGAGTCTTAGAGAAAGTGAACATGAACATGTTTGTGAAAGGCAGTGAAAGGACTTGAGCTCAGGTCAGCTTGACTCCACAGTTTGAGCTCTTCATAAAACAGAGCACAATCTCTCAGCCTAGAATTCCTAGAAGGTAGCCCCATGTATTGGGGGCTGGGTAGTAGCCCTCATGGGTACAAGTGGCATATATGACTGTCAGCATCATCTTCTTATATGTTCTCAGTGATTGGGAAAACCAAACAGGGTGGTTTGTCAGCCTCTGGACAACTGCTGTGCTACGCTCTTGGTGTAATAACTCTATTATGGGGACAATGGAAAGATGCCCGTACTGATGGAATTGTGCGTCCATACTTGAGATAAGTCTAGGTGATTTATCTTTGCACACTCAGGACCATAGTTGAATCCCAAAGATGGCACAAGGACCATCATATGACACAAAGACAGGCAAAAGAGTACCTTCAGTGAAACCTCTGGTTTTCTAAACCTAATTCTCTTGGCTAGACTATTTCAGTCACTCAAATTTCTAATTGGTCTACATATAGACCAATAATCAGGGCTGAGAAAGTTGAAATTTAGAGGTCCAGTTGAATTCAGTTAATAAGGCAGCTCTGGAACAGCAAAGAGAACATTGGACCAGGAGTCAGGAGACCAAGACTGGATAATTGACTTGTACCTTACTAAGCACTGTCAAGTTGGCCAGGTCACTTAATACTCCTAATCCTCATTGTTCCCATCTATGAAGTGAGTAGAAAACCCCACATGAGGGCTGTGGGGATTTTAATTAAATGAGATATATAATATAAATATAATTAAATGAGAAATCACCTGTTGAAAATTATGTAGCACAGTTCTTGGCACGTAACAGGTACTCAATGTTTCACAAAACTTAGTAATCACTCCCTTTTTCAGAGCGTAGTGATTCTCTTTCACCATGGTAAAGGTCTTAGTGGGAGAGTAATTCCAGGCACCGCTTTCCTACCCAAGAAACCAAGAGAGTGATTCTCTTCCCACTGCAAGCAGGCCCATAACCTAACCTCTACCCGGATAGCCATGCTCTCCTGGGGCTTTGCATCTTGAGAAAGTGACGCAAAGTCAGAAGAAACAGAGATCATTCATGTTAGGGGCAATGGCAGCTGAGGCTTCCTGATCAAGCTGTTTTAGTTATGGTGCCATTGCTGTGTTTTTTGCTTCCCTTTGGAGATTCCTGTTTCTCTATTTATTCCCAAGTCTGACCCTCTAGCTTCTCACTGATTGTGTTAGAAGCAGCAGCACTCTTTCTCCATGAATATCCTTCCAAAGAAATCCTTCTTTGCTTAAGTTAGCTGGAGTTGGCTTTTATTGTTTGCCATTAGGACCCTGGCTGACACACACGTCAAGAACTGATATGAAAGAACCAGTAGGCTAGGGCTTATAGTCCTGTTTGCATATTTCGTTAGGTTTGGTGGGTTTGCAATCATTGATGTGGGTGTAAAATTCCAATTTACTTCTCTAATGAGCTCTTCAACGACTGACCTGCTCCTAATTTAGATGTACATTATCATAGCTAAATGGTGGTTACTACAAAAAGACCTTGTTTTGACCTCATAAGAAAACACCATTCAAAATAACTGGAGGAAAGCAAAACATGTGGCCCAAAGTCAGAGAAGAAATTCTCTATGTGTGTGTTTCAGGACTGGCTGTGTCCTTATTACCATCTCTTTCCTAATGCACTAACATCTCTTGTAGATTTGACCACTGTTTAACATGATCAGACAAATGTTATTTTAAAAGGACACATTCTAGATTAAAAATGACCCTCTTTCTTGGGCGTGTTTTACGGTTTCTGCAGCTGGAGGTTATAATAGGCCATTTGATTAATGAGCTGTTTTATTGGGATGCAAATAATGCCTAATGTCATAAGATCCATATGTTGTACATTACAGAGGCATAAAACTTACCTTGGCACAAAATGGAAAATTTAAAACATCTCTCTTTAAAAAATATATCATGCTCAACAAATAACATGTGGGTATTCCTGGTATTTATGAAACTGATGAATGCTGTGCCAGATTTGTTTAGTTTTAGTGCTAACTCTGATTGTGTGTGTGCTATGTGTGTGTGTTTTCTTGGTTCATCAGAAGTACCTTTATGCTTCTGTTCATTCTCAGTCTGTTCAAAATAGTCAAAAAGAGCCAAACAGCTGGTTCTGATAATACACAGTAGCTATAACATGCATGGTTTAGAACTAAAATGCCTAGATACTGGAAAGAAAAGGTAATTATAATAAAAGCAGCAACTGGAGATTAGAGATGTAATTGCTCATGCATCACCAGAGAGGAGGGCCATGAGAAGGATATGTAAATGCCTAGTCTGCTGGATACAAATCTCAGAGCAACATAACCCTATGGGGATATAAAGGCTAACAATACATTGGATGTAAAGCATGACAGAACACTGAAGTTTCGGTTGGAGTGGGAGATTTCACATCCAGTGAAACACTCATAACACCAGACACAGCTGATCTACCATCTTCCCAGAACCTTCAAGTGGGTAACCACTTTCTATCCTTAAACTTTTGTTCAAATATCATTTTTCAAATAAGCTTTCTCTAGTTACTTCCTGGCCCCCCATGGTCATTCTCATTCATATTACGTCATTTTATTGTCTTTATGAAAAGTTTTACTTCCTGAGTCATCTTGTTTGTCTGTTGGTTTACTTATGTATTAACATATTTCATAGGAGAAAATAGGCTCCACGTCAGACTTGTTTATAGCTGTAAACTCAAATCAGTGCCTGGAATACAATAAGTGCTCGATAAATAGATATTGAATGTTGAATTTGAAAAGTGAGGATAAAATAATCCCTCTTCCTTTTAAAGGATGGCTTAACTGAGATAATCCTTGACATGACAGTGCCAGGCACACAGTTAAGTATTTGGTAACTGTTAGCTAGCATTATTTTTTATTATTTATATTACTTATAACAGTACTGACGATGACAGTAATTGTATTAGTCAGGCTTCTCAAGAGAAACAGTATTCATATAAAAAGAGATTTATTATGAGGAATTGGCTTATGTGATTTGGAGGCTGAGAAGTCCCACAATCTACCGTCGGCAAGGTGGAGAACCAGAAAAGCTTACAGCGTAAATTACTGCTTGAACAGAAAGTCCTGACAACCAGGAGGGTCAGTGATGTAAGTCCCAATCCAAGGGCAGGAGCAGACTGATGTCCCACTGTGTCAGGGGGGGGGAGAGAGAGAGAAATTTCCCTTCCTCCAGCCCTCAATGGACTGGATGATACCTCCCTTTCCCACACTGGGGAGGGAAATCTACTTTCAGTCTACTGATTAAAATGCTAATCTCACTGAAAACACTCTCACAGACATAACCACAAGTAATATGTAACCAAATTTCTGGGAATCTCTTCACCCAGTCACGATGACACTCAAAATTAGCCACCACAATTATGATGTATACTGCCCCAGAGAAGATTTAATCGACACAAAGGAGATTCCATTGACCAGAAGGTGATTTAACTTGGTGATGTTAATCTACAACTTCTTGAAACATTTTGAAAGTAAAGTTTCACAAACTTAGCTCAAGAATTAATTGCACAGATTATTAAAATAGTCTGTTTGGTATGAAAGTAAGATTATGCGCCCTGTGTGAGAATCATGACTTTATCAAGAACTGGGAGGCTATAACAGAGATCCAGCAGTTTAGCTCCACAGGAAACAAGTTGAGTCAGAAAGTCTTTCAGAACTTCTGGGACATCATCGGGTTATCGTTAGGAACATTAATTATTTCTGAGCTTTAGGTAAGTGCTTACTTAGAAATTTCTGGCTCAGGAGAATCATGCCTACGTTAGCTCATTTGGCAGCATTTGATTCTGCACCTTTAATAAGTCTGCTTTTTAAGAAAAATATATATCAGATTTCTTTTATTTACAAAGCACAACATATGCAGGCTTGATTCTTAAGCTTCCTACAGATAGAATGATGAGAAATGTGATCCTTCTTGACTTAAGCCCCACTCTTTAAGCAAAGTTGAGAGTTTGTTGCTGTTTCTTTTCCCGTTGATAGAATTTTACTTTCCACCCAGGTGTGTCTTGCCTACCAGAAGGTCGGAGCAGGGGGTAGTCCCAGCCGGTGAGGGACCGTGAAATGTCTCCTCAGTGTTTCATTACAAGCCAGAGCTCCCATTCACGGGTATTGATTTTTGCACAAATTCTGATGGCTTCCTCAAAGGGGCCAATTTTTTCAGATGGATAGCTGCTCTGTTAATGTCAGAAGAGCTGTATGGTTAAAAAAAGGTCTTTATTTACAGACATCAACAAGTATGTCTCAAACAATAAGCCCCTGAGATTCAAAACAAAAGGAGTGTAATAAATGAAAAATCATAGTTTATACTAACTATCCTCTTTCAATATAACGCACCTTAGGTAATAAAATCCTGGGGATATGGAAACGGTTGATATTCTCCTTATTTAGGTGGTATATTTACTTTGTACCATTTCTACATGGGAAATAAAAATTCAGTATTTAACATTCTTTTCAATTGTATTTAATTTTGTTAGTGAACCGAGCAATGGCTTAGCTATTTTTTTTTTCCTTTGCAGTAGGAATAAAGAGACAAGTAAACATTTATATTTCGTTAGATCACTTGTAGTTTAGCATGGGTCATGGTGGAGATGGGATCTGAATGAAGCCGAGATATCAGAGTTGGACACAGAATTCCTATTTGTCAGAGAACTAGCTGCTTTTCCTGGAAGCAAACAGTGAAGGGGGCTTTTTGGCCTTATAGGTCCCATCAGGTTAATCACTTCTGAAACGAGGGGAGAGATGAACACTGCCCCAAGCAAGAAGACAGGAAAACCGCCCTAATTAGGAGAAAGCTGGAAGACACGGGCCACCAGCTGGGTTACCTGTGGTGCTGGGTTGATGAGCTTGGGTGTGAGGTATCACGGTCCCCCACATGCCTTCTGATGGCTCTCTGAGAGTTTCAAAGTTCCAAGGGGAGTGTTTCAGTTCCCAAGTAACTAACAGTCACCTCTCTCTCCAGTTTTTTCCCCTAGTCCAATTCTTCATTTCTTAAAATTACTGCTTATCAAAATAATGCAAGTGATATTTTGAGTCAAATATTAAGGGACTTTTACAATGAAAAACAGCGGCAGACAGAAATGCAGCTTGAAAATATGGAGGGAATCAAGATCAAGAAACACCTTGATCTCTCTCTCTCTCTCCCCCAACCTTGTGATCTTATACCAGTGTTTCCCATTGGCCGATCTCTACCAGAAACGGGGGAGCCTGAGCGATGCATTCAGTAGGGCAGAAAACACATGCAGAGAGAATAAAGGAAGCTGGCAAACAAACAAACAAAATGACCAGTTTAGGAGCTCATGCTTATTTACAAGGGCTACTTTGAGACTTACATGAGATAAATTTAAAAAGCACCAGGCAAAGTAATTGGCATATAATGGGTCCTCAAAATATGTTTTTTCCTCTTTCATCTTTCCCCTTTCTCACTGACGAAAATCTGCTCTCCAAAAATTGTGATTCATTTATTGCACAAGCTGTAAATGTTTAAAAATGTATTTTAACAAGGATGAGACTAATTCAAAGCATTTTGGATATTTCAGAAGTTAATAACTCAGTGAATGGCATTTTGGGGAGTGGCATTTTGGTTGGACAGGAGAGAGATGTCTCCATTCTCAGAGTTCATGGCGAGGGAAACTGCTTGTTTAGTTTGTCCTGCCTTGAGGGTTAAGGTCCTTCCCCATCAGCTCGCCTGTAGGACTCAAGGTGGCTGTTCCCACAGGAAGGTGCTGAAATCCGAAAATGTGGGTCACAAATCTCTCTGGATGCTGG
Organism: Eschrichtius robustus; assembly: GCF_028021215.1. NCBI lineage: Eukaryota > Metazoa > Chordata > Mammalia > Artiodactyla > Eschrichtiidae > Eschrichtius > Eschrichtius robustus. Next base: position 16,102,575 of record NC_090824.1, read on the forward strand.
GAAGCCTGGTTGCCCCAGACTTCTGTTCCACCACATGCCAACAGTCCCATTGCAAAGTACCACCTTTGCATTCACTGGCCTATGTGCGGCAGGAGCATAGCACTCAATCAGTGTCAAAGAAATGACTCTCTCCCCTCTAAATCTTGTTTCCCACCAGTACTGCCTTGGATGCTATGGGTTTTGATGAGATGCCAGGGCTCCCTGCTTTTTACTATTAGCTATTTCCTTCTCCCCTCCTTTTACTATTAACCTTTCAGTGCATGGAAATGAATCCTTGGGTTATCATTAGAGCAATTGCATGGTCCAAGGAGTCATGGCATCTTTCTGGCAGAAGGAAAGAATTTCCCGTATTGCAGCATCTGCCTCAGTCCCTGGAGACTGAACTCAGGGATTTCGATCCCTCCCCGGAAGACTTGCCTGGCCTCTGGAAGGGGCTGACCAGCAGGGAGTGCACCTGAGAGCCAGGCTGGGTTACCCACTGGTATTCGACACAGCCCTTCACCGCACGAGCCCCGTGGACTGTCATTTTCTCACAAGGCTCCCCTCCACACACCCATAATCCACTCCTCTCAGGTTCCTCATTGAAGTAAAAATCGTCAGTATTTTTTTAATGTGGATTTTTGTGTTCCATTTCCTTTGTTGGTTAAAAAATGTTTCCACTGAAACATTTTATAAGATTTCTATACAGTGCATACATTTTGAACATTTTGTTCCTATTAACATAAAATATTATTCTCATTTCCTCTCCTGTTGTGAAGAAAGAGAAAAAAAACATAAAAATTAAAAATAATTTCTTTGTTATGAAGGAGGTATGAATGATTTATGAGCATAATAAAGGTAAGCCTCTTTGGTCAACATTATGAATTTGAAAATAAGACTTCTTTTCAGATTTTTGAAATGACTTAGATGACAGTAGACACTAAAGTAACAAAGGAGACCACGTTATAATGGGAAATCCATTTCCCTCTACGTTTCCTCCCCAGGAGAAGCGGCATTGCTCTTTACCCTTGGGAACAAGTTGAGTCATCCCAGGGCATGGTCAAGGGAACTCCATGTCAAATAGCTTGTTTCAGAATACATCGGTGAGTCATCTGCATTTGTACAGAAGTGCATTTTAAAATTCCCTCTGTCATTTTGATATGTCCTCAAAGATCATATTTAGTTGAGTTGCCATATCTTACTAGAATCACCCATGCTGGCTGACTCGTTCCCGCCATGAACTTCCTCCCAGTGACCCGGGAGCCCTGGTTTCCCCCACATGCTGATTGCCCAGTAGCTCTGCAATTCTGCTTTTCTGTTGTGTGTGTTCTTGGATATTTCCCCTGCCACTCCAACAGGTCCTGGGTCCGAAATCCCACACTCTACAGAGTGAGGGGCTCTGTACTTTGTTTTCAGTTCTGGGTCTCATGTTTCCTAGCCCAGGACTCTAGTTCTGTAAACACTAGGTTATATATTAAGCTGGAGGTATCACCAGGGGAGGCTGGCCAGCTGGCAGGCTGCAATGGACCATCTTGAATGGATTTCCTGGGTGATTTCACCCTAGTTTGAGGTCAGGTACCCGGTAGTGTATACTCAGAAACCAGATTCTCTCAGTATATCAAGAATGTGCTGGGGAATGGTCTCATGTTCACCTGCTTATGAGGCTGAGGTGGATCCTGGCACTCCGGTTTCTTAGTCTGCAAGGGAAACACCACCTTGCACTGTGGCTGGGTCACTGCACGGAGAAGGGGATTCCTTGCTGAAACTGTATGACCTTGCTAGGATGTTAGCTGCCAAAGGTTCAAGTTTTCAAAAACGTATCTAGTACCTAGTTCAGGGCAGGATCTGGTCTAGGCACTGGGAATACAGCAGCGTGAACCAAGCAGACGAGAATCCCTGCTCTCAAGGAGAGCATATGTTCTAGTGACTATTTAGCCCTGAGGTCTGGGTCTCTTATGCCTGGGCACAGCCAATGTGTGATGTTCCATTTTCTCTGCTCAGAGCTTCACAAACTCACCCCAAGAGTGAAAGCATACCACTGTAGTGCTTTGTAGGAATAACTTAAAGAAAGGGCATTGTGGTGTGAATTTTTTTTCCTGCCTTCGATTTTAACCCAGAAAATTCTAGGAGTGGGAATAAGGACAATATTTACTACCTTGTTATGGTTTCCTCTCTTCTCCAATTCTGCTAACTAAAGAAAAGGCCTTGCCAGCCTACTTAGTGAATATAAAATTGATAGAAAACGTGGAGAGGGACCGGCCACAGATGTGGAGAAAAGGGAGTGAAACCAAGTCAATCTACATGATCAAGGGCTGGTGGGGTGCACGCTGCAGAGAGAGGAGGGTTTGATTTCGAGATCCAAAGCCATTGTGAAGAGCAAGAGAAGTGAAGACAGGAGGAACGGCTTTCAAAATTGTTGTGCTGGATTGTGAATTGAATTTCCTTTCATGCTTTTTGAATGGAGATACTTTTGAATTACTTCTGATTACTAGTCTGCAAAGATTAAGCCATAAATGACCCTAGGATTTATTAAAATCCATGAATTTTGGGTTTTGCTTTTAACCCAAATATTCTTGAGTCCTTCATTTTGCTGGCCTCATATTTTCCTTTAACATACAGTTAAAATAACATGAGCCCCTTTCCACAGCCCTGCAGGAAGTTCACTACTCACTCCAATATTTATCAGGTTCCACAGGTGCTTCAGTTACCAGGTAGCTGCCTGTCACTTCTCACTCCAATCTCCTAGCCCAGTTCTTTGCTTCTTAAATTCAATTTTTAATAAAGTAATGTGTGCACTAGTTTGAAATTCAAAGAGTAAATGGTGTATAATGAAAACCAGAGGTCCCCAACTAACCATTCCCAACTCTACAGTTCAACTCCCCGTAGACAATTGCTTTCAACTCTTTTAGCTCTTGTTTTCTCATACTTACCTCTATATTTCTAAATAAAATGCATGTCTTGTCATGTATTAATTTCAGACATTATGTATTGACATTCTCTTGTGATAGATGAGGATTTAGTTCTCTTACTTTCCTCCCACCTCCTTTCCACCTACCTTTTCTTCCTATACTCTCATTAAAATGATGTAAAGAATTTTGGTCAAGTCACCGATCAAGACTGACATTATTATTACTATGAAAAATATGTTAATAGCCAAGAGCTATGTCATAAATAAATCTTCTTTCTTATATATATTGTTTTTTTCCCTAGAGTTAATATTTTCTTCATATTTTGCTTAATTTTTTGTGTGCTTATACTTTTTTTTTAATGCTTCATTGTATTTCTTATACACCCATCCATGTTATTTTCCAAATGGTTCAAAAAAAATCTATAAACTAATTATTTTTCACTAAGTTCCTCTCTCCAAATGCTTCCCCTCTTATGTTTCTATCTGGACAGTTGCCTCCCAGGCCTGCCTCATGGCTCTCATCATGGACTTTCTTTTTGTGTTCTTCTGTTGGATCCACTCTTTCCTTGGAAACTTGGTTTACTCCTTCACTTTGCTGGAGCACATGCTCCTGAATTCATAGGAAGTTTTTCACAGTGATAATTACATGTTTGAATTCTTGCTTTTCTGAAAATGTTTTTAATCTACCTCTATACTTGGTTGATAATTTGGCTGGGTATATAATGCTAGGTTACAAATCATTGTACCTCACAGTTGAGAAATCATTTTTTTATTGCTTTCTAATCTCCAGATTTGTTGTCAAGAAGTCTGATATTAGTCCATTCCATACACTTTGTCAGTGAGCTTTCCTCCCACTCCCCAGGTAATTTATAGGATTTTCTTTTTCTTTTACTCTCTGGTGTCCTGAAATTTCATAATGAAGAGCCTGTGTGTATGCCTTTTATCATTCACTGTGCTGGACACAGCAGGCTGTTCTTTCAGTCTAGAGATTCTCATATCCTTTGGTTCTGGGAAATGTTCTTGGATATGAATTTGAAAATAATTTCCTCTCCATTTTTTTTCCATTTTGTTAATCTGTTTTTGAGCTTCCCGGGTCAATACTCTAGGTGTCTTATCTTTTTTCCTCTTAGTTTCAGCTTTTTGTTTTATTTGTTCTACTTCATGAAATGTGTCAGTTTTTACTTACCAATCTTAGTGTTACATATTTTTGTTTGGACTAACAATTTTCCATTTTTTCTAATTGTCTCTCCTCTACTCTTGCCTATACAGCATCCCATCTTATATCTGCAATGTCTTTTTTTATCTCTCTAATTTTATTCCTTCTAGCTTATTCACCATAGCTGATAGTTTTCCTTTCTAACCCCTCCTCCCTGTTTTCCTCCCCCTCCTCCTCCTCTTCTTCCTTCTCTTTCTCCTCTTGCTTCTCCTTCCCCTTATCCTTCTTTCAGTTGTTGCATTTCGGGCTTTCCCTAGATGTTGAAAACTTTTATTGTGCTTAGGGTTCTTCTAATGTTGGATGCTTTTTATAAATGTCTGGTTGTTCATTCACATTTAATAGTGATGACTCAAAAACTGATTAGAAGCACTGAGAGTGTAGATTGAACATCTTTTAAAATAATTTTTAAGACACTGGGATTGACAGCCACCTGTAGATCTGACATCAGTACTAGCAGACATTTATTTGGGGATCTTAGGTTTCTCAAAAGAAGACTTCTGAAATCACCCATCTGTAAGGCCTATTCATAGAAGCAGAAATGTCACTTAAACTCTTGTTTTCAACTTCTGACCCCTCTGTATTTTGAAGAATGTCCTGAGCCTTCTCCATTTGGCTTCTCCTGAGAATAAGCCACTGGTCCCCTGTGTGTGTGCACATGTGCTTGTAGGTAGTTGGTTGGTTTCCTGAGATGAAGGAGGAGATGGGGACCAACCACTCTACAAAGAGACTTCTGACTGTTTCCTGTGTTTTACAGGCTGACTTGTGTACCACCTTCCCCACAAATTCATATGTTGAAGAACCTCAGAATGTGACTGTATTTGGAGACAATCTTTAAAGAGGCAATTAAGTTAAAATGAAGTCATCAGAGTGGGCCCTAATCCGATATGACTTGTGTCCTTGTAAGAAGAGGAAATTTGAACACAGACAATTACAGTGGGAAAACTATGTGAAGACACAGGGAGGAGACAGCCATTTACAAGACAAGGAGAAAGAGCTCAGAAGAAAGAGACTCTGCTGACACCTTGATCTGGGACTTCTAGCTTCCAGAACTGTGAGAAAATGAATTTCTGTTGTTTAAGCCACCCAGTTTGTGGTACGTGGTTGTCTCAGACTGAGCCAACAAATGTATTGTGCTTTCAGCCTTGTACTCACCCTGAACATGTATGATACCTGCTGCCTCCAAATTCTACACCTTTCAAAGTTTCTGTGGGGTGAACTGCCTCGCATCCCCTCGCAGGCATGTTGGGTTGTAGGTGTCCCCACTCTGTATCATATACTACTTCTCTAATGGCTAGCTTTCTGTCTTCCTAAAGTTTGTTGAAGTTAAAAAAAATTCCTTTGTTTTCCTCCTACTGTCTTTATTCATTAGAGATTTATACTTAAAAAAATTCCTTTACTGACATTTTAGTGGGTTTCAGAGGACGGAGCAGTTATACATGCTGTTTTTAAACATAAGCCACATTTCTAAATTTCAGATTTTTTCAACCTACAATTAGAAATACTCAACAGAAGTTATGAAATTACAGTTCTTTTAACATATTTCTTAGCACTGGTACCTAATTTGTTGCTTCTCAGTTCCAAATTCATGCTTTTTGCCCTGTTTTGTGATGCTGAAGCTGTACCCTGTAAACGTTTCTTGTTTACCAGATGGCTTGACGCCAGGCTTTGTCAATAGGGGACTTTGGAGGGACACTGCAAAGAGGGGGGCTCCTCTTCTGGGTTCTGGTATAATTTTATCTCTGGCTCTTGTAGTGCGAGGCTGCCAGTGGCATGTGGGATACCCAGTGACAAAACCCTTCCGTGAGTTTTGCAGATACCCATCTGTGAATTCCCAGTGATTCCCAGTGACACCCTAATGGGGGGCCTCCTGGTGAGTCTGGTTATACCCCAGCAGGCAGTTTCCAACTTGCCAGCACTGACCTACAGCACTTTAGTGAATTTTCCACCATCCAGAGGACCCTAACTACACCTTCTAGAGCGAGGTCTGAATCTCAGCCTGGCATGGTGGGTGGTTTTTTCTCAGATGGTTCTTCTTTGGGTGCTCTATCTTAGCCCTATATCTGCTACTCCTATATTCTCTAGAGCAGGATTTAGCACACTTTTTCTTTAAAGGGCCAGAGAGTAAGTATATTAGGCTTTGCGGCCATACGGTCTGTTCAGAATTACTCAGCTCAATGTTTTAGTGAGAAATCAGCGGCAGACAATCTATAAATGAATGGGCATGGCAGGTTGGCTCACATGCCCACTCCTTAGCCCACAGTCATCAGTTCTCTGCTACTAGTTAATAATTCTTTACATTACAAAATAAATTTTCACTGTTCAAATTACTGGTGTTGTTTCTTCTTTTGACTGGACCCTGATAGAACGTATTGAAATTTTAGGCAAGGACTTGGCTTGGGTGACTTGGGCTAGCTGATAGCCCTTGTTCTGGATCTGACAATTCTGTTCAGTGTTTGCAGGAGAGAGAGAGAGAGAGAGTAAATGGGAGAATATGCACATTTGGAGAATGTGCAAATTTGTGGCAGCCCTAAACAATGAAGCTAACAAGCAAGCATTTGAGGCAAGGCTTGCCTATCTGTGTACGGAAGGGACTTGGGGAAAGCAGTAGAAAAGTATTCTCTTCTTGTCAATTGTAAACTTCAAGGTGCACAAAATATTCCCTTTAGTTGTCTACTCTATAAAATATTCATGTTTATTTGAATATAGTTTCCCCAAGATCTTCAGATAAAATTGATGCTCTAGGAAGTGCAGGGTGTTTTTTCTGGGGCTCTCCCTCCCCTTGGCTCAGGACGGCCATACTCCTGGGGAGTGTGTGTTGAATGCTCTCTGGAGTGGCAGTCTCACCCCCTCCCCAAGATTTTCTTGGGCAGAGTGCATTGCAATTGATTAGTTTTCTGCTTTCTAAATTGCTGTCAATTTCCAGACTCATCTCCCTGAGTTTATTCCCATCATCTTTATTGGAGGTTTGGTTGTCTGAAAATTTTTCAGTGACACATTTACAAGCTCTCTTTTGCTTTATGCTTACAGATGGCTAATCACAATCATATCATGTATTTTACTAGTTTAATTCTCAGAGGGTAACCTCTTTTCCAGAATTTTGTTTCTCTATGTATTGCCAATGCCAAGAAAATATTCTCTGATCAAAATAGGACACTTACCCCCAGGCTGCCCCAAAGACATGACTCTGGGACTTCCTGAAAATCAGAACCTTGCTTGAGATGGTTCTTCGAGGTTCCTTACGACTTTAAATTCATGTGATGGGTTAGGGAGAGAAGTGGGAATAAAAACAAACATGCTCACAGGCAATCCTTATGGAAGAGCAATAGGAGTTGGTAAAACCTTTACTCTGACTGCCCATCAATTTTTCACTTCATTATGATACAAGCAGGGAAGGTTATAAAATCAGCTGTTGTAAATGATGAATTAAGACAGCATTATAAGCAGAGGATGCCTTATTGCTGGTGTCAGATTTAAACCTCTGAAGGGAAAGGGGAAAGAAGGGAAAGAACATTGTTTTCCTTGCCCATTTAAGGCTCAGAATTGAGTATTCGAAGGGACCTAGACTACCAGCTGACAGCTCTCCACTGCCCTTCCGTCCCATTTTGGACCAATGGATACTCTTTTGTAGATAGAATATAGGGACCACAACAACATGCTTCACAAGAATTCGAAGTAGGTAAGATTGTTTTCTGAGAGTTAAGCTATAAAACTGCCTTAGATCAGTGTGAGAAAGTGTAAAGTCATCCTAGAAATAAAATATTTTCTAGGCTAATACATAATGATGAATAGACTATCGGCATTGATATAGACAAAGAAAGTACTTATGAGAAAGAAGTTGAAGAGAGTCAGAGCCTGTCTAGGTCTGTTCTGCAGGAGAGACTCCACCTCCAAGCCCTCTGTCCCAGGGAATCAGGAACATCGGTCATTAGCATCTTTTCACTCGTCTCCCTGCCTTTGTTATATCCTTACCAATAAATTCTGTTCCCAATCTTGCTCCCTGTGTGGATTGGGCTGGATCCTCAAACATCACTATCATGCCTGCTTGATCGCTATTTTCTCACTGGAAATGAACAAATTAGCAACATGGCAGCTGTGAACTTTGTTGATTGGTATCTGAAACTTGGGGAGCTGACAGATCAGTTGTCCGCTGTTAGACTAAGGAACCCCATTGCGGCACCAGCTGGACTCGTACGGCACTTTTAAATAATCTTAAAATTTTTCTGAACTTTTTTCAGATAATGCATGTATTCATTATTTTTATTGCCTGGAAACTTTAGGGGGGAAAAGATTAAGTTGCAACTACTAAGAGAGGGAGAATACTATAATGATTAAGTGCCTGGACTTGGGATTCAGACAACATGGGTTCTAGCCCTGTCCTCTCACCTTGCTTTATAATGTCCATAGGCACTTGGCTGGGTCTCTCTCTGTTCAAGTTGCTTCATCTATAAAGTGAGCATAATAAAGGTATTTATGTAATAGAGTTAATATGAAGATTAAGTGAAATTTGCCCATAAAATGCTTATCACAATGCCCGGCACTTGGTAAGCGGTCAATAAATGTTAGCTGTCATCATAATACTTATTAATTATCAAATATTTTTCTCCTTCTTAAAGATGAAAGTCATATGTTATTGCCAATCAGAGTTTTGATCAGCCCAAGAGAATCAGTGTTAATAACTGAGATGCAAGAACTTTTGACCAGGCATTGTTCTCATATAAAGTCAACGTAAATAAAAAGTAAAAAAAAAAGATTCATTTAATCAAAAATATCTAATTTAATTTCAGATAGGAATAAATGAAATGAAGATAAAGACTGTGAGAAGGCAATGGTGGGCAATGTTAAATAGAGTGGCTCTATCAATTTTAGATAGAAAGAACGATATCAGATAGAGAGAAAGAGTGAAAGACTTAGAGATATTGACCTCTGAGCTGAGATGCAAATAATAAGAGGTCAGCCCTTTAAGATCTGGAGGAAAGGTTTAGGAAGATGGCACAGAAAGTACAGCCTAGAGGAGGGAAAGAGCTTGGCATTTTCTAGAAAAAGAAAGAAGACCAGTGAGCATGGAAAGCCATAATGGGGTGGGTGGGGGATCTAGAAGAAGGTGGTGTTGGGACGGAGGGCTTGACGGCAGCTGTAGAAAGTGGGATTTCATGCCAAAGGCAAAAGGAACCACTGTGGGGTTTGAGGCAGGGCAGTCAAAGGCTGGGGCTGGAGAATGGAGTGTCACGGGGTAATCCATTGCTGAGGAAGCAGGGGTTCTGTCTGGAGGCGAATGACCAAGGCCAGGTGAGAGATAATCATGACTCAGTCTGGTGCAGAGATGGTGGGAATGGAGAGAAACGGACGGATTCGGGATGTATCGATATTTTGGAAGTGACTCTGATAGGGCTTCCTGACTCACGGGATGTGGGGAGTAAGGGCCAGAGAGAAATCAGAAACTATTGCCGGATTTTTGGCTTGAACGACTACGTGAGTGATTGTATGAGGGTGGTGGACTAGGAAAATGTGGATTTGGAGGGAAAAAATTAGTAATTTTATTTGGAATATGTTTAGACTATTAAATGTCATTTGGAAATATGCAGTTTTAGGTATTTAGGTGGCCTTTTCAGGGAATGTTTGTGCTTTCTATAAAGCTTTTAAAAACCAAAAAGCATATTTTGAGGAGTTCGACCATCCTAGAACTCTATGCTGGGAACTACTATTCTTGTTCAACCCTTTCATTATACATGAAAAAACATTTAGAAATGTGACTTCCTCTGTGAGTTAGTGGTGGATCTGGCCCTGGAACCTGCACTTACTGACTTATTTATTGATGAGCTATCTTTCTATTCTGAGCATCAATCCCAAGATTGTCTCTGTAATTAGAAGAGTCTTCAGAAAACCTAAGCCTAACAATGCCTTTTGGATGAACAAGGATTTTGTTTTCATGCAAATGTGGCCTCATAAATAAAGAATGGGAGGTGGAAACGGATAAAGGGCCAAGCTGTGGAAATGAATAGATTTTCCTAAATACCACAGCTTCTTAAGGGACTGTCTGCCCATCTGGGTTTACTGGGACTGCCAGGGAAAAAGAGATCATGGGATCATGTCCAAAGAGTACGCCTTGTCAGGGATGATATAATTATTTAAATGTGTATTATTGGGATCCTGTCTGAATCCATATTTTTCAGCCTAAGGGGTTGGGAGTGGACAGGGAAGCCATTCATGATTCCTGAGAAACCAAGACTACAAATCCCAAACAAACCTGTACACAGTGTCCCATAAAAATCTCATTACTCACCTATGTTCTCTCTGAATCAGCACTCTGGGCTCTGTCATAGATATCCTGTAAATTACGCACTTATACATTTCTTATTTATAACATCTGTCAGAAGGTAGCTACAGACGCGGGTAATTTTTTTCCCCTTCTGCTCAACTCTGTAGCCGCTTACTTTCCGATTTTGTTTTGATTCTTCAGAGCATCTCTGAAAACCTCAGACCTGTTGTCAGCTGGCTCAAGAGTATCTCTGAGTACGTTCCAATTAATGCAGATTGCCTCCTTGACCCGATAGCAGGGGAAGTTGGAAATCAACCATGTGCCAGGAACCATGCCAGACATCAGGAACCAAGAGGTGAAAGAGACAGACCCCAGTTAAAGATGCCCACGGAGAACTAAGAAAGTCAGTGAGGACTGCACAGCATGAAAAGACGTGTTGCAGGGATTTGCACAGGGCACTGATGAGAATGGAGGAAGCATCTAACTCAGCTTGGATAACACCCTGTTCCTCCTCTGTGTCCAGCCCTTCCCACTTGAGAGGCTTTGCACATGCTCTTCCCCCTGCCTGGGATACTGCACCCAAGGTTTTGCAGGATTGGCTCCTTCTCTTACTAGGTCTCAGCTCAGGTGTCTCTCCTTGGAGAGCCTTTTCTGGACCACCCTACCAAGTCGCGCTTGCCTCGTCCATCACACTCTATCACAACCTTGAGTTTGGTTTTCTTTGTAGCTCGTATCTCGTATGTCCGTTCTTGCTTATTCTCTGTCTCCTTCCTAGAATGCAAACTCCATGCAAGCAGGGACTTTGATTCATCACAGTATGTCCGGCACCTAGCTCAGTCTCTGGCACATGGAAACTTCTAGCACTCCTGATTAGAGAGTGTGCAGAGACAAGGAGGGATGAGAGAGGGCAGAGCATGAGGGTTTCTCACGGTCCACAGTGGGATCTACACAGGGTGGGTGCACTGATGGTGGTGGGAGGCGAATGGTGAGCTTGCTGGGGAAGATGCGTGGTGCAGGCTTTGTTATTTCCCAGCCGTATAGTCTTAGAAGAGACATTCAGTCTCTCCAAGCCTCTAGTTCTCCACTTTATTTTTTTATTTTCTTCTTTTTTTTTTTTAACATCTTTATTGGAGTATAATTGCTTTACAATGGTGTGTTAGTTTCTGCTTTATAATAAAGTGAATCAGCTATACATATACATATATCCCCATATCTCCTCCCTCTTGCGTCTCCCTCCCACCCTCCCTATCCCACCCCTCTAGGTGGTCACAAAGCACCGAGCTGATCTCCCTGTGCTATGCGGCTGCTTCCCACTAGCTATCTATTTTACGTTTGGTAGTGTATATATGTCCATGCCACTCTCTCACTTCGTCCCAGCTTACCCTTCCCCCTCCCTGTGTCCTCAAGTCCATTCTCTATGTCTGCATCTTTATTCCTGTCTTGTCCCTAGTTCTCCATTTTAAAATGGAATTTCTAAAACCCAACTCTTGGAATTGAAATGGGGCATTAAATGTGCACACGTGCATGAAAATCCTGTGGAAACTACCAAGTGACCTATTCATATATTCCGCATTTAATACTATTATCCTGTACCTACAGGGTCTAGGTCCTGACAGTTCAGAGATTAATGAAGATGTGCTTTCTGCCTTTGAGTGGCCTATGTTTGGTAAGGAAGAGAGACCTGTAAGAAGCCATAAAGGGAATCTTATGTGATTGTTATCTCAAGGCCTCTCAGCCCCGGTATCCAGCCTCCAGTTATGACACAGCAGCATTGTGTTTTGTCTTTATCAGCACTGGGACCCTCCTTCAGGACAGTGATGGGTCTTCATGTTTCCAGCAGGCCTGAAGGGTCTCTCTGGCTCCACCTACTCAGGAAGTCCTACCTCTTCCCTTGACTGGAGGGGTCAGGCTCATCTTCAAACTGTGGGATCACGAATCCTGGGCCTCCAGACCTTGTAACCAGTTTCCTTTTACAGCAGGTGGGTTCGGTATTGTCCTCACATCATCTCTTCTAGATGCTTGTTCAGTCAGTGGCCATTCTGATGTGACTCTCCCTGCTTGGTCTATGTGGGTTTTATTCTGTGTTCTCTCTTTACCACCCTATTTCTTTTTCCTCTCCAAACTCTCTTTTCTTTGATAAATTTTGTTCTGCCTAGATTTGCTTTTTACAAACTACTGTGATTCTTTGTGGCTTGGGACTCTGTTTTATACCCCTTCTGGTTTTTAGAGCCTAGCAGTGTCCACAGAAATCTATATGTCCCCAGAATTTTATCCATCCCCCATGATTGTTTTAGGCACCACCTATGGCAGCATGTCTGTTTCTAAGCTGGTTCTGACATTAGACTGAAAACTTTTTCAAGCAAGGACTTGGTCTTTGTTTTTTTTTCTGGATGTGGACCATTTTTTTTTTTTAAAGTCTTTATTGAATTTGTTACAATATTGCTTCTGTTTTATGTTTTTTGGTTTTTTGGCCACAAGGCACGTGGGATCGTAGCTCCCCAACCAGGGATCGAACCCGCACCCCCTGCATTTGAAGGAGAAGCCTTAACCACCGGACAACCAGGGAAGTCCCAAGGACTTGGTCTTTATTGCCTTTTTACCTTCTTGTCACGGCACGTGCCTGGCACAGTGTGGACAACTGATCATTGAATATGGGATGGTGGCTTGATTGGCTGCAGCAATGAGAGTGACTTCAAACCCATCCTCTGCTCTTCACTGGATCTCAGTAAAATATTCAAGTTAACAGCCTCTTCTTCATCTCCCTAAAACCAGCCAGGATGATGCAGCTGCCTTTAGGAATGGTGGGTAAAGAGGAGGAGATGCTGTGTTTTACTGTCATACTTCTAGTTTCACGGTTTCTCAAGGGCTTTGTTTCTCTCTCTTTACTGGGTAGTTAAGGGTCTAAGTAGAGTTGGGTATTTTCCCTGCTCTGATTCACCCCAGGATTGGACCAGCAGCTGTGTCTGAGAAGATGGGCTGGTGGGCATGGAAGGAGAATAAGGAGGTGGGTTTTGATTAGAAATAAAGAAAAAAAACCCAGGAAAATGCTTTCTTCAAAGATTTAAAGCATATTCACTCGATAAACCTTTATTTATTGTCCAAAGTTGATTTCTTTTGGAAGATTTCTTTGGCAGAGTCTAAAAGTAAAGGCAACTTAACAGAATTGGAAAACTGTAAGCAAACGGGAGCCTTAGACCATATTGTCCTATCCGGTCCATCTGTGTGAATTAAATTTTTTTTTTTTGCAGGGGCAAAGAGTGATTCATGGAGGAATCTGTGTCTTTGAAAGCCAGTGAGAATGTGATTGTGCTGCCCTAGGCTTGATGCAGCTGCTATGAAATCTTTATGTTTTGCCTAATGATACCTGCTTCTGATTAGCTCTTCTTGGGAAAGAATTTTTCTCCTCTCTAACTACACATCTGACTGCACATTTGTCAAAGTGTTGATCAAGGGCTCTTTCTTCTTTTAATAAATGTGATGTATCCATTCCAAAGCATTCATTCAATAATTAATAACAATGAGATCTGGTTACCTGGGGAGAGCTGAGAGATTGAAAAAGAGCCAGGGAAAATACAAGATCGTACCAGGAGCCTAATAACAGGGCCGTCTGCCTTCTCTGCCCCTTGCCCAGACTGTACCTGTTACCCAGAAACCTTGCCTGCCTCTGAGGACCACTTGTCCCCTTCAGGGCTCCTCTTGATGCTATATTTGTAATGAAGAAAAAGTTGGATTGCAGGAAGAAATATATCTCATTTAATGGAGGGAAGCAGGCATTTTGTACAGGTTTCCTGTTTCAGACCAAGAATGACTCCCTGATTGGTGTAGACAGATATTTGTTGTTGTTTTCATCATTTGTCTCACATGTTAACACAAGCCACTCCCCTGTGCTGCTGTGTCCAGACGCTGACTTGGAAGGACCCCTTCTCTCCAGGTGTGTTCACAAGTGCCAAGCTCAGGACCTGCCACATAGTAGGTGCTCAATAAACAGATACCGAAACTTTTCATCTTTGCCTGGAGGAGCAGTCTCTCTGTGTTCATTGTGATGTGTAGGGGAAAGTTCTTTTTGGTAAACGGTGCCTGTAGCACCATCATTCGAATGTGGCAAATTCGTGTGATATGGTTTCCTTTGGCATCTCAAGTTCTGCTTTTTGACATCAGTATGAGTCATGCAGTACGGATCTATGTATAGAAAGACTCTGATCATTCATTTATGTTTATGTAGACAGACTATCTCTGGAAGGATACCTGAGAAATTGGTAACAGTAGTTACTGTTGGGGAAATAAATTGGGAAATGGTTGGTAGAGACTGGAAGTTGATCACATTTCATTGTATAACCATCTTGTATTTTGGAATATTTTCCGTGTGAGGTAGTGCCCATATAAAAAATAACTAAAATATAAAAGAAAGATCCTAATGGAAATGTCCATATATAGGCACCCATGTTCATTCTTTATTTCTCATCTCTAGTGGACTCTCCCACACTCCTCCTATCTGGAGTAGAATGCTGTAATTAATGTCCTTACCTGAAACTTGAGATATGAAGAAGGCATAGGGAGAGTAGCCCAAGGATCCTGGCTTGCTTTTGGACAGTCCCACAAAATGAGGGAGAAAACCTGAAAGTTACAGCCTAAGAGGACACAGGGTCCAGTTTATAAGTTTACGAAGGTTATCAGTAGAATCTAGGGATCTACGGAAATAAGCATTGTCTTTCCCCTGCCTACACATGCACATACTGAAGATGTAGTATGGGACAAATACCCCCAGAATTTCATAGAGCAAGGAGCTGTTTGCAACTGGTTTGTCAGCGGTAGACCTGCCCCAAGTGCCCTTGGGTAGTGGTCTGGCCACCTACATTTGCACTGTGAGCCCGTAGACCCTTCCACCTTCCATTCTGTAACCTGTGACACAGTCAAGCCCACTGTCTCTATGGGTCTAGGCTGTGGGGAGAACCAGACCTTGGAATGGCTCTGGGAGTCTGCAGACAGGAAGAGATGGCAGGGCCCTCTTCCAGCTGATGTCCAAAGCTGATTCTTTTCAATGGCCATGCATCTCTTGCCCCTCAACCCCCAGGACTGGAGCTCACCACTCATTGGCAATGTGCTACAGTTTTGATGTCCTTGAGCTGTTTCAGTTTCCCTTCTAGATCACGACTGACCAAGTTTATCAAGATTTCCCCTAGATAAAATATTATACTTTTAAAACAAAGTAACAAATAGTATGTGAAGTGTGATTTGTTCTGGACACTTACCAACCGAAGATCTGTCCTATCACTGGTCACAATGCAAACATAGAAGAACACAGGGAGAACCATAGCATCCTTTTTGTTAAATTCTCCTCCTTCAGATGAACTACTTAGGACAGATTGAAATCCAAGCAAGAGGTTGTCAGGGTGTCTCCTTACCTGGATGGCTATGGGGACCCTCCTTGCTGGCTAGGGGGACCCTCCTTGCTGGCTATGGGGACCCTCCTTGCTGCTCTGTGACCATGTAACTTAGGATTAAGACTTTATGATCATTTCTATAGCCATCCCTATCTGAGATCCTGTCACCTCTGGGCACTGTGTCCTCATGGTTTAGGTCTCCTCCTTTGGGGAAAAATATCAAACCAGTGTCTTATTCCAGTCTTAGGGCATCAAAATTCTTGGGAACTGGGTTACTCCCATAGTGTC
The DNA here is from genome assembly GCF_028021215.1 of Eschrichtius robustus. Lineage (NCBI taxonomy): Eukaryota > Metazoa > Chordata > Mammalia > Artiodactyla > Eschrichtiidae > Eschrichtius > Eschrichtius robustus. The sequence goes on from NC_090824.1 coordinate 16,118,603, forward strand.
TCCCAGCCCTCCCACCCCAGGAAAATCAACTTAACCACGACCCATCTAACTTTGGGACAAAAAAAGTTCCTTTTAGAAGAAAAGTTCATTCCTTTTAGAAAAAAAACATATGAGTATGAAAAATAGCTCTTGCTCAATGCTTACACACTCATTCACATGGTTTAGCCTTAATTCTCAGAATCACTCACTAGGGAAGGAATTAATATTGTGACCCTTTTCTGTTTCAGATAAGGAAACGGAGGCCTTAGAGAAGTCAGGTTACTTCCCCAAACTAGATCTTCCAGGTTTTACCTGGTAAGGTCAGAATTTACACCTGGGCAGGCTGACTCCACACCCATGAGCGGCACTCCTTCAGATGTTGCTGTGTGTTTATCTCAGTGTGCAAAATCGTGCTGCCCAGGAGTTTCTGACATAGCTTTGGGTGGCCATTCTGGCTTGGACCCTTCCTAATGGCATGACTTTGGATATGTTGGGCAGCCTTACCCAACCCCTTCCCAGCACCCAGTGCCCCACTAGCTTTCTTTCTGCATCTCCTTTCATCTCTAGCCCTTTCTCTTCATTCTGCTTGAAGCTCCCTCTCCACTGTGTTCACATGGCTGACCTGTCTTTGTGTCACCACCTCTTCCCCAGAGCACTCCAGATGAAGTGGCAGCCTATCTCCTAACTCTGTAATGAACCAAACTACTTCATTCCCTTCATGGTGCTTATCTGTACTTGAAATAGCCTTACTATTTGTTTAAGTGTTTATGTGTATTTTTTCCTACTAGGACATCAGCTCCTTTCAGGGAGGAACTAAGTCTTTCATATTCACCACTGTATCCTTAGGATATAGAGCAGTCAGTGCCTGGTCCATAATGGACCCTCAAAAAACATCCATGAACTTTCTGACTTGCTGGCCCTCCATTTATTCTCCTGTATATCATCGGGATATTACTAACTTTCAGCCTGTTTTTAGGAGTTGAGGGAATGTGTGCATCTAGTTCTGTGCTTGGTGCTCAATAAATAGTGGCTGTTCTGGTGATCACTGGCTGCTTTTCTTTTCACTACCCAAGGGTCTGAAAAAATGTTTCACTGAATGCAATCTTAACAGCAAAGTGGTCCCCAAAGCATTGCCTTGCCTGTCCTCAGCCTTGGGGAAAATAAATCACATTTTCTATCTAAGGGTGATGTAACATCGCCGCAAAAGAAACTTTATCTGTTTAGCCCTATCCATCATTTTTCTCTCCCACCCCTCCCTTGCATCTCCCTTCCTGGGAAGGCGCTCACATTTACCATGTATGTTATAATCTCCGCTGTATTTCTGTCTGCCATGATGATTGATCTTTAGCTAACAAATCAGCTTGGATGGCAATGCGGCTGCTGTCCTGTTCTTTCTTCCTCTGATGGAAGGTGTGGCCGGCCACTCTGTAAATCATTGCAGGGAGATGCTTCCAGTACAACTTTAAGAGGGTCCTCTTGGCACAAAGCTGTGCTCTATTGAAGAGCCTGGCACTGCCATGGCTTTCTTCTTCAGGGGAGGTGGCAGCATTTTCATCTGCCGTGGGACTAAGGCCAGAATGGATTTGTGCCTTCCTGGCTGGTTCCTTTGCAACCTTGAACTCTCATAAATCAGAACCCAGAACAGCACAGAGGTCAGGAAGCCAGGGCTTCCTGGAGTCTCAGTTTGGCCTTTTTGTGGCTAATTATAATAATGAAAGGATTGAAAAAGGGTCTTTGAACGTATTGCAGCAGTTAAAGTAGTCATACTTTGTTAGGCACTCCCGTCTCTCTCGCTCATTCACGCCATAATGAGAAATCTGCTGCGTCAGGGTTACTTGTACAATTTCCAACAGTGCCGTAGAGAGAACCCAGCAATCTCTCATAATAACGATGATGATGATGAGTGCTAACATTTATGAAACCTTCCCAGGTGCTCTGCACTGTTAATCACCTTACATACGGTTGTATTTATTCTTCCAGGAATAATGAGCTAAGAAAGCAGGTCAAACACCCATTTGGTGGGAATGCTTGCAGACTGTAGAGACAGAATCCTGACTGTTAAATTCTGAAGGGGTGGGGATAACATTTATCCAGTTCTTACACTAATCCAGCCCTTCCCTGTAGGGTATTCCTTCCACCAACCTTGCAACTTAGGTCGCCTCCTACCTATATTTTTACAGGTGAAAACTGAGATTCAAGAAGATTTAGTAGCAAGTCCAAGATTACACACAGTTGCTAAAGGGGCAGAGCCACGATTTAAATCAAGTTTGTCTGACTCCAAACTCTCATTATGGATAGAGATGGTCTGAAAAGGTCAATCTTGTATGTAGACAGTAGGATGAAAAGGCCACCAAACAGAAGAGTTTTTCCTCCGAGCCTTACACTTTTCTTCTACGACTAACATAAAGGCAAATCGATCTACACACACACACACACCCTTGTCTAAGAGTAAAACTAGACAACCATGAAGGCAAAAAGATTGAACTATTCAAAGCTTAATCATTATTTCAGCTTCTGAACTTGTCATCTTTACAGTCTATTGAATTAGTAAGAGACATAAATATTCCTTGACACTGACAGAGAAGTACACTGCATATTGTATAAACTGCTCTGGAAAAACCCATCTGATTTCTATAGAGACACAAATTCATACTTTTCACCATCATAACCCATAATCATAACCCAACATCCATTCAAATTAAAGCACTGTAACTCTTTTTAGAAGTAGAAAAAAAACACTTGCTGCCTTTTATTGGTTGATTTATTGGTACATGACAATATTGGGTATATTAAATTTTAATATTGGCACTGTCTTTTTCACTGTAAGTCTTGTGTTGAAGAGCTCAGAAATTATTTCACTTTAAAAGGGACATTTATTGCACTGTATAGGCAGGTAGGTAATTTCGTCCTCTGAGAAACTCGTGGATTATTTTCCTTCTGAAGCATGAGAACTTTTGATTTGCACTTGTTGTGTCATTTGGATGCAAAGAAAGGGTGATTTACTGTTTCCATTGACATAAATAATGTTCTGTTTGTTTCTGCATCATTTTCCAACACCCACTACGGATAGTGCCTCACAGTTTACTAGGCAGAGAATTCAGCCTGTTACTGTAAATGTCCAGGAGAGAGAAGGGAAAAACAGCTTTGGATTTCATCCTAATGTTCAAATGGGTCCCCAATCACCTTGGAAAGAGATAATCCAGTTATGGTGGCCAGTGTTACGAAGCACGTGTCCTTTTCTTGGAACCACTAGAACTCTTTAGGGAGCATGTCAACCTTCTTATCCTTACAGTGAGATAATTTCCAGGATAATTTGTGCTTTTACTAAAGACGAGACACCTCTTCTTCTGTGGCTACTCCCCACCTACCCATATTCTCCATTCCTCTCTTCTCTGACATCACTAGTTTTAAGGAATACATGCATATCTGTGAAAATACCATGTGGGAATTCTGGCATAACACAACTTTCTGGGGATCTCTACAAAACAGAGATGACAGGGCTTCCCTGGTGGCGCAGTGGTTGAGAATCTGCCTGCCAATGCAGGGGACACGGGTTCGAGCCCTGGTCTGGGAAGATCCCACATGCCACGGAGCAACTAGACCCACGAGCCACAACTACTGAGCCTGCGTGTCTGGAGCCTGTGCTCCGCAACAAGAGAGGCCGCAATAGTGAGAGGCCCGCGCACCACAATGAAGAGTGACCCCCGCTTGCCACAACTAGAGAAAAGCCCTCGCACAGAAACAAAGACCCAACACGGCCAAAAATAAATAATTAATTAATTAATTAAAAAAACAAACAAACAAAAAAAACCAGAGATGACGGAAACCATTGGTTGCTGATCCAATGTCCATTGTCTTTTTTTTTTTCTTTAGTTATAAAAGCTGATTTTATTTGGAGTGGCAATATGCTAGCCTGAGATATACGTTTCCCAGCTTCCATTATAACTTGATGGGGCCATTCTGGCTAATGACATGGAGACAGAAATTATTGGGTAGATCCTCTGAAAACTACAACTGTGAGACAAACATTTGGTATAGGTCCATTTTTTCCTTTCCTTTCTAACTTCTGCTTCCTGTTGAATTCTGGACAGATGGCTGGCTCTCTAGCAGCCATGTTGAAAAAGGAGTCAACCTTCAGTTCTTATAATAAGGATGGTGGGAAGAATGAAAGAGGAATCCTGGGTGCCTGATGACTTAGTGGAGCCACTATGCTATATCAAGCACCACCTACCTTAGGACTTTTTAGAAATGAGAGAACACATTTCTACTTTATTTAAGCAAGTATAGTCATCTCCCGTTATGACCACCTGGGGAAGCCAGTCTCCGTGTTGTGAGGACACTCAAGTAGTCCTATGAGGAGGTCCACGTGGTAAGGAACTGAGACGTCCTGCCGACAGCCAGGGGGACCCTGGCTGGCAGCTTGCTTATGACCTCATAAGATACCCCAAGCCAGCTAAGCTGCTCCTGAATTCCTGAGCCTTAGAAACTGTGTGAGACAATAAATGTTTATTGTTAGTTATATATTGCTACAACAATATAGCAATAAGACAGACTTTAGGATTAGGTATGTATTCTTGTGTATATATTTTAAAACAGATGGGTCAGGTGAATAATGCAAAACCTTAACATTCTGAAATCCTATAAATGAAAATATGCACAAACGCATTTAAGTGCTTCCCTTTTTTAAGGCATCATAGTTAAATAGGGTTGCAGACAGTAGCTTTTTAGCCACTCTTATGAACACAGCAGATAATTATCCTCATGAATTTCACATGCCACTAAACAGGCATTTTCTTAACTGACCTAGAGTAAAAACAACATATTCTCCTCTCCTGCTGTCTCACCATTATGGTCCCCATCCCAGCTCCGGAAGGCTAGAGTGACCCACTGGACTCCAGATCATAGAGGACTGAGGGTTCCCAGAGCATTTCTCTCCTCTTTTTAATGATACTCAGTGTTTTGCAGGGAAAAGCAGCCTTTGGAAAGGAGCATGCCTTCCAGATTTCAAGTTCAATTTAACTTGGGAGAATGAGACTGCCTTCCCAATTTAAGGTGAGGTCTGCCTGTTTACTGCCTGAGTTCTCTAGTGATGGGCCCCCAGCCCTTTTCTTGATTTTCATAAACACTTATTAAAGTTTCCAGACATCTGGCTTAGCTTTACAGTGGCCAGCACCTTCCTCATAGATCATGAACTCAACCTCAGCCTGTTGTGAAACTTTTGTGATCTTCCGTCCATCACAATCCCATTGACCCCTGAGCAATAAAAATGGTTGCCAGCAGAGCTGCAGATCATGATGGGTATATCTCTAGTTTCCTTGGGTTAGAGCACCTTTTACGTTGGGTGTTAAGTTTCAATACCTGAGGTTTATTAGTCAATTGATTATGATTGCCTACCAATTATTTGCCCCTCCTACGTACCAGGTCCTGCCTGTCTGGTGTGTAAAGTGAAGCTGCAGGACAATAGCCCTGCAGTACGGACCAGAGCAGGAAAGTCATGCTAATTGCAGGCGGAAGGGGGCTGCTGAGTACTTCTGGGACAGCCCTGCGTTTGTCATAACATCAGAAGTGAAGACCATCTTATCCACAGGGTGATTCATTACCCTTTATTTCAAACCTGTCGATTCATTACAAGATTCCGATTCTGACTACATTCAGTGGATAAATATCAGAGACTTTTGCAGAGTAATGGCAAATTGTCCAGCTGAATTTACTCACATGCCCCTGGATAATCCATCTCACTGCCCAAAGCTATCATTGTCACTTACATACTGCCTTTTAATTTGGATTTTGTCGTCCTCCTCCTTCACTTCTGCCCCCTCCTTCTCTTTACTTTTCTGTGCACATGCTTGCAGTTTAGAAGTTGAGGCTTCTGATTCAATTCATATTTGGTTAGATTCACCCCTTCTTTCTCCCTCCCTCCCTCCTTCCCTCCTTTCCTTCCTTCCACCTGTTTTTTTTTTAAAGGGATGTTGAATTGTGTGGTATGCAAACTTCCAAAGATAGAGAAGGAGTCATCATTGGTTTAGCTCTATGCTAGAAACATTCAGAGGTTGTATACATATCCCCATTTCTCCCCCTTTCAAAGCTACCTAGGAATGTGCATTTGGAATAACATTTTCAGCCAGGCAGACACATTTGGGTCATAAATTGGAAGCTGGGATTGTCTGATCAGAGCTCCTTCTGCTGGATGGAGGAAGTAATGCACATGTGGTCTTTGCTGTCATCCTCAAAGTTAAGTAATCTGGTGGCAGGTCTGATTGGAAAGCCTTTTTCTTTTGTTGGGCGTGAGGTGGGTGAAGGACAAAGAGAAAAGCCTTGTTAAGATACTGTCCTGCTCTTGTCAAACAGATAGCACAAAGGGAATCGTTTACGAGATATCCCATTCATTTCCATTAAAGGGTAAACTACATTTTTTCCTTCTAAGAACAGGAACCTTATTTCCTGCTCTCATCCTATGCCCAGGGTAGTAATCTCAAAGCAGTGTGAAGTAAATGGCAGTGAGCGATTCAGATGCAATTTATGCCTGAGCTCAGCTTGTGTATCTGTATCAACTTCAAGCCACTATCAAGTGAATATATGTAACACATATACACACTAACGTACACAAATAAATATAATAAATATATACACGTATGTATTTTCTGATCCCTCTCTTTCACCTCACCTGCACCATCCATTCACTGTCAGAAGAAATGAGCCTTAACGCACTGATGGTTTTTGACTGGGATGAGGGTATCTGTGCTCGCTGTGTTTGTGGAAATCAAATGGACAAGCACCCTGAGTAAGCTGGGTTGCTGAGATCCATCACCCAAGCCTCCATGAGAGTTGTAACAACAACAACAACAGCTGCCATTTAGGGAGTTTCAGCTGTGTGCCAGGCTCACAGTGGTTTTCCTTTGTCAGCTGACTTCCACCTCCTATCAGCTTTGTGGGGTGGGTGGATGGAGAATCGAGCAGTCGGCCTGTGGGAGAGAGTCACCAGCTATACCAAAGGGTCCTAAGGATCAAGAGTAATCAATACATCTTTCCCCTCTTCCCAATAACGCTCTCACTTTCTTCACACAAGTTCTTCCAGCTGCCATTTTGGACAGCTGGGTTTGCAAGTCTTAGCCAAGTTCACTGGGATCTGGATGTTTAACTTGGGCAGAGAGATGTTCAGTGTGAGCTTTTGTCCCTGTTCCAAAGCCCTTTCGGTGTAACTCTTAGAGACAGTTCTGTGGGGCCTGGCTTGGATACACTGCCTTTCATAGAACAAGAGCTAGGTCCACATTCAGAAAAGTCAAGTTAGTACTAGTACTTACTCCATAAATGGTGATAAGGTTTAAACGGAATCATTTATGAATTAAATGAAAAAAAAGAAGGTGTCCATTGGAAGCCAGGCACGTTCCAAGGCACTGGGAATAGAGGGGTTAACAAGCAAACAAGTTCCGCCTGTAATTTTGGAGGTGACAGAGTAGGAGGTGAATGCATGTGATACATAAAGCAACCAGGAAATAAGATAATTATAGAGTGAGGAGTACTATGAAGATAATAAAACTCACGGATGTATGAAGGGTAATGAGGGGGAGTGGGGTTACTCTAAACGGGGTGGTCCAGAAGACTTCTCCAAGGAGGAATGAATGAATGTGACTTGTGCAGCCCAGCGCCCTGCAGCAGGTGAGAACCCCGCACATGCTGTTATACTAACAAATAAAAGTATAATCATTTATTTCTGCTACATTCAGTGGAGTTCGCAGCCTGAAAGTGGTTATAATTAGCTCCCTTGTCTCCTTTTCTGCGGCTTCCAAGCAATGGAGCAAAGGATAAAGAAAAGTGCTTAGAGAAAACGACTTTGTTACTCTTTATGTACAAATGAGACATTGACCTAGAAATCAGAGAAGGGGTCAGTCCCTGGATGCTCAAAGTATCCTCAACAGGAGGCTTCACGTGAAGAAATTTCCTTCCCGGATTCTGTGATCTGCTGTGATTTCCTGGGTGTAAATAGATGGGAGTTGAAATCGACTCATTTCTGGGTAGTAGTGAAATGGGACCTCCTCTGTGGCCATGAAAGCACTCAGGACATCATCTCATTTGTGAGGAGGGATCACTCTGGAAAGCCCAGAAACAGAACTGCTCAGGGAGTTCTTTGGACCCAGTCCTGCTTCCCCAGTCCTGTCTTGGTTAAGGTGAAGGGCTCCAGCACTCAACCCTCCCTCCACCCCACACTCCACCTTCAGGGGGCCACCTGCCCCTGCAGGTTTTACCTCTTTCTCTTCTCCCCCATTATGTCTGCTTCTTCTCCATCCCCACTGCCATTGTCTGCTCCAGGCTCCCATTGGCTCGCTCCCTTTGGTCCACTACTGGTTTAACTTGAAACTCTTGAGTCTAGTAGTTTTAAATGTTAGGATCTTCATGGGCAAAAACAAGGTCACTTTCTCTTTTGCACATTCTGCACTAGTAATTCCTGAGTATGGATGGAGGACGCCTTGGAGCAACGGCTAGGAGATCCTTGGGTCTGTAGTCTGTGGGCTGGATACATAATAAGTATCTCAGTCCATCTGGGTTGCTATAACAACGTGCCATAGACGGGGTGGCTTATGAACAACAGAAATTTATTTCTCACCATTCAAGAGCCTAGAAGTCCAAGGTTAGAGTGTTAGCGTGGCTAGGTTCTGATGAGGATCTTTTTCCAGTTTACAGATGGCTGAAGGGATTTGGGAGCTCCATGGGGTCTCTTTTATGAGAACATTAATCCCATTCATGAGGGCTCCACCCCCATGACTCTATTACCTCCTAAATACCTCCAAATACCATCACATTAGGGAGTCGGTTTTCAACATCTGAGTTTGGGGGGGGGTGGAACACAGATATTCAGTCCATAACAGGGTGTCGAAATGAGTACATCAATATTTTCAAATATATGTAAATACTGTTTCGATTATAAGATGCAAATTTATCTCCAAGTGTTGCTGAATTCATAGTTGATTTTTCATTGTATAGATTTTTTTTTTTTTTTTTTTCCTGAAGCCCTGACGTGTATATTTTTAAAATCAGTAGATGCTAAAAATAGATCTTTTATCCCATAGGGGGTCCATGACAGCTTTTTCATCTAGAAATGGATCTTCAGACTTGAGAAGGGGTCTTGGAGCACCACCACCAGTGTGAGGCCCGGGACTGATGATTTGATTGGCACCCGCTACAGCCCATGGTGCTCAATAAAAATACATGCCAGTTCAGACCAGTGGCTTGGTTGTGGGTTTAGGGAGGGGCCTGCAAAGTAAACAATACTCTGAACCCTGAAGTAGGTCGAGGGATGTAGAAGCCAACTCCATGGCTTCTGCTCTCCTTTGGTGCAGAGGGATAATCTAATCTGGGCCTTATTCAGACACCATCTTAGTCTTGGGCCTTTGGTGAGTAAAGTGTGCTCAGTTAACAGAGCAAACACAAGGGGATTTTAAACGGCAGTTTTCACCAGTTGGTATTCCTGTGAAGCATTGTGTGGGAGCTGCTTCCATCGCTGCGTGTTCTGTTTATTCAGCGTGAGTGTCTGGAACATGCAGTTCTGCTGGCTTTTATCAGATACGTCGTCCCAAGGTACGACAGGGAATATCTTCATTATTAACATAATAAGAGGGAAGCGGGCTGCTAATGGAAACTGTCTGCATATTTCTAGCACTTGCCTGGTGTTATGTACTGGCTGCTAATTAAAACCCAGCTAACAGTGGCAGGATATGAAAGGAGGAAATGATCCCCACGAACACGGTAGAACGTTGTGACAGCGGCAAGGGTTACTGCTCAGTTCAGAATTTCCCTGCTGAAGAAAAAAGATCAGGAAAATGGAACCTAATGAGGAACTTCCTCTCTGTGGGTTTCTTGTAGCCGGAGAACCAAGCATGCACATGCTCACCTCTGGGGAGACAGCACCCATGTCTGTGTTTGCCCTTCCCCATCCATCTCATCTGTGTGATGGGATGGTTCCCTTGCTCACTGAAGCAGCTGTGAAGATGCACCTGACTTAGCTTCTCCAAGGGGCCAGAAAAGGAGTGTCAGAAGGGGAAGGGAAGGAAATTTTGCCCCCCCCTGGACTGTCTTTAACATTGTCATTACTGTGATTTTTAAAGATTATATGTATGTGATACAAAATATAATACTGCAGGGCTTCCCTGGTGGCGCAGTGGTTGAGAATCTGCCTGCTAATGCAGGGGACATGGGTTCGAGCCCTGGTCTGGGAAGATCCCACATGCCACGGAGCAACTAGGCCCGTGAGCCACAACTACTGAGCCTGCGCGTCTGGAGCCTGTGCTCCGCAACAAGAGAGGCCACGATAGTGAGAGGCCCGCGCACTGCGATGAAGAATGGCCCCCGCTTGCCGCAACTAGAGAAAGCCCTAGCACAGAAACGAAGACCCAACATAGTAATCAATCAATCAATAAATAAATCTTTAAAAAAAATATATATATATATAATACTGCAATATTCAAATAATTACCAAGTTCATAAAAAAAGTGGAAGTGCCCTTTCATGTACCCACTGAATCCCACTTTCCCCTCCAGAGATGACCATACATATAAGTTTCTTCTGTACCTATTACCCATCTATTCATATGTATGTATATATATATATATATATATATATATACATAATTATATATAATTCTTTTTTAATGTATGCAAATGGAGTCATACTGTTTATATTTTTTTCAGTTATTATATCTTGAAAATCTTTCCATGTCTTGAAATATAGTGTTACTACATAATGACCTAACTCATTTGATCTAACTGCTGAATACTATTTAAATTATGGATGTATGTATTATAATTTATTTCATAATTCTTTTATTCACAACGTTTTTTAGGTTTTGAGGAAGAGCCTAATCAGGATTTTAGCCCTTTATATTTTCTTTTTGTCCCCCTAGTTGCTGCTTTTCTTACTTTTTCTCCATGTGAGAGGCTGAATATTTTAGCATTAAGCTAAAGTACCTTTGTTTAGCTCACAGGAAACCTCCTGACCAGGCCCACCTGTGAATGGCTGCAGGAAAGAAGAAATTAACACATCCCCTCTGGAGTCTGGCCGCAACCAGGACTTTACATCCTCCCCTTTTAGTATAAAATAAGCCTGGATTCTAATTCGGGGAAGAGGGTTCTTTGGGACACGAGTCCACCACCTTCTCAGTCTGCTGGCTTTCTGAATAAAGTCACTATTCCTTGTCCCAACAACTCAGCTCTTGATTTATTGGCCTGTGTGGCAAGCTTGGGCTCGATAACATGAGTACCCTGGCTCTCCGATATAGTGACCTTCTGGCAGGTGCACATTCACCCAAATATAAATAATGAAAACTGAGGTAAAATGATCAGTGGCGGTATGAAGAATGTGCAATGGGTTAAAGGCACAGGCAATTGCGTAAGTTTTGGAACAACGTTTATTGTTCTACGACTTGCTTTTCTAATTTACCAATATACTGTGCACATCTTTCCTTGTCAGTGGAGCTAGAACTATCTCTTCCTCTTAGTAGCTGCAAGGGATTCCAATGTACAGATGCCCTATAATTTAATTTACTATTTTCTTAATTCTGGAAGGATATACACCAAAATATTTACTCTGGTTGTCTTCAGATGTGAAGGATTTTGGAGAATTTCTCTTTCTTCTTTATCTATTGCCTCACTGTTTAAATTTTTTTTTTTACAAGTATGTATCATTTTTATAATTAGGAAATACATACAAAACGATATTTCAATATCGAAAAGAAGTGCAACTTAATTAAAATTGAGTTTCTGTTTAAATGTTCAAGTATTTACATGACAGACATGCTTTTGGTTTTCTTGGAAGGAGTAACAGTTGGTAAGTATTGTTACAGGACCCCAGCAACCAGTGCAGGTGTTTTAAGTGGCTCCCTGCCTGATTTTGTGCCAGGATGGCTGGAAATGTCTCTCCTCTTATTTAAGCAGACTTTCTAGGTGCTCAAGATGATGAACTCCAAGGAGAAAGGCTGAGTTAACTCACATTTTCTCAGTCGAGAACACAGAGGGCAGGGGACTAAATGGAGGGTCTCGTTCATTTGCGTGGCCCATCCTGACGTGAGGTTTGCAGCTGTCCGCTTTTGCTTCTGAACCGTCAGGTTTCGGGAGAGGGAAGAGCATCTTTGACCAGATCGCCAAGGGATTTGTGAGAAAAGGGGAGGCCGCATTTCAGTCTCCACGGTGCTGATCCTTTTTCGGAAATGAGTGTTAGATGTGAAGGGGTTTGCTAATCTAACAAGTGCTCTCCAAATCCTAGAGCTAAAATCCTTTCCCTGACAAACTGCAATACAAATTCTGTATCAGGGCAGAGTCTGTGAGACCAGGTTCATTTTGGGGAAGCGTTTGCTCCATGCCGCAAAAGATGCTGCCAGGCAGGGGTGGGCAGTCGGAGAGAAACTGGGACGCTGAGGACAGGATTGTTCAGGGTCTGGGGTCTCTGCCAGGGTCAGTCACCTTTGCTGGGTATGAGCTGAAGCTCCAGCGCCCCTGGGATTGGAGGTTGCAGGCAAGGTAACATTTTATTTTCTCTTCTAACACCCGATTGATTTACGACATTCAGGGAAGGGAGAATGGACATTAGGAAGGAGGGCCACAGCTGGAAGACATCAAATATCCCCATAGCAGGCTTTTTTCTGGGATAAAAAAATAATGGCTATAGCAAACAGAGGCAAATAATAACCATCATTTTGATAGCAAGATTTGGCCTTCAGGCCCTTTGCTTTCTCGTTGGCACTGAAAATAGTCCTGAAAGTGGGACTTCTTGGATGGTTCTGAGCATCCTGCAGCTACAAATAGCAGAGCAATCTGCCTGATGGGACGGACCTTTAGCCTGCCCATCACCTTTGTTTTGTAAGCATTACAAGAGAGAAAAAGGGTGAAAAGCACTTGAAGAGTGAATAACTTTGCTTTCTGACGTTTCTTTATTTTGCACAGACTTTTTCCCCAACAGGGTCATGTTGACACCGGATTACATCAGAAGCATAAAGAAAGCACAGCAATTAACATGAATTAAGTGTTTATTTCAGAGCCAAGTCAGATGATTTCAGAGATTTCCCCTTTTTACTCCTCCGCATTCTTAATAGGGATGTTGCTGACTATCTTTACAGAAACATTAGGGAATACAGCATAATTAATGTTTGTGCATTAGGCCAGACATGGCATTGGAAGCAGAACCTAAGGGCAGCATTATTCATAGAAGAGAATGAGTCCACTTAGGATGGGAAGGTGTGTGGGGCTTGATGAAACAGTCCTGGATGTTTACTGGGGCGTGAGCACAGGTCTACATGCTTTAGCTGCCCTCTGGCTGCAGAGCTGGACTCCCCTCCATGATAAGCATGTTGGGATACTAACATCTGAGCCTTTGGAGGAGGCCACGGGGCACAGAACCTAGGATCCCTGCTTGGGTGCTCTCCCAGGATCCCAGACGGCGGTGGCAGCTTGGGGTCTTTTTCTTCCACAGAGAGGGAAACCCCCTATTCACCCCTCTTGCCCCAAATCTATAGGTCCTGGGTTCTGGTCAAACCTCAGGTTGAAAAAATCACTTCTGTTCTCTTGATAGTTCCTCTGCTTCCTCTGGCTGCAGTGGCATCGCCTTTCTGCTCCTCCCTGTTGGGTTGTGGGCTAAGAAGCTGCCCAAAGAAATGCCCTCATTGTGATGAATCACAATCTCAAATTACAGCCATGTGGACTTTTAAATGACAAAGCTCTTTGATATTCATTTTTCAGGTTTGAGACTTAGCCACTTGAGATCAGCAGGGCAGCTATTATTATGTGCATTTTATAGACACAGATAGAAATAGAGGTTCACCAGAGAGGTTGTGTGACCAGCCCAAAGCCACACTGTCAGTGAGTAGCAAAGCAGGAAAGCTAACCCAAGTCTGTCTGACTTCAAGTCCACTCTCTCTCTGCCTTGTGCAATCAATTACACCACCTTACATTTCAATCACACTGTGTCCTTTACAAACACCTTCATCTTACAGAACCTTACAACCAGTGGTCAGTAAGGAAACTAATTCAGAAAAGGAGAGCTTTGATGGCTAAGGTGACAGAGTTGGGAGGCAACAGAATCAGGGCTTCAACTCACTTTTTCTGAATAAGCCCCATGCTCTTTCCCTTCTACTCAGCTTTCCATCAAGGAAGCAAATGTATCTGTACTTTTGTGTGTGTGTTGATTGCATATCTTTGAGTCAAATGTGTGACTGGAAACGGGGCTTTCTGTATGACACAACCATAATGGTGGCTAACATTTATTTATTGAGTTCTAATTATGCAGCAAGCACTGTTTTGTGTGGGGGTGTGTGTGAGAGAGACTCCTCATTTAATTTAATCTTCACCACAAACCTATGCGATGTGTACTGTAATTATCTCCATTTTATAGGTGAGAATCTGAAGACACTGAGGTTCAGAGAGGTTAAGTAACTGCACAAGGGCACACAGCACTAGAGACAATATTTGACTGCAGGGTTTGCCTACTTCTATCATTTTACTTATCAATACACACGGTGTTTTCAGGTTGAGAGGAAATTATTCTGTGCTTGATGTGGATAACTCTCTGGGGCTGATCCATTCTTGACAATGTTACCTGGTTATCTGGCTACCATGGGCACTGCCCTGATCAGAACCCTCAAACAGCTTCTCTTGGCTCATGCAAGAGGAGTTAGGCTTATTGGGTGTCAGATGCATGGCTTACATCAGCACAACTAACCTCTTAACAGCCCGGGGAGGGGAGATTTTATTAATTTCATCACAGCAATCAAGAAATGGAAGCTTAAAGATGTGGTGTCACCTGCCACGGCCAAGAAGCCAGCAAGTGCTGGGTCTAAGATTTGAACATCTGTGTCATCCCATTACTCAGTGAGGGTCTCAAACTTGACTGGGACCCCATCTCCCAACATTATGTTGGTGCCTGAAACACATAGTAGGCACTCAAAAGAGAGTCATGACATGAATGCATAAAACAAGTCCTCTGTGATTTCAGACTTCTACTGAAGGTTTTAAGGGAGCAGGCATGGGAGGGGGCTTTCTGGCCTCCTCTGGTGACATCGTCACATAATCCAGACCCCAAACTTGGCGTTCTCACCAAGCACAGTGTATTTTCACACATAGACCTTTCCCTTCTTTAGAGGAATTCCATAGCAGCTGCAGAGAGGATGCATGTGCCTTCATTTTGTTACATATCCGTTGGTGTTCTCAGTGGTGTATGGGCAGAGTTTTCTGCAATGGAGGAAAGAGAAGGATGCCGACCTCACATCCATGTTTGCACCTAATGTTTTCAGAACAAACAGGAAGAGAGATGATAAATATTTCAAAGTTGGAATGCAACTTTTACAGCACCACAGCCTTACAACTGTACCAGCGCTGCTGCAAAAATGAGTACATTAAGGTGATTCGTAAGAATAGGAAATTCATCCTTGTCAGCCAGGGTTGAGCAGGACAGATCACCAGTCGGCACATTCGCACACCTGTTCTTAGGACTTACAAAATCACAGCTGACATTTATTTCTAATAAGTCATGAGAAATAGATGAGATAGTTTACCTGTGCCATGAGATAGAAAAAAGTCCTTCTTTTTTTCAGAAACCATATCCGTTTTTGTGGGTTTATAATAGATAAACCACCCAGGAAAGGGGATGTTCTATAAAAGAGCACAAGCCCCAGTTTGCCTTAGGGAATCAACATGACTTGATAACAGTCCATTGCTAGGGTGCCTTTTTCTATGAGGCTGCTTGTAGCTAGTCTCCAAGGAGTGAAAAAGGATCATTCCATTTGCAGCTATCAATACAGGGCCAAGGAAAATCACAGTTTTTAAACTGTCTGAGAGGGGGCTTTTGGCCAGGTAGCCACCTAATGTCCAAGGTTGTGCGTGTGTGTGTGTGTGTGTGTGTGTGTGTGTGTGTGTGTGTAAATGTTTGTCTGTGTTTCCTTCCTTTAGTTTGACCACCCTTCACAGACTCTTCCTTTGAGTGGTTTCTTCTTCAACCTGGCTTGGCAGCTGGCTCAGAATCACACCTGCCTAGTGGGCTAATGTATACCAACCTGTGGGAAGGTCACAGGAACGGAAGGCACGAACCCCAAGTTTGATAGTGCACAGGGGTGACAGAGAAGCAGGAAGTGGGCTGTCCCCCTGCATTGCTGGTGGGACCGAGTGCCTCTGTCCTCTTTATATCCATAGAAGTAGCTGTTTACATAGCAATTTGTCTCCAGGTTTACTTGTATGTATGGGCAAAAATGAGGCATATAATATGGTTTGTAATAGTTAAAGACTAAAAAGAAACAGAATGGCCAACCATATGTAACTGGCTAAGGAAATTATGGTTTATTCCTACAGTGGATTACTCTACAGCAGTCAAGAAGGAAAGTGTGTACATGCTGAATTTGAAACAATTTCCAAGATACCTTGTAAAGTAAAAACAGCAAGTTGTGGAACAATGTATATTGCTGGTTAACTTTTGTTTACAAGAAAGAAAGAAACAAACAAACACATATCTATTTATCCATCACTCTTGGGGCCCCTCTGATTCCCTTAGAACTCCCTGCCTTGGGCTGAAGGCGTTGAAGGCAGCTGGCTCCAACCTCTGGCTGAGGGCTTTCATCTGGCCTCTGGGTATTGCTCAGCCAGTGGGCAGGGTAAGCTGCAAGGTGGTGTCTTATTGCCTCAGAAGCAGCTCTGGACCAATGATGGGCAGGGAGTCTTCATACTCCACTTCGTAGCTCTTCAACTGGGATGACTCTGGGGTGCATGCTCTACACCAGCCCCCAAAATTTCCTGGCAGGACTGAGCTCCAGCTGCCCACGGTGGTGACCCAGCTCGAAGACTTCCCCTTTATTGCCTGTCTCCCGTCTTGCCTCCCTTCCTTCCTCCCTTCCTTCCTTCCTTCTTTCCTCCCTCCCTCCCTCCCTCCCTTCCTTCCTTCCTTCCTTCCTCCCTTCCTTCCTTCCTCCCTTCCTCCCTTCCTTCCCTCCCTCCGTCCCTCCTCCCTCTGTCTCACTTCCTCACTCTCTTCCTAATCAGTTTCCTGGAATCACCTTCCAAATAAACTAGAAAAAGATGTCATATCCAGGAAGAAGTATCCTTAAGGAAGTGTTCTCAAGTATCTCACGTTAGAAACCACTGCAGAGGCATTTCTCATGTTAAAAAAATTAATACCACGAGAGGGCCATAGCCTCCCTAGGGGACCCAGAACCACCTCCTAGAAGTCCCAGCTTGAGTGATGTCAGAGCCTGTTGTATTAAGAACTGACCGGGACCTTGGCAGGGAAGATCCTCCCCAAAGCTGGGCTCTTATTCCAGCTTGTGCTGGCTTAATCCTGAACTGTAAAGTTCTGCTCTTTCAATCTGGCCTCCAGTTAATGCTCTCTAAACGCAGCTTTTGTGATGTGAACTTCTCTTCCTCTGAAGGGATATTCAGGTGAAAAAAAGAAAAAGGCCAAATCAGTTTTCCAGGTAAATCTTTCCACACTGATTTATTTCCCTGGGAAAGGCTTAAACTCAAATGTCATTTCTGGTTCTCATTGTGGTCTCTCTTTGAGCTGAAGGTCTGGGAGGGCAAAGGACTCCGCCCCAGGGTTACCTGGTGGGCCTGGGTCTTACGCCAGATTCAACCTCTCTTGCGTGCTGCACTCTGTGAAGGCTAGAGGCTGGGATTTGGTGCAGAGAGGAAGCCATGGACTCTGCGGACAGGCTAACAAAGGACACTTCCTAGGGGAAGTGTGCAGGGGACAGCAACTGGGGTCTCACAGGACATTGCCCAGGTGAGCCTGCGAAAGCCCCAGCTACCTGGGTACTAGCTGTAAGGAAGCAGCTAGGGGGTCCTGCCTCCAATCAAGCCACTCCCATCAAGCCACTCCCAAGAATGGCCACACTTGTGTGTGCCGAGCTGTCAG
Organism: Eschrichtius robustus; assembly: GCF_028021215.1. Lineage (NCBI taxonomy): Eukaryota > Metazoa > Chordata > Mammalia > Artiodactyla > Eschrichtiidae > Eschrichtius > Eschrichtius robustus. Next base: position 16,136,459 of record NC_090824.1, read on the forward strand.
ATTATCAGAGGTACATTTCTCCAGAGAGCTTCACCCAGTGGAGACTCCTGGATGGGAAAGATGCGAACATGAAATACCTGGAACCAGGGGGTAGCTCTTTAGACAAGATCCCGCAGGAAACTGACCAGTGTGGCTCGGAGGCTTGCTGACCTTGTTGCTACTACGGGGAAGAGACCGCTCATTCCTCTCCATCTCTATCTTCAGGTTTTACAGTCTTTGCACCGAGGGCACTTTTCGGCTGAAAACAGACTGGACCAGGAAGTCCTGCTGCATTGTAATGGCTCAAACATCTGTGAACAGGGTGCTGCCTCATGGAGCAGGGGGTCTTGGAGACGTGGTTGTTTCTAAGAGAGAATCAGCAATGCTTTACCCCTGGGGGATCTCAAATCTGGATGCCTTACACCCTCCTTCTGCCCTGACTCCTGCGTGTGTGTGAGTGTGAGTGCGTCTTGCGTAAAGCAATGAAGGGTGGGTGGGAACTCTCACTCTGACAATGACGGATTGCCCTCTCTTCCCGCTGGGCCCTCTCCCGTAGTTGACAAGCATGGGAGGGCAAGCCGTGTTCTACCTCAGGAGTCCTGGGCTCATTTGTTAATTTGAATCCAGTAGCTTAAAAACAGGCTCCCATGGGGGACACCTGAGTGTCTTTCGAGGACTTGCAGCTTTGTGCCTTCACACTGGCCTGTGTTCTCACACGTTTATGTTCTTTTGCTCTCAGTAGTTCTCTATTTCTTGCTTTTCTACTTCTTTAATATGTAAGTTTTGCTGCAACAACGAACTAGCCAGAAACTGGGTTAGCTCCAGCTTGGTATTTGCAGATGGGTGGAAACCACACTGGACTCCCTGGTCCGTGAAAGTATGGATGCCCCCAAGGGACAAAATAAACCAAAGTCAAAAAGCTTTCTGTGGAGATTCAATCTGTAGAGAACACAGGTTTACTGTTTTGACATCTTACCACAGTGACCTCGGCATATTCCACCTTATCCAAGGGAGACAGAGTCTAGCATCAAGGGCGTGGACCCTCCCAGCTCTGGGTAAGTATCACATTTAACCTCAATTTCCTTCTCAATAAAATCAATAATAACCCTGGTTGGATTGTTGTGAAGATTAAATGAGATGGCACATGAACAGTACTGAACAGTACTTGACACGAAGGCCCTCATTACGCTTTCGCTATTATTAGTCTTCCTTTTGATTTCTATTTGTCACCTACCATCTTCAGTTAATTCTTAGAGCAACTCCATGAATGGGTTTTCTCCATTTCTCTATTCAAATGTCTAATGGGCACCTCAAACCTAACTGTTCAAAACCTAACACCAGATCGTCCCTCTATTATTCCCCACCTCAGAAAATAACTTCATTTTTTCCCACTTTTCTCCCCACTGTTTTTCTTGTATCATATTTGCTCCTCTTCCTCTCACACCCCACATCCAATCCATTAGCAAAATCCCATTGGCTTTACTTACAAAACACATCCAGAGCCCAGCCACCTCTCATCACCTCCACCTCTATCCCCTGGTCCTGCACTGTCAGAATGGCTTCCTAACTCTTCCCCCTGCTTTGGCCTTGTTGCCCTTCCTCCAAGTCTATTCGCAACAAAGACCCTCTCATGGCATCCCATCTCAGAGAAAACACACAGTCCTTACCATGGACTAACAATTCTGGCCTGTGCTCCTCTCCTGAACTACGTCCTCCCAAAAAAATCCCATGTAATTTTACCACTTTGTCATCTTGCTTATTACTCTGGCCCTAGCTCACTCCTCTCCAGCTACCACACTGATCTTCTAGTCTCTTCTCAAACACACCAGAGACTCAGCACCCTCTTGAGACTGAGCAGGTCCCTGTGGGGCTCCTGGGCACGGAAGCCTTTCTGTCCACCACTTCTTGTTTGTCGGGAACAGACCCCAGCCTCCATGACCTTCCCTGAGTTCCAAAGGGCAGATTCCAACAGTTGCTAATCAGGGAAGGGAGGGGATGCAGAGACAAGGGAGGGGCAGCCAAGAAACAATAGTGCAGCCTTGGGACAGGATCCTGGTTCCACCTCAAGGGATACATACAACAATATCCTTGAACTCTTCTGCAGAACTAAACCCCCAACAAATAGAAGATGTTAACTACTTGATGAAGCACTCTTCATTCCAGAGAGAAGGTCACAGGAGACCACCTGAGGCCGGATTAAAGGAATGCAGGCCCTGCACACACTCTGATCCTTATCAGCAACTCTGCCCTTGAATCTTTGCTATAAAACTCCTCACCAAGTCCTCCCAGATTGGGACACACAATTTTGAGGGCATGAGCCCTCTGTGTCCCCCTTTGCCTGGCAAAGCAATAAAGCTATTCTTTTCTACTTTACCCAAAACTCCGTCTCTGAGATTCGATTCAGCACTGGTGCACAGAGGCCGAATTTTTGGCATCAGTAGTAAATCTGGATGCCTACTATGTGCTTAAAAGCAAAGGAAAAAACAGAGTAGAGAAAAAATAGATTGGAATTCCATGATCAAAGAGAACCAAATGCTGGTAGCTTGAGCCCATAAGCATCATGTGTGCTAACGTATAGCAAATGCTTGTTTGTAGAATTCACATACAAGGGAAATGGAAAGGATTGGAAGGCAACCTGTGAGTGGTTACTCACAAGATGTCACATAAGTCTTCTTTAAAGCACAGTTTGGGAAATTGGCAACATATGATGAAAACCCAGTCTCCCCCCCACATGTCCACGTGTCCTGTATCTGTGATTCACGACGCCCGTGCTTTCAAATGCAAGGTGGCAGGCTGTGGGCTCCTTTCCAGGGTACTGTAACACAGTCAGTAGGCCATTTTCTGGAAAAGAATATTTATTGTTTTAACAGCTGAACTCCTACTTTCTTGAATTTAAAAAAAATTACTTATACCCACGAATGACTTACAGAGATTGGAAAGTGCAGCTTTGAAATTCCCAATTTAAAATATCCTACAGGTTTTGCCAAACTGCCCCCAAACCACAGGATTTTTCCATTCTGACTTCCTCCTTATCCCTGGAATGATTAGGGAAACGAACAGCACTTTTCAGAATCCAGGGTTTGACTGGGTTTTGGTCAAAATTGTGTGTGTTTATGGCAGTGCTCAGTGAGGACCAGCCTCCTTTGGATACTGCCGATTCAAGGAGAACCAGAACCTATGAGATTCAGAACTCTTTGGAAGTTCTCGCTTAATTTTCTTTAAGGTATTTTTCCTCAAAGAAAGATTTGCTTTTTTTTTAGAGAATTTTTTTTAAATTAATTTATTTTATTTAATTTTATTTTTGGCTGTGTTGAGTCTTCGTTGCTGCGCATGGGCTTTTCTCTAGTTCTGGTGAGCGGGGGCTACTCTTCATTGTGGTGCATGGGTTTCTCATTGCGGTGGCTTCTCTTGTTGCGGAGCACGGGCTCTAGGCATGCGGGCTTCAGTAGTTGTGGCACGTGGGCTCAACAGTTGTGGCTCGCGGGTTCTAGAGTGCAGGCTCAGTAGTTGTGGTGCACGGGCTTAGTTGCTCTGTGACATATGGGATCTTCCCGGACCAGGGCTCGAACCCGTGTTCCCTGCATTGGCAGGCGGATTCTTAACCTCTGCGCCACTAGGGAAGTCCCAAAAGATTTGCTTTTGAAGGGCTGCTGATGATATTACAGTGCTAAGCTCCCTGGGTTATTTGTTTTTGAGACTGTATATAAACTACTAGCAGTATTATGACACAATTACCAGTAAGTAATCATCCAATTGTCATAAACATGTCCCTATCGAAATATTGCAAATTAATATTCATGCTTTCCTCGAATCCACCATTCTGAGCTAATGTGTGTCTGCATAGTTCATCAAAATGTACATTTTTTTCCAGTGAAAGGAAAAATCATAGTTTGATTCTTCATCTTGAGGTATGGGAAGAGTCTTCTGATCGCAGCATTAGTTGCTTTGAAAGACAATTTCTCTGTTACTGATGCAGCCACCAGCAATGAACTGTGTGTTTTCGGGTAAAATATTTGCACTGCCTTAGAGCTATATTGTTCAGAAAGTCTTCTAGTCTTTCGATCTTGGCAGTTGAGAAATCATGCCAACTGCATGATCATATATAATTGTCATATGTCATGATAACTGTGTATGTAATTCTAAAAGCTGATAGTTTAGTCACCGTTAAGGGGAGATCCTAGAATTGCACTGTGAATAAATAGCTGTAGATTCTTCCCCCTAAACCTCATAAATCCACCTAAAGAAAGAAGCTCCAGAACATGCTATGATTTAGAAACATGAAATTTGCCAAGGTGATTGTAAAGAGAAATCTGGACCAAAAAAGTAACCGTGGAACAGGTTAATATATTTTAATATTGAATGTCAGTGAACTTAATTTCACTACGTACAAAGCATCAGATGACAATACTGTTTTCTGCTAATTCAACAGGTTACATCAAAGATGATAGAAATATCTTATACTAGCCAAGTTTGAGTTCATTCAGATTAAGGAAGTGATTCTAAAGCCCTCAGATAGACCTTTTTTTTTTTAAGTATTGCTCTATTTTTTCTTTTTAAATTTTTAAAATTTATTTATGGCTGTGTTGGGTCTTCGTTTCTGTGCGAGGGCTTTCCCTAGTTGTGGCAAGCGGGGGCCACTCTTCATCGCGGTGCGCGGGCCTCTCACTATCGCGGCCTCTCTTGTTGCGGAGCACAGGCTCCAGACGCGCAGGCTCAGTAATTACGGCTCACGGGCCCAGCCGCTCCGCGGCACGTGGGATCATCCCAGACCAGGGCTCGAACCCGTGTCCCCTGAATTGGCAGGCGGATTCTCAACCACTGCGCCACCAGGGATGCCCCCTGAGATAGACTTTTGTGTATCAAACGCATATCTATAAATGTTTATACACAGATGTCTGCTTGTAAATGTTTCACAACCGGCTTTACCAAAACAAAGTGAAAAAAGCCCTGATTTATCAGTTATCTCAGTTTTCGTGGTATAAATACTCACCGTGACCAATTTCAAGCTACCAGTGTGACATCACCGCATGCAGAGTTGGGAAGAAGTTAGCACAACTGGCCTTCCCTCATGAGCCAGAACAGGATGAAATACAAATTGTGGAGAGAAGTGTTTTCAGTGGGTGACATGACTTTGAAATTAACAAGCTGAAAATAAAATGTAACAAATGTTGCTATATTGTTTTGAGGGCCAATGGGCTAAAGCATGGAGTTGAAAAGCAGTGTTAACTCAACACTGCTGACCTGTCCTCTGTGGAGGTGGCAAGGCTTGGTGGGAATGACATAGGATCTGGGAGTCAGGCCTGGGTTTGAATGTGGTCTTTGCCACTTCATAGCTATGAGTCTGCGGATAAGGCACTTAATCTCTTTCAGCCTCAGTTTCTTCGTTTGTAAATGGGGATGCTACAAGTCACCCTGGAGGGTTATCCTGAGGATTAGTGATAAAGCAATAGCCTCTAACAAAGTGCTTGGCAGATGGTAGGTGTTCATTCTTAATATTTGAACCTGCTTTTCCATTCTTTATATGAAATAGTTGGGCCACATTATATCTTAAGTTCCTTTTTAATGTCTAAATCTCAGAAAAAATTGTTCTCTTCTATTACATAGATTCAATTAAATAAAAGATGCTAAAGAAGTATTTAAGGGCATTTAAGAAGTATTTAATAACTATTTTAAATGGATGGATAGATACCTGAAATTCATATTATCTCTTGGTTTTTCTCCAAGCTAGAAATTTGTGAGAGACAATTTTCACTATTTTTTTTTAGAATAAATCATCCTCCATATCTAATAAATTACCAAGTACTGGTGATTCTTATCTCTTAAATATTTTTTAAAAATCTGCACGTCCCTCTTTATCTATCTCTACTCTGCTAGGTTAGTCTGTCATTCTCTCCTAAATGGTTCTCTGCTTCCCGTCTTGAACACCTCACCCCTGACAAGACTGTCTGTCTCTAACGCAACATTTTAAGCTCTTTAAGGACACAGATTTTCTTTTATTTATTTTTGACTCAAAGTCCAATATAGCTCCTGGCACAAAATAGAGGCTCAATACATGTTTATTTGATTGCATAATGAACGAGCCAACTTTTGGGAAAGTAATTAGCATAGCTTTCTGTGTTGGAAGTTACCTTCCAGAGTGACATCATCTACGTTTCCTTACGTGTCCCCTTTGGTGACTGCAAAATTCACATTGTAGACCTTTCTACACCGTAGACCTCATGTTTCAGGGCTACACACTAGTCCCGATATTTCACGGTGCTGCTCCTGCTGTGTGGAGAGAAGTGTGGGGGGGCCAACTCTGCTCCCCATGCCCCAGCTGTTCTTGCCCCATCTGCATGTTTCCTGCATCAACCCACCTAGGGATGCCCTTGGACCCTCTGCCACTCAGGTGAGCCTCTTTCCAACCAGAGGTTGCTAACAGAATAATTAAGATTTAGTTTCCTGAATTAGTTCAGATTGGGCCAGACTTTACAGGGTCAAGGTTAAGTACAGAGGCTTTACATCAGCGGTCCTCAACCTTTTTGGCACCAGGGACTGGTTTCGTGGAAGACAATTTTTCCACAGATGGGGGTGGGGCAGGGATGGTTCAAGCGGTAACACAAGCGATGGAGGCGATTGGGAGCGATGGGGAGCAATGGGGGGGGGGGGCAGCAGATGAAGCTTCGCTCCCTCGCCCCCTGCTCGCCTCCTGCTGTGCGGCCCGGTTCCTAACAGGCTGGGGACTCCTGCTTTGCATGACCTCAGCTATCAGGAGTGGATTTCCATGAGCCTGCATGAAAACAGTATATAAAAATAGAATTCAAATTACATGTTTCCATTATGTATCCTTAGATGGTCATTTCAGCATGTTGAAATAATGCTGTGAAGAAGGTGAAAATTCCAGTAAAAGTGGATTAAGAAATTGGCACAAATGAAAGATTGACAACATATTTAACACTGGCTCACTTCTTCCAAATTCTGAACATCCAGAATTGTTACAACTGGGATTTTTAACAGTTGCTTTTACACACCCATTTACACACACACACACACACACACACACACATTGGCATACACTTACATTCTTTATATCATTCAAAAATTTTCTTTAGTAGAAGAATTTGACCACTTTGGTAACTCAGACTCCATAGAGTCTTGTAACAGACTCATGCACTTGAACTTGAACTTTAGGATTACGCACCTATGGTTTGAATGTGGGCTCTGCTTCGTATAGGTGTGTCATCTTGAGTAAATCACTTAACTTTTCTGTTCCTCAGTGTCCTCATCTAGTATTGACCTCAGTGGTAGGTGTCTTGGTTCGGAGGTCTTGATAAGATAATGTATGTATACCCTTCATCACAGGGTGTAGTATCCAACTAACGCTGAATAAATATTATCTTCTTCCGTCTTCTCAGTGAGATGAGGGCACTCCATTTTTATTCCCTGAGCCTTGTCTTCATTTTTCCCCACTCTTCTAACCTCTAAGCCCTGAATAAAATTTCCTTTCATGTTTTTCTCTAGTCCTTATGTGTTAGTCCTTATGTGTTATTAGACTGTTATATGCAGAATTGTAGTATATTCCTCGTTGTGGATTGCACAAGTGTGTCTGTGTCTATGTGTCTGTGCTTACATGCCTTCTCTTCTCAGCCAGACTTCACAGGTTGTGTTTTATTTATTTCAGTATTGCCCTAAATAATTTAGCAAACAACCAATCAGTTTCTTATACAAAGTATGTGCTAAAATGATGTTTGCCCGACTTTAAACTCCAAGAGTGAACCAGTAATTGATGGGTTAACATTTCAACTCCTGGATGTCTTTAAACAAGAAACATCCATTTTAGATCATTCTCACCTGATTGGAAAAAAAAAGGACTACACCAAATATGCACAGGAGTCTCTTCCAACTTGTTTATTCTGTGTCTAAAATGTTTACTGTATAAAGCCAGAGAACATTCTGTTTTTATTGAGTTATTCACTTGACATCTCTGTGCCAGGAACCATCCAATTAAGGCAAGTGACACACTCCTAATATTCTTTACCAACCATTTTTACCCCATTTATCTGTTTGGAAACAAATTACTGTTACCAAGGAAACCACTAAGAGGATCCACCATAACATGGTGCTATAATATAATGTATTTGGATTTCATAAAAATTATTTGCTAGGGCTCCTTAAAAAAAAAAAAAAAAAGGAATTATTTGCTATCATAGGACAGCACAGTCACCAGGAGCTGTGGAGAAAGACAGAGCCGCTTTCCTTTCCTTCAACCTGACATTTTCTTGATCAGACCTGACATTGCAGGATCTCGTATCCAATATATTGAAGGAAGGATTTGGCACCCTAGGCTAGAATGGACAGAAGGAGGGAGCCAGCAGCAGAAATATTTGTCTATGATTATTTAAGGTATGACAGGAACAGGGCTTTCTGTGTGCAAGCCAAGTGGCTAATCTTCTCACTCAGCACTTAATAGGTAATCAATTTTCACCACTAACAGTGGAGGGTAAAAATCAAGGAGGGAATGAAAATGTGGCTTCCTTACATTTGTGAAGGGTTTTAGAGGTGCAAAATGATTTTAGATGTATTATTTCATTGAATTTTCACAGCAACATAAAATTGACCAGGGCAGGCCTGCTTGCATTCATTCTGCAAGACGTATTTAACAAATATTTGTTGGGGCAGGGGGTGGTCATCAGCCATATGCCAGCCTACGGTCTTTACTGTCTACCACTCAACTTCGATATCAAGTTCCTATCTCACTGAGCTCGTGAGAAACTTAAGAGGAGACCTATGGTCCACTTCCCCCTGGTTTCATGTGAAAATTCTGGGGGCTTCGGTAGTTCCATCCATTGTTCATTTTTCATCTTTCCATAGAGGTTTACATGTGGTGACACCACCAGAGCTCTTGTCTGCTTAGTGACATCATGGAGGCAGTGTTGTTCTGAAACCTACAGCCTGCCTACTTTGGTGCCAGCAAGTAATGTGTAAATCCTTCCATCTTCCACCCCTTCCTTCCCCATTGCTCCTCTCAGTGTCCTGTTTTCAGGGAAAGATTTGTCCCTTCGGATCTTTTTAACGTCTTTGCTATGCCTCCATTTACTCGCCTCTCTGAGGCTTGAGGATTTGGACACCAGAGCCAGGATGTCCATGGTACGCCTACCTCATTCTTCTGCCGAGGCCAAGGACACAGAGCCAAACACCTCTCCATATGGGAAGAAGAGAAAGAGACCGATGAAATGAACAATCGTCATAGGCTTTATATTAAAGTGGTCCAATGACACGCCACAGAAAGAGCAGGTCAGGCCAGCACCCTGTGGCAACTGACCAGCATGAGATTAGCCTCTCTGCCTATGATTAGGACTACAGCTGCAGAGAAAGCTGAAAATCAGCCCTGGAAAGCCATTGGCCTTCTCCATGTCGTGTTGATGCGAAAGCCCCTAAAACTCCAAGCTCAGCTCTGTAAGATAAGTGAAGACTAGGAAAATGTTAGCATGAGAGGAAGAATTCAAAGTGATTAATGGGATGGGAGCCCTGCCTTATGGTTTGAAATTGAAATAATAAAATGTGCATAGTTTTTCCAAGCAACTGTTAACTGGGAAAGCTGAGAAGTGCCAGCAATTCAGAGCAAAGGGGGCGAAATGAAATAAGCAAAGGGAAACCTTATATGGGAACAGAGCTGGGAACTGTTCTCACAAGTGAAAACGTTTAGCCTTTGGAATGATTTCCTTTTGGAGGTAAGGAAGTTCAGCCGTACAAAAGATTTAAGAAAAATGCTTAACGTGATATGGGATATACGTCCCCAGATTGCACAGCCTGAAGGGACATTTGGGAACACATGAATAATAATGTCCTGGTTGTAATGGCTCTCATCCCTTTCACCGTCTGGGGGCACTGAGCCAAAACTGCCTTTTTTTTTTTTTTTTTCTATGAACAATAAAAAAGTGAAGCTTCCGTTCCTGTTAAGTTGAGTTATAAACTACTTGGAGAGATCAATACTTCCTAGTGGCACAGAGTCTAAAACTGGGTTCTGTCGAGTCACTCATCACAGAGGAACCTAGGATAATTCTGCCCGGGCCGACCAGACAGGATGGAATGCGGTGGGGTAGGTGCTGCAGGGACTGAGAAATTGTTTCTTTACTTCCCAGGAGACCGACTTGCCTCCAGTTCCAGACTTTCCCCAGGGCATCTTAATTTACTAGAGAAAAGGGGCGTGTGCTTCATTTTGCTTTTACTGCCTCTGTCCGTCCCTCGCTCTCAGCATCGGAAGATGGCAGCAGAGATCGCTCACTGCCCGCGACTGAGGCGCCTCTGTCCTCGCCGCCCAGCGGGACACAAATGTTCACCGGCGAACGCGAGGCAAAGTCCTTTGCAGAAAACATATTGATTTCATTTGAGGAAGATAAATTCATAAACTGTACAACTGTATTCATCAGTTCATTTCGGGGGAATGTGATATAGGAGTTGTGCAAAAATAAAATTCCCAGTAGCAGGCATCATCTGTTATCTCTTCCATATGCGCAGACCGTAAAGCTCAGGACAGGGTGAATTGCTACTGAATCTGACAGCTGCCTTTCCAAGTATCCTTGTTTAACCCGTAACCACTGCGTGGAGCTGATCCAGGGCTCCTACTGAGGCTTTATTTTTTCATGTAAATCACGTAGCCCAAACCTCCGACTGGCCGGAATGCCTGCCTGCATGGGTTCTGCCCACATTGCTGAGTGCGTTTTTTTCATCCTGGCCCTCAGCCTTGCCTCATACCTGGTTCCAAAGCTACCGAAACCCATTCTTGTCATGTTCTACCTAGAGGTGAGATGTAAAGGGCTGTGTGTGTGTGTGTGTGTGTGTGTGTGTGTGTGTGTGTATTTGGGGATATGGACTGGGTCACCCTCTAGTCTTTCTAATCCCTGGGGAAAAAATTCACCCCCAATTTTTTTTGTTTGTTTCTTTTCTCCTCTACTCTTCTTTTTTTTTTTTTAAACTTATTTATTTATTTATTTTTGGCTGTGTTGTGTCCTCGTTTCTGTGCGAGGGTTTTCTCTAGTTGCGGCGAGCGGGGGCCACTCTTCATCGCGGTGCGCGGGCCTCTCACTGTCGCGGCCTCTCTTGTTGCAGAGCACAGGCTCCAGACGCGCAGGCTCAGTAGTTGTGGCTCACGGGCCCAGTTGCTCCGCGGCATGTGGGATCTTCCCAGACCAGGGCTCGAACCCGTGTCCCCTGCATTGGCAGGCAGATTCTCAACCACTGTGCCACCAGGGAAGCCCTCTTCTCTACTCTTTCATTCTCATACCTATTGTCCAAAAAGGTGTTCGAATTTTGCAAAGCTGCTAACCATGCGTTTATATAAATCATGACAAGGTAACAGGACTTGTAAATAGAACATGTAAAACATTATTTTTAAACTGGGATCAGTTCAATTGCAGCAGAATACCTGACTAAATCGACTTAAAATACCACTTATGTAACAGGGAGGCAGTTGTAGGCATGGTTAATTCAGCAGCTGGATGACAACTGGGCCCTGGACAGCTTTTTTCTACCCTCTCGTCTTTCTTCTCATGGCTATAAACCATAGTTCCAAAATCACTACTTCACCCTGTGATATCCAAAGAGACATATAAAGGAGACACTTTCTCCCATGTCTTTCTAGTTATCAGGAGGAAAGAATCACTTCTAAAAGTCCTAGACGTCCTGCCAGGTCCCATTGCCCAGAACTAGGTCATGTGACCACCTCTGAATCAATCACTAGCATATAGATTGGGTTTACCTGGATGGGTTTACACCAGTTACGATTCTTACACTGAGACTGAGTCTACCGGCTTGAAAATACTATTATTTGAACAATATTGCATTTATTTTAGCAAGAAAGAAGTATGGAGTGACTGTTGGATAGGCAAACAGCATGATATGCTAGCATCATTCAAGTACCTGGTTGTGCTTTAGACTCTTAGTGTAAAGAGTATCCCTAAAGAATAGTATGAAAGGGAACTCCTTCCAGCGGGTAGGGCTTTGAGTCACGCAACTGGCTACTCACTTTGCCTGGAAGGAGAGCTGACCGGAGCTAAAGGGAAGAACTGGTACTGGCTTCTATCACTGTTCTCCCTAATGATCCAATAAAAACATTTGGCTTCCATTCTTGCAACTTGGGCTCTGCTACTTTGGTGGTCTTGGCTCCCAAAAGAGGACCTCTTTTTCCAGATATGTGACAGAAGTTCCACTGAATTGGAAAGTGAGACTGCCACCTGGTCCTTGGGCTACTTATGCTACTGAACCAACTGGCAAAGAAGGGATTCCTACTCTGAACTTGCTGAGATGGTGATTCTGATTACCAAGTAAAACTAGCGTTGCCACTATGTAATGGAACACCCAGAGTGAACTGTAATGTAACCTATGGATTTTGGATAATTATAATGTGTCAATGTAGGCTCATCAATTGTAAGAAATGTACCACTCTGGTGAAGCATGTTGATAATGGGGGAAGCTATGCATATTATGGGGGTTGGGGATATATGGGAAATCTTTGTACCTTCCCCTCAATTTTGCTGTGAACCTAAAACTACTTAAATTTTTTTAATTAATGGAAAACTATAGTAACCTAATACAGGCACAGATCCTTCATTAATAGAGTCTTGAATAACCCTGACAGGTAAAGCACCACGACTAGTTGAGGTACTGAGTGAGGTCAAAGGGAATATAGAATGGACAGTGAAAGAAGTAAGTTACAACACTCAACTATGACTATGTGACCAATTGCAGAAATAAGGACTGTGGTAGTTATACATATTTTCTTAGTTGCTTGCTACTTACTTGCTTTGATATATTTGCATTTTTTATTACTTGTTACAATTATTTATTTTTCCATTTTCTCACTGCCTCAAAATAAAGTATAAAGTGGTTTAATTGTAATTAACTTATATTTTGTTATTTAAGTTATGAGACATCAACAAGGGATTGTGACTAAACTAGAAAGGGAACAAAAAATACCTAGACAAGGATAAATTAACATATAGGATACGTGTCTTCCCTTTGGGTGAAAGAGTGAGTACATCTTTAATTTTACAAGGAATAGTTGTAAGGCAGAAGCATGCTGTTGTTATTGCCTTTATTCAAAAGTTAAACATGGATCAACGTGCTGGTATGGGTTGCTGAGAGACCAAAAGGGTGGACTGTGCCTGGTTATCTGCTTTCACTGAGATGGTGATTTCATTTCTTTCAGAAATATATCCAGAAGTAGAATTGCTGGATCATACAGCAGTTCTACTTTTAGTTTTTTTAAGGAAACTCTATACTGTTTTTCATAGTGGCTGCACCAACTTATGTTTCTACCAACAGTGCACATGTGTTCCCCTTTCTCCACATCCTCACCAGCACTTGTTATTTGTTGTCATTTTGATGATAACTATTCTGACAGGTGTGAGGTGATCTCACTGTGATTTTGACTTGCATTTCCCTGAAGATTAGTGATGTTGAATATATTTTTATATACCTGTTGGTCGTCATTCATATATCTTCTTTGGAAAAATGCCTATTCAGGTTCTTTGTCCACTTTTAATTGGATTATTTGTTTTGCTATTGATTATTTACTTATATATTTTGGATATTAACTCTTTATCCAATATATATTTTTCCTGTTCTGTAGGTTGCTTTTTCATTTTGTTGATCATTTCTTTTGCTGTGCAGAAGCTTTTTAGTTTGATGTAATTTTACTTGTTTTTGTTTGTTTGTTTGTTGCTTATGCTTTACGTCTCATATCCAAAAAATCATTGCCAAGACCAATGAGAAGATTTTTCCCTATGTTTTCTTCTAGGAGTTTTACAGATTTAGGTTTAAAATTTGAGTCTTTAGTCCATTTTGAGTTAATTTTTTGTGTGTGGTGTAAGATAGGTCCAAATTCATCTCTTTGCAAGTGATTATTTACTTTTCCCAGCACCATTTATTGAAGAGACTAACCTTTTCCCATTGAGGGTTCTTGGCTTCCTTGTCAAATATTAGTTAATTGTATATGTTTGGGTTTATTTCTGGGCTTTTAATTCTGTACCATTGGTCTATGTGTCTATTTTTATGCCAGTACCATACTGTTTTGATAACTGAAGCTTTGTAATATAGTTTGAAATTAAGATGTGCGATGCCCCAAGTTTGTTCTTTTTCAACACTGCTTTGGCTATTTGTGTTCTTTTGTGGTTTAATACAAATTTTTGGATGGTTTTTAATAGTTCTGTGAAAAATGCCATTGGACTACCTGTTGTCAACTGAGAATCACCACCATCTCCTTCTTCTGTACCATAGAAGAGAGGCTGAGAACTGCATTTCCCTTCCTTGTATGGTTCTGGGATTGAGTTTGCCAATGAAAGGAACTCATACAAGATATGTAAGACAGAAATAAAATAAAATAAGGATAGGCCATTATGATTCTGTGGCAGTTGCAGTCCAAATATATGGGATTATATGGGAACTCTGCAGCAAGCTCTTGAGAGCAACCCCCTGTGCTGCTGTAGACTGAGAAACTTGGTGGGAGATTTCCAGAAAATGTTAAATATTCTAGAGGCTTCTCAGTGAGCTCTTGAGAATTTTGGTGTTTCAGGCTGAGATTGCCTGCATGGCTTCCATGACCTTTGCTCCCAACCTCTTCCATCTGCTAGGTAAGCCTAAATTTCCTGTATTAAAACCATTAATTTCTGGAATACTTAAAATGGTTTCTGTTTTTCTGATGCAATTTTGGCCGATTTAAAGATCCAGTAAACGTCTATTATATCTATGAACTACTATATCCATTTTGTGTGCGTGTGTGCGTGTGTGTGTGTGTGGTGGTATACATGTGTGTAAAATGAAAAGAAAGAGGGAAGTTATTTTAAATTATACAATAATATATCATTACTGTGAAAATGAACAATATAGAAGTATAGAAAAGAAGGTCTCTCTCTATAAACTCCTTACTTCTCTAAATTACTTATCAGTTTTGGCCACTGTTAAATTTTATAGTGCTTGTTTGTGGCCTCCTAGAATTTTCCATAGATACAATTCTCTCTACATTTTTTTTCTCTACATTTTTAAAAAACAAAAATGGGATTATACAGTATATATTGTTCTAAAGTTTGTTTTCTGGATGCAACAATATTTTATAACCATTCTCCCTAGTACATGTATACAAATAGAGCTACCTCATTGTTTTTTAAATTTAGTGTTCCATTGAATGGTTGGGCCATCATTTGGTTAGCCATATTTACCACTGATGGGTACTCAAGTTACCTCCAATTTTCCCTCATCGCAAATAATGTTACAAGTGAATATTCTTGTGGGTGTATCCTTGCATATCTACATGAGTATTTTAGCAAGAGAGATACTTAGAAGTAGACTTGTTGGGTCAAAGGGCTTGCGTATATCACAGTGTGATACATTTTGCCACACTTCGGTTTGCAAAAACAATTGGAGTCTTATGAATAGTTCTGAAATCATACATCAGTACACATTCTTACTAAAACCAAGGAAGAGGCTTTTGAATTTCACACCTAAGATGCTACTAACCAATATCACATCACCTCTTCAACTGTGTCTATTCGGAAGAAGACTAATTTTGGAGAGGCTACATTTAAAGGACTTTTATATTTTCACTGAAGGCTGAAGAGGCCCTGGGAAGAATAGGAGTGAGCCTGCTTCTGACCTAAACTCACCAACATTAGCTCAGTGGCTTCTGCCCTAGGACTACATTCTCGGTCATTTTCCAGAATGCATCACAAACTGTAGCTGTGTTAGAATATATTTGCTTCCAGCTTCTTGTTTTGAGACTTGCACTTAACCATGCTTGAGACCTCTGTTCCTAAAGGGCCACTGGACTTCTCAGCTGGTTAATGTGCACGTGATGTGAATACACAAGCACCAAAACTTATTAGTAACAAGTGGGCCGAGGTCAGTTCAGAGGCTCCTGGAAACTCCATCTGAACTAGCCTGATCCCTTGGGAATGGAAAGTATGAGCCAGAAATTTTTCTCTCATTAGGTACTTGCTGGCTCTTTGTAGAGTCTGGCTTGTCCCAAAGAACCAGGGTATAAGACCCAGATTTGAAATCAAGAGGAGATTTAATATGAATGAGTGGGAACTGGCAATTACTGAATGCTTACTCTGGGCCAGAGAGCTTATAGAGATCCTCTAAATTAATCCCCACAATAACCCTGTGAGGTAGTTGGCCATATTCCCATTTTTCCAAAAGGGAAACTGCGGCAGAAGGGGCATAAGTAAATTTGACCACTGCCATCCCGCTAGTCACTGGGGCACAGCTGGGATTCAATGTCAGGTCTGTCTAGCCTCCCTCATGCTCCCCGCATCCTTCTGCCTCCTGGGACTATTGTGTGACTTAAAGGGAAGAGATGAACTAGACATAAGAATGATGAAATTTGGGGCCGATGTTTATGGTTTGTTACTATTTCGATTGTTTAAGTAAAGCACTATTCTCAGGGTAAATTGTCTTAATTAAAAAAAAGATGTTCTGTTTTCAGTTTGTTGGTGTCAGCAATCCGTGCACTGTCTTATTTATTTAAAGCAGGATTTCTCAGATCAGCACTACTGACATTGTGGACGGAATAGTTCTTTGCTGTGGAGGCTGCCTTGTGCACTGTAGTATGTTTAGCCGCATCCTTAACCTCTACTCACCATACGCCAGTAGAACCCCCCAAGATGAGACAATCAGAAATGTCTGCAGATATTCCTCTCATTTGAGAGCCACTGATTTAAAGTAGAGATAAGTCAGGAGGAAACAAAAGAAGTAAAATCTATAAAGAATTGCCATCAGGTTCCTAGTATCCAATGCATCTGGCTAAACAGATTGGGGAGTAGGGGAGGATTTTTAGCATGAAATGCAGAAAAATAGGCTTACACTGATCTGTTGAGCATAAGTAGGAAAGATGTATGTGTACTTAGAGAAAACGTAGAAGGGTTATCCTTATGGGGACTCTGGGTAGGTGTAATAACTTAGGCTTTTTCAAGCCTGCATCATGATCTCCCAGGGAAGCAAAATTAGGTAAACAATTTATAATTATTGAGCTATTTAAAATACTCTGACAAGGTGGTAGCACAGACTTAAATTTAGATGTGCATTCCCTCTACTCATAAGTATGCCACGTGACCCCTCAGCTAGGTTACAAGAATTTTTAGCTGTTTCATATCAGGCCTACTGGGGGCACAGGAAAACGTGGGCTTATGTGGTTGGTGGCTTTTAGGGAACTAGCACAGTGGAATGGAAAGGGCCCTGGATTGGCTGGAGATCTGGATTCTGGCTGTCCTAACCAAAGTGTGTGCCCTGGGGCAAGTCACTTTAACTCCTTGAGTTCAATTATGCAGGAATGAAAGAAGAAAACCCCTAATTGACCATAACCTCTTCTGCCTAAACTAAGGTATAGTAGATTGCTTGCATTAAGTGCCCCAGTCCCTTATACCCCCATCTAGATTCTTTGTCATGTCATATTATAATTCCCTCATCTCTGATTCTGGGTTCGGCCACGTGGCATGCTTTGGTCAATGGACATTACAGTGTTGGATGTAAGCAGAGGGTGAGAAAGTGCTTGTGTGTTTCTGCTTACATTTACCCTCTGCCATTGCTGCGAAAAGGATACACCCTGCTCATCCTAGGAGGAAGATGAGAGACACGTGGAGCCAAGCTGCTTTATCATTCTAGCAGACGCCATCCTAGAACCCCCAGATGCGTGAGTGGGCTCAGCCAAGATCATTAGAGATGCTGAGCTGAATACCCCCGGTATTCAGCAATAGAAATGTCAGCAATAGACATTTATTGTTGTGTGTCACTGTTTTGTTTTTTTTTTCAGTGTAACACAATTTTACTAGAAATTAGCGTTTGCTTCCATCACCCATGCAGAGCAGTATCCTTGTTATACAGCATCGCCATGACGTGGATAATGGATACACAAAGCGTGTGGGAAAATAATCTCAGGAGAAATGAGATTAGACTTGGATGAGCTTCCTTGAGTCTGGAAGTTGAGTCTATCCCCACCCCTAGGGAGGGTCTAGACTGAGAAGTTGAATCTCTCTGCATTTAAAAAAAAAAAAAAAAAAAGAATGTTGAGTTTCTGAGGCAAGCCTGAGAGAAAGGGGGCTGAGGATAGAGAAGAGGGAAAGGAGAGATTTGAGGAGACAGAAAGGAGATAATCAAGCTGGAGGCTGACCCGGGGAGGACTTGGCCAGGGGTGGCTGGTGTGGAGGGGAGGCTGGGGAAGAGTGTGAGGTGGAAAAGTCTCCTTTCAGGGGTTTGTTGTCCTGTGGGGTGATCTCATCCTCCTAAGATAAGTCAAACCTCAAGTAAAAGTCAATGACATGCATGCCGTGTCCACCTCAATCCACGATCCTCTAGGTTACCAGGCAGATCTTAAAATTAAAATTATTACCGAGTCCAAGGTCGCTCTGTTCGCTGCGCTACAGGCCAGTGAACCAGAGACGAGGTGCTGAGGCAAAGAGTACGACTTTATTCGGAAATCTGGCAGACCGAGAAGATGGCAGACTAGTATCTCTGAAAAACCACCTTATCTGGGTCTGGTTGCCAGTTTCTTTTATAGAATCAGAGAGGGAGAGGAGGTGAGGAAGTCAAGTAAAAGGGCCATCAGTCTTGCAAAACAGCTCCTGGAATGACCAGCCTTGGTGGGGGGATGTGTTAGTTTCCTTTTCCTTGCAGCCAATCCCAGGTGGGCAGGGTTCCCCGAGGCAGGCCATTATGTATGATTATCATAACAAAAGCAATGAAAAGCAAGGTTAAGGTCACAGAAAAAGACCCAACATGGAGTCCGATATAGCTCTTCCCTGTTATAAAATCACTTCTACATAAACAACAGGGTCCTACTCTATAGCACAGGGAGCTATATTCAACATCTTGTAATAACCTATAATGGAAAAGAATCTGTGAAAGAATATATCTATATAATAATATATATTATTATGTATAATATATATATAAAACTGAATCATTTTGCTGTACACCGGAAACTCACACAACATTGTAAATCAACTATACTTCAATTAAAAAAAAAACCCACAATGGAAAAAACTTCCCATCCACAACAATTACTAAAATTAAAATAAATAAATAAATAGATAGATAGATAGATAAATGAATAAAATTATTTCAAGTCCTGCCCTGCTTACAGCCCTTCCTGAGCACATCTTGCCTCGTGCACTCTCTTTCCCACTGTGCTCCCGCCACTTGGGCCACTTTTCAGTTCTCAGACACTTTCCTTCTCAGCCCCAAACACCCTCCCACTCTGCATTCACACACACACTTTGCCGGGGGAAGGGGGTCCTTCGTAGCCTCCAGATCTCAACCTAAATGTCTGATCTTCTGTGAGGCTTTAACTGCCCAGCCTAAGAGCAGCTCCTGGTGTGACGCTCGCTCCCCTTTTGTCCTTTCTTGCTCTCGCCATCATTAGTCATTTCATGATCATTCTCACTGTGTACCCTTGCTTCATGGCTGTCTCTGCCATTCAGCTGTGCACTCTGCAAAAACAGAGACCATGGCCGTGTCACTCGCCCCTGTGTACCTGGTGCCCGCTGCAGTGTCTGGCACCCAGTAGGTGACCTGATTTGTAGTGAGTGAATGAATATGTGAGTCGTTTTATGCTAGTGGTTCTTTGGCAATCACGGGAAAGAGGCTGTGGTCCACATTGGGCTTGATGTAAAGAAGAGACAAGACATCTATAGGTGGAGAGGCCCAAATAAGACCCATTTCTGGAGGACAGAAACTCAGAATGAGCATTTCTAGGGACCCAGCAGAATCCATGGGAGGGCACTGCATGGAGAGCTCACTGACACAGGACCTTAATATTTTTATCCAAATATTAGTGAAAGGGTCACCCCAGGAGGCTGGAAGGACTGGGGGTATCCCAGCGGCAGCCACTGGGATGTCATCAAGGTTTGCATTTGAAAAGTGCGGGGTGTTGGGGGCTTGGACAAGGTGATTGCCAACATGCCTTCCAGCTACAGGATTCTTTGCCATCACCTCAACAGGGTGGGGGAAGACAGAGAGGTAATTATAGATGAGAGACAGACTTTTATTGATTTACAGAAAGAAGGTGAGGGTGATGACTGCTGATATTAGTGCACAGGACAGTGAGTGCCCTCTGGGCGGATATTTAGCTCCATGCTAATCTCTCCCTCTGCAGGGCTCCCTCTGATGAATAAACTGGGTCCTTTATTTGGCTGGCACTCAGTGATTCCCTTTGTAAATTAAAGGATATTGGAGGCATGCTAAATGGCGGGAACGCATTTGTAGTCTAAATATCTGATATTTAACTATGATGAATTACCCAGGCTAATGAAAGGTTGACAAACCTCAGCCGTGTGTCACATGCTCCAAAATGAAACAGAAATCAATGAAGCAGCTAAATGTCCCCTTAAATGCCAAACCCCTTTTCCATCTAAATCCCCCTCTAATTCTTTCATGGAAATAAATGGAAGGGATCTTCATTACATATTCATTTTCTGAATCCATTTTGATCATTAGGCTGAAATAAGGGGTAGATGAGGGTTTATTAGGGGGTAAGCATAGCTGATAAGCATTAAATTACTTCTGATGGCTTTATGTATTTAATAGTGTTAGCAAATTAGCTTGGCGTTTGATCTAATGGAGCTGATGTTGATGAAGACTGCAGATTTAACCCTGCGTGTTCAACAGAACGCTGCTGACCTGGGGAACAAGGCAGGAGACGGAAGAGTCCAGTTCTGCTCTTGTCCTTGGAAACGTTTCCCTGGCTCATGTTTCTCTAACTGCCTTCCTGTAGACGACTCCTCAGCCATCATCTCCAGTCCTGTCCCTCTGAACGTGGGTCTTTGGGCTCCTAATGCCTCCAGTACAGTTGGACCTGACTGCCCCATGATGTGTGCAATCAACAAGTCAAATCCCCCCCTGCCCATTTATTACCGGTTCCCTTTCAGATTCCCCATCTGTCACTGTCCCACCATCCTCTTCATGACTCAGATTCAAAATCTTATTTCTTTTCAATTTCAGCATACACTTTGTAAAATGGCTCTTTGTGTTGCTTTTCTTTGAGCTCACTCTCATGATTCACCATGTGCTACTTCTTAATGTTCTCAGTGAGCAGGGTGTTAGATTCTAGATTAGGTGCTATGAACACAAGGATACCAGGCAGGGTTCCTAGCACCCAGAATCACATAGTCCAGGCAGGAGCTAAATATGTCAACAGATAATTACAATCGCATATGCATAAATGGTTTATAGGGCACAGCAAAGGCCACCTGAGAGTGGGAATGGGTGGTGAGCAAAGGCGATGAGGTGACCTTGGACTTGGCCTGGAAGAATGAAGTAAAGTGTGTCAAGCGTTAGTGTTGGGGATGGCAGGATGGCACAAATGCAATTACGAATGATCTCTATGATTTGCATTATGGCTTTCACATTGTGAATATAGGGGACACCCTCTCACAACCACCTCTATAGCTTGCACTATGTCTGAGCATTTTGAATATAGGAGGGGTAATCCCAAGTTTTCCCATCTTTGGGAGGATGAGTTTCCTCCACCTTTGGGAGGATGAGTTCATGTCAGTTACAAGATGTATCCATCATGCTTGGTCTGTGGGCCAAAGGTCACCTGATGCCTGTTTTTTTGTAAATAAAGTTTTATTAGAACGCAGCTATGCCCAATCATTTTATGTCTGTCTATGGCAACTTTTGCCCTGTAATGGCAGAATTGCTGTCTGGCCTTGACCCCTGCTCTTGTCCTTTATGGTCATGTTTTGTGTCTGGGACCTTGAGATTTGGACATGATTCTGTAGTTTAAATTATAGAAAACAACAGTATGGCTGTTACTAGAAGTTATTTAATACCCACTTCCTCTCACCTCCACCCACAAAAGCGTATCAAAACACTTTAAGTCAATCAGTTACAGTGCCAAAAATGTCTTAGGGAATTCCTGTAGCCATAAGTGACGATACTCATAACTGTGTTTGAGGGGTTTTGAGAAAAGAATTATTTGAACAACATTAGGGTTTGGCATTGCCTTGAGGCAATTTACTTGAAGGTTACTGTTTTCTACCAGGGAACAGTTTTAGGACAGAGGAACTTGGAAATGTGAAGGAGGATGGACACAGTGGACTCACCAACGGTCAGTGATTCTTTGCACTACCTAACACATGAAAGCCCTAAATACTGAAGTATCCTGATTTGTTCTAATTTATCACCAATCCAAATAACTAAGCACTAAGTTCTGTTAGGACCCAGATTCTCCCTTTTGGGTGGTAAAGTGTTCAAGATCTCTTGATTAACTAATCTGAAGCCCGGTTCCACCACCTAACAGCTGTGTGACCTCGGGCAAATTACTTACCATCTCTGTGCCTTTCTCTTTTTAAAAATTTGTAAATGGGAAAAATAATAGTATCATTAGGATTATTAAAAGAATCAACTGAGTTACTAAGCATATCTATTTGTATATATGTATACATATATATATGTTAGCTATTATTTTTATTGTTTGAATCATTTTCTTTTTAATCTCAGGACTCCTGTTTCTGTGCTAGCTGATAAAGCCAGCTTGCCATAACACGATATAAGATATTTTATTCGGCAATGTGGGATGTGTTCATATAGTATTTATTTCAGTATTAGAAACACAATCAAGTACATCCTGGGAAGTAAAGTCTTGTTCTGGGTACCCTCTTCCCATTCTTTTTGTTATAGCTGTGTGTTTATAAAGTTGCATGTACATCTATTCATTAAACGAACACACAGTTTCAGTTAGCTTGGGGAATAGAATATTGATTTAAACCACACTTTAGGAGGCTTATCTATCACTTTGAACAAATAAAAACCTATATGAGATTGGATTTCACTGCGTGAGATAGGAAAAAACATACTGCACTGAATACAGCCCGTGGTTGTAAGGCCAAATTCTAGAGGTATCATCAATATATTGGGTTCCTGCTTTCACTTTTTAATGACCTCTGTCAACTCTGATAAAGATACGCTCACTTTTATTGAAGCAGAATTTACCCTGTCCCCTGTTATTATTATTTTATTTTCCCTGTTATTTTTTTTTTTAACACACCGAGTCCACCTTCAGCCTGTCACTATCCCAGGATTGACATCTTTACCTTCAAGATCTGTTAGAGTTGGAGAATCAATGTGTTTCCAAGAAATTTTGTCGTATTTTGGCTGGGGATGTTGAGCTTTCTCTGTGTGGAGTTCGACTCATTTCCAAACTATTTTCACGGGGAGAAAAAGACCATGAATTGCAAATACTGACTTCACCAGCTCCATCGTGCTCTGTCCCCCTTTCTCAGTTTCTAGGCACATAGCTGGATAGTTGAATCAAAAGCTGTCTTAAACCTGACCCAGTTTTAGGGGCAATCAGTCCTGAAAAGAGCCTGTCCAGGCTGCCGGCAACTTTCTTCTACTCTTCTAGTAATGGACCCCTAGAATACATGCTTATTTAACTCAAGACTCATTTCCTAGTCCCATAAGCTAGCGGTGGTCGCATAGTTTATTCCTGGCTTACTGGGGTGTGAGCAAAAGGAAGCCATGTGAATTTCATGTTATACTCCCAAATAAAGGTCTTGTTCCCTCCATGGCCTTATTGCTTTCTGGTAGTTGGAATGCAGCAGCAGCTGAAACAGCCACATTAGACCACAAGGTGGGAACAACCCACTGAGGATGGGAAGCAACTAGATAGAAGGAACCTGGGCTCCTGACATCACAGAGCCGCTATAGCAGCCCCAGACTGTGTAAGGTCAGACCACCCCAGAAAGAGACATAAACTATTTGCTTTAATCCACTGTTATCTTAGCTCTTGCTTGAGCAGCTGAACTGGTATTCTCACTAATCTAGAATTTGGGGTTTAGACGTGGGGTGCTGCCATAATAGCATTGGAAAGCATTGGGTAAAACCTGTAGCATCTCAGAAGGCCGACCTCATGCCAACAGAGCACATGACTCCAGCAAAACCAGTTGGAAAAACTCAGGATGTTGGTGTGTGTTGGATGTTTCTTCCGCTATTTGAAGGGCCACCAAAAAGATGAACTCAAATGGATGAAGAAATAGCAACAGCAGGAGATTACACAGTGGTCCCAAGCCTTTCTCAGGTGTCTCTGTAAGTGCTACTGGCCAGAGAGTGGAAGCTATCCCAGCTGCAGAATCTGATTATAGGCACTGTTTTCCCATCCGAGGCTTTTGTTTCAGATGGCCTTTAGGAGGTCACCATAAAGAGGAGGGAACAGGGGATCGGGCAGAGCACAGAGGCCAATAAATAAACACCACATTTTTATACACAAAATGTAGGTCTAGATGAGACTTTTGGTTGTAGTCAATTACAAGTGTCTGGAAGCAAATATATCTTTAAGTTTTTGAGGAAATAGTATTTCCAAAGAAATTGCAAAGTCTGCAAAAGTCTGTGATTATTCAGCCTCCAAAGTAACCCCAGACTTTCTTATATGTACCACCAGGAAAGAGGTAGCTAACTTGTGCAGCCCTCAAGAGAGAAACGACCTCCAGTAACCATTTCACATGAGGCCATGGAGGATAATGGACAAGGGTGTTTCTCCGAGAAAACCGGGAGCTGCCAGAGAGCCTATCCAAGGAACCTTGTTTCACTGCCCAGCAGGATGTGAAAACTGCTGTAGACAAGGAGCCGCTGTGGTTTTCATTCATTCCTTTTCTGAATGGGAGTTTTCATTGCTGTTGTCCTGACCCCACTCAACCACGTTGCTATAGGGGCAGTGACTTTCAGATAGTTCAAATTATGGGCATCCATAACTGACATAATGGAGAGAGCTGTACAAAATCCAGAGTTACTAGATTTGAACTTTATGCAGGAACTGGGCGCTACCTAATGTTGCCCCTCTTGGGAATGATGGGAGGGTGTTCCATGCCTGAGAGGAAGAGTATGCACAAATATTTGGTTGGCAAAAAGGGAAGTTCATATCACAGAATGCTAGTGTCCTCCAATATCTATTTTCCCCCTTCATTAGTAATAGAATTCCTGAGATTTACCCCACCGCATGGCTTCCTAGCTAAAAGACTCCATTTTCTAGACTCCCATGGCGAAATTGGCTGCTTAACTAAGTTCTGCCCAATAACATGGGAGCAGGAGGTCTGGGTGCTGCTTCTTTGTTGAGGCTTTAAAAGAAACAGACATGTTCTCCCCTTCAACTTCTCCTCCTCTCCATTTCTGCTGGCTGGAATATGAACATGATGGAAGGAGCTGGAGCAACCATCTTGGACCATGAGTAAAAAGAATCTGCATGTTGAAGACGCCAAAGTATCATATTGTAAGGTACCTCGTTCCCTGAGCCTGCAGAGCCCTACACAGCCCTGGACTGCTCTGTATGGACTCTTGGATGAGAGAAGAACAGGCTACCCTGTTAAAGTCACTCTTATCTTGGCCTCTGTTATGGCGGCTGAAATGGTATCCTAAGCAGTGCATCATAACCCCATTTCTTCTGAAATGGGATCTGAGAAGCTGACATTTCTTCCTTAGATTGGAACTGTGGGGACATTAATAGTGGTTTCAGAGATTCTCCTGCTCGCCCCTGAATTCTACACAGCAAGGCCTGCACCAGCTGTCAGTGGCCCATCCAGAGGCCCTGTTGAAGTGACAGGATGCCTGGGGGTTGTTATTCTCTGGCCTCACATGGAGCAGCTGATAGGAGTGTCTGGTGCAAATGTTCTAGCATCCTGCCCACAAACAAGCACCGTCTGTCTGAACTGCAGTGGTACCAAGGGCTGGCAGGCCTGGAATGATCTAATTGAAAAGAAGGCTAAGACCTCCGACCCCTCCTCAGGAATCACTGCTGCTGCCACCGTGCCCCTGCCAGCAGCAGAGGACCGCCCCCTGCTCATGTACTCTGCCTGTGAATGGTCTGAGTCCCCAGGTTTCCAGCTCAGCTTGAATACAAGCAGTCAGCTACTTTAGAGGCACTTTCTCTGTCCATACACTTCGTGAAGAGGCAAAATGCCTTTGCTCTCAGAGCCAGAGGAACTGAATTAAATTCTGCAATCTCATTCCATGGATTAGAGCATGACATAGGATTCAAGGCAGGGTCTTGG
Source organism: Eschrichtius robustus (assembly GCF_028021215.1). NCBI lineage: Eukaryota > Metazoa > Chordata > Mammalia > Artiodactyla > Eschrichtiidae > Eschrichtius > Eschrichtius robustus. Next base: position 16,162,450 of record NC_090824.1, read on the forward strand.
AAAGAGCATTGTATTCCATATAAAAGATTTACATTTTCACCCTGAGTCTGTCAAGCCCTTAGTCTAATGGTCGAGATAGGGCCCTAGAATCAATCAGTTTCAGGTACAATTCCTGGCCCTGCACTGTGCAACCCCAGGCAAGTTCTTATGCTTTCTAAGCCTTAATTACATCATCTCTAAAGTGGAGATTTTTGTGGTGGGAATTACCTGCTTAGCTCTTACACGATACCTCTAAGTGTTGGATGTTATTGATATTTGTATTATTATAACTATGCACCTCACCAGATATGTGGCTAGCTCATCAAAAAAATCCTTTTGTTACTAAAATCCTGAGAGACCCAGAAACTCTTGATGGGGATGATGATTGATTGATGGATGGATGCTGGAGTGGGGCGCAATGCAGGAGAAGGACAGTAAACCAAATATATTTGACATAATTACCTTGGGAGAAAAGAGGCAGAAAAGAAGTCTGCACTCAGGCATGAATAGTTATTAAATACCGAGTCTGAGGTGGGCTTTGTTCTGGCTGGAAAGGAAAGAACAGACAGAATGTCTCTTTGATGGGGATTTCTATTCTGGTGGGCAGAGACAGTCAATAAATAAGTGAGCAGTGACTTTTTTGGTAACTAACTTTCCCGAACTTATAAAACTCACTGGTGAGGTGGTGTAGAGCCTGGATTTTTTTCCAGATGCTTGAACTCTGAAGATTTTAGACCCTAGTTTACTCCCAAGCTCAGCCTTCTACGAGCTATGCGACCTTGGACAAGCCGTGCCACCTCTCAAGGGTCAGGTTCCTCACTGGTACACAGTGGCGATACTGGTCCCAACTTTGGAAGGTGTTGAGGTCGTTGTTCTGCTGGCTCCCTAAACCCACGGAGTCAATGTCAGCCTGAGTGCACTTTAAAAGTGGGGGGAGGATGTGATTCCAAATAGAGGTGCTTGGCTGGTGAAGTCCTGTTTGTGAAGTGTTCCGGGCTGGTTGGAGCAAAAGGCAGAGGAAAGCAGGGGAGCGTTCAAGTAAAAAGACTCCGAAAGGTGCTGGGGATTAAAAAGCTATTAAATAGACGGAGGGTTAATAAAAAATAGACTTTTGAAATAAATGGAAGATCATTCAGACAGGGAGGGAGATAATTAGAATAGGATGTCGTATAAGAGTGGGGAGAGTTTGGGAAGAGCAAACTAATGGAAGCGCTGTCAAATTCTGAGTCCCCACCTACTCTCAATCTCACCCCCGATGAGCGGGGCTGGGAGAGACACGAATGATGAAAACCAGTGCCTTCAAGTCAGGGCTTTGGGGTCTTATCCAGATTGGCAGGTAGGAGGTTTGGGCCCAGAGCTTCATTCTGGGTTTAGATGTGCACACCCAACCCCATGCTGTTATGCTGACCTGCGTGATTGAATGAAGCATTCCCTTTATCTAACATATCGGTGTTTCGTTTTGCATTACTACAAGCCTGCGAGTTATTAAAATTCTACCTTAGTTACCTAAGCTGTCTTAAACGACTGTTCCTTAGGGGATGGAAAGATAGAATACATATAGACAGATAATGAACTTAGGGTCTGATAGATCTGGATTCAAAGCTTGATCTTGTCACAGACCAGCTGTGTGACTTCACGCAACCTCTCTGAGTTTCTCTATCTCTAACATGGGCAACATAATACCTACTTTCTAGGGTTATGTGAGGATTTCAGATGATAGATAGTGGATCAGAGCCTAGCATAGTTCCAAACTTATACCAGGCACTTGATTCCTAATCCGGCAAAATCCTTAATTTTAACTGATTACATAATACAAGGCAAAATGAATTGTATTCTCTTTAGGATCTATTTTATTCTTTTTAGTTTTAAATACCTCTCATTTAATTCCTGAAACATGAGCCTATCAGTAGTGATTGTGTGAATCCAGTTAAGAGCAGAATTTGTTGGTTTTTTTCCCTACCACACTTTATTTTTCTACAGTACTGTTTTTTTTGTTTGTTTGTTTTTTGGGGGCGTTTTTTTGGCCATGCCACGCGGCTTGCAGGGATCTTAGTTCCCCAACCAGGGCTTGAACCCGGGCCCCAGCAGTGAAAGGGCCAAGTCCTAACCACTGGACCTCCAGGGAATTCCTACTACAGTTAATTTTTTTTTTTTTAATAAATTTATTTATTTTATTTATTTTACTTTTGGCTGTGTTGTGTCTTGTTTGCTGCAAGCGGGATTTCTCTAGTTGCAGAGAGCGGGCTTCTCACTGCGGTGGCCTCTCTTGCTGCAGAGCACAGGTCCTAGGTGCGCGGGCTTCAGTAGTTGTGGCGCACAGTCTCTAGAGCGCAGGCTCAGTAGTTGTAGTGCACGGGCTTAGTTGCTCCGTGGCATGTGGGATCCTCCCGGACCAGGGCTCGAACCTGTGTCCCCTACATTGGCAGGCGGATTCTTAACCACTGCACCACCAGGGAAACCCTACAGTTAATTTTAAGCAAATATTTTTTTCTTAGAAATCTGTAGGAATCATAAGCATAAAACAAAAGGTAGAATTAATCTCAAAAAACATTTTTTCCAAGTAAACTCACATAGAAAGTTATCTCAGGAGGGCAGCCCTGAAGTTTTGGTCATCCATAGTATGACCACATAAGTCAACAACAATTTACTCTGCCCTGGTTTCTCCATTTGTGTCTTCAACTGTCACCCAAAGACATGGTGGAAGAAGGTTTCAGCCTCTAACGTACTATGAGGTCCTTAGAGGTTGGGACCAAGTAACTACTATCCAATCGAAAATGTACAGTTTAAGTGGTTGGAAATAGGTTTTCTGTAAGCAGCGCTAATCATTGTTAGATTCAACTCCTTTCCACACCTAACACTTAAAGCGCTTCCTACCATGGGTTACCTGCTGGGTTAAGTGCTTACAGACACCTTTCATTTAATCCAAACAACAACCCGATTAATGTCTGAGGCTGGAGGGGCTTGGGCATTTCCCCAAGGTCACTCAGCTAGTACATGGCAGAGCAGGATTGCCCCTGCGCAGCCTCAGAGCCCTCTTCAGTATGACACTGGGGAATTATGGCCAAGGCTCGCCTTTCCATGATGTAGTTAAGAACCCTGGCTTGGCCACATCACTGCTCTCCATTATAAAATGGGTTTTGAAAGTGCCAGTTACACAAGTACCCCTGTTCTCCATGAGGCAAGAAGCCATGGGCACCAAAATCAAAATGAGGCAATATGGGGAGGTGGGAATAATACAAAGCCCCATTTCTATTCTGAACTGTGGGGAAGAGGATGTCTCTTCTTCCCAAGGTGCTGATTGCTATGCACACTATCTGCTCAGGATAGTGGACCCATCCGGCTACGGCTATCTATCCCGATGACAGCCAGCCGATCACTGCAGGCTAATCACGTCCCTCGGCCCGGTGGTCCACATATCTCGGCCTCCCTTCCCTTTCACTGTGGGAGAAAGAAGGCCGGGAGAGAAAGTCTCTGGCCTCTAAGTGTTTGCACGATGCCTGAGTGGAGTGAGGCGGTGAGATAAGGGGTATTTCAGGCTATTCTTCTGCCTGTGTGAATAGCGCATGATTGATTTCAGAAAAAGAAATTTATTTCCCTGCAGACATATTTTTATCACTTGCTTGAATTCCTTGATGCTTTACTCACCATATGTATAGAAGAGCCAGGTCTCCTTCAGAGGGGGATGGAAGGGAAAATGGATAACACTTTAAACCTGGGAGGAAAAAAAAAAAAAAAAAATATATATATATATATGTATGTATGTATGTATAAAAGGCACTGCCAGATAAAATGTTCTGTGACCTATAAGCTTTGGAATGGGTCAGAGGGATTATACTAAGGCTGACATTTAGAAATGATGAGATCTGTTGGCTGCTGCGTTTGCATGTAGCACGCCAAAATACCTTCCAGAGCTCGCCTTCCGGGGGAGCCTCCACGAAGCTCCCCCTGAATAGCAGGCACTTTAACCCTGTGGGTGAGAGCCAGATTTAGTCACTGTGCGCTGACTTTTACAGAGTGAGATGACTTTATTTAATGGGACATATTCAATTTAGTTAAGCTCTCAAATTTATGTACTCCTAAAAAAAAAAGGCTTAGGAGAGGCTAAAATCAATGGAAATGATTTCAGTGGGAGTGATGCAGAGGAGGGAGGGTGGTGGACACTGGACAGGAGAGGAGGGGTGGGTAGAGAAAGAGGAATTTGTATGCAGTGAGTTTCTTGGACACAAGCTTTTTCTTTCTTTCTTTCTTTTTTTTTTTTTTGTTAAAGCCTGGTGTGTTTAACATTTAGGTGGGAGTGAAAATGCTCCCCTGGGATGGGTTAGTTCTGTGAGATTGAAAATTTGGGCAATTTTCAGGACTCCTTTTTTACTCTAGTGTAAAGTTGGCACTTTGGTAATACGTCAACTAGGGTGTAAGCACCTTAGTAACTGACATTTGAACAGGCCAATAGGATAAGGCGTTTTTCAGGCAATAGTTGTCCCATGGTAATTTGCACAGGTAGAGGCTGAGCAGGGGAGTAGAAAACCATCAGCCCTGGTTGGGGAGGGTGTGGGAATACCAGGGAGTCAGACATTCTGGGAATGTACTTTCAAGCAAAATCTCCGGAGGGGCACACCTGTCTCTGGGATGGTTTGGAGACTGCATAATTTCCCCAGCTGGCTTCTTCCACAGTGGTTCTCTGCTTCTCTTCTCGGGTCCTGCTGGGAACAGACCATTTAGGACTGAGGACCCTTTAGGACTGGTCCATGGCACATCCCCTCTCAGACTTCCCCAAGAAGGAGACTAGGGGCTGTTCAAGTGCTTGTCTGCGTAAGAGGTGAACAGAGAGAGCTAAGGATAGAAACTGCAAATGAGACAGATGAATTGAATAACTGGGAAGCCAGTGGTCAATATAGGTGAATGGACATTTATAATGAAGAATGAAGTCATTCACTATCTTCTAAGCTATACGAAAATAATCTTGCATCTCTGTTTTCTCTTTTACAAATTAGTGGATGTCACTCCTTCACAGTCTGATGTTCAGCTGGGTGATCCTGTTCACCATCCTTTCGAAGCCTCTTCAATATCCCCTATTTTACAACAGATTAAAAAATGATATTGAGTCACTTCAGTAAGGGGTCGACTACAGTTGAATGTAGCAAGAGTAGTATTTTAAGGGTCAAAAAATGATAAGCATGTTGGAAGCATGTGACAGAAACAGAAATATAGATCAGTGGTACCAGATAGAAAGCCCAGAGATAAACCCACACACATATAGTCACCTAATTTACGACAAAGGAGGCAAGAACATACAATGGAGAAAAGACAGCCTCTTCAATAAGTGGTGCTGGAAAAACTGGACAGCTACATGTAAAAGAATGAAATTAGAACACTCCCTAACACCACACACAAAAATAAACTCAGAATGGATTAAAGACCTAAATGTAAGGCCAGACACTATCAGACTTTTAGAGGAAAACATAGGAAAACCACTCTTTGACATAAACCACAGCAAGATCTTTTTTGACCCACCTCCTAGAGTAATGAAAATAGAAACAAAAATAAACAAATGGGACCTAATTAAACTTAAAAGCTTTTGCACAGCAAAGGAAACCATAAACAAGACAAAAAGACAACCCTCAGAATGGGAGAAAATATTTGCAAATGAAACAACAGACAAAGGATTAATCTCCCAAATATACAAACACCTCATGGAGCTCAATATCAAAAAAAAACAAACAACACAATTACAAAATGGGCAGAAGACCTAAATAGACATTTCACCAAAGAAGACATACAGATGGCCAAGAGGCACATGAAAAGATGCTCAACATCACTAATTATTAGAGAAATGCAAATCAAAACTACAATGAAGTATCACACTGGTCAGAATGGCCATTATCAAAAAAGCTAGAAACAATAAATGCTGGAAAAGGTGTGGTGACAAGGGAACCCTCTTGCACTGTTGGTGGGAATGTAAATTGATACAGCCACTATGGAGAACAGTATGGAGGTTCCTTAAAAATCAAAAAATAGAATTACCATATGACCCAGCAATCCCACTACTGAGCATATACCCTGAGAAAACCATAATTCAAAAAGAAACATGTACCACAATGTTCATTGCAGCACTATTTACAATAGCCAGGACATGGAACCAACCTAAATGTCCATCAACAGGTGAATGGATAAAGAAGATGTGGCACATGTATACAATGGAATATTACTCAGCCATAAAAAGAAACGAAATTGAGGCATTTGTAGTGAGGTGGATGGACCTAGAGATTGTCATACAGAGTGAAGTAAGTCAGAAAGAGAAAAACAAATATCGTATGCTAACGCATATATATGGAATCTAAAAAAAAAAAGAAAAATGGTACTGATGAACCTGGTGGCAGGGCAGGAATAAAGATGTAGACATAGAGAATGGACTTGAGGACATGGTGGGGGGAGGGAGGGGGAAGCTGGGGTGAAGTGAGAGTACCATCGACATATATACACTACCAAATGTAAAATAGATAGCTAGTGGGAAGCAGCAACATAGCACAGGGAGATCAGCTCGGTGCTTTGCGACAACCTAGAAGGGCAGGATAAGAGGGTGGGAGGGAGACGCACCAGGGAGGGGATATGGGGATATATGTACGCATATGGCTGATTCACTTTGTTGTACAAGAGAAACTAACACAGTATTGTAAAGCAATTATACTCCAATAAAGATGTATTAAAAGAAAAAAAGAAACCAACTTTAGACTACCTTAGGTAAAATAGGTAACTGAATTTATTAGGGGGAATATTACAGAAACTCATAGACTCAAAGGAAGGCTGTGGAGAAATGCTGATAAGCTTTTTCCACATGGAAAACATTTTTGTTAGTAGCTCTGGATCTCCTCGTTTCTAGCTCTCAAGAGTTTAGGGGTCTTTCCCACCAGATTTGATTTGGAGGAGGAATTCTGACTGGCTGAGCTTGAGTCATGTGCTCACTCTTGAACCAATCATTCTAGCTAAGGATATGGAACATTCATTGGCCAAGGTTAGATCACATGTTCTTCCCTTTGGACAGTGCTTGTTTTCAGAGAGAGAGAATGTGATGGGTAATAAGGAGAACTTAGTTATAATTTTGACACACAGTGGATGTTATATTCCTACTTATTTAGGACAAGGTCATAGTCAATGTTTTTCTTCACAGTGCTATGTTGCTAACTTAGTGACCTATGTTTCACAGTAAATATTATCTCTTTCAAAGTTGTAATTTGGCTTACCCAGTCATTCCATATGTTATATTGGCCCAGCTGGCTTTGAATCATTATCAAATTGCGTTCCGTTTTGTTACATGGGTTTCTTTTAGGTCATCAAATACTCTTCCAAAAAACTGAAAAGAAAAAAAAAGAATCCCCTCCAGTTGTTCATATAACATTCCCAAATTCTATGTGTTCAGGCTAAATCCATCCTTACTGCAGGCACCCTATTGTCGAAGTTGGAGAAAAGTGCCTGCCACTTTTTACAAGGACGTTTGTGGGTGGGGGACTCAATTAAGGCTCCCTTTGCTTATCACATCACTTGATTTATCTGAGGGTAGAGGGAGTGAGGTAGGAGATTTGACAGGCAGTGATAGCTCAGCCCGTCAGACTCAAATACCACTGCATGAGGATAAAACCCTTAGCCAAACAGACCTTCTAAATACCACTGAGAAGCAGGAATAAACCATGCAGACAGGAATAAGGCTCCTGTCCAAGCATTACAGAACCTCTGTCACACTTCTGCAAACTCAAAACACACATATGTATATGTATATATCTTTTCCTGTTATTATTGGTAACCAGATAGCTAAGGGTATAAGTTTAGCATCACACAGACTCAAGTGCTGACAACTTATTTTTACAGGGCAGCCTTGAGAAATCCAACAGAGGTAAATGAAAGGGGGGGAAAAAGATCATAAAGGAGGTGAAAGCATGTAATTTAATCCTTGCTATCGGCACTCACCGGCTTTTAGAACTCAGTCCCTGCACCGCCCCCGCCCCGGCGCCCCCCCCCCCCGCGCCCCCCCCCCCAACCTTCCCATTTTCAGCTATAAGCTTTTCTGATAAATTGAGAAGTAAAAACCACGTTGGAAACTGCAGTTCTGTGTGTGTGTCGGGCGTGGGGGAGAACGCGGATTAAAGGCTAAAATGATGGTCCTGCGGAGCTCTGGGAAGCAGCATTGTTGATTTCTGAGCGGTCACCACTTTCTGGTGAGGGAAGCCATCCGGCGGCCTCGCTAGCGTCCTGATCATGAACTTCCAGGCTCTCTGTCAAGACCAAGTCAGTAAACTGGTTCAGGATTTTCCTTATGAACTGCAAAAAGAAAACCCCAAACAAACAAAAAAAACAAAACAGAACAAACTCTGTTTGACCTCACGTGGCAGCTCAGCACCCTGGGAAGGGCACTGAACCTGGAGTCAAAAATCTGGACCAAGTTCTGGTTTTGCTTCTTATTTGGCATATGATTTAAAATTTGGGGAGCCTTACTGGTCTCATCTGTAAAATAGAGGAATTATAGCCTCTTTCATAAAATTGCCAAGAGAATTCAAGGCAGCAGTGCACAGGAAATCACTTGTAAGATGCCTAATGCTTTACAAAGGCAGGTGGTTATTATTATTTATAGCCTCTTCCTTATCTCACAGTCCCAACTCTGATAAGAAGACACTATTAGCAGCAACTTCAGCTGAAACTTTGCCAGAACCTCTTACCCTTTTTTTTCTCTGGGTTAGATGTCCTTTTTTTTTTTTTTTTTCTTTCTTTCTATATTACACCTAAAATGTTCTAGAAGCACATGGGAGAACATTCCAGAATATAAGAATAGACAACTTCCCAAGGGAGGGGAATGTTACTTCTCACACATGGGACAAAAAATTGTGGGTTTTTACACCAATGGTTTTAACCAGGGATCAATTTCACACACACACACACACACACACACACACCCGTCCAGGGCCCCTTTGGCAATGTCTGGAGACATTTTTGATCATTATGGCTTAACGGGTGCTACTAGCACCTAGTGGGTAAGGCCAGGGATGCTGGTAAACATTCTATGATGCATGCGACAGTGCCCCATGAAAAAATTATCTGGTCCAAAATATCCATAGTGCCAAGGTTGAGAAGCCCTACTTTATTTGGAGGAGACGTTTTATTTCCCAGGCTTCCCAGATGGGTTTTGTCAGTTGGCAAGCTTCTGGAACGGAGAACTATTTCAGAATGGCTGTATTTTCTATTTTCCCATCAGATCTGCTATAAAATACTTAGTTTTTAGAATGAATGATATCCTTGAGCAAGTGATATCATTTACATGCATTTTTCTCTCAACTATCATGCTTAAAAATAGTCTGGATCTTTAGAAAGAAATGACCACTTTAATACACCTACGTTTTTTGCACTGTCTTTAGAAATTTTTTTTGTAGCTCACATGTCTTTAAATAATGAAACCTTGAAAGTAAATAGGCTCTCTGTCTTTCTTTTTATTTTTTGTTATTATTATAATGCATTTACTTGAGATATTCTAAACTTTTTATATAATTAAGATAGAGAGGCTTCCCTGGTGGCGTAGTTGAGAATCCGCCTGCCAACGCAGGGTACATGGGTTTGAACCCTGGTACGGGAGGATCCCACGTGCCACGGAGCAACTAATTCAGCGCGCCACAACTACTGAAGCCCGTGCGCCTAGAGCCCATGCTCCGCAACAAGAGAAGCCACCGCAATGAGAAGCCCGCGCACGACAACGAAGAGTAGCCCCCGCTTGCCACAACTAGAGAAAAGCCTGCGCGCAGCAATGAAGACCCAACGCAGCCAAAAATAAAAATAAATAAAATAAATAAATTTATTAAAAAAAATAATTCAGATAGAAACATGATTCCTATAGTAAGATTTACTACTTTATTGAGTAGTCTTATTTCAGAAAATATGCCACCATTTAGATTTAATAACTTCAATTTTTAAAAAATTGAGATAATTGAAATTTTACAAAATTTTTGCGAGATTACCTCACATATCCTATATTCAGATTCCCCAATTATTGTTAACATTTTATAACATTTACTTTGTCAATATCTCTCTTCCTCATTCTGTCTCACACACACACACACACACACACACACACACACGCACATTTTTTTTTTTTCTGGATCACTGGAGAGTAAGTTACAGACACAGTGCCTCATTAATCCTAGATACTTTTGTGTATATTTTCTTAAAAGAAAGGCATTACTTCATAAACAAAGTACAGACAACAAATTCTGAAAATTCGTATTGATACATTACAACCATCTTATCTACAGACTATTCAGACTGCTTTGTTTCTTTATGGGGATGTTAACTTTGGTCACTTGGTGAAGATGGCTTTGCTTAGGCTTTCCACTGTAAGTTACTATTTTTCCTTTTATGTTTACTAAGTATTTGGGGGGATATACTTTAAGACTTTGTAGATATCTTTTTCTGTATTAAACTTTTATTTGCTGGTTTAAACATCCATTGAATGGTTTCTGCCTGAATCAACTATTGTTAGGATGGATGCCAAATGTGCTTTGTCTAAGCTATTTATAGTTACTGGTTGTCTGTAAGAAAGAGCTTTCTCTTCTTATTTATTACTCATTTCTTTATAACAGTGGAGACTCATAGAGTCCTATTTTATTTAATCAGTGATATACAGTGACTTTAATTTCTTATCTTGAATCTCAAAATGTCTCAGATTGGCTATAGGAGCCTTTTCAAGCCGACTTCTGTGTTCCTTTGACACCATATTTTGAGCACTTCCTTATTTTCTGGACAACTAGATGTTTGAGGCTCATTCTGTACTTTCCCAGACCTAGACCTGGAATCAGCCATTTCTCCAAGGAGGCATGGTTCCTTTTAATGAAGAGTAATATTTAGAAACCATGTTCTGTGCACAGGGTGTGCTTATTGCCACTGGGGTGCCAATGCTTCTAAGTTCTAGCAGCAGACACAGGAAGGCACACCATCTATCTATCTATCTATCTATCTATCTATCTATCTATCTATCTATCTATTTTTCACCATGGATAGTTCACACCAATGCCTTCAGTTTGTATCTAATCACAAAGATCCCCAAGGATCCATTCTGTTTTTTTCCTTTCCTTATTTGTAACTCCTTTCTATGACAGTGAAAACCTGCTTCCTATAATTCTTACTATATTTATTTGCTCAACCCCCCGTATGTACCAAATCTCCCAACTATCTTGGCTGCTGCCTTAGTAGGCTGCTTCCTCACTTGGACAGCTCCTTTGTCAGTGGCAGTAACTTTGAAGAAGAATTGAAGCCTTGCTTTTAATAGAGATTGTAGATTTTCTTTTCCTACAGAAAACGGAGACTAGGACCATGTTTCGAGTGTGGGGACTATGGCTACAGCCAGAGACTAGATGTATCATGTCAGTTAGCTCTGGGACTAAAAAAATGTACCCACTTAAAAACATGCTCTGTCTAAAGGAGACCAAAAAGATACAACACTTACAGGTAATGTTTGATCTTGCATTAGATTCTGGGTCAAAAAATGTCTATAAAGGAGATTATTGGGATAGTTGGTGAAATTTGAATATGAACCATCATTATATAACAGCATTGTATCAATGTTAAAACTTATGAAAAAAAAAAACTTATGAATTGTACTATGGATATGTAAGAGAAGGTCCCTGTCCTTAGGAAATATACACCAAAGTATTTAGGAGTAAATGGGGATTACATATGCACTTTATTCTGAAGGGTTCAGCGATGATAATAATATATACATAAAAATGTGAGTTAGAATCTCAGCTATATCACTTAGCAGCTGGATGAAGCTGTGAAAATTAATCAACATTTCTGTTCTCAATTTCTTCATTTGGATAATAGGGATGTTAATGATTCCTTATTTTTGTGTTTATCTTGGGAGTTAATGGAAATGCATATAAAACACATGACATAGTGCCAGACACTAAGTTGGAGCTCAGTAAATATTTGTCAAGTGCATAAATGTATAAATGTTATAGTCCAACATTCTAGGAATAATCAAAATAATAACGTCCATTTTTTGGAGCCCATGTTAACAGTGCTGGGACTCATTTTTATAGTTACAAAATGTACACTTATTATTTGAAAGTTCCTGGGGCCTGGCTTGGGTTATGTCCACATCTCTAGACTAAAGATGATGGCCAGTGAGGCTGGTGGAGAGCCAGGAGAATGAGAGCTTCCATTTGAGGTGGAAAGAGGGATTTGTCCTCCCAAAGAAGGAACTGAGCACATGAAATAATATATGGTTATCATAGCGCTCAAAGGCATCTTTAAGACATGTATAATTACTCCCATTGACATATCAGGAGAAAACATCCGGGAGGGGGTAAATGACTTGCCCACGGTCAGTCACATGCTTATGAAGTAGCAGAGTGAGGTTCAAACCTTGATCAGAATGATCTACATACCACACTGTCAATGGCTGTACTATTCTTGAACTGATTAATATTATTTATAGTTTTAACCTTTATCACCTTTTATGGAGGAAATACTGCCAGTTTACTACCTGCTGAGTTAAGTGCCTCCTCTTTATTTTCAGCAGAATCCCTTATTCTAGAGTTCTGTGGTTTCAGTGTATCAAATTTTGGTGTTGTTCAACAAAATTGTATTGATCATCTTCTAAATGCTGAATTAAGTATTAATGAGCATTACATAAATATGAAGACAGAGTATATCCTTTTGTAATGGTACCTACCACCTTTATGATTTTTATAGATGTCTGGGTTACAGACTGCATGGGGTGATGCAGCCAAAGTTAAGTATGCATGTTCCGTCCTCCGCAATTTCCTGAGTGCTCTAATCTTTGCCTGAGGCATTTCTTTTGGCCCCATCCTTTTTAAATGGACCTCCTGGACAACTTCCTTGATGTTTCTTTATCAGAAATAAGACATTTCTTAGGTGCCGGTTGTTATTTAGGTGACAAAGATGAATGCTATATATTATCTACTTTGAGAACATACAGTCTAATTCAGCTCATTATTATTATCATCACAGTTAGACTTGACTTTGTCCTGGATGCCTCTTTCTCCCATTGCATTTTAGTTCTTTCTTTGAGGGTAGTATTTGTTTTTCTTATCGTCAAGCATGGAGTGTAGAAGGATGTCCTAACTTTACTTTCAGTCGGTTTAGATATGAAAGTGTCTCAGTTTCCTGAGTGATCCATCCACCTCCTCATGAATTTGCACATTTAGCCTCTATTTATGGAGACATGACAAATGCCCTATGTTACCCTTTACAATGAAGGCTAAGAAGAGGACTGAGTAACACGTATCTCATTTTATCATAATATAGATTAGTAGTTCTCCACTGGGAACAACTTTGCCCCTCCCAGGGGACAACTGGAAATATCTAGACACATTCGATTGTCAGGACTAAGGAGGTGCTACTGGCATCTAGTGGGTGGAGGCCAGGGGTACTGCTAACAGTCCTACAATGCACAGGACAGCTGCCATCACAAAGAATGATGTAGCCCAAAAAGTCAACAGTGCTGAGGTCAAGAAACCCTGATGCGGATTCTTATAACTCATAGGATTACACATAGACTGATGTCTCAATCTCAAAAATCTTACATCTCTCTAGAAACTGATAATAAAGAATCAGAAATACTCCCCACTGAGGAGCTACAAAGCTTTTGTAATTTTAGTTTCTCCTCACAACACCTCTGAGAGACAGAGGACATTCCTGTTTTACTGATGAGGCAGCTCTGGCTTGAAGAGGTTAAATAACTGTCAGAAGAAGTCTTCACGTTTCCTCTTTCATGAAGTATACCCAAGAGGTTATTGAGTTTTTTACTGAAAGGCTGACTCTGGGCAGCTGAGTGTCAGCACTAGCGTTTTTTGGAGGAAATTCAAGTCCTCTTTCTATAGAGCTGTCACATCATGACTCATCCTTAAAGGTGGGCCCAGGGTTCTCCTATAGTTTTCCGATTATGTGAGAACAACAGTTAAGGAGTTATTGATCACAAGTGCACATGCACAGGGATGTAAAACGTTAGCCAAGAAACAAGACAGCTGTGGTCACTGGTCATTCTTCCCACTTCCACGAGGCTTTGTGCAAATCTGACTGCTCTTGAATGTCTTCTCCATGCACCCTTTGTGACTGTGCTTATCAGGCTCCCAGCTCTCATTCCCTCCTGGTATCCTGGGCGCTTAGATAACTTATGTGCCCTTTGCCATCAATGCTCATTTATATATTATATTGCTTTGCAAGAGTTTTTGCAGCTTCATTTGTGCTTATTTTGTATTTACAACCTGATTGTAAACTTCTTCCTGAGCTGAGGACTAATGAATGCTATCTACCAACAAATATCCTATTGAAAAAGAGACTTATCCTTTACTCCACTCCTTTACTTACATATGTATTCCAAAATCATTTATCAAGTATTTTAGTGTATATCAGGTATTATGTAAGGGGATAAAGAAATGAAACTCTTAAACACTGGAAAATAAAAGGTACTGAAAGGCATTGTGAGGATCGAAGGAAATAATACAAGTAAATCATGTGGCATGGTATTCGGTACTCAGGTACAGGGGCTCAACAAATATTAGAGATGATTATTACTATTTCTTCCAACCCATAGAGGAGTGCTATGAAAGTGGTGTTTTATACATTTTTGTTGTGTGATTGAAGGAATCTACCCCAGGACCCAAAATGTGTGACAGGATTCTGACAAGTATATTTGGAGCCCTCAGCAAAGAGTTTGGGTGAGCAAGCACTTTTACAGATGCATCAGCTACCAGCTGACTTGGCTTGGGCAATATTTGACAGGGAAATACATTTTTACAAGTGAAGTGAACCACTGGGTCTGCACGGTGAGGGGGAGTCAGATTCAAACATAATTCTCAGCTTTCAGTGTAAATGGCATTTGATTTCCTGGGAAATCTGTCGACTGCTAAGGCTCAGATTCCATTGCAGGATTCTGGAGAGCAAGATTTACAGTGTATTTTGTCAGAGAACACCACTGTAATAATCATAGCTCAAGTTATATAGAGAGGGGTCAGGGAAGCCCAGTAAACAAGACTGAAATGTCAAAACCCATAGCGAAAACAATCAATTTTTAAATTTGGAAGAAAAAATTTTTATGTGAGCATCCATTTGAGATGTGTTTACTCCAGAGTTTATCATGTACACTGAGGGTGGAAGGAGGACAAAACATGAGCTTCTAGCTCTCCCTGGCAGAATCCCTGTGGATGCAGAACATCCTGGGTCCTGTCTTTGCCCAGATGATGCATTGCCATGAAAAGTCTGCACAGCCTGTGAAATAGAGATAATACGTTTTGGCCCAATTCAAATTACTGAGTGGATGTTCTAGTCAAATGATCTACTCTTTGTGAAAATGCTATGACTTATAAAATAACATGACTTACATTATTGAGTTTGAGCTATTTTCCCAGTTTTAGCCTCATATTTCCAGTCTTGGCTCAACCAGACATGTCAAACATGTCCCCAAACAAGCTCTTCCATTCCCAGCTCTGCTTCCCTTCAATTTTTACATTCTCCGTTAAAAATTTTGCATGATCTCCCATGTGAGAAGGCATATTCTTTCCTCCATCCATCCAAGCACATCCATTATCGGTTCCTATGCTGTTCCTTGGTCTATCTATAGCACCTGGCATTTAGTAGGTACTCATCTCCTATTTGTGGAGTAAATAAATTGATGTATCCGATTGGTTACCAACTACCTCCAATTCTACCTCTGTGAGATCTCTTTCCCCCATCACTTCTTTGCATTTCCACTGCTGCTCTATTCATGGAAGACATCATCACCCCCTACTTTGATTATCACGACAATCTCCTAACTGGTCTTCCTGTCACTACTTATGTCTCCTTACCTCTGCCTGCCCTGCCAGCCTCTTCTTAGTCATCCACCTGCAAAACAATGTACTCATGCCCTTCCTTTGCTCAAAGACTCCAATGGCCACCCATGGCCTAGAGGATGATGTTAGAACTCTCATTGTGCGTACAGAGCCTGGACTGTGTATGTAAGATAAGACTGACTTAGGCTAAAAAAAATCCTGGATCCCCATTTCTGCTTCATTATCCCCAAAAGCCTCTACTGGAGCCCCATTGGTCTTCTTTCTCTCCATCTATAACTATTTCAGGCTATTTCAAACCCCACAACTGACAAATACTCCTATCTCTATTTGAAATATTTTTCCTCTTTATCTTCATTTGGCAAACTCCTCTTCACTCTGCAAGACCCAGATCAAATGTTATCCCTTTCCTAATCAGCTAGTAGACTAGTTACCCTTTTCTTTGGTCTACTACAAAATTTTGTTTGTATGTCTATGAAACCACTTACTATTCATTTCAATTAATTTTTTCCAAGTACATTAAGTTTTAATATTCATGGCTTTATTTTTTTACCAAATTGTTTGACTTTGGAGAAATTACTTAATCTCTCTGTGCCTCAGTTTCCTCATCTGTCTAATGAGGATAATAGTAATAAGCACCTCATAGGATATTGTGCAGTTTAAATGCATTGCAGAAATGTATAATTCTTAGAACAGTGTCTAGTGATCATTCAGGAAATATTAGCTATCACTTTTGTTTTATTTAATCATTACAACCCCCTTATAAGGCAGGAATTGTTATCATTATTTTACAGGTGCAGAAATTAAGGGCCAGAAAAGTCAAAGGACTTGATCAAAGGTACATACCTGGTAAGTGGTGGAGCCAAGGTTTGAAGCCAATTCTGTCAGACTCTGGAAACCTGAGCTTCTGCCTGTGTACAGAACTGCCATCGTATAGTTAGTACATTATGGTTGGAGCCGAGCTCTTTGACTATCTGCCTCCTGTATTGGACTGGACACTTGGAGGAGTGTTTGTTTCTACAATGTCACTGTCTAGCATAGCATCCAGTATACAGCAGATGTACAATGAGTGATTGTCTGAATAAGCATCATTAGTATGTATTTATGCATTGGGATTGGCCATCACAGGTTGATGCTGGGAGCACGTTTCCGTCAGAAATACAGTTGAGTTGCTTCAGTTCGAGCATGCACATCCCAGGTGAGAGCTGGACCACGAGAGAGCAAGGCAGGAGGATGAAGCTATGAATGAGTCCTGAGCCCCTCTTCTCCTTCCCCTGTTGTGTTGGTGGCTGTTATATATTTTACATTATACATACATTGTAAAATACTTTTACAATATTTTTACATTTTACAATGTTGTACATTGTACAATAATTTTTACATTTTACAATGTTGTACAAATGCACAATAATTTTACATTATACATATATATACATATATTGTATAATTCTAATGAGAAATTATATGTTGTATTAAAAAAATCATGATTTTTAGTCCATAACTCGAAAGTGAAAGAAACGTCACATTCTTTATTTCTCTAAATCAATTTCATTCTGCTCTTGAGTCTTTATCACCCGGCTGGTGGGAAATTCAATCTCGGTCATTATTGGGATTCCCTTTCCTTCTGTGGGAGATCTACGATTATCTCAGGCTTCTAACGGTGTTGAGAACAGAGGAAGCACCAGATCCCTTGTCTAGATTGCTTCTCATCTTTGCTAGTGCTACTTGTATTTCTGGTTCCTGATGTTGAGAGTGAGACCCAGGCAGAGATACTTTGCTCTATAGATTTGCACAGGTGTTTTTACCCTTCCATCCCAGCCCTTGTAAGCATTCCACGGGCAATGGTGATCCATGCAGGAGAGGTATGGCTCCCCACTGTCACGGAAATGCTCATCCCCGGTCCTACTGCTTGACGCGCCAACCCTCCCACTGGTCTGAAAGCTCCCCCCCTCTCCTAAGAAAGCACTTCCCTTCTTCATGCCCTCCTAGCTGCTCCAGAATGACTCAGCAAAATCCTCCTCTGATGGATTCCAGGAACCCACTATGGGGCTTTCTATTTTTCAGAATGTGGCAGCAGAAAAAGATGCCAGCACTAGTTAGTCTTTTACTTTATTACAGACCTGTCTATACAGGCGCACCTGGTGCCCTGAGCAGAGCAGCCAGTAGCAGAGGTGAGGATGGAAAAAGGGGGAAGGAAACTTATCCTAAGGGTGCTTTCTGTATCTTCCTGTCTCTCGAATATTCCACGCCTTCTCAGTTTCTCATTCTCACAAGATTACTTTCCTCATTTTGCAGACCTAAGGTGTGAGTTTCCTTAGACTCTTGTGCCAAACCAGGCCTGAATCCTATTTCCTCACTTCCAAAGGGTTTATTGTAAAGGATAAATCATTTTTGGTCTGCATGTTACCTTTGAGTTTTCTTTTGAAATCCCCTGTGTAATTTTGCAGACTTCCCCAGAGCAAAGGGAGCCTCTGGCATTTCTTATTTGGCAGCTTCCTTGCCGTTACTTCTGTATTGGAATACAGCAAATGATTTCATTTTATCTCTTTCTGTACGTTGCTTTTACGTTTTCTGCCAAAGGTGCATGTTGCTTTAGGTGAATTTTGTAGGCCTTAGCAAACCTGTTTATTTTTCATTTTCTTCACCTCAGACACTAGGTGGTATAAACACCCTTGTTAATATTCGATACTTGAATAATGAGGCTATAACTGCACCTATCAGGCCTGAGTCTTCTAATTTTATCCCTTATAAAGATGATGGATGATGTTAATGAGAGTGTTTGCTCTAGATTGGTGGAAACAGTTTCACCATTGAACACAATTTTCATGTTGAGAGGAAGGTTTCTTTTTTATACTATTTCTGACTGCTAACCACCTAATATAAAAAAAAAAATCCCTTAGAAAAAGCCTCAAAGAAAAGTATCTTGTAAAAATAAAACTCTCGAGAAAATGCAGGAAGAAGCCACCTGACTCAGTCTAGCTGACTTCTCAGGGATTCAGTTCTATTTCCAAATGTTTCTGGGTGCCAGGCTGAGCTTGCTGTTAAACATAAAATCCTTAATCAGGACCAAAGCTTCCAGGTGGCCAAGGTTAGTTGCTTTGGTACTTGGGGGATGCTGGCTACACCGATAATGACATCTCACCTAATGAAACTGTCAACGAGAGGGCAGACCTCTGAGTGGAGGCTGAATAATCAGAAGGAGTGTGGGACCCGGGCTCCTGTTTCCACTGTCATTTACAGTTGGCCGTCTGGTATGAACCACTGATGAAGGCACCTCTATGTGTGACACTAGAAGGTGCCTATTTGGAATCTGGGTCACTCCAGATGAGAAGTCTCAGTTTTTGAATGTATGTTAAGTGCCAGGCAGTGAGTTTGGCACTTGATAGACACTAATTCTTTTAAATTAGTTGATATTGTTAAGTGCTTAGAATAGTGCCTGAGCCATAAGAAGCCCTCTGCGAATGGAGCTGTGATTATTATCATTCTTGTTTGTCATCATTTCTTATAACAGTATTGAAAGATCAGCTTTACTATTCTCTCTTCTGCTGATGAGAAATCTCAGGTTCAGGGTTAAAAACTTGCTGCACTCAGAAAACCAAAGACGGGGGCCTGTCAAAGGGACACAGGCACCAACTGGAAAGAGATCCCTATGGACAAAGGTGGGACAACTTGAGCAATGAAATAAATAATGTAGTTTTGGATTTAACCCAAAGAGCAAAATAAACATCCACGAATCCATACTGTTATAAATAAATGAATGAATACATAAATAAATGAGAGAGAAGAGACAAATCTCCTGTACAGAAGAATTCCAAAGAATTTATGTAGATACTCTCCCCTATAGGAGGTGCAGCTAAACCTTCCCTCTCCCCAACCAGCTGTGGACTTTTCCGGATGACTGGTTTCCAAACAGTAAGAGTATGGAAAGAGGGGGAAAGCGACGGGATAGTGGAGAAACCAGAAAAACTCTGTTTCAGGCAGGAGGTCAAGGTTTTCACATTATCACTGATAAGTCATGTTGAAAGCAAGCGCTCTTGATGTGATGTGATGAGAACGGCACTTCACTTCCGTGATCATTCACCTCAAAATTCATAGTTCTAGCATAATCATGAGAAAAATATCAAACATGCTCAGATTAAAAGGCATTCTGCAAAACACCTGATGGGCATTCCTCAAAACTTTCAAGGTCACCAAAACCAAGGAAAGTCTGAGAAACTGCCACAGAGCAGCGGAGGCTAAAGAGACCTGAGGACTAAATGTAATGAGGTGTCCTGGATGGAATCCTGTAACAGCAGGAGGACAATGGGAAAAAAACTAGTGAAACCTGAATAGGATAAAGTTTAATTAACGGTGATACATCAATGTTGGTTCCTTAGTTGTAGCAAATGTATCATGACAATGTAAGGGATTAAGTATAGGGAAAATTGTGTGAGGAGTACATGGCAAGTCTTTGTGCTATCTTTGCACCTTTTCTGTAAATCTAAAATTTTTCTAAAATAAAAAGTTATTAAAAAATAAAACTTATTGCTGGTGCCAGTATTCATACCTAAGTCTTCATATCGAGAGCCCAGATTCTTTCTGCAGTTTATAGACTTCCGTTTGTTGAAATTCAATTTTAAATGTATTTAGATGTTAAATTATGATTTCAAAAGGACAGAAGCTTGGGGCTTCCCTGGTGGTGCAGTGGTTGAGAATCTGCCTGCTAATGCAGGGGACACGGGTTCGAGCCCTGGTCTGGGAAGATCCCACATGCCGCGGAGCAACTAGGCCCGTGAGCCACAATTACTGAGCCTGCGCGTCTGGAGCCTGTGCTCCGCAACAAGAGAGGCCGCGACAGTGAGAGGCCCGCGCACCGCGATGAAGAGTGGTCCCCACTTGTCGCAGCTGGAGAAAGCCCTCGCACAGAGACGAAGACCCAACACAGCCATAGATAAATAAATAAATAAATAAATACAAATTAAAAAAAAAAAGGACAAAAGCATGAATCTCATGAAAAAGTAAAATGAACACGTGTCAACATTTTATTTAACTCATTTAAATTGATGAGTGAACCAATGGATGCTAAAAGTGGTTCCAAGGGCATTTGAGAAGTCATATATGTATATGTTATATATATATATATAATATGATATATCTTATTATATATAAGTATATACACACTCAAAAGGATAATATTGCTAAGTTAGAGTCAAAATCTCACGGAGCAATTAACAAGACCATTGGGGTTTTCTGTTTCACTGGCCAAAAATTATTTGCATATCGATTTGCAAAAATCTACAAGTTAACTTTGGCCCCATGGAGATATAAAGTAACCAGTTAATAGAAAGTTAAGCTTAGGACTGCACAGAAACAATGGCCAATAATCTCTTTTGCTTATTTCCAAGTTTAGGATATTTTTTTCTGAGCATGTCTCTTCCATCTTCAAAGAATATTCTTGATCACACAGAGGCTGGTCTCTGATGTTTGGCCTGATTATTTACAAAGATACAGCAAGCATGTTAATTAACCATACAGGTCTGTTCGAGTTTGCTTTGCAAATCCAGAGCTGTATCGTATTGAGCATCTACTAATGCCTGAGAATTAACTCTGACTGGACATCTCCCTAATGAATTTCAGATTGGTCTATTAAAGGCCCATATTATTTAGTTTTCTATCCAAGGGCTAGAAAACCAAGACCCTCCATCAGATTTCACTTGCAGTTACTATAAATTTGGATGAATTCCTCTCTTTGAGCTCTCCCAAATTTGCTAAGGTCGCTGGCTTGCCTGCAGTGACTTTCCTTACACCTCCGTGGTTAGGGCCCTCTATGCAGGTTCTGGGCCAGTTTTCTGGGGAGGATTATGAAGGCATGGGCTCCACATAGGAAGTCAATCCTTGTTCCTTAATATAAGCTTGCTATACCTCATTTAAAAAGCGTCAGTCACAAATATGACACTTTACTTAAGGCCTGGTTGTACAGTGTATTTGTCCAATTACATCCTGGAAAAAGGAGGATGGATTCATATGGAATGTATGCAAATTTCTGTATTGCCATGAAAAGCAGAGAGACTTGGTAAAAGTTTGGGTTTCTGAATTTTGAGGGGCCAATGAGGATCGAATACCATTTAAAAATATTTCATTTCAGTTTACAGAAGCAGAGTCTGCGAAACTGAAGATCAGCAATGGCTTAAGCAAAAAGAGAAAGGGCTTCCTCATATATCCATAGAAATCAAACAGAGGCAGAATAAAGCTGGCCAGCACTGCTGTATTGTCCATCTGGATTTCCCTAAAGCTCTTTTGATGTCAAGTGTTAGCTCCCTGCCTTGCAACTCTAGGGGCACTGTTCACAGAGATGCCACCTGGGGCCGTGCCACGTGGCAGCTTCTGCTAATCAGATTCAGAGAGCTTAACGTGAGTGTTTTGGCTCTTTCACAGAAAAGTCAGGAGGGAGGTGAGAGAGGAAGAGACAAAGCACGTTTCTCACAACTCTAATCCCTACATAGCGGGACATGGGAGATGAAATTTCATAGGGTTCCTGATTGTGCCTGAGTAATAAAGAAATACACAATAAAAAGTGTTTTACTTCTTTTTTCTTCTTTAATGGCTTCATGTTCTGCTGCTGGTAAGGCTGCTGCAGAATCTTACGGAGAAAGAGCTCTAGAAAAATCCACTTAGCTCAACTTTGCCAGCACATTGCCAAAGTTGAATCCCTGTAAAGACAAATGACCACTTACCCAGTGGAAGCAGGATATTTGTTTCTGTTCACTTTATTTTTCGTGAACTTCCAGGAATCAAAACTCGTATGAGATTTATTTCCCAAGTCTAAAGCACTATCAAAATGTAAAAGTCCATTTAAAGAAAAGAAATACAGACATGGTAATAGAAACTCAGTTGACAAGTGGAATTTACTAGAGTGGAAGACGATATTGCTGGTGCAAAGTGTGGTCACCCTCAATGTCAGGGCCAAGAGTGGCATTTCCTAAGTACACTGTCTGCACAAGTATTCACTCAAATTCACTGGGTTTTGCTATTTCTCATATACCAGTTTTTCCTGGTCTATTTACTTTGTGTTTACTGTATGGAATAAGCTCACCCTACTTTAGACAGTAGGCTGCTTTTTAGCTTGTGGTGTTCAGTGAAATATAGGGTTGACATTAGTGTTTACAGACACGCTATACAGTCTGGGGTTTCATTTTCTCATACATTTATGGTTTTTGTGACCTGCTTCATATCAGTGTTCACAAATATCAACCTATGTCTTTTTATCTATGTGACTTTATACATTTTATTTTATTTATTTATTTGTTTTAAATTATTTATTTATTTATTTATTTATTGTTATTTATGGCTGTGTTGGGTCTTCGTTTCTGTGGAAGGGCTTTCTCTTGTTGCGGCAAGTGGGGGCCACTCTTCATCGCGGTGCACAGGCCTCTCACCATCGCGGCCTCTCTCGTTGCGGAGCACAGGCTCCAGACGCGCAGGCTCAGTAGTTGTGGCTCACGGGCCTAGTCGCTCCGCGGCATGTGGGATCTTCCCAGACCAGGGCTCGAACCCGTGTCCCCTGCATTGGCAGGCAGATTCTCAACCACTGCACTACCAGGGAAGCCCTACATTTTATTTTAAGGTCAGTAAGAAATCCTTTTGGCTTGTAGTACATGGTATTCTGCATTTAAATAAACAGAACTCTTTTTGCCCATAGAAAACCACATTAACAACGCTTCCAACACAACTACAAAAAAGGTACAGTGCTTCTATTTTGTTCTCCCCGAGATCTCCTTATAGAACTGAAGTAATTCTTATACATCGGTGTCTTATATGATGTCAAAATATAAAATATTCGGGTTAGGTTTCCTGTTTGTTTGCCACTACAAAAGAAACCAAAAGAAACCCCAGCAGCCCTAAAACCCTGTCTTTTTTGAGGTACATATGGCATAGTGAATAACAAGAACAAACCTTTCTGATACACAGTCTACTGGTGAAAAAACGTCTCCATCCAAACAGGAGTTGCACAATTAGCTTCCACTTGGAAACCTCTCTGCACGCGGTTTTCACCTCCCGCATCTGAGAAGGACAGATGATAAAGACTTCCAACCCACTGCCAAGCTAGGGAAGCATTCAATCTCTGCTGGTTCCACTCTAATTAAATGCGGACTTTACGTAAACCGTAACCCAGACTTTTTATGAATTCAAAATATGTTGGCTTCTTATTCTTGTCAGGTGGCAAAACTAGACCACGACAGATGAGCTTCTGAGCATTTGCTGATCATTCATCTACAAAACATAATAGTTTGATTCTTTCACTTAGGGCTATTTACAGAAACAGAAGTTGATTAATTGAAGCGCCAGCCCTGGGTAAATTCTCATTTTCTCTCTCTGTCCTGAATCCACTCTTAATGTATCTCAAGGAAATCATCATTAATAATACACTACCAAAGAAGGAATACTGTGACTCATTCCCTCTAAAGAAATTATGATTTCATTAATCTCAAGTATATATTTCTTTGACTCTATTTTATCTTTGTTAAACATGTGCTTGCATATAGAGATTACGGAGTTCCAAATATATAGATGTGTCTATACTTAAAAGTTTCATGAAACGTGAAGGTAATAATAATAGTAGTAATACTCCCAACATTTATTTAATGCCAAATATGCATAGATACTTTAGATTTGTTATTCAAATCCTAACAACAACTCTGATAAATAAGCCTTCTTATCCCCATTTTATAGACTAGGAAATGAAGACACAGAAAGATTAAGTGATGTGTCCATGGTCACAGCAGTACTAAATGACAGGGTCAGGATTTAATCCCAAATATAACTGGCTCCAAAGCTTGTGCTCTTAATCACTGTCTATGTTATACTGTGGATGAACCCAGTTAGACCACAGAGGGGTGGGTTGATGAATTGATGGCAGGCCTATTAACTGTGTTTGGATCTCCTATTATTTTCAGAAACACCTTCTGACTCAACCTTGCTCCCCACTACCACCTTTATGGGGAACAGCAAAGACCTCCAACCTTGCACCATGTTTGTCTCACCCCCATCCAGCTCCAAGTTCCAGCATCTAAAAGCACGACCTTGGAAGCCATAAACATAGGAGCTGTCACTACACTTCCCTGCTCTGTAAAATGACAGAGAGGAATCTAAGTCCTTCTGGCTTATTCTTCTACTGATGAGCATTGGTTCTTCCTAAGCAGTGCAAACCTCTAATTCCACAAAGGCTGAGCAAGAACTCCCAGAGTCCCCCCTGACTCACAAAACACCACATTGGCTTGGACTCAGGCCGTCAGTAAAATCCTCTGAGGAATTCTGCCTGTGGCAAGCCGGTCCCTCAGGCTTTTACAAGGTTGCTCAGGGGACCAGGGAACCTCAAGGGGTGGTTGCAGGTCTCCCTTTCTTTCCTTGATCCGTTAACACAGTACACAGCGAAGTGTGGTAGGTCCTGCCCAGCAAGGCAGGAGGGAAACAAATCAGAGAGAGTTCTTCAGGAATTTGTTGTAGGAGAATTGTTTCTTTCTATCGGGCTGCTAGGCATGTACTGAAGACCTCATTCTGACATCTCTTCCAGGAAGACAAACATCTCTTCCACATGATGTGGAAGAAAACATACCTGAGTGAGTCAGGAAATCAGTCTGCCTCTTATTAGCCTTGTAGCCTTGGGTTCATCACTTTACCCTCAGAGCCTCAGTTTCCTCATCTACCAAATGGGTTCCAACCTGGCAACCTACCTGAGGCCCATTCGTGTCCTATGTAATATGTGCTCTGCCATGGGATGATGGTGGTGTTCTGCTCCCAGGCCAGCCTATAGGCAAGAGGTCTTTTATTTCTGAAAACATTAAGTTACTTGGCAGATTTTTCAGAACTTTTGACATTTCAGACTCGGAACCTGCTCATATTTATGCATAAGTTCTATGAAATCCACATTGTAGCATCTGCCTGTGCTGCCTATCTTCTGGTTAGGAGATTGGGCCAAATTTTTATCCTCTGTAGCTCCCTGGTATATTTAGCAACGAGATTAAGTGTGACTTTATCAAGCTTTCAGGAATAAAGCAATGCCACCGTTTAATTTAGCATTTAATTACAATAGCCTTCCTGACTGATAAGTTGCTGGGTGTTGCCCAAGTAAACTGAGTGGAAAATGTCTGCTACTGTTTTGCCTTGGATTTCAAAGTTTATTTCCTTGTGAGTTGTTCCATTTAGCTTCATTCTCACCACTGGGGTTTGAAAGGGCACATAGTGTGAGAAATAAGAGTGGTGTAAAAATACAGGTCTCCATATACACCAGAATCAGTTCCTGGGCCATATGCTTCCCTGACTTAATTCTGTGCCTCTGATTCTTCAGCTGAGTCAGCCTCTTGGGTTCCCTATGTGTATTAGTTTCCTGTGGATGCCATAACGAAATACTATAGACTTAGTGGCTTAAAACAACACAAATGTATTATTTTACATATCTGGAGGTTAGAAATCCAAAGTGAGTCTTATGAGGCTAAAATCAAAGTCAGCAGGGCGTCACCCCTTCTTTTTTCAGCTTCTAGAAGCAGCCTGCATTCCTTGACTCATGGCCCCTTTCTCTATCGTCAAAGAGCATCACTCCAACCTCTGTTTCCTTCATCATACATCCTTTTCTCACTCTTACCCTCCTGTCTCCCTTTTATAAAGACCCTTATAATTATATCAGGCCCTACCAGATAATTCAGGATAATCTCCTCATCTCATGATCTTTATTTATCACAACTGCAAAGTCTCTTTTGCTATTAAGGTAACATATTTACATGTTCTAGGGATTAGGATGTGGACATCTTTGGGGATGGGACCTTATTCTTCCAACCATACTTCCTGTGTCTCTCTGATTCACCACTCTTATTCGGGATTGCTGAAGATTTGTCCTCTAGCAGACCCTTATCCCTCTGTAACTTCAAACTCCCCAACTGCCCATTTTCTTCTTTGACTAGTTTATCTTGGCAGAGGAGAGAGTAGTTGTCATATCAGTTGTCATGACAACACAACATGGTAGGTACTACTATAATACTCATTTTACAAGTAATGAAAGTTATACACAAAGACCCCTACTCGGAACCTCACAACTGGTTGGTGATAGAGTTGGGATTTGAAGCCAAGAGTCTGTGCTTTAACTGCTGAGGATACTGCCTCTCTGTCGATTAGAGTTACTTCCACTGCCTCAAAAATGTTTGTGGCCTTTGTCCTAGAGTAAGAGATATCCCAACTCCATTCAGCATTAACCCTTGGCTCTGGCTTTCATCTGTTTGCACCTCCTCTGGGACCTTGGACCATCATTTTTTATTGTTGTTGTCATTGATTTCCTAATCACCTTGATCTCATCCTCTTCAACTTACAAATGTGCTCATCCAAAAAATATCTTCTCCAAAAGCGCTCCTGCTTTTTCTTTGTTTCACCTGATGTCAGTCTTTGACTTCACCATATTCCTTGGAAGAATGATCCATAATTGTCATTTCTTTACTTTGTTCCTTAGCTTGCTACAATCTAGTTTATGCAAAAAAGTTTCCGCCTTTCAGAATGCCACCATGTTGGGTCACACATTCCATCTTGGAGCCTTTTCCTTTTTGTCTTTCCAGAATACTGCAATCTTTTAGTTCTCCTCCTAGTGGTTAGTCAGTTCCATGATTGGCTTCCTCTCCTCTCATGGATCTTTTCTATCTCTTTTCTTAATTTCACCCTCCCCCGAGGATGCAGCCATCACCCCAGCCTTGAGAACTTTCTCAAGTTCGATTTCCAGTGCTGAACTTGAGTTATGTATACCACCAGCTTGCTGCATATCTTCCCCTGAAGTCCTGCCAGCCACTCAGATACAGTGTGTGAAAATGTGAGCTCGTTCATTCAGTGGGATTGCTTGAATGTTTCCCACATGCCAAGTCCTATGTTGTGAATGAGACGCAGACTTCAAGATGTCTAATAGGAGAGAGGGATATGGCACCCCATTGTTATGCAGTTTGGCATGATCAGTAGTAGAGAGATGTGTTTAAGAGTGCAAGGGGAGCACACAGGAGGGTCCTTACTCCACCTGAGCAGAGATGTGGAGGAGAGGTATTAGTCCACAGGGTAATGGGGAAGTTGAGGGGTGGAGGGGTAGGAAAGAATGGTCCATGCAGAGGAGACTCCATAGAGCACGGCACAGAGTTGAGTATAGGAACTATCTGGTCCCTATCCCTACACAAGGGAACATGCCGGGAGTCAGTTTCCCCTTCCTGCCCAACTTAATATAACATCAAGTTCTCAGTGGTGCTTAGGGACCTGCGTGAATGCGTGTGGGTGTGGGGGAGGGATGTGTCACACCGTGAGGCTGAGTGTCCACCTCACCTCTCTCGGGACCAGTGTTCCCAGATGAGTCCTTTCCCCTCTTCTGTCATTGGACTGGAAAGCACTTCAAGCTAAGAGAGGCCTTATTCATCTCTGGGTCCCCCCACCCTCCCCAGTACCAGCTACGCAATAAGTGCTTAGTAAGTGTCTCTGGGATAAATGAATGAATAATCAAGCGGAGGTCGTAACTACTCGCCTCTGGGGCATTGCAAGACCTCATTAGTTAATGTGTGCAAAGAATTGTATGAGTCTTAACTATTAACATTATTTTATCTGCCATGTGCCTATGGCTTACTTTCTGTGTCTGATGTGGCATTTGGGCCTGGAACAGATTTCCCTGATGTGTACTCCTGGATTGTATAATTTGGGCTGAGGAGGTGCTGGAGGGCAGCATAAGGGATGCGTGTCACAGAGCACCTGCCGAGGAGCATTCCTTGGCCAAGACAGCTGTCTTCCTACAGCTTCAGGGACAAGGAATGGCTTGGAATCTCACCCTCAAGGAAGGACAGAGGAAATATTGCTGTTTCCTTGTTTGGTTTGCCATTTTCCGAGTTGGGAGAAGAACACATCAATGTCTGTCTTTATTATTCAGGACTTTATTAGGAGGGAAGTAACTTCAGGACTCATGTGACTTTTTCCTCTGCCTTCTAAATGTATCCAGCCTGACTCTTTTTCTACTCCGCCAATTCCCTAAATGAGAAATGCTTGGAAACCAGCCCAGAAAAACACAAAGCAGTCAAAAAGTCATAGAATAAATATGCTGTGGTGACCTGGACTTTTCATGTCATGGATGGGAGAAACAGTTTTTTCTCCATTCATTAAGAAATCACTGTATTATAATGCAGAGTTAACTTTGTTTTCCAAATTCCTAATGGTGATATGATCCTGAAGAGGAGGAGTTTGGGGTGTGTGTGTGTGCGTGTGTGTGTGTGTGTGTGTATGTTGAGATCATATCACTGAGTGGGTCTGGAAATTGGTCTCTTGAATTTTTATTAAACTTCCCCAATTTGGGGGGAAGGAAAACATTCTTAACAGTATATGTTATCTTTTAACATGCTGTATCTCTCTCTCTCTCTCACACACACACACACACACATACACACAACACTGCTTATAAACTCATTGGGATAATAAGATCTATATATGGAAAAGCTAATAGTACAAGACCATGATATTAATTAGCAGATGATTGGCATGGCTAAGTAGTGCTGGGGATTTTATTCACAGTATCATGGGAATCACACAAAAGGCTGCCTGGGCAACAGGACAACTTCCTCATGGAAGTTCCTGAAACTATGCCAGGCTTCCCTTTCCTACTTCCTCCTCTGCAGTTACATTGGCTCTCACCCAATACCTGCCTTCTTGGACTCTCATCCAGGCTTAACCCTCATCGGTACTGGTAACCGACATCTGGACTCTTGGTGGATACCCTCAGTTATGCCAGTTTGTATTACATACATTTCGATTACACCTTTATATTTGTGCAGTCACCGGGGTCTGCAAACTCAATTGTCTACAGGGCCCAGCATGTAACATAACTGACCGAGTCTCCTGGGTCAGGAGAAAGAACGTTTTGGTAAAGTGAAATGTGCTTGACTCGAGGAAGAGGGCAGCTTCTTTTAGATTCCGGCTGATCAAAGCTCAACAACGTGAGACAAACAATGAGAATTCAAGCCCAGTTTTGCCCATGCACCGTCGATTTCACAAATCAGTTATTTATGCAAATCTTCTCAGTTTAAAAACATTGGCATCTAAGTGCATTTTTAAGGAAACATTGTGTAAACCAAACAAAACACATCCTGGAAAAGCTACCTGCTGGCCTCCAGTTTGCAACCTCTTATACTCAGCGTGTGGAGATGTAAAGTCTAGTAGCCCAAATGGAAGAGGGATACATGAAAAGTCTCTTACATTGAAACCACTAAGAAAGAACTCAGTGGATGTAATTAGGAGACAACAACGTGAACACGGTCCTTGAAAAGGCTCTTTCCTCAAATATGAAGATTGGCCTAGCTGCCTCTGAAATTGCTCAGTTCCTGAAGACATCCAACGTGCCCTTCTAGCACCAGACGATTGTTCCTTGCAGGATTCTCTACACACAGAACCAGAGATTTGAGCAGTGAAGTCATCACTAGATTGTAAAGCAGGGGAAGCAAGCAGTACACAGAAATTTCAGAATATTGTGTGAAAGCGACAATATTTTCAGAGAGGTCTGGGGAGCGTTTCAAAAAGACAAAGAACCCACCAGACTAAAGCGCGCTCTGCCCAGAATAGGGGCTTCACATGTCAAGGTGAGGGTGGACCAAGATGAAACCTCATTTAACGGTGGGCTTGCGACTGCTGCCGACCTAACCTGCAGCATGTGAGGCTGGGGCTCTTCACTCTGGAAAATCTCTTTTTCCTATGCCATTGCCTCATTATAGTCTAGGTTTACGTCACCATTTTGGAAGAATTTCCACTGAAATATTATATATTTCTGATTTGAGGCATTTTTTTAAAGACAGTGAACTCTTCTGATTTTTGAACCGAACTCAGAACGTGGACGGTCCCGCCGTGCTTCTGGGCACACGGAAAGCAGTATTATTGCCAGAGGACCTGGACACATCCCCTCCCTGGTGATCATGAGTCCCTGAAGCTGATTTCTCCCAAATATTTTTGACAATTCCATAAAACTCAGCTTATCAAAATATGAGCCCTGAAGCTGTCCTTCTGGCAAAGTACGTCACTAGCATAAATTATGTGAAAACCTGAGTTTGAATGAAATAATTTGCCTTTCAGACATTCTTTCCTATTTTTGCATGTCAAAAGCAATTTACATCTTTTTGCACAATCTATGCAACTGATTTGTTTAGCGAGATATATTAATGATAGTGTTCACTTTAAGACTGATTTTATTTTGAGGTAAAGGATAGCCCTTGACCTTAGAGGACTAACTTTGTTGAAATGTCACTTCTGAGTCAAATGAAATGAGTCATAGTGTATTTATTCAATGAATCTTCCTAGCCAGATGTTGTTCTATTATTCTTTGATTCTCTCTCCTCTCTCTCTCTCCCTCTCCCATTGTCCTATGTTAATTTCAGTATCACGTGACGATTTTAACCAAACTGTGATCTTAGACAAAGAATTTAGCTGTGGCTAACTTAAGCAGAAGGGGATTTGGCTGATGTTCATTTAAAAAGCAGATTATAGGTCCACAAGTGCTTACCCCATTCCTGCCAGAAAGCAGTCTCTCTCCCTGCCTGGCATTAAATGTCAGGAAGCAGAACGTACACCAGACGAAAATAAGAGGAAAACCCAAGGCTAAGGGCTTTAAAATAGAGGTAAAAATGAAACAACTTCTTTGCATAGCACATTTTCCCCCTAAATGATGGACAGTCACCCTCATCTTTGGCAATGCTCCAGGGGTCTCTAGATGGATTGCTAAAGATGCAGAGGAAATTTTATGATGGTTCTATCTCTGTTGTCAGGCTTTATAGTCAATCTCGCATCAAGATATATAATCTTGCATCACGAGATATTATATATCCCTACACACTGGAACCTCCTGGGAGGTAGGAATAAAAAAGTGCTCTAGTGTAGCAGTCCCCAACCTTTTGGTCACCAGGGACTGGTTTCGTGGAAGACAATTTTTCCACGGACGGGTGGGGAGGGGGTGGGGCGCTGGTGGTTCAGGAAGTAACGCGAGCTAAGGGGAGCGATGGGGGGCAGCAGATGAAGCTTTGCTTGCTTGCCCACTGCTCCCCTCCTGCTGTGCAGCCCGGTCCCTAACAGGGGGATTGGGGACCCCTGCTTTAGTGATTTCTTCAGCACGAAGAGCATAGAGTCAAGGTTCCATAGAGTTTTACTGAATCACTTGATGGGTATAAAGCAAAGGCCCCAGTATCGAGAAATCTGAGGCTATATGCTCTCCATTTTGCTAGGCCATGTAGGGAGATCCTCTCCCTAAACTCCCTCACCCATCACCTGTCAGTCACGTTTCCCAGGAGCTTCTCAGTATATGTTCACTTATTGCCATTTGAGGCAGTCATGTCTCTCAAAATCCCACTCCCCGGGATGCCAACACCCCTCACCCTTCTAGCAGGTGCCGCACTCACCCCCTGGTGACCAGCCTGGGCCCACAGGGTGGCTCCATTGCCTGGTGGTCTCTGGGAGGGAGGGAATGGACTTCTCTCCACCTCAATGAGACGAGCCCACGTTAGAATCAGACAGAAGTGGGTCCAAAACTCAAATCTGCTACTTAGTGATTTGGGGCAGGTTACTGTATCTCTTTAAGCCTCAGTTTACCCAGCTGTAAAAATGGGTCAGTAGTAGCCCTGAAGAGGTAGTGTGTGTATGAGAATTAAATGAGAAACTTATGTAGAGCATTTAGCAGGATGATGGGCCCATGTGATAAGCATTCAATAAATATTAACCATGAAAATTATTATCCACAGCTATTGATGTCCCTAGAGTTATTATAAACGATCCCACAGTAATAATTTTTCTCCTAAACACCTCAGTCTTATTCTATAGGTACTGACTATTTACGGTGACATTTGTTCCACTTCACATGGGGTTCTGTGTCTCCTGGTGAGGCCAATGGGCATATGGGAGGAAGCTTGAGAATTCCCTTTTGTTTGTATATTTATTTTCTTACTACCCAAACACTCATTTGTTTTGTTTTGTTTTTTGATGTAAAGGCATAATGAGCACTCCTGCTACTACTTAAAATATGGGCAAGAAAAAATATTTTTCCAATATCTAAGCCAGCCAAACACATTTTTTGGTGGTGTATCATGCCCCAGTGGCTTTTCCTGATTAAAAGGCTCATGGCTTGTAGTGAAAGGCTGCATCTGCCCATATTGCAGTGATTAGCATATAAATGCTCATCTCTGTCATGCGTGTGTATAATTGTGAAATATGCTACCAGCCAAGTAGGACCATGCAGTAGACTGGGGTGCAGAATATTACAGCATCCTATAGTAATGTAACAGTTATGGTTGAATGATCTTTTTAATGGAAGCAGGTATAATAACTTCTCCCAAATATTGTCAGGATAAACTTTCTTAGACTTGATTAAGAGTCAGAAAGAGATGCTTTTGCTGGCACATGTGGACCGTCTAAGCCATTTTCCCTACTAGTATTCATATACTTTATGCATTTACACTTTAAAAATTGTACCTATTCAAATAGAAAATAATTTGGATATTTTTGACTGAATTAACTGATCAAATGAGTAACAATTTGAGAACTTCCTTCTGAAATCTAGATTTTGACATCTAAAGAGGCACTGACTTGCATCTTGCTCTCAAAGTCAGTAATCCTAAATAGCGTCAGCCTAGAAATTTTGGATGATGTCTCATCTCTCACGCAGCCGAAATTATTGTGAAGGTGGGTTCTGTCTTATTCACTGTTGCATCTTCAGTGTCTGGGACTTTTTAATTAACCACTCATTGAAAGGATTCATGGCTTAGTGAACATTTTGAAGTAAGTGCTGTTTATCTCTGATTACCTTTCTTTCCCCTCCGTACTCACCACCATGAGCCCATGAGCTTGAGGTTCCCTGACAAGTATCACTGTGCCACTCCCTCACCTTTACTCAGCTCTTCCCATCTATTTATAGCATGACACTCACCAAGGTGCCTGTGCCATGGAGATTTGCAATTAACACGGAGCAGAGACCTTAAGATGAAAGGATGAAAATCTGATTGGTAAAATTTCAAGCATCAGCCAGCCTGATATGTAGGTACCTGATAATGGTTTTGGGCATTGGTGCCTTCCTAGAGCCCTAAAATCACACACATTTGTGATCACCCAGTCACTATATGCCTAAGATTGCCCGGTTCTGTTCACAAAACAGATGAATTAAACTGCCCAAATGCACTACCATTTTCAAGTAACTATTTTCAATTACGGACAGAATTGGATGTTTTGATGTTATGGAGGCATGAGCTGACCTGCATATTTTTGTGTACAACCTCTTTTACATATCTGAATCTAGGTTGCATCTTAATGAAGGGTCTCGTTTCTATTAACAGTGTTAGTTCATGGTAGTATTTGGACAGCATGAAGCATTTATTAATTCTCTGTAGATGCTACTAATGGTTGAACCAAGGTAAACTATGCTACCATTTTTATATTTGTAGTAATTTATTTTGAATATATGTACTATATATTTTTAAATAAAAATATCTTAGAATTAGATTCTGCCATGAGTAATACAGATTCCTGGAAGAGTGGCTTAAATAGAAGTTTGTTTCTCTCTTACATAAAAGAAGCCTAGAGACAGTATTACAGAGCTAGTTTGGTATCTCCATGAAATCACCTATGATCCAGACTTGTGTTAGCTCGCTGTTCTACCTAGCATGAAGCTCCCATACTCATGGTTTAAGATGGCTGCTATAGATCCAGCCATCACAAACTCATTCTAGGCATCAGAATGAAGGGTGGAAGAACGGTGCAAGTTCTCACTTAAGAATACTTCTGGAGTGTCCCAACATGATTTACAATTAAGTCTCATTGACCAGAACTCAGTTATACACCAAATTAATTGATGTCCACACCATGCTTCAGATAAGTCTGGGAAATGTGTTTTCAGCTGTGCAGCAGTGTTCTCAGCTAGAAATACAGATTGCACTACAAAAGAGAAACATTATTGTGTAATGCATTCATTTTTCTATTGCTGTGTAACACATTACCACAAATTTAGTAGCCTAAACAAATACCCATTTATTATTGCACAGTTTCTGTGGGTCAGGAGTCCAGGCATGGCTTAGCTGGGTTCTCTATCTGGGGTCCCACAGGGCTGAAATCAAGGTGTTGGCTGGGCTTCATTCTCATCTGGAGTCTCAACGAGGGGAGGATCTGCTTCAAACTCTCTCAGGTTGTCAGCAGAATTCTTTCCTTACAACTACAGATTCATGGCTGTTTGCCTCTTCAAGCTGGCAACACAGAAAGAGTCTCTGCTGCTTCGAGTTTCTAACTTCAGGGAAAACTGATCCTCTTTTCAAGGCCTCACCTGATTAGTTCAGGCCCACCCAAGATAATCTCCCCTTTGACTAACTCAAAATCACTGATCAGGGACTTAATGATCTGAAAAATTCCTTTCTCTCTGCCACATTCTGTTGATTAGAAGCAAGCCACAGGTCTTGTCTGCACTCAAGGAGAAGGATTATACATGGACTGACTCACTGGGGATCACCCTAGGATGTGTCCACCACAGATATGCAACTAGTGACCTTTGCTACACACTTGTATATGATTGTTCTTTTTCTGCTACAATCTTCTGTTAAATAACGGCATGTCAGACACAAAAAAGAAATGCCTGAGAAATTACCTGATGTATTTATGCAGGGTGTTTCAGCAACTCATTGCTGCCTAAGCAAAATTTAGCAACTGCCAGTTAAATTAATGCATATCATTTATTCAAGGTAGTAATTTATCTGATAATTTCAAGTTTGTGGTATTTTATAAAATGGTTTACTTTTTCTAGTTTGTTACTTCATAATGAAATTAAGAAGTATTTTGCTTAATCTAAGTGTACGTTATATAAGTGCTAATTCATCATTCCATCAAAAAATTATAATTAGAAAAGTTCCTCAATATCAAAAGAATTTAAGAAACTCTAGCCTTTACAATACAGATGGATTCTTCAGTAGAAGTTAGGGTGGGTAGGAGTCCAACTCTTTTCAGCAAAGGAAGTCTTTAATAACTATCTCATTTAAAGATGATTATTTAATACAATTACTGTATCTGAAGAAATAAGTCAGTCATTAGAATAAATAGTGATATGTACTAGAAAATAAGTAACACATATACCCACAGGTATCCTGACTTATGTCTCTACTCAACAAGAACATGTAATAAAGAAAAGTAAAATGTACCTGAGATGTGAATATAGATATTTAAAAGTTTGGATATTAATGTTCGTGTGCTTAATCAATGGAGAAACTTTCTAAGAGGCTTTCCCCTTTGCTTTATAATTCTATTAGTCTTGATTATCTGGGTTTTTTTTTTTTTTTTTTTTTTGGCCTTAGGAGAGAAGTAATGGGAAGAAATGGACCACCAGAGGTGGAATCCCAAAGAGTGCCAAGAGATGACCTCTTAGGGATGACAGAACAAATGCAAAAGAGAACCAGAAGTTCAAAACGTATAGAATTATGAGGCCAAATAACATGTGTCACTATAACCATCTTTATAAACTCTACACGCTTCACAAGTAATCATAATGATGATCTTGGATTATCAAAAGTACTGAACACCTTTTAAAAAGTTTCAAAAATGAACTTTTTCCCCCCAAATCTTTTCTACAAGGTTACAATAAAGTGATGCCTATAAATTGCATGACAGAGGAGAAACATAATAGATCCTCAGTGATGTCAGTTATTGTCTATAACTAGCTATTATTACCTAAAAATATCATTATTGTTATGGCTATTATTGTTATTTCTCAGCTTGCCTCAGCCTTGATAATCCTCAGTGTTAACCTCTTCCATTCTGTATCAGTGTATCCACGTTCCATTTCTAAGCCACAGTTAACCCAGGAGTTTTGTAGCAGTTTTGGGTTCATAGTACCTCAGCAAGGTTCCCATCTTCTTATTTTCACAGATAAAAGACTTGCAGGTAGAATACTCTGGAAGTAGGGCCAAGCCACTTCAATTTCAAGAGCCTTCTGTGATCTCATTACTAAAGCTGCTTGGTGATTGAACACATTTTTCTAGGTATGGCACAGCTCCATGTGCAGACATACAATTCAGCAAATAAGTGTGCAAGGACAATGGGTTGCCATGGAAGCCAATATCACAATGCCCAAAGTCATCTAGCTCTATGACACTGATGCATTAATGAAATGTTTCAGCAGTTAGCATGCTCTGGGAGTGTGTGTGGGATGCAAGGCTCTGTATGTTCTCTTAACACTTAGCATAAGAATCTCACTTTAAGGTAGTTACCTTGTACATCATCATTTGAGATAAAATAAACATAGACATTTTCATTGTGCATCTTTTTTTTTTAAAGAAAAAGAAAGCCGATATTGCAAATGCATTCCTTTATTGTTCTTGTTATATATCCTGTGGGTTTAAGAATAATGGTTCCATTAGGGTTTTATGTATCTCCTGAACCAGAGAATGGTCAATTATGGGCAACAGTCGCTTTCCCCACACCTCCCTAATGGCTGGTGGCCGACACTGTAAATTAAGTAGAAAACATAGAACAAGCAGAAAATGTGGACCCCTGCTTTGCCTAATTTAAAAGGGGTTTCATAACATTAACCCTGTGTGGAGAGATTCCTACCAATTGCCATGGTACCGTAGGAATATGTGTAGAGTATGGATTTCAGTTTTGCGTGCTGCATTTTTTGACAGTCATTTACTATCTGGATGGTGACCAGGATAATGAAGGTTGTGGAAACCGTATTTAATAATTGAATGAGAGATTGAAGGGAATGAGATGATTTTGCTTGGAGAAAGGGACATCTGTGGAAGACAATAGCTGTCTTCAAATATATGAAGGCTTGTGGAGAGGAGGTGACATGTTTTGTCTTAAGGGGTCCTAATGAGAGCCATGGTTAGAAATTACTGGTGTTCAGGTCCCATACAAGAAGGAGCTTTAAAATAATTAGAGCTGTCCAAAAAGGAAATCATCTACTCTTCAAAGAATTGTGTTCTTTTTTAGAAATGTTCAAACAAACCCTGGTGAATGTGGTTGTAAACTGGTTTGTGGTGTAGCAGGGTGACTTGGACTAGATGATATCTTGAGTTTCTTCTATCTCAGGATTCACCTGGTTTCCCCCATGTCTCTGTTGTTTTACTTTTGCTTCATATCCTTTCATGGGAGGACCTTTGAGCAAAGAAATAGAGAGGGAATGACAATAACACTTCATTCATTCAGCAGTCATGATTGTGTGTCTGACATGTGCAAGCCACCTCCATGTGGGAGAAATGCATGAAGGCCCCAGATGCCTGTGTTTCTAGTTGGTTCTACACCATGATACCAGAAGTTGTGTTCGTTCATTGCCTGATGGAAGAGAGATCAAATAAAAGAATAAATTAGGATGATACCAAATGGTTTCTTAGAGTGGTTCAGGCTAGGAGGGCTTTCGCTTCCTGCCATGTAGTATGGATTGGTTGCTAGCTGCAGCCAGGAGTCACCAGCTCTGTTTTATGACCCCCCCCTTGGGTTTAGTTTGGTGCACCTGGTTGACAGCATGCGTTACACAATCTTTTAAAAATTGTTGTTGCGAAGCATTTCGGAATGCATCCTTTTAGTTCTGGTAGCCTGATTTCAAACTTTGGGGGGTTTTAGGGGCAGATTTGTTTTAATCAGCAAGTCGATCCCAGCGTGCATTTCCTGCTGAGCTTCCATAATTGAAAGTGTCAGGGGTCACTTGTGAAAGAAGTTGGTAGAACCAAGCAGCTCTGTTCTGACGGTGAAGAGATTTGTTATTCAGGAACTACAGTTTCACATTTGGTGAAATCTCCATCTGTGGCCTCAGGCCAAGTGCTCTGTGAATACTCACTGGACTCACAGAACGTTAGTTGGCAGAAATGATTTGTTCAGAGGCTACTTCCGTAGCATGTTCAGATTCACTGACATATAATTGGCTTAGTAATTTTTCTATTTGGGCTCCATGGAGGCTCTCTCTCTGGAATGATGTGGCAATTAGAAAATGGGATTGTATTGTGTCTAACTTTGTGTTCCGGTTCTCATTTTTTTGGCTAACTATTGAAAATTGCCAGGCTTTCTAGGGGCATCACAAAAATTATTCTCCAACATTTTCTTGAATTCATTTCAACTTTGAAAAAAACAATGTATTTTACACAGAACATTTCGGGAGATTGAGGAACTACAAAATATTAGTACAAATTAGACAATCCCTGGTCAGGTTTCAGAAGAAAAAAATGGATATTAATTGAGGGGTTATGTAGGAGAACTAAGTGGGACAGAAAGAAAGCATGAAAGAAACGAAATGTAACCCCATATTCCTACAACTGCTTTTGAATGGAAGAGAAGAGAGCCAAGAGAAATAGGTTGGTGTCTCTTGTGTCTGGTCATTCCGTTGGGAGAGGGTGTGAGGAGAAAGGCTGACTCCGCCCTCTCCACTCCTTTCAGCCACCTGCAGACCCCAGAAAGCCATAGTTACCGTGTGGGATCACACATTGGTCCCTGTCAAGAAGAAGGAAGTGTGGCAAAGGAAAAGCTCTGCAGTCCTGGGATATTTGAACCTATGCTGCATCTCTGACTCCAGTGGGGTGTTCTTTCTCCCTCTTCACTGCCAGGCTGTGTCTCTGTGGGTTGACTTTAGGCAGCTTGTGGTAGCTGTCCAAACCAAAGTCAGCTCATGTCGATCCCATTTCATTTTCAGCTTTGTGTGAAGCCATTCCCTTCATTATTTTTGACACACAATCTTAAGATGAAACCCATATGTTTATTAATTCCAAGAGAAATCCAGTGGAAATCAGATCCGGGCAATTTATGACTCCTCAAACCCTAGAAAGATTACAGAAGTCTTTTAATAATAAAACACAATATGCAGCCATTCTAAAAATTTTTACTCACATATCTTCATAATCATAAATTATTTCATACCTAATTACAAATAGGCAGACTGAATAATTGTCTTCATTGAGGGATGTTTGACACTGAGAAAATATAGCCTGATTTTATAAACCTTTTAATGTTCAGACTATAAATACGTCACAGCTAAGGAGTACTGCAGCTTTAAATGTATTAAAGTCACTCTTGTGTAACCAAACATAATGGGATTTTTAAATGAATTATATAACTAAAGTAGTTAACAAACAACTTTTTAAACTTTCAACATATGTAAAGCTATTTGAAACTGTCCATTTCATATTAAATGCCCCCAAATGTATTTCATTCTTAGTCGTTTGGCAAAAAAGTTATACTGGAGGAAGCTTTTTCAAGATATATATAGATATAATAGAAAGAAAATAGTTTGATAGGAAATTTAATACCTATTCTCCCCTCATATGTGCAAGGAATCACATCAATTAGGTCTTAGAGCACTATTTATGTTTGGGAGAGTTTTGGAGCAAAAGCAGTGCATATGCATTTAATTTAGTAAGAGGATTCTCCACGTGTATTCTGGTGCCTGGGAAATGGAGTACTGAACTTGTGAAAACATAAACTCTTCTGTTTGAGATCTCAGTTCACACTCTGAACTGGCTGATCCACCCTAGGAAGTAAGAGTTTGCACCTTTAGTCAGTCATTCATTCACTGCCCTATGTATCTTATTTCATAATTCTCGTGACAAATTGTAATGGCTGGTTTATACACATTTTCAGTTGATACTGAGATTCGTTCCAAAAATTCCAGCAGAGCAAAATTTTAACCTGTTTTGATCACCATTGTATCCTAGAAAATAATAGGAGTTTAAGGAATGTTGTTTGAAGGAAGGAAGGAACAAGCATTTATTGAAATCTTGCCTTTGAGAGTTTGGAAATATAAGGAGAAGAAAAGAGCACCTGCTTTCAAGGAACCTACTCTTTAGAAGATAGGATGTTCCATCAATTTGTGAATTTTAAAGGAAAAGTGTTGCTAATCAAAGCATGAGTTTCTGTTTTTGCTTTGGTGCTTAACAGGCAGTGACATGACTTCGTATAAGACGTACCAGAGGGTCTGGGGACAGCATTCTTGACCTGATGTCCCCGGAGTGTGTTGACCATTCTTGGGGCCAGATTCAACCATGTTAGGCAGAATGACCCTACCATCTTAAATTTATGGGAAACCACTGCTCTATAAAGTTCTACTGATAGTGGAGAGAATTTGCTGCCTCCATCTAAAGACAGACATTGTGTTAGCCATCTCCATCAAAACTTGGCAAGTGGCATGAGGGACTGTAAAAATGAACCTACTAGGGGATACAGTATCTGAGCCCTGGTCTCAGAACTGGAAGTTTTCTATCGAATTCACTGCAACTCCAATAACTACAGTCCCTGGTGTGTGTCCATCTAGTTAATGTACAGCTGACCCCTGAACAATGCAGGAGTTAGGTGCGCCAACCCTCTGCATAGTGGAAAATCCACATATAATTTTCCAGTTGGCTGTCCAGCGCTGTGGTTCCTCCATATTTGTGGTTCCACATTCGCAGATTCAACCAACTGCAGATCATGCAGTACTGTCGTATTTACTACTGAAAAAAAAGAAAATCCGTGTATAATTGGACCCACGCGGTTCAAACCAGTGTTGTTCAAGGGTCAACGGTATTCCAAACCCAGACCAGGGCCTTGGTGATAATCTGTGTGGATTCTGGACCAGGCAAAAAGAAGTTGTTGAGTGTGGACAGTCCACATGTCTCAACTGTGACTCCAGTGAGCTAAAGAAATGAGCTACCACAGGAAGCAAAACCTTCTATATCACCAGGAATTTATTACAACAATTTGAAAAGAAAAATTTTCCCCCTTTCTGTAGCTTCTTTGATGATAGATTCTAAGTTAGGAGAGAATATAAGTGTGGGTGGGTAGTAAATATTTCTACAACGTTGTTGATAGTTAAAACTCTCAACAAATGAAGGAAATTCTAACTGAAGCCAAAGAGAAAGACATGTTGTCTTTCTCACTCCGCCTGCCCCTTGTAGTTAAATAAAAACCAGATATTTCTTATTGGCCAATGGTATTTTCTTCTCAACATCAGCATCAGGAAATATACAACAGAGGTGGACTGAGTCTCAGGGTCCCACACTTTTCACTTCGTCTTTCTGATGTCACTTCTGGGAGTGTGGTTATGCTGAGAATAAAATTCATCCTTTGGCCCAGATGGTGGTGGGAAAGAGCGCTCCACTCAGCTATTTGAAATCCTAGGTTGTTATCGTGGATTAAGGAAACATTACAAAACAGAGCAGAGCTAAACAAGCAGGGAAGGTAGTACTGGATGAGATGGTTTTCTGCTGGTTTATTTCAAAGAAGGGCTCCACGGGGACCTTTCTTTATACAGGAGAATTCCGCTTAAAAATATGCACTTTCCTTTTCCCTCCCATCAACTTTGCCCTGTTATCTCATCTACTCATTTCCAATAAAGTTGATTGCCTGCTGCTGCTACGCTTCAGAAAAAGCTAGAGACCTCTGTAGACTTCTCCTTTTGCCTTATTTATGATAGCAGGAGCCTAGACAGAAAGAGGCTGTCAGATTTATCAGTGAGAAGTCAAGAAGAGTTCATTTTAAGCCAGGAAGAATGCAAAAGTCTTTTTTTTTTTTTAAATTAAGAACTAAATATTTCCTTATTTTAAAACTCAGTGGATAAGAAGTGATGTGAATGGAATTCAGTGGGTCAGTAGAGGTGAGCACACCTGAAGAATATTGATACGCTGTACCAGCTATTATCACTTTTATATGTGTGTGCACACATACCCACTCAGAAAGAGAAGCTTGTAAGTCATGACAGCAAGCACTCTCATAATAATTCTGAACCCTTGTTTGGGTCACAGAAAGCTCCTATGGGGTTGTACATTTGACCTGAAGATGATCACCCATATTTTTCCTAATTCATCATATATATACATCGTAAGCAAGAAAAAAGTCTGGCAGAGGAGAGGATGATTCTGTGCAATTGGGTTCCGTGGAAGGCCTCCATTGCTCTATAGAAACCCTGGGTCAAAAGATTTTGTGTGTTTCCTTTCTTTTCCATGTACATGGTGTGAAGGGCAATATACTTCACTCTTCTCTGCCAAATCCTCATCCCTGTGAAAAAAAATCCCTGTCTCTAGGGCACACTGAGTCAGTCAAGCAAGCTTCCTTTACTCCACAGTATAGCATTGGGGTTAGGAGCGTGAAGTCTACACCCAGAGTGCTGGGTCCAAATCCCTGGCTTTGTCATTTCCTGGCAGCCAACCAGGAGCACCTGTAAGATGAGAGCTGATAATAGGTGTATCTGGAACAAAGCAAACACTACATGACTGATATTACTATTATGCATTCATTCATCCATTTCTAAAATCAATAAATATTCAGAGTGCCAGCAATGTTCAAGGCACTATGGTACGACCTAGGTTCTACAGAGATTCTAATTTGGTGTGAGGAGACAATGTATAAAAAAGTAAATATATTTTTAAGATACTTTCAGATCATTATAAGTGCCAGTGATGCTATAGGTGTGATGAGAAGGAGGTAAAACTGGATAATTATAGAGAGTTAAGTGGTGAGGTTTTCTTTGGATCAAGGTGCTGCTTGGGCCCCTTCCAAGGCCTTAGAAATTCAATGTGAAGTTGTGTACTCTTCTTTTTGAGGGGGCTCCTCATAAGCTGTGTATGTTTCACAAATCCTGGATATACCTCTACAGAGGAGGTGATAAATGAGGAATCACCTTATTACAGTAAGAAGGGGTCAGCCATGTACAGACTCAGGGGAAGTGCCTTCCAGGTAGAGGGGGTCACATGTGCAAAGAGCTCAACAGACTCAAGGGGTGTCAAAGAGGTCAGGGGGGCCAGGGCCTAGTGAGGTGGGTAGGGGTCGGGTCCTGTAGGGACTTGTCACCTAAGTAAGGCCTTTGGGTTCACTCTGGGTTGGGATTATGGGTTGAATTATGCCTCCCTCCCTGCCCCAAAGATATGTTGAAGTCCTAACCCTCAGTACCTAAGAACGTGCCCTCATTTGGAAGTAGAGTCTTTGCAGAGATGATTGAGTTAAAATGAGGATACTAGGTAGGCCAGAAGCCAAAATAACTTGCATCCTTATAAAAATAGGAAATTGGGACACAGAGACAGGAATGCATAGATGGAAGATGAGAGAAGACAGAGGGAGGTCACCACATGAAGCTGGAGGTTTGGAGTGATGCATCTACAAGCCATGGAACACCAAAACCTGCTGGCAAACCCTCAGAAGCTACAAGAGGCAAGGAAGGGATTCCCTACAGGTTTTAGGGGGAGTATGCATGGCCCTGTTGACACCTTGATTTCAGACTTCTAGCCTCCAGAATTGTGAGACAATACATTTCTCTCATCTTAAGCCACCCAGTTTGTGGCAATTTGTTCAGGCGGTCCTAGGAAAAAAATATAGTAGATGGGAAGCCAGCAGAGGGTTTTAAGCCAGTGAGGGACAAGACTGACATTTTAATAAGATGACTTCTGCTTTGTA
Source organism: Eschrichtius robustus (assembly GCF_028021215.1). Classification (NCBI taxonomy): domain Eukaryota; kingdom Metazoa; phylum Chordata; class Mammalia; order Artiodactyla; family Eschrichtiidae; genus Eschrichtius; species Eschrichtius robustus. The sequence continues at coordinate 16,206,636 of NC_090824.1, forward strand.
AAGAGTACTTTGAAAGGAAGCAGGATGAGGGAGACTAGAAATTAAGATTAGAAGGGAGCTGTTTCTTAGGTGATGTTGGCAAGGACTGTGGTCATGGCTATGGAGATGGACAGAATAGATGGGTCATGGAAGAATTTTGGAAATTGACCCAATGGGATTTGCTGGTGGATTGGATGCACAGAATAGGGAAAGAGAAAGTTCAAGGACGACCCAGCCCTTGAGAGTTTCTCTCCATCTTACCTATAACGTGGTCTGTCTTCTAGCTGAGCAATATTCATAGTGCCTCTGAAATCCTTGCTCACCAATTTCATGGCATCATTTCCCTTAACAATCTCTTGTTTATTAACTTCAATAGTGCTATAGCATTTAGTTACCAAGCTATGAGGGAAGCTATTATACAAGATGGTTCCACAAATAATTATCTTCATACTTACATGAGTGTTCTATTTATTTTTGCCGGTCACTGGTGCATTTTTTGAACCAATTAAAGCCCTAAAGCTCTACCAATAAGCACCTAAATAAAGCCCTATAATCTTGAAGAAGAAGAATTTAGTATGTGGTTGTTGAGCTATTAAACTCTCCCCAGCTACACTACTGTTTCAGTCGTTGAGAGTTTAATGGAGGAGAAAATCAGAATGTATTGATTTCCTCTTATGTCCCTTGGAAGAGGCATTCCAAGTTATGATGTTTTGAAGCACACGTGACAGTGCCTTTTAAAGTATTTGAGGAAATCCAAATCTGCTGGATGAGCGTTTAGCTAGCTTGCCATTGAGGTCTGGCTCTGTGTTAACGTAAAGCAGCGTGTTAGGATCTGGAAGCAGAAGGAGATGAGACAGTTTTTCCTTCTGCAAAGTGTGTGTATCTGACCACAGGTCAGATTCAAGTATTGAGTTTTCCATGCTGACTAAAGGACTGCATCCCAGCTCTGTGAAAACCTGCATACATTTGCCCACAACACCGTTTTACAGTTTTGCATATGAAAAATTCACCAGAAACGGTCCCGTATGGTTTCAAGTCCCCCTAAGCCACTGCCAGACACCTCTTCCCTTCTTTTCTCTTTCCTTTTCTTTTTCTCTTTTCCTTTTCTCTTCTCTTCTCTCTTTCAATTAACTGAGATCAGGAGGTTATACATTTTGGGAGTCATGGGTATTAAAAATTACAGAACTTTATCCAAGCAATAACGTTCTAATAAGGAGCATGCATCAAGTGGCCATAAGGCACATTTGGTATGCGTTTGTGGGCAAAGACACATTGTTGGAATAAGGCACAGGGAAGGCAGTAGCTGGATCTGGATTTTCTTCTGACTTTGACAACCTCTCTGACCTTTAGATTCTTTAACTATGAAACATATGGATAATGATCCATGTAGTGAAGATTAGATTAAGGAATACATATGAAAGGACTTTTCAAACTGTAAAGTGCTAGATTTATGTGAGATATAGCTACTAAGAATGTCTAAAATAAAATACGAAGGATCTCTATGCAGTGACCTGGAAAGAATTACAGGACTTGCTAGTAAAACAAACGAAACAAAACAAGACCAAAAAATATTCTGTATGGTGTGATTTGCACTTATGTGAATTTGTATACAGTCAAAACAAAACCATAAGAAAAATATGTGTATCTGTGTCCACAGATGAATGTCAGTATGTAGAAAAAAGATGGGAAGGGTGTGCACAGAACTGTGGCAATGCCCAGATAGTAGATATGGTTACCTGTAGGGAAGGAATGGCCAGGATGAGGTTGAGGGGAGACTTGAATATTGTACTCCCGTATTATATAACAAGCATGTTTTCTGTGTTATTATATTTACTGTTAGTAGTGGTAATATAGTACTTTTCTATTACTAAGTTATAAAATAAAACCAAATAAAACCTTTTTAAGTTAAAAAAAAAATTACCATTAGGGGACTATGGTCAAAATGTTGTCTTGACACTAAAACTCTTCTTTTATTATTTATCTTTGTCACATTTTTTTCATTCATCTCAGTCAGCCAGCAACAAATACTTCTTCAGTACTTGGAAGTTATACACTGTGCTAGGCACTGGGCGTCCCCCCAAATATAATGAAATGTTCTCTCTGTAGTTGGCATCATTTACAATGTTTAAGTTCTGGTGAAGCCCCGGATTGTAAGGGGAGTGAGGATCCCCAATAGGATAAAGTTAAAATTATATTTAAAAATAAAGAATTGTGCAGACTCTCTTGGTGACCTACTCAGTATTCATTTCACTTCCTTTCTTATAAAGAAGATCTTGATTTTATTCAGGCAGTAATGTGTCCAGACTCAGATGGTGCATCATGATTGGCCTTTCATGAAATCCTGTGGTTTCTTTTCTTGTCCCCCTGGTAACTAGGAGTATCCATGTGACCTGGACTGGCCAGATAGTTCCTAGAGAAGCTTTTGCTTTCCTGAACCAAAGCACAAACAAGGCTGGCACCTTTCCTTCCCCTTGTCTCTGCCAGACTATATATGTGAAGGCTGGAGCTGCAGCAGCCATCTTGCTATCACAAAAGAAAGGTCCAGAGAACAGCAGAAGTGTTGGCCTTAATGTTGTTGAACCACTGAATCAATGTCATCAACATTCCAAAGTTCTTATCATGCGAGAAAGTAAACAACTGTTTGTTTGAGACGGATCATCTGTTGATTGCAGCTGCATACATTCCTAACTGATATAGGAATACATTCAAAATATCTGTATACACACTTGCATATGATTTAAGAAAATACTAATTGCACAACACATTTAAACCCCACTTTACCTAAGCAATCCCCCAAAGAACTCTGACAAACTTTTGTAGAATACTAATGTGAAACCTAAGTCTGGAGGATGTCTCTGATAGGAAGTTGGGAAACAGAAAGACATAGTGCCAGAGACCTAAATAGGGCACTAGGAAAAATGCTGGTTAGGAAAAATGCTGGTTCCACGCACAGAACCATGTGGTGGAACCAGGGTGTGGGCAAGGGACACAGAGGGACCATCCACTGTGTTGGACTTGGCATGATTGCCAAATAGTTTCCATTTTCCTTCTTGACAGGTAAGGTTGCCAGAATTATAAAAATAGATTAAAAAAAAAAATAGATGATGGTCACTTACATTTGAATGTCAGAAATACAACGAATGATTTTTGAGCACAAGTTATATCCCGAATATTGCATAGGACATACTTATACACAAAAATTATCCATTGTTTATGTGGCATTCAAATGTAACTGGCATCTTGTAGTTAATCTAGCAACACTATGTATATGCCTTGATCTCCCTCTAGTTGAGACAGTTAACAAATTATTCTCTTCTTCAGTTTCTCGTCTTACAGAAAAATTCTTCTCTATCTTGCACCCTGTACTGGAAGAGCTCAAACCCTATGGGCGGCTTTTCTCTTATCCGGTGGTGAGACCTTGGAAGTTACTCCATCTTTCATGCCTTAGGTTTCTTCACCTCGGTGTAGGCTAGTTACTTTCTAACATCCCATTGGATGCTAAATTGGATGGTTCAATAATTGAGACATGTAAAATGTTGAGTTCAACAGCAAAACAAAATGTAAAACAATGTACGGGGTTCTACAATTTGGTTCTAAGCAAATGTAAGGAAATATTCAACACATGTGAGTTGATTCAGGTTTCATAAGCTATCTAGTTAGGTAATGGGAAGGGCTCTGGAAACCTCCAGGGTATTGTCGTGACGAAGATACACAAATACATCAAATTCAGTGAATAAAACCAATGTAAAACAGGACTTTTGGTCTCCAAAAGTAGTTATCCCTGCCGGTCAATTAGTGTTTCCAGAAGAGTTTGTTCCTTTTTCTCTCTCTTGATTCCTTTTCATCTTCTGTGCTAACTCCGTATGTATTTCAGGATAAAAAAGTGACATGACTCACTTAGACCCCCTGTGGATTCTCTGCGTGTTGTCTTTACCCTTTCTCTAAATGTGGGTGGGGGTTGGAAGCAAAGAGAAGGGAAGGCAGAGGTGGGTTGGCCAGGCCCTGATCCTTCAAACCAGACCCCTGGCTGATGTCACAGCTCTTCCACAGGGCAGCTGGCAACTCTTATTGAAAATTGAACGCCACCGTCGTGATCAGACAAGTCACCCATCAGCACTGTGCCTGATGCATTTTGGCTCTCCAGACCCACTCACGTAAATCTCTGCCTAAATTAGAACGAGAAGAGATATTCAGCTTCAGATTTCCAGCAGGCTTTCATTAATCCTCTAGACATCGGTGGGATCTGTCTTGCTTTCTCCTTTTCTTTGCCAGCAAAATGACACTTCACGAAAAAGGTACCTCCGAACACGCTGGTACATCCCTGACAAACTTTCATAAACACGCCCAGCTGTTTCCCCAATCTCAGCTCTGTGTAGCTTGCAAATCACTGATTAATTTGCACACAGCTGCTACAGATTCTAGGGAGACAAGCTCCTGAGGAACATTCAATGCTGCTGGTATTAAGCATCTAATTTCCTTAAGTGAAACATTTCTAAAGCTGTTCAGATTGTCTGAGGAACCTGCAAAGGCAGGACTCATAGGCTTCCTCCCGGCTTGTCTGACAGCCTTACAACAATGCAGAAAAATCCGCTTAACTGTTGAGTCCATGCCTTGCTCCACAGTCTCGGAACCGCCTCTGCCATGTTTCTGGAAGCATTTGTGGCCGCCTGTTTCATGCAAGGCACAGAAGGAGACCGTGCACTACAGTGGATGGAACTCTAAGCTTTAAGGTCAAACAGAATTGGATGATAAACCCTAAGTCCCTTCTTAGCTTGGGTCTTAGGCTACATCCTTATCTGTAATAACTGAGTCTAATTCAAAAGGCTCCTGGGCGTATTTAACTGAATAATATCAACAACAGGAAAAATTTTAAGTGTTTTCCTAGCCTGTCTCCTCACCCATTGCCTAAGGGAAATTTTGAGTCTTCTTGTCCGTCCTGGTTGTGCAGATCAGGATAACAGGTAGGAGGGCAGTTTGGAAAGGTCTGGAAAACCATCTGGAATTGGGAAGGGCAGAGATCTATTCCTGGAAGGAAAGTTAGAACGGCAGACAGATGAGAGGAAGAGGCAGGGGGCCAGAATGGATTGCATGTTTGAGAAAGCATTTGGGGATTTGGGAAGAGAAGGGAGTGGTGGACATATCCTGTGCTCTGCCGTGAGAGATGCAAAGCAGAGCAAGAGGATGGGGAAAAAAAGATTAAAAAAAATAAAAGCTTTGCTGTGGGTTATAAATCAACCTTCTGGAGTTGTTCAATTCTTTTGGATGTTGGAGCCACTGAAGAGTTTGGGGTGTGGAAATGACATGGCCATGGCTTTGTTTTACCATCATTACAAGGCAGGGTGGAAGATGTGCTGGGGAAAGGGGCCTGGGAGGAGGTGGGATATCAGAAGCACAGACCAGACCAGACTAGATTAAACCAGAGAGGTGCTGCTCACTTATTAGGCACTGAAATTCTCAAGCACATCCAGCAATCCCCTGAATGGGCAGATGGTGAATAGAATTGGGTCTTGCCTCTTATGAGTCTCCCAATCCAGAATACATTTTCCATTCCTCTCTGACAGGCCACGTTCTTCTCATTCTTCAAGATCCAACTCAGGTCTTCCACCTCCTCAGCCTCTCCAGCACTCAACTCCATCATTTCTGAAATTCAGATTTCTGAATCCCAGCCTGTTCTACCATCTTCATTCCCAGCCGTCTTTGTTATGTTCTGAGCCTGACTCTTTTTTCCAGTTAGATTGTAAGCTCCTTGAAGGCAGTTGCTCTGTAACTCTTTCTCTGTTATCCTCAGGGCCAAGCATACTGTGAAGACAAATAAATAGCTATGAGATTGGAAGCAAGTTGGGTTTCAGGGTATACCTTGCAGGATGACTGGCATAAAACTATTAGGGTAGGGTAAGAAGGGAAGAGGTGTTAAGAAATGCGAGATGTACACAAATAAACCCCGAATTTTCCAGGAAAATGGGAATCATCCTGCAGTACCTTTGAAGAATTTGGCAAAATTAACTTAATAGAATGTAAATACGTACAGGAATTTGTAACATTTCTACTGCTGAGCTAAGGAATGACCCTTCCTGGGAGCAGGTAAAGGAGTAAACAAGTCCCTGTTTGGACACACCTATGTATGAATTGCTCTTTCTTTAACTGAAGTCTTGTCCAAAGAGACTTTCACGTATTAATACAGCTGCTTTAGGTGGTTATGTATTTTTTGGGTTTCTATAATCTCATTTCTCCAAATAATCCTGAAACAGTGCCTAGAGAAGACTTCATTTGAGTTTAAATGAGGTTTTTGTTGTGGTTTAATTTTCCAGGTTGAAGCAAGAAGACAGAACCCCTAAAGAGCAGAACTCAAAAGCCCTACATAATCCAAGAGTCACAAAGGTGTGTGACCCATGTTTGACAGTGATAAAGAAGAAATGCAGGGGAGGAGGAATGTAAGAGAAAACAAACAGCTGATTTGGCCACCATCAGGGGATTTGATGTGTGTGTGTGCTTTTTGAGAAATAAATCCTGAGAACTTTAAAAAACAAAGATTTTCAAATGGTGAGGTTGGTGGCTGGCAAACCATCATTTTCCATTTTTCATGGGGGCAAACTGAGGCCCAGAAAGATGATGCCATATGCAAATAACCAGTTAAATAATGCTGGTATCATCACTGGGAGAATTCGTCTTTAAGAATACTTACCATATAAAAACTTGTGAGATCTATACATGAAGGAATGTCTAGTCCTGCAGCAAAGGACTTGCTCGGTTTACAGAAGGATTTTTCCCAAGTTCTTTAAAAACAAAGCCAGCCAGTACATTTGAATTCCGATTTGAGTTTTAGCTATTTGATTTACCCACAATTTTTCAAGAACCCTTCAATTGCATAAAAACATGTTGAAATGCAGGCAAAGCCAGGCCAGTTCAGTTTCAACTTAATTTTGAAAGTGACCATAGTGTCTAAAGAGTACTCTCGCTTCCAGATCAGCTTATACTTAACTTTATTTCCTTACAAAATGGAAACAAAAAAAGTTTTTTAACTTTGGGTGACTTTCCACCACAGATATATATTCTTAGGTGCCATTCAGCTTTATCTTCTATTTTCTTATCTGCCTAAGAGGATGCAATTGTTCAGAACCAATTCACTTGGCTAATTCTTTCCTCTGTCATCTTTGTAATTATTTCCGTTAGGGCCTTGGCCAAACAATTCTTTCTCCATCGTGTGGTTTCATCTCAGCTCAAAGTTTGTGTCCATAAAGTCTGTTGTTATGGCAACAGCTGGGCTGTTACCAGCTCTAAATTATGGTTTTACTGCAAGAAAAGGAGAAGAGGAATGAGCTCCGGGTTGGGGGTATAGGAGAACTTGTGGTCATTTCCACATATCTATTTTTAAGTAATTTATCTTATCACCACTGTTGTAGTCAATTCTTTTGCATAATTCTCTCCTTTCAAGGACCCTGAGTTCTACTAAATGTGTCATCTTATGCACATTTACCATTTAATTAATATTTATTGAGAGGGAACCATGAGGCATGGTCTAGCATAGGCACAGTAGTTCATTAATGTGGGTAGATCCATAAATATGTATTGACTGTTTTGTGCCAAGGAAGGTTTCAGGAGCTGAACCCAGCAGTGAATGTATCAGACAATGGCATGGCTCTCCTGGAGCTTACAGTCTAGTGAAGAGTCAGGCAGTGAACAAGTAAATTCATGCATGAGATGAATTCAGGTGATTATATGTGGCACAAAGAAGATCATATGCTATTGAGCAAAAGGCTGGCATAGAAGCCAATAGTAGGGCATCAGCTTTTGAGAAAAGAAAGGGCTTTATTGTGAGGTCTACCAGCAAGGAGACAGGAGACAGGGCTCAAATCCATCTCCCTGATCCAGGATTTGGGGTGAAATTTAAGGGGTTAGGGGGAATTTCAATCTTGGAAGCTGATTGGCTAGTCTTGAATTAGTCCATCAAGCTACTTGTGCTGCTGGAAGCTGGATTTTCCTTGTTGAAGGACCTTTTGCTTCCTTCAGGGCTCCAGTGGCAACATATCTATTCTTTGAGTTCCGTAGAATGAAGATTTTTGGTTTCGGGGTCATTCTGTAGTCACGGATTCCCGGCTTACACGTGTGCAGTGCCGTCTCTGTAAAATAACTCCAGGTTTGATTCATCAGCAACCTGTTCTAAGGAAGCAGAACCAGTTTAAGCTGGCCAATGGTTTATGTGCTGTTTCAAGTAGAGTACTATGACGGAGTGATGGGGGAAGCACTGGACAGGGCACTCAGGGAACGCCTGGTGAGTTGACATTAGAACTGAGGAGTGGGGCGTGTGAACATCATGGGGAAAGGCTTTTCAGGCAGAGGGAACAGCAAGTGCAAAGAAACTGAGGCATAAAATTGCTTGAAATTTTTTAATGAAAAAAAAAATTGAAGAGTCTGCAGAGTAGGGAGCAAGGGAATGAAGACGAGGAGAGGAGGTCTCAGATGTGGGCAGGGGACCAGGGATGGGTGGCGACAACCAGGGCCAGCGTCATGTGGTTTAATGCTCTGCTATTGCTATCTTGAAATGCTTCATGGTTTTATCTTTGAACTTGTGTTTTGTAAGTGAAGTCTGATGAGGCAATGGAGCACATGTGTGAGCAGAGGCCGTACGCACAATACGTCTGTCTGCTGTTCCTTACAGATCCGTCTGCATATAGCGTCACGACGGCCCATGAACGAAGAATTCAGTAGATCCAGGATATGTGACAGTTCAGCAAGACTCAAAGAAAGTACAAGTTAATTGTGTTATCAATAACTGGGTAAGCGGGGGCATTAATGGCCCAGAGTGGCCATGCACTTCGTTTGAACCAGAACTTGCTTTGAGACAGAAAGAAGGCAGTGGTGTTCTAAGAAACACTAAAGATCAAGGAAACATATCATATCCTTTCTTTCTCATGCTTTTATCCTACATTAGCCAATCACATACATTGAAAATGATGACATAGAAGCAGAGGGAAAAATAGGACAGCTCATAGTTTTTTGGTTTTTTTTCCTTTCAGTCCTTCCTTATTTATCATCCAAAAATAGAGAGTGTTGGTCAACTGTGCAGGTATCTAGAAGTGAAATAAAATTGGTTAAGTGAGTTTTATGCATAATTTTCACTATTTTGGTAAGAATGAGGTTGTTCCCTGGTGGTCTAGTGGTTAGGATTCAGTGCTTTCACTGCTGTGGCCCAGGTTCAGTCGCTGGTTGGGGAACTGAGATACTGTGAGCCGTGCAGTGCCACCAAAAAATAAAATAAAATAAAATAAAATAAAATAAAATAAAATAAAATAAAATAAAATCAGGTTGTTTGTTTTAAAAAAAGAATGAAGTACATATACATGTATGACTTACTGAACACGGACTGTGTAATTTCTATGATTCCACATAACATAATTAAATGCACAAATATTTGCATTTAACATTGGCATTGCATAATGTAAAGATGAACAGTAAAATTCATGCTAATAATTTAAAGTTTTCATTTTTCTTTACTGAGAATGACATTAAATAGCGAATAAAAAGCAACATTACAGGTTGAGAGAGACTGTGGAAGAAAGGAGAAAGCCCTATATTTTAGTACATTCAACGTTTAAGTGCTTACTTTTTTCCTGCTTTCCTGCTTTTTTGAACAGGGGTTGTCTTAGTCCATTTGGGCTACTGTAACAGAAGTTTATTTCCCACAGTTTTGGAGGCTGGGAAGTCTGAGATCAAAGTGCTGGCAGATTTGGTGTCTAGTGAGGATCCTCTTCCTGGTTCATATGGCTGTCTTCTTTTCATGCCCTCACATGGCAGAAGGGACAAGGGAGCTCTCTGAGGTCTCTTTCATAAGGGTATTAATCCCATTTGTGAAGGAAGAACCTAATCACCACCCAAAGGCCCCAACTTCTAATACCATCACCTTGGAGGTAAGGATTTCAATGCATGAATTTGGGGGCAGGGCACAAATATTCAGTCCCTAACAAGGGACCTTGCATTTTAATTTTTCACTGGACTCCACAAATTATGTATAGTGATAAGTCACATGAGAACAGATATTGTTACATATAAGAACTTGGGGATATTACTTATCATTTCAGAGCCTCAATTTCCTCTGCTCTAAAATGCAGATAAGAATAACCCATGAATGGGTTTGTAATAAAGATCATTTCACAAGATTCTGTACATGCCTCACTGGGCAGATCCCTTTATATTTGAGAGGTGTTCGTTAAGTAGTAATGTGGTACTTGTAAATGTACCCTGTAAGATACAAGTTCTGTATGGATATGTTTTATCTTAGGGTTGTAAGATAGGAAAGGCCTTCTAGAAGAAACAATCTTTATATCTCCACAGAGAAATTCTTGCTTTAAAGGATCTGAAGAAAGAGCATACAGTGATGATATCCCATAATACTTTAGGGAAGCATTTGACAAATTATTATTTTATGTTCTTTTGTGGAAAAGGAGAAATATAGGCTGAATGGTAAGGCTGATAGATTTGTGTCAGTTCAGTAACTACTCAGAGACTTAGATTGATGGATTATGGTAGGCTAGAGAGTGGATTCCAATGATAGGTCAGAGAACTTTGCTGTTGGCTCTGTCCTGCTTCATGTTTAATTTGGTGCCTTCATGGAAGATGTATCGGGCATGATCAATCAAATACATGACTGATGCAACATTAGAGGGAAGAGCTAAAACTTTAGGTGACTGATGCATGATTCAAAAGTATTTTGATAGACTGCCATCATGAACCGATTCTAATGGGATGGAATTTAATATGGATAAAGTTAATTAGAAGTAAAATCACAGGACAGAGTATCCTAGGCTTACAAGAGTATACCATGGCAAAGGGCTAAGGTCCAGAATTGGCTGTGAGTTATTCATTAAGCATGCATTTTTGCTTACCAGCTACTTAGTGCCAGTCATCACGCTGGTTGCTATGAGGAAGACGAGGGTGCTAGTACAGGGAATTCAATGGTGAACACAGCAGATGCAACACAACCCACCATGTGAAGTGATAGAGGAGTCCAGGCAATGCTGATGTCAGCTGAACACAAACTTCCTTCATTATTTTGTTCAAATCATGAGGTCATATACTTATTACATAGCCCTATTGAATATGGGGATTTATGTATGGTTCTTGGAAAGAATATTGCAAGGTACACCCAGAAAAGGGTGCTATGGTTAATAAAAAATTTTAAAACTCTGGCCCATGAAGAATTAATGGAATGATTGAGGGTTTCCCATTGATACTGCTATTGTAATTGATGATACCTTATTACGTTGAAACAAAGCCAAACCAGGAAGAATCTCTGAGTCAGCTAATTTTGCACATTTAGCCTGGAGAAAGCACTTGGGAAATGCTCAATTGCTCTCTTTAACTATTTAACAGACTTTTATGTGGAAAATAAAATCAGGCTTTCTCCATGTTGAACCTTATTTAGAAATAAGACAAATGAGTGGAAGTTACAGGAAGATGGATTTTGACTCAATGTACAGAAAATCTTTCTGCTGAGAGTTGATCTTCCCATCATTAGAATTGCCCTTTTTGGGCCTGAATGACCATTTTTCAGGCATGATAGCTAAATTAAACCATACAGCTTCTATGATTCTTTCCTATGCTAAGATTCCATAAGGTTGTTAAATTAAATGAATTTAATTCATTTCTACAGCGATTTTGACCCCTTCTCTGTGGCAGCCAATCCACTGGGCCCTCCAGAAGTTCGGCAAATGCACTGAAACTGTTTTGACTTCACCCGACTTACAGTCCACATGGCTGACCAAAATATTTAACCAAGAAAATTATCCTAAAGACATTCAATTTGGGTTAAAATTTTGAATGAGTTAAGGACTCCAGTTTCCGAAATGAATGGGGAAAATGATAGGAGAGAGAAATGTTGAGATTTAACATTCTGAAAAAAATGGGCAGACATTTAATTTCACCAGTGATGGAGGCAGGTCTTGAGTTGTCTATGCAAAGTGAATTGCAATAAAGTAAAACAAACAAAAAAAAGACTTTAAAACATGTATTTCTATATGCCCTGTTGGGTGTATTGAAGGGGTGGAGATTGTGGACATGGCATTGGGGACCTTGTCTTTCAGAGGGGCCCAGCGGTTCCCATACCCTCACCCCTGTCTGAGTGGTTCCTTACACATAGGACACCATTCTTGGCACCACGTGACCCTGGCATCCTGGCCATGGCTAAAGGGAATGAAAATAAATGCAATTTGGGGCCAGTGTGGTTTAAGTGAGGGTTGGTATGAAAGCTGGGTCAACAAGGTCTCTCTGTGGGGAAATGATCGGCTGTCCCCAACACGTTTCTTCTCTTTGCAAGTGTGAATATGAAACATGCAAAGGAAACAGAGCAGTAGGATATAGCAGAAGCCAAAGAGTGACAGAGAACAAATTCCATGAGGTGGTGGAAGCAATGGCATGGAGGGAGTGAGAGGAGAGGAGAGCAAGTAGAGCCACGCAGGAGTGGCTGAGGCAGAGATAGACTTTAGGTCACGTCCATGATGCCAGAGAGCTAGATGCCCAAGCAACGGGTGCCCGGATGACAAGAAACAACGTACACATGTGAGGATGCAAGTAAGTGTCAACTTCTATGCTAAATACAAAAACTCTTGTGGGATATCAGAGGAGGGAAAGATCAGGGTGGTCTTGGCAGTTAAGGAAGAGGTAAGATTTGAGCTGGGTGTGGACAGAACTTGAGTTGCCAAGGATGCCTTAAGTGGGAAGTGGGAGTGGGAAAGCTTGTGTGTGGGGATGCAAAGACCAACATAACCAAAAGATTATACTTGGGAAAAATAGAAGAAGTATATCTGTACCAAGCAAGGGCAGAAAAGACAAATTTCCCAGACTCCATTGCCCTCTTGAAAAACGTCAAAGTGGCCTCAGGGTGGTCCTTCCACGTTTTACACTCTCCTCCAGGGAAGATGAAGTTTCCACTGGGGGGCAGGAGGAACATCACCATCAAATCCCTGCTGCAGGCCCTCTCAATCCTCAAGGTCTTTCCTGCGGTCACACTGGTCTGCAAGCTTCTGCATTCACCTCCACTGTGACAGGCTGAAAGGCTCGTTCTGATAGTTTAATACTCTCTGCCGACAAAAGTGTAAATTGTGAGGGTGATTTGGGGACTGTGGACAGCTGACCATGGGACCAGGGTAGAGGGCTTCTAATCATTTTCTATAAATAACTAAACTTTCTCCAGCTGGTAATGATTTTCTGTCTCTCTTGGCAAAGCCTGAACTTGAACCAGGAAGCAACTTGTTCTGACTCGTTCCACAGGGGCTCTGACTAAAAACAAAACGGGGTCAGTAATCAGCGGGGGATGGTTAAAGGGAGAAAGCATTGTTCTTTTCTCTTGCCACTGATGAGTTTTAAATAAATTTGATTCCTGGATTTTAAATTAGGGATACATCACTGTTCCCGGAGAGGTGTGAACAGAGTTCCAGACTTTTTTGCTCCCTGCTGAGGGTTGGAGAAAAGCTGTTTCTGCGTTTTTCTGAACAGAAAATTTTAGCTGAGGGTCAAAATGACGGGGAGAATTCTCCACAAAGGCACGACAAGCAAAGCAAGGCCTGGTCTGTTAAAATCCTATTAACTGGCTCACAGATTTCCCATTTTCACAAAAAAAGTGCCGAGTTCGCCTGTTGGTTTCTTATCCGTACGTGGAGAGATGCTTCTTGGAGGAGATCGTAAATGCAATGACTGTCAGACAATCAGTCGGAGGGTTTCCGATGAAGTGCTAAACACCGCGGAATTCAGAGGGGTTCAGAGACAGGGTGGAAAATGAGAGCTGAGCTATCTTTCTGTGAGTTGCCTTGTGTGAAACAGCCAAACAGAGAAGGTGGGTTACAGAATATAAAAATATCTGTCCAAACTCACTGATGGTGGGAAACCGGGCTCCAGGACTGGGACAGTCTGCTTCCAGAGCCTGTGACAAGCCTTCAGGATGCAGGATGGAGGTGAAGCTGTGAGAGCTGTAACCACTTTCCAGCATCTGTAGGAAACTGCGCTGTCCCCTATGAGAAGAGCCTAATCTCCAGAGTTGCCTTCTTTTGCAGTGAATCTTCTAGAACATTTAAGACTTACACGATGAGTGAATCTGCATTCTTACTGAAATCACTCTTAGTTCCAGAATGTTGAGTCCAAAGAAGAATTATGGTGGGAGAGTGGTCACAGAAGATAAAGCGGCTTCCTGTAATTGCAAACTACAAGACTTCCTCTAGGGTGTTGGATCAATGGGAGTTCATTGGGATTTATTGATAGGCCAAGGCAATAGACTAAGAAAAGCTGGGCTTTCATCTTCTGCTTAGAGAACTGGGAGAGGATTTGGTGTCCTCCGTTCCAGCCCTGACTCCTCCTCTGAGGCCTGTGTGAGCTTGGTTAGGGAGCTACCTTTGTGCTTTGGGACTTCAGAGGATACAATGACGATAGTTACAGGCTTTCTTTTTTTTTTTTTTTTAATTTCTTGTTTATTTTATTTTAAAAATTTATTTATTTATTTTTGGCTACGTTGGGTCTTTGTTGCTACACATGGGCTTTCTCTAGTTGCTGCGAGCGGGGGCTACTCTTCGCTGCAGTGCGCGGGCTTCTCATTGCGGTGGCTTCCCTTGTTGCAGAGCTCGGGCTCTAGGTGCGTGGGCTTCAGTAGTTGTGGCATGTGGGCTCAGTAGTTGTGGCGCACAGGCTCAGTAGTTGTGGCATGTGGGATTTTCCCGGACCAAACCCATGTCCCCTGCACTGGTAGGCGGATTCTTAACCACTGTGCCACGAGGGAAGTCCAGTTACAGGCCTTTTGAAGGAGGGCTGCTACCTCAGTCCCATTTGCTTCCTGCCACAAAGGGAAGGATAATAACCTGATTGGTGAGTTTAGTAGATGCTCTGATGCATGGCCCAGGTCCTCCCTTCAGAAGGGGACACTTGTCACCCCGACTGCTGCGAGCGCTTATTACTGACAGCTCACAGCTGTGAGCCTCCCAGGAATTGTTCCTGGCTTAAGGGAGCTGCCTTGCCCAGGGTCATGCCCCTTCCCCAGGCATAGACTTTATCCAATGACCTTTGATGCTAGGAACAAAGGCCCAGGCTACTCGCCTCAATTCAGGACAATCCTGAAGATGGATGGAGGCCTTTGTGGCACCTGCATGTCTGTTCAACTTTTCTCTTTGCCACCTTGCTTTTTTCACTGTCCCTCCTCCCACACCCAAGGCGTGACCCTGAAATACCCTCCAATAAACTTTCTGCATATACAGATCTCTGCTTCAGAAAAGTCTATTTCTGGGAGGACCAATCTCAGAGAGCGAGAGTCTAGGATATTGATTATGACTTATTTATTATAGAGTTGGGTCATTGTTTTTAGGTAAGTTATTTAACTTGAACTTTTACACAGTATTGCAGGAGGACTTGAGATATATTTCTCCTAAGGGGTCTCGGGTTGGAAAAGGCTTAGCCACACTCTGATATAATTTCAAGAACCAGTATGTAGCAAGAAGATAGAGTTTGTTTGGACCTGAAAACTTTCTGGAACTTTTAAAATCACACTTGTCACCTGTGTGTCAGATTTTCGAGTTGAGTATAACGGCTTGTTTACTGACTGTTATGTCATCTTTACAAAGCCGTTTTTTCTTTAACTGCTGTGACTGCTACAGAGCAGGTGTAATGATCCTGTCATCCATGCTCTGAACATTGGAGAATTCAAGTCCCATCCCCTCTGTATTCTGCATTATCCCCTCCCTCCACAGAAAAGTTGGGTCACTTTATTTTCTTTGTTTCCTCTCTTACTGAAATAGTTCTACACTGAGACAGCATTGTTGTTTCCAGGGAGACAGTGAAAAGCAAAAGTCAACTCAAAGAACTCTAAGGAGAGGGATTGATAAATGACACGAGATGCCTCTGTTTTAGAGGAAGGCAGAAATACCTGTGAGGTGTTCTGGGGATAAATAGAGAACTTTTAACAAGGCTATACTGAATATTCAGAGGCCTTCATAAAAGCTGAAATATATGTATTGAATGATGATAACAATGGGTTAATATTTTCCATCAGGGAGCCTATTATTACTCATTAGTTGGAAACAAATCACTACATATCTAGGTGCAAGAAGTATACATTTTCTTACCTTCTCTCTTTGGATAGAGTTGAAAGTGACCCATCTTTTCCAGTACCCATCCATCAATTTAATACTTCTTGTCATTTACTATAGGTCCCTATTCTGTTCTCCCTGGTTCCTTTTATTTCTTTTAATGCTGCAAATTTTTTGGACTTTTTGGAAGAGATCAAAGCTAGTCATTATTATCAAACACTTCTGTGTCCCTTTGTATTTAAATCAGAACAGGGGGGTTTTGTGGTACTGTTAGATATGGTCTAATACTACCACTGAAAAAGCATTTTGAGAGATTGCAGGTATGCAAATCAGCATGTGAGTGGGTCCAGAAAGAGATGGAGGGGAGTGACAGACTAAGGTGAAATTTGAAGTCTAGACTAATGGGAAATGGAGAGTGAAGAGGGGCAAGATGGTTTTATTCATCCGAATGTGTCATATCAAGTCAAAAGGATGAGGACCAGGCAAACTTCTCAGCTCCTCAAATAACTGATTTTCCTACAAACAACAACAACAAGACAACCTCCCCCCATATCAAATTACTTAATAGTGATAAGAGAGGCAGAAGAAATGATTTCTGTATCCTATTTTGGTGTTGTATAGTTAAATAATAGCTATTGTGCATCCAGCCAACGGCCCAGGGCTAGGCAATGAAGGCTGTCTACGTTCCAGGAGAAACAGAGTGGCCAGTGGCCCTGGAGGACAGCAGAGAGCTGCTCTTGGATAGGATGCTCTTGATGGAGCTACTACAACTCGCCAAGATTCCCTCCTCTATCCACTCCACCGCGCGCGAGAGATGGGCCCTCTTTTTGTCTCAGGAAGGTATTCCACTCAAGACTCTGCCCCCAGATTGCACTCTGTGGGGTTACCATTCAGGGAGTTTTAGCTCTAAAACCTGAGTCTCAGTGTTCTCATCAGTGAAATGGGGATAATAACAGTACTAAATTCATAGAGTTGTGAGCTATAAGCACGTAAAGGCTGCCATTCAGTAGTTACTCAATACACATGGCCATTACAAAACTACAAAATTGATTATTGATATTCTTGATGATTAATAATCCTTACAAAATTATTATTATTCCATGTGGCTGGGCTCTTTCAGAGAATTTGTAATTAGGATTTCTTTTGATGTCTGGTTCAGGACAGATTTTTGTAATCAATCATAGTACTGTTTCTCTCTGAACTCAGAAGCAGGTCCACAATGGCCTCTCCATAGTACATAAGCTGCAGACAGTCACTCCCAGACAGCATTTCACAGATGAGAGGACCTAGCTGCCAAGATGAAATAGTCAGTTAATGGTAGTAGACCTGAGGAGAGAAGGAATTAAAGGCTTAAAGAACCAGCTTCCTAAATGTGGTATTTCCTCTTGAAAGTCAGGAGGCTGGTTTGAAACAGAACAATTAAAAATATGTTTCATTACCTTTAAACCTAAAGAGCACTTGAACTGGGCAAGCATATGTGATTTAGAGATTTAAGGTCTTGCTATTCCTAAAATGTTGGTTCTCAAGGAGGTTAATATTATTGCAATAAAGCTGAATTCCAAACTGGCTCTTCCTCTGAATGTTCCAGTAAAATAAGGGCTTCCTGAGCCCCTGCTCTAGGCACAGTATTGTGCCAGATTCCATGGCAGATTAGACAGTATGGAAGAAGCAGTCCAGGGTCCAGCATCACAATGGCTATAGCTATGGGGAGAATCCAATATGCTTTTCTGTACCTACGATTTCCTGTTAGATTTTTCTGCACAGAAATGTAGCTGGAAGATATAATTCTTTAACGTCTTCCGAATAATGAGTCATAGGGTTAAGACTAGAGTCACGATGCCAGAACCATCTTTCTTTTGTTCACCCACTGAGGGGTGTCATAAATATCACCAACTATTGACTTTTCACTACCTGTTTTCTCTTTTTCTCTGGTTAATGATGCATCCACCTTGGCTTAATGGACAAAGTTACTCACTAATCACCAGGATAGACAAATAAACAAAAATGATCTACACTAAAAGCATAATGTGGGGAAAATAAATTGGGGTTTCAGTTGAATTAAGCTAAATATAAGTCAACAGTGGGATGTGGCAGACAAAAGAGATAACGCAATCTGAGATTACTAATGCAGTGTCTGGAAGGAGGGAAGTGTTAGACCCGCGGTCCTCAATATTTTTAAAGTCACTGATTTCTTTGAAAATATGTAAGGTATGAAACTCTCTCAGAAGAAGTCATGTACACATAAAAGTTTGGGTAGACTATTATGCAGTAAATGTTCTTCCCTAACCACCATACGCTGTCAATATTTAATTTCGTATTCAGCATTTCCTATGGACTGAGCACTGCCCGTGTTCATGAAATAGTAATTACTTCCCTGTTCTCTCAACCCACCTGAGAGTAAGGTAGGTGAGTGGATTCATGCAGGAGAGTGACTCTAATGACCTTGTCAAGGGCATGCCTGACCCAGCAGGTGGGGACCACCACTGAGATTCTGGGACTCTTGATATGGTCAACTTTGTAGATCAGGCTTCCTTTCCACTCAAGGTCAGAAGCAGAGGTGAGGCTAGACTCCAGTAACTGTGAACTACATTGTAACCAGTAGACCCAGAAACCAGGGTGGTTCCATTGGAATTTCCTGATTAGTGAAATGCATGCTGAAATGTTTAGGGGAAAAATGTATGGACGTCTGCTACTTACTTTGAAATCCATCAAAAAATAAGATGGAGTGATGGATGGATAGGAGTAAACAAATAGACAAATAATAAAGAGGTATTGTAAAATGTTACTGGTCAAATCTAAGTGGAGTTCATTTTTCTGTTTGAAAAATTTCATTTGAAAAAAAAAGAAATAATTTGGAAAAAAAAGAAATAATTTGGAATTTGGTCAACAAGGGCAGCTCTGACGGCAATACCTAACTGAATGGAAATATTCAATCACTGTGGTTATTTCCAGGAAATGAAACTTAAGTCACAATAATCAATGCAGCTTGTACTTGTTACTGATCTTTTTGGGACCTGTCGCACTCTGTTTCCTCAGTTTTGTATGACCATCCATCACTCATTAGGGAATCAATTTTACAGAACTACAGTTTCTCCTCACTTAGGCTCAAAGATGGTGATGGTGTGCGAGGAAGCAGTATATGTGGAGGACATTTGCTCTTTCAATTCCTTGAGGGGCAAATGGGGTGGAAACATAATTGAAAGATCAAAAGTTCATGTATGTACACGGTAAAGCAAAAGTTGTTGTCCATTTGTTTCTTAACAGCATGAAATCACTTGTTTTTAATCAAGAGATATAAAAGCAACCATTTCCACATTTAAGTAATTTTCTCTCCTTTCCTGTACCCTAAACATGTTAGTTATACCACGCCTGTGCTTAGGTCTGCCTTGTAAACAGACTGTTGGCTCTTTTACATTTCTTTGTGATTTAGATAGATAGATAGATAGGTAGATAGATGGACAGATAGAGAGACAGAAGCGTGTGTGTGATTCTGTCCTCTTTGTCCTGAAGCCCATCACCTTCATGTTTCATTTTGATTGCATTTAATAGTAAAATATAGTCCTTTGTTATTGAGAGAGTAAATAAATCTATTTTTTGCTTCATGACAAAATTTTAAACATTTTATTTGTCCTTGTAAAAAATAAATTTAAACTTATAGAAAAGTCACAGAAATAGTACAGAGAGTCTCCATCTATCTTTCACCTGCATTCCCTAATACTGACAAGCTACATAACCTAAGCATAGGAAATTAACACTGTTACAATACTATTAACTAATCTATAGACCCTATTAGTATTTCACCAGCTTTTCTACAAATACCTCTTTTTTGGTCCAGGCTCCTACACTGCATTTTCTATAAACTGTGACTATTTCTCAGTTGTTCTTTGTCTTTCACGACCTTGAGACTTTTAAAAAGGACAGGCCAGTTGTTTTCCAGTGTTTCTTTCAATTGTATTTGTTCAATGTTTTCTCATGATAATTGAGGTTATGTATTTTGGGCAAGAGTACCACAGAAGTGATATGCCCTTCTCAGTGTATAATGTCAGAAGTGTACATGATGTTAAGTCTTATTAGTGGTAATGACATTACTGTGATCACTTGTTTCTCATGGTCTCTGCCAGGTTTCTCCACTATTAAGTTACTATTTTTCTCTTTGAAATTAATAAGTAATTTATGGGGAGGTAATTGGGGACTATGCAAAGATCCCATTTCTCAACATACTTTCACCCACTAATTTTAGCATCCTTTATTGATTCTTGTCTGTAACATTATTACTGTGCTTGTCTAATGGAGATTTTGTGTTTCCATCATTCTTTCTACATTCATTAGTTAGAATTCTATTGTAAGGAAAAGCTGCCCCATTTCTCTCATTTATTTATTTGTTCATCTACTTATTTACTTGAGTATGGACTCATGGATATTTCTATTCTCTGGGTTATAATCTATTACTATCATTATTTAATTTGATAATCAAGTTCTCCTAGTTTTGTGTTTTGAGGGGTTCCTTCAAGTTGACCCTCATGTCCTTTCAACATACTCTCCTTATCATTATTTGAACATTTCCTTACATACTGGCACCACACAAAGTTCCAATGCTTGTCTTGTAATCTGCTTGCCCTAGACCTGGTATGAACCAATTTCACAAGGAGCTCTCATTCCTTTTGTTTAAGTATGGTATTTAGAAAGTAAAATCTGGATCCTGGGTGCGCTCACTGCCACTAGGTACCATAGTTTCTAGGCTCTTTCTGTAGGCAGTAGTAGAAAATATAACATATGAACATCTGTATTTCTATCTTTCTCTATCTATCTATCTATCTATCTATCTATCTATCTATCTATCTATCTATATCTATCTATCTATCATCATCTGTCTACCTATCTATCTATCTAAATTTGATTTCAAACTGATACCTCTCATTTTAATCTACTCCACAGGTTTTATTCTAATCTTTCCCTTTTATTTGTAACTCTTTTCTCTGATAGTGAAAAACCAGATTCTTACTTCACCCCTAAGTTTTATAAAAATCAGATTCTGATCACCCACCATATATTTACTTATTTGCTGAGTCCAGGTATACACATAATGTAGTTTTACAATTGCTAACCCAATCTGCTCTGAAAAATTTACTAACTAAAATACAATTTATGTACAATGCTGTTTGTCTTTAGCCTTACAGTATGCAGTCAAATACTATTTTTCAAAGTCATTCGGAGGAGCATTTTCTTTCCCCACCTCCATCAGTGAGTTATGTTACTCATTTGCAGTACATTTAGGTTCATTTGTTGCTGTCCAGTTTGGGGTTCTTCTACATACTGATTGGTTTTAATTGTTTATTTATTTATTAGGTATGTGAAACATAACAATTGTTTTAAAACTATGGGCTATGCGAAAAGTAAACCAGAGAAGTGTTTACTCTACTTCCAGTTCCCCACTTCTCTACCTCATTCCCACACACAGTCTGTTGGCACTAAGCTGATTAATTTCTAAGCTATTCTTATATTTCTTTCCTAAGAGATGCATGGATACATTTATGTTTTTATGTACTTTCTTACTGGAAAGACAGTGTGCTATAGATATTATAGTCATCCCTTGGTGTCCATGGTGGTTTGGTTCCAGGACCGCCCCCCCCCCATGGATACCAAAAATCCACAGATACTCAAGTTCCTTATATAAAATGGTGTAGTATTTACATATAACTTATACACATCTTCCCCTGTACTTTAAATCTCTACGTTACTTGTAACCATTTTTCTCTTTCTGACTTACTTCACTCTGTATGACAATCTCTAGGTCCATCCACCTCACTACAAACAACTCAGTTTCATTTCTTTTTATGACTGAGTAATATTCCATTGTATATGTACCACATCTTCTTTATCCATTCATCTGTCGATGGACACTTAGGTTGCTTCCAGGTCTTGGCTATTGGAAATAGAGCTGCAATGAACACTGTGGTACGTGTCTCTTTTTGAATTATGGTTTTCTCAGGGTATATGCCCAGTAGTGGGATTGCTGGGTCATATGGTAGTTCTATTTTTAGTTTTTTAAGGAACCTCCATACTGTTCTCCATAGTGGCTGTATCAATTTCCATTCCCACCAACAGTGCGAGAGGGTTCCCTTTTCTCCATACCCTCTCCAGCATTTATTGTTTGTAGATTTTTGATGATGGCCATTCAGACTGGTGTGAGGTGAAACCTCATTGTAGTTTTGATTTGCATTTCTCTAATGGTTAGTGATGTTGAACATCCTTTCATGTGTTTGTTGGCAATCTGTATATCTTCTTTGGAGAAATGTCTATTTAGGTCTTCTGCCCATTTTTGGATTGGGTTGTTTGTTTTTTTGATATTGAGCTGCATGAGCTGCTTGTGAATTTTGGAGATTAATCCTTTGTCAGTTGCTTCATTTGCAAATATTTTCTCCCATTCTGAGGGTTGTCTTTTTGTCTTGTTTATGGTTTCCTTTGCTTCTTATGTTTACTTCTATATTACTAAATAATATACTCAATCACTATTTCTTGATTTGAGATTTAAAACATTATTTGATAACTTTCAATCATGGTAACCCCAATTATCTTTAAACAGGGAAATCCCAAGACAACCCATATTTGCTTCTTTGATGATTATATTACTTTGTACATTTAGCTGGACCTTATTTTTTTAGTAATATTCCTTCCAGTAATTTGGAACATGTAGTCAAATTTATTGTTCTTCATATTATTGATTTGAATATTTAAAATGCTTAAGTCATATTTCAATTTCTGAAATTATTGGTGACTATTGACTCCCTCCATGAAAGATGAGGAAATCAGTTCACTTTCAATGGCCCATGACATACCTGCTACCTCTTTCTACCTTCTGTTCTGTATTAGTAAACTCAAGAGTTTTTATTACAGTTCATTGTAATTAAAATGATAAATACTTACAATGAACTGAAATGAAACCTTAATAAACTATAATAGTATAGTAAATACATTAATAAAACTAAAATGCTATAATAAACTATAGCATAATACTATAATATAAAACTAGAATAAAATGTTTCTTTTTATAGGAATTAAGATATATTCGGTCTTATAACCATAGTCAAAATAGCTATCTAGACTAAATTTTCTGCTGAAATAGTTCAAAGATCTTTCCAGTTCTTTCACATAGAAATTTGTGCATCTGTGATTATTTTGATTTTCATCTTGATTGGCAGGGTTATGTTGTTATGATATTTTAAAGAAGAGTATATATTAATTATGTTTCCAGAATCACTGCATATTTGAGAACTTCTTTCTGCTGTTGTCATAAAGAATAAAACCTAAATTGGGGAAAGTTCTTGGATCATATGTCCCTTTATTCTTTCAGAATTTGGTAGACTAGCTCTACTGTTTTTTCAGTATCTGTATTTGTTTAAAAAAAAATCGGGCTACTTTTGAAATTCAATAACTTATTCAAGAATGAATGTATACACTTTATGTCTATAAATGTTAGGTAGTATATGTTGATCCTGTTAAATCTGTATTCATATTTTATTTCAGGAACATTCTCTTCCATTATGCCTTTGAATATTGTGTGTGCACTAGCTACTCTGTTCTCTTTCTCTTCAGGGCCAAAAAGCTGTATATTGGGTCCCTACAGTGGGTTCCCCAAGTGGACCATCTTCTTCTGAGCACTTTGAATTTTTCCATTTTGTTTCTATTGTGTGTGACTTTTTAAAGCCAGAAACTTTTTTTTTTTTTTTCCTGCAGTGCTCATTAAGTTTTTCACTGCTGCTATTCTGTTTTAATTCCATCTCCCTTTCCATTGAAAACTGTTTTGTTATTTCCTCTTTTTTTTTTTTTCATACACTCACCCATTTATTTAGCAAATAGACATTAATCATCAACTCTGTGCCAGGCAGTATGCTAAACACTTAGAATTCAAAGGTGAACAAGACACTGTCCCTTCCCTCAAGGACAAAGGACCTGTGTGGGAAATGGACAAGTAATCACTAATGGCAAAATTGGGAAGCTCTGGGGCGTGTTGTCTTCATCCCTGGCCCGGCAGCACTGATGTCACCTGGGGTCTTATTAGAAATGTAAAATCTCAAACCTCATCCCAGACATTGGGAAGCAGAATCTACATTTTTTTTTTTTTTCACACACACACACTGTATTTTATTTTTACAAGAGATAAATAGACTGACACCAAGCATTGTACATGGATGACCACAAGTTATTTCCTCTTTCATTTGAATTTATGGAGGACATGTTCCTTTAATTTCTTTGAAGATATGAAGTATTGTTGCTGAAATATTTCTTTTCTTTCTTGGAGGTAAATCTTCCCAAGATTGCTTTCTTTATTGTCATTTGTTTTCTCTTTTTCTTTCTTTTCTGTTGTTGTCCTTGTAGACATTGTTTTGCATATGTCTCCTCCTTCATTTAAAAACATTTATTCATCTCCTGAGTGTTGACCTTCTGTCCAGATCTTCCTCTTGATCCCCCAATCTGTACTTAGATGTATCTCAGTTTGCTTCTTTTCTTTCATGCGCAATGTGTAAATATTTCCTTAGGGCACAAGCGTGGAGGGTTGGAAGCCATATTTAGTAAGGTTTTCTTTCCCCCTTGTTCTGTCATTTGATTTCTTGATGCACATATGAACAAAGATGGTGGCTGAGAGGCTGGGAAGAGGGACGATGGTCATGCAGGGCAGGAGAAATATCATTAATTCCTTACCTTATTTTTCAGTTTACTTTATTCAGCTTGTGGAGGAGACTTTTACCACTATCTTTTCTCCAGAGCTTTTCCTATCTGCTTCTCTATTGTTTTACAATTTTATGTATCTCGTGGTTTTCAACACATACGTGTGTGTACATAATGTTATATATATACAGAAAGAGAGGCAGAAAAACAGAGAAAGAAAAAGAGGAGAGGAGAGGAAAAAATAGACTATCCAGCTGGATTATGATATTCTTTAGGCTGAAACCATATCTTATCTCATTTCATATGTTCTATACAGCACCTAATTTGATGCCTAGTTCAGTGCCTTTCTCAAAGGCATAGGAGTACAAGTTTAGAATGGGGGTAACAGTTGCTCGTGTGAGCCACTGACTCTGCCTGGCATGGTAATAAGCACTTTTATGTAGTATGTTTTCTTTCGCAGTCTCAATAACCTTAATGAGATAGTTCCCATTATTGTTTCATTTTATATAACAGACAAATTTACCAGAGGCCACATGGCTAGTCAATGGACATCCCAGGGTAGCAAACCCTGGACTGTCTGACCCCAAAGCTGATGTTCTCAACCAGTACATGTCCCTCTTAAAGCAAAAGCCTTCAAGTAGGGTGACTGATGCTCCAAGGTCCTCTCTTTCTTTTCATTTTGTTCAAACGCCTTTATGAACCTACTTTCCAATATTCCCCTTTAGTGTGCTCCTGACTGACTCACTTCTCAAGGAGCCTGGTCCAAACGGGGCTTCTGGTCTCAGATTTGCAGGGAAGAACCAGATTTGAATCTCTTTGATGAAAAAATTGAAGACCAGCCCCTTATTTCTTAGAATTTAAAATGGCATTGCAAATTCAAACTTTGGTGGCCTGGAGCCAGCTGTGGAATCTGTCTTGGGAGAACCTGATGTTTTTCACAGATGGCTCAACACTCATGAGTGACAACCTGCAGATTTATGCAGGGAGGATGGGAGGGGACCCTTTGGGCCCTTACTGCAGTTTGGCAGGTTAAAGTTTATCTCACCTGATTGGATCCTGCTCTCTTCAGTTATTGTTGATCTCAGGGAGGCTAGGAAGGCTGAACTCATCCTCACTGGGCAGAGAAAACTGAGGAGCATGGAATGTGCCTGTGCCCTCAATTTGGTGGTATCTCTGTGACCGTGTGTGTGTGTGTGTGTGTGTGTGTGTGTGTATGTGTGTGTGTGTTTGCTTCAATAGGGTGAAAGGAGATGCTTCATTGTGATAAGTTTTTTAAAAAAAGTTTTTCAAAATTCTTTATATAGAAAATTTAGGAAGTACATAAATGTAGTCATAATTCCATTATCCAGAGGTATCCATATTCCTATTTAGATAAATCCAGTGTTTTTCTACTTACATATTTGTATATATTATATTTACCTAACAGGCACAGATTCTTTAAAATATTAATATGAATCAACCAATTTGTCAACCCATTTTATTTTACAGCATGTTGTTAATGACTGTCTGGTATTCTATTGAATGGGTATGCTCTTATTTCCTTTATCAAATAGGAACCCTTTCTTGGTGTCAGTTTCAATCATCCATAGTGAGAGGGGATTTGGACCAAGAGCCTCAGGGGCATGAGTCATGTTTCTCAGACCTTGGCTTTCTTCCTTCAACCATCCTGTTGCAATCAATTTTACATGACCTGCAAGGGCATCTTCCCCTGGCACCTTCAAGGGATTTGCCCAAGATGTTGATATTGAAAGGGTAGACAGGGCAATTCATGTGTATAGATGGAAATCTTTAAGGAATCAAAGCATTGAAGAAATGGAAAATTGTTTCAGTTACATCCATTAAAAAGAAAGAGAAAAATAGGAGAGAAAGAGGGCAATGGAGAGGGAGAGAGAGAGGGAGAGACTAAGACTTCACTTGTTATCTGGAAGAATCAGACTCACAGAGAGCAAATTAGTGGTTACCAATGGGGAGGGTCAACATAGGGGTGGGGGAGTGGGAGGTACAAACGATTGGGTGTAAGTTAGGCTCAAGGGTGTATTATACAACATGGGGAATATAGCCAATATTTTGTAATAACTGTAAATGAAAGTAACCTTTAAAAATTGTATTAAAAATTCAAAAAATTCCACAAAACAGAAAAAAAAATATCTGGAACTTTCTTTAAGCTCCTCACAAGCTTGGGAATAAAAGCTCTGTTCAAGGCAGCACATAGTGGTGCTGTTAATAATTGAGGGCAGCTATAATAGAAATAATTACCCACACTTCTTTTCTAGCACATACTAAGGGCCATAGTTAATCCTCTCCATAACACTTCATGGTAGTTTTTGTCATTATGTCCCTATTTTACAGTGAGGAAATTGAGGCACACAGAAAGGGAGAGTAGCAACCCCCCCCCCCACCCCCAATGCTCAGAGTGGAAGAGTGTGAGCCAGTCCTTCCTTGTTGCAGATCAAGATTGAAGGAAGTGATTTAGTGGAACTAACCCAATGGCCCCCCCATACCTGGAGCTGTTTGCAGGACTGGACACCTTCCAGCCTCTAGTGGGCATGACAGCACCATGTCACTCAGAAGTGGGGACCAAAATGCCTGTCACACTAGGAGATCCTGAACATTGTCCTGAGGTAACAATTGAGAATCATTCAAGGGTCAATATTTAGTAATTTACGTACACTTCTCATCTCTTTCAGACTCTTTGACTCTTTCCTCTCTTCTTCCAAAATTTATTCTCTTAAAGGTTTTTAAAGAAATCAATGTCTGAAGTTCATGCTTTGATTTCAAATGGCCACTCATTCCAGTACAAGCTGGATTCTGAGGTAGATAGACTTGGGCACTGGAGGCTGCAGAGAAGTAAGGTTTGATGAGGACATGTAATTTCTGACCTTGAAGGTAATGCTTGTGCAGACTTTCTTCAGTGTGTAGGGAAGAGGAGGGAACTGGGGCTGTGGTTAGGTCTGGTCTCAACCTATTTGGGGTCCTAATGACACAGCTATTGGACACTTGGTAACTAATGTGAATGAAGTGGCTCAGAGGATGGAGACAATCGTGGTCTGGTGTGGCTCAGGCAAGTGGGCTTCTTTGTAAAAGTGAGCAGTGACTGTGGAGGAAGACCTATTTCATAAAGTGATGACAATGTCATTACCTCAAAACCACTCAACAAACCAGAATACTTATGGAAAGGACCTTTTGGTTAGTTGACTTTCTGTTTACAGAAAATTTAAGCAGAGAACTATAGACCCTTTTAAAAAGCAAGGGCATTATAGGAACCATAAATGAATCTTGGTTTTGTCCTTGAGAATTTATAGTACCTGAGGGCCATCGTTCTGAACTTAATCTTCATTATTTGGTAATACAGTCTTAGAAGGTTTAGCATAAATGGCTGAATGTGTACAAATCCCAGGTTATCCCCGAGAACTTAGATTACAAACAATTCCTGACACAAACCTGTCTTGCTGCCATTTCTTTCTTTCAGGCAATGTGGTCTAAGAGAAGGCAATGAGCACAGGATCCTGAGATACAGCCTAGTTCTCCAGTCTCTGGTCTGCCAGCGATAACTGGCTTGGGGCCTTGGACAAACAGCCGCCTTGGACCTCAAGTTGCTCTAAAGTAAAACGAGGAGTTGCACCGGGAAATTTTAAGGTGTGTTCCAGCAGTAATATTTAATGATACATGAGATAGGGACTGGGAAGAAAGAAGGGAGAGAGAGAGGGAGAAAGGAAATGGGAGAGGTAGGAAGGAATAAAGAAGAAAGGAAGAGAGGGAGGAAGGACGGAATAAAGGAAGGAAGAGAAGGGGGTAAGGAGGACATTTAAAAGAAATTAGGACAGGTTCAAATTAGTTGAGCCCCTCTTATCTGCCTGTAACAGACAACACTATCTACTACCGACACATAACTATTCAAATCTCCCTTCCTTCTGCTTCTCAATGGGGCTGAGTCTGATGCCCCCACTGTCTGGCCATGACTCCTTTTGGCTGAGCAAGGTAGATGTGTAAAGCTGCAGTGTTAAAAGTGGCTGAGAAGGACTAGATTTATCCACATTAGGAAAGGCAACACACCAAATCTGGAAAAATATATTTCTGGGGGAGAGATTGTTGAGCAGCTGCTGGGAAGATTTTGGGGACAATAGATGCACATAGAGAATATTTAGGAAATTTCCCTATATGTATCACTAAAATATAAAGCATGTTTTTCACTCTTCAAGACTTCAATGAAATCTTAAATTGCTTCTTAATGCTATTTTTATGTTCAACTGTGTCTTCTTTGAGTATCACACTATGCTAAGACCAGTCCCATTTTATCTGTGTTATAAGAGGTTTTGCTGGGTGGGAATAGGAGAAAGTAGGCACATTCAAATTCTCATGGAGCGTCCAGAGAAAGCTCACGTTGTGCATTTTTAAGAGCAGACTTCAAGGAAAATGGGGCTCAGGGAAAATATGAATTACAAAGGCAGGATGAAATTTTGAAAATGATAAACAGAGGAAGGCAGGCTTTAGTTGATCTTATCCTGAGAAACTCTTATCCGTGGATAAGACAAGGATTTAAATATGCAAAACAACTGTCGACTGAAAAAGAAAAAAGCACAACCTAAAAGTTGAGAATTATGTTTTATTTGGTGGACTTTCTGAGGACTTCAAGCCCGGAAGACAGCCTCTCAGGTTGCTCTGAGGAACTACTCTGAAGAGGTGAGGGAGAAGTCGGATATATAGGAGTGTTTGCAACAAAAACCAGGTAGTCGAAACATCAAAAGATTACTGTAAATAAAGAAAACCAGACATCTCAGATTAATGAATTTAGGGCTTTTCTATGTATGGGAAGATGCAAGAGTCTGGGCTCATTGAAATCAGACCTTTGGTATGCACCTTAACTAACTAGAGCCAGTATTCTGTTTTTCTCCATCCTGGATCCCCTCAGGGTGCACGGTTGGGCCTGGCTGCAATGGCTGATGTCTTGATGGCCTCAACATCCTTTGCTTACTGACATGGCAGGTGACATTCTTCCTCAAACTTGTTGACTGTGCTATCCCTGGTCACCTCCTATAACTGGCCTCCCTACCTGACATCTTTTGCCTGTAGCTGAAGATAGTATTTAAGGTGGTGGCTTCATCCATTTTGGCAAGTTTATTTTCTTGGGTCTCTCCCAGGTGAGAAATGGAATATTGCCTGCCTTATCAGTAAACAAAGGATGTCACAGTCACCAGCAATTGCAGCCACAGCCTTGGTGAGCCGGTGAGCCCTGAGGAAACTCAGGAAGGGAAAGAATACCCATCATCTAGCAGCCATCAGACTGTAGCCACTCCCTACGGTGAGCCCTGAGGAAAATCAGGATGTGAAAACACAGGATACTGGCCCCAGATAGCTGAGGTGCACATCAAAGGAATGATTTCAGTGAGCCCAGGCTCTTGCATCTTTCCACACATAGAAAAGCACTCAATTCCTTAACTTGAGATATCTAGCTTTCTTTTATTAACAGTAATCTTTTGTTCCTACTACCTGCCCTTTGTTGCAAAACTCTTATATATCCTAGCTCCCCGCTTGCTTCCTCGGAGCAGGTTTCCCAGGGTTACTTGAGATGCTGCGTCCCAGGCTTGAAGTCCTCAGCATGTCCACCGAATAAAACATAACTCTCCACTTTCAGGTTGTGGATATTTTTCTTAGTCAACACATGTGTACAGTGTTATTAAACTTTTGTCTGATTTTCTCCTATTAAACTATTTCATGTCAGTTTAACTCTTGGACCAGCCAGAAGAACCTAGAAGGGTAGGAGGGGAATTTTTCTTCTGCAACAATTCTCTGAGAGATGCTTGGTGGAGCTCCTGAGGGTGCCTGCTGTTTAGTCCTGTGCGAGGAGGCCAACGGCAGCTCCTGCTGCACTCGGGTGCTTCTCCCCACAACATGAGAGAGACCAGCAGGGGGAGGGATGTTTTTCTGGCTTGCTCTTTTTCTGGGTTCTCTGGTGAATTGAAGGTCCTCTCCAGCTGTGAGAGTGTCTAACCTGGTTAAAAGCTAACAGATTGCTGTGGAAGACAATTTAACATTAGATAAAATCATTTATAAACATTATTCCAAATAAGGCTGCCCCAGCTGTTGGTGGCTCTTTTGAAGGCATCAGATTTGCAGTCAGAGTGTAGAGATTTATTGCTCTGTTCTCAAGTGTTCTCATCACTATCTCATTTTTGTTCTGGAATTTTTCGTAGGCTTTTTATTTCACTTCAAAAAAATCTGCTTCTGGCAGGATTATTTGAGAGGGAGATGTTCCGAGGAAGGGAGATTAGGAGACTTTATGCCCTCTAAAGTAGAAAATAGTGGGAGAAAGTTAAAACTTCTCTCACACATTTTCTCAGGTCAGGAGTGACTAGCGATATAGCCATTCAGTGATGGGGGTCTTGTTGTCAAAATATTGCTGTCGCTGAGATCAATGACAAACACAACAGTTTGTGAGTGTGTATGTTTTAAAGGGGTGTTTCTATCAGAGCTGCCAAATATTTCAAATTTGTCTTTGGGTTGTAATTTAAAGTATAAGTACCAAAGGCAAGGCCATATTTTAAGACAGAAATAAAACTACTGTCACTACTGTGGAAGGAAAATCAGAATGGAGTTGGTATGGAGCCGGGAGGCCATTGAGGAAGCGTGACTTCTGCGCTTCTCAGTCTGGATGGAATCTGACCTTTGACCACTTATTGTCTTAACGTAGCAGCAGGCAACCAGAACATCTGCCCAAGGTTCCAGAAGCTCAAGATATTTATCAGACCCTTACCCTAAAATAACTTGTGACAGTCTATCCATTAAGGACAAATATTTCCTTTTCTGCATCAGACAACTTTAACAACCTTGTGGCTTTTACCTTTATAAGCCCCTGGCTCTTTCTCATCCCCAGAACACTCTTGGTTTTACCTGAAAATGTGTCTCCAGAATTGCAATTCCAATACCCCTAACTCTTTTATTCTTTGCAGACTTCTGCATTTCTTGGTTGACACTACACATGTGTGAAAATATAAAATAAAAATGCCTATTAGTAATCATATACTCCATTAAAATGAATTTTAGTGAGCTTGAAATAGCATTTTTTTTTACAATGTCAAACTATCACTTTTTTTAAAATTTATTTTTATTTTTTATTTATTTATTTATTTTATTTATGGCTGTGTTGGGTCTTCGTTTCTCTGCGAGGGCTTTCTCTGGTTGTGGCAAGCGGGGGACACTCCTCATCGCGGTGCGTGGGCTTCTCACTATTGCGGCCTCTCTTGTTGCGGAGCACAAGCTCCAGACGCGCAGGCTCAGTAGTTGTGGCTCACGGGCCCAGTTGCTCCGCGGCATGTGGGATCTTCCCAGACCAGGGCTCGAACCCGTGTCCCCTGCATTGGCAGGCGGATTCTCAACCACTGCGCCACCAGGGAAGCCCGAAATAGCATTTTTAATGCAAACTTACAGCATAGGAAAGATACTGATGAATTAAAAAATAATAATAATTTATCCTTTCTACTCTTCTGTTGGCTGCAAGGTACCTCTACAGTGTGAGAAAATCTCCCAGGCTAGATGGTATATGAAATTTCATATCTTCTTCCCTGGAGTTGGGACTTTTGATGTTCAGTTAGTTCCCCTACATGTTATAACCTCTGTTTTGTAACTAAATTGAATGTGCTCCCTAGGATAGTTTACTGGATCGAATTTTGCAATTTAGTATGATAGGTAAGAGAGAATCCCAGTTTGCTCGACTTAGGTAAAAACTTAGGAGATGTGTGGACAAAGCTTCCTTTGTACCTACAAATGTATTCTCCTGTGCTTTGCTAAACCCAGGACAGAGCCTCTTGATTATAGAGGCTGGTGAAGCCTGAGAGAAAAGGCCTTTCTGGGCTCGGGGCACCCCTGGAGGTCTGCTGCAAGGCGGGGTCTGGGAGGTGGGACGCCAGGAGGCATGCTGATGGGACAGTAAAGACAGTGAGGCCCCTGGGAGTCGGAGTGAAGACCTGGAAATACTGCAGGCTAGAAAGCCAAGGTGAAATGTAGCTGTAAACGTGGAATTAACACGTAAGAGAAGGAATTGAAAGGCGCTAAGTGGAGCCCAAAGAAGGTGCTTGAGGTAAGCAAAGTTACATCTTTACATTTAAAATTATATTTATTTAATACTTTTTTGTTTATAAAAGTGATATCTGCTTACTGAGGAAAACTTGGAAAGGACAGAAGACTCTTAAAAAAAAAGAAATTGTGTGTAATTACCATCTCTTCCCCCACTGGAGTTAACTGTTTTGAATGTTTTACTTTGTGTCCTTCCTTTAATTCGTTTTCCCAAGTATATACATCAGATTAAGGTCATATTATGTAGGTGTCTATGACCGTATATCATTTTTTTTCTCATAATGTTCTTTGTTTATTCAGCATTCAAGGAGCATTTGCTCTATGACTGTTGGAAATTTGTTTTCCTTTATTTTTCTATTTTTAGTTTTTTTGATGTAGTGAATGTGTATATCACACAAACTTGTGTACAAATACCATAGTGTTCTTTGCTTAATTGAAATGTAGTTGATGTATAATATTACATAAATTACAGGTGTACAATATAGTGATTCACAATTTTTAAACTTATACTCCATTTATAGTTATTATAAAATATTGGCTATATTCCCTGTGTTATACAATATATCCTTGTAGCTTACTTTATACCTAATAGTTTGCACCTCTTAATCCCCTACTCCTATCCCGTCTCCACCACTTCCCTCTCTGTACTGGTAACCACTAGTTTGTTCTCTATATCTGTGAGGCTGCTTCTTTTTTGTTATATTCACTAGTTTGTTGTATTTTTTAGATTTCACATATAAGTGTATCATACAGTATTTGTCTTTCTCTGTCTGACTTATTTCACTTAGCATAATGCCCTCCAAGTTCATCCATGTTGCTGCAAATGGCAAAATTTCATTCTTTTTTAAGACTGAGTACTATTCCATTGTGTACATATACCACATCTTCTTTAGCCATTCATCTGTTGATGGACACTTTGGTTGCTTCCATATCTTGGCAATTGTAAAAAGTGCTGCTATGAACACTAGGGGGCATGTATCTTTTTAATTACAATCAGACCTGTCAGGTCCTGCTCAGCTGAATAGCCCCTTTTATTTGATACTCAGATCTCCTCATGCTGACTACCTCTTGTCATTCAAGTGTTTTTTCTGACATTATATTTGGATTTTGTCATCATATCTTCTCCACACAATTTTATTTAAGAAATTTCCAGTTGCATTCACTGATTTTATTTGTGAAATGCATTTTTAAGCTAACGTTTACTCAATATTTAAGCTAATGTTTACTCAATATTTACTTAATATTAAATATTGTTGTGAAAATGGCTATTTTTCACAACAACCCATTTTAGAGAAGAGAAACCTGTTGTCTGAACAATTTAATATGGTTGAGCCATGTTTGCAACACATCTAATACGTTTGCCAGACATCCTAGTAGCGCAGGCATTTCAAATCTTTAATCAGGTATGCATAGGAGTTGCTCACATGCCCAGGAAAAATGGTAAACTAGCTGCTAACATTTATGGGATGCTTGTGATCTGCTAGGCACTGAGTTAACTTCTTCACATGAATGAGCTCATTTAGTCCTCATCACAATCTCATAAGGTAGGTTGTATTAGTGTCCCCGTTTTATAAATGAAGATGTGAATTACGGAAGCTAAGTAATTTCCCAAGGTCACACATGTATTAAGTCAAGATATTTGAATCTGGCAGTCTGAACTCGGAGTCTACATTCTTATATTTCAGAATGATATGTTCAGTGTGATGCCATTTATGTTTAAAAAAAAAACACTCTTCACAGTATGACTTTTGTGAGTAGATATATGTGACATATGTATGCAAATGCAGAGGAAAAGGTCTTAGACGATATGTATAGAATCGAATAGTACTACCTCTAGAAAGAGTTGAGAGGAAGGCCAAGATTGAAATGGCCTTCAAAGGGATTTACTTATCTGTAAAACTTAGACATTCTGTTTTGCAAGGTAAATATATCCATCTCTATTGTAGGATAAAAAAAGGATATTCTTATTTTTCATTTTACTGTGAATGCAGGAGTGCACCATTTATGAGTGACCACCTGACAACTCAGTTTCTGGCCCTCATTCTGCTTTCATATTCTCCAGAATATTCCTATTTCCCTTCATTCCCTCTGCAAGTCTTGTCACCTGTAAGGAACATAAAGGATTAAATTCATTAGCAATTTTGTAGAGAAATGTTTCTTCACATTTCTGTGCACACATTTCTATTCGTGATGTTCAATATCTGATGGGCAAGCTTTCAGTTGATGAAACAAGGGGTGCAGCCTTCTTTTCTCCCCAGAGCTGAAGCATTACCATCACATTTTGCAAACTGTCAGAGCACTGGTGTTCCCAGTGCTTAGAATGGTGTTAACATGGAATGGAAGCTCTCGTCCTGTTAGTCTTAAGGAGCATGACACAGGGATGCTTCATAAACTGGATGGAAACTCAATGAGTGGTTATCAGGAGTCACGTTTATATTTATAGAACCCATGATGTCCTTTGAGGCTCAGGATTCTGTGAAGGAAGAAGAGCATGATATATTTTAAATCCATTCTCCAGATGAGAAAACTGAGATGAGGAAGGTGACTTGACTTACCTATTGTTACAGCCACTAAGAAACTGAGATTCAAAGCCAGGTTTTCTAAATTCAGATGCTCTGGCATTTTCACTAGACTGTGTTGCCTCACAAACTCTTTCAGGGTTGACCAGATGCTCTTTTACATTTACAGAGACTATACATTACATTTTATACATTTTATAATTTGCAGTGGGACTGATTAGTAACTAGGGCACCTAATTTAAAAGGAGAAAAAGCTGGGCTCCTGTGAATTAACTGTATGGCAAGTGAGTGTTTGCTGACACAGTTAAAGGGATCTTTCTTTATTACCATTTGACTTCTGGTGTTTACATTAGATGTAAAAGTTAAACACCACTCTGGGGAAACATTAAAATGCTACAAATGAGTTTTGCTTTGTTTAACTAACTGTCACCATTCTTGGAATCCTATAAAAGTGCTCTTTTTGCCTTTTAGGAATGCATGAATGTTTTATTTTGCTTCATAGGATATTACAGGTGGGATCTGAAAAGCATACCAGGGTTGTCTTAGTTTAGAAACAATTCTGATTATACAATATCAAAATTGGAAGAAACCTCGAGATTAACTTTTTTCAATTTCTTTTCCCTTCTCCTTCAACTAGATATCAACTCTCTTTGAATGTGCAATATACTCCCTCAAAAGGTAGCTCTCATTTGGGAAAGAGGTTAGTTGTTATTGTTTTCATTGATTTGTGATCTGCAACATTATAATTTTCATCTTCTTGTCCCAGTTGTGTCCTTCAGACCCACACAGATGGGAGGATATTGTGTAAACAACAAAGCACCACTCATATGTAAGCTCTTATGCAACACAAAATCCATCTCATCCTCCTTCTGCTAAGGCCAGCAATGAAATAATTTGGTGACATTAAGGTGTAGCTTGGAGAAGGACTTTAGCCTTCCCGTTATTACTGTGCAAACCCTCCATATTATAAATGAACGTACAATCTTGGTTTAACTATAAATGTGCTTGATGTGCAAAAGCAGTGCCAAGGTATCCCAAGTGAACACACAGTTTCGGTGGGAACAAGTTTGCAAACCCTGCTTCTGGAGGGTCTCCGTCATCAGACCACAGCCCCTTAAGCCCATGGTCTATAAAAATACTGGAGCAACCATGGCTCCAAATATTTGCAGCTGTCTCTTTCTGCCATAACAAATTACCACACAGCTGGTGGCTTAAAACAACACAAATGTATTATTTTGTGGTGCTAGAGATCAAAAGTCCAACAGGAGTCTCGTTGGGCTAAAATCCTTTCTGCATGCAGCAGGGCTTCATTCCTTTCTGAGAGAATTCATTTTCTTGTCTCTTAAAGTTCCTAGAGTCTACCCACATTTCTTGGCTCCCAGGGCCATTTCTTCATCTTCAAAGCCAGCAGTGTGACATCTATCTGATTCTGTTTCTATCATCACATCTCTTTCTCTGGCCCTCTCTGTCTGTCTTCCACATTTAAAGATCCTTCTGATTACATTGAATCAACTCCAATAATCTAGTATAATCTCCCTACCTTAAGCTCACTTGATTAGCAAATTTATTCTATCTGCAACTTTAATTCTGCCTTGCCATGTAATTTACATATTCACAGGTTCTGAATATTAAGGCATAGACATATTTAGGGGGCATTATTCTGATTACCATGCTGACCTTTCCAAAGTCTTCCCTTTTCCTGCCTATCCTTACCCATTTTCCTTCTGCATATGGCATGGTGTTGAATGTACGTCTTTCTGATCACTTTCCCAGGGCTTTTGTTTATTTATAATATATTGGGAACCACTATCAAAGAGATGCTATGTTAGGTGCTAGGGATTTTGCACCTAGTAACAGATGACTACTTCATAGAATTACAAGGCTAATGATAAAGATGTGTATGAGATGCTATTGCAGGCTAGGTTTGCCAGGAGGCTGACTCTGAGACAGAGACAGCTTGCAAGAGGTTTAGTGAGGATGGGACGGGGCGGAAGCGGAAATGGACAGAGAGAGAAGTTGGGTTGTGATCAACTTTCATTGGAAACCTCAGGTGACCTGATGGTGTGGTCTGACGACGGGATAATCCTTCAGAACTGTTCCAAGTTGGAGCAAGAGTGCGGGACCTTTGTATCCCTACAGTAACCAGTGATTTGATGAGGGCCTCTCCATGAAGCAGGCATGACCTTGGATCAGGCTACTCTCTTTAGCTGAGGCAATTCCTGAAGGGGGCCAACAGCTGAAGGCTGTCTGCTAGCAGCACCCTACTCAGCTGGGGTCTTCATTTATGAAGGGAGATATGACTATGGGTTACAGTTCCATCTCTGATGTTATGGAAACTTCTACCAAAAGCATCTTTTCTAGTCTGGCAGTTAAATGCCAAGGAAGTGGCCTGACACTCTTAGCTGGACCTTGGTATTGTTAAGAGATGATCTGACAGTCACAGCTTGGTCCTGATTTTCTCCAACTGAACATAATCTCACAAAACATCAACATCAGTCAAGGTCACTATGGCTGTGATAGGTCAAGACAAAAATAAGGCCACTGCGTAATCATGTCTATAGTCAGACAAAAATAAGAATTTGTCCAAGCTGCAAAAATGACCAAACATCCCCCAATCTTGGCTAATATGAGTGATTCCTGCTCTTTCTTTTGGAACCAAATATAGCTTTAGCTTTGCTTTGTTTCTCCTATTTTCTAGATAAGAATTATTAATATACCAGAAATAATTATTGAGATGCTGAAGAAGAATAGAATTATCCCCACTTTCTGACAACATCCAAGCAGAACCAAGCCCTGCTTCCTTGACCCTTCCCCCCAAACCTAGCACAAGCCCACATGCGATGATGAGTTCTTTCTAACACCCTTTAACCAGATACTTCATGGCTCTGTGTGTGTGCGGTCTCTGTGTGGCAACAAGTTGATAGACCCAACTTTATAGGTATGCTCCTGGTGGTCTTTGGCTGGAGAGTATTGACAGCTCTAGGTCCTTTTGGGGCAGAGACTGTGCCTAGCACATAGCCCTACAATAAATGCTTGCTAATAGAAGGTCTTATGTGGATGTGAATTTCCAGTGCTTTGAATATTCAGTAATGAGTAATTTATTGGGTATTAATATGCTCAGTATGTTTGTAGAATATGTTTATTGGTGGATGAATGAGAAAATGGACCTGATCTAAAAGGATTAAAGACATTTTAGAAAAGAGGTGCAGTAGGAGACATGGGAGAGCAATAAGGCGAGTTTATGAAAATCAAAGCATTTCAGTATAACCAGGGTATAGGATGCCAGGGGATGGGGGAAGAGTCTAGTATGCAATGATAAGAAATCTTTTTTTCTAAAGAAGTGTCTTTTCTAAAACCAGAGAGGAGTCATTTTAGTTTTTTATGTTATATCACTTCCTTTTAGGTGGTGGCTAGAGCAGAAAAAGCCTTTCCAGGTAAGTTGTGATTAGCTAAGAGAATGGAGCAATGATTTCTAACTTACATCATTATGCTGTCTTTTGGATTAGGGGTTTTGCTTAGGGATCTGCACTGGCCAGAGTGGGGGATGGTGTTCCTTCAGGCATGATCCAGAGTGTTCGGGTACGTTGTCTTGTCCCTGGCTTGACTCACTGGGATATGAAACCTCAGGAAAGTGGAGGTCTTTTCTTCTGTGGCCCTGGGCTAAACTTAGCGAATTATCACTGACTCTGTTTTCCGTTTCATATTTCCCCTGGAGAGTTTTGCTTTGAAAGCCTACCATGACAAGAGGTATGACACGTGCTCCTGGGGACCACAGTTAATTTCAGGAGCATCTGGAAAATCACAAGGGAACTCTAGAGTGATTTGGGACACATTTTGGAGCTATGTGGATATAGCAACAGTGAACTTCCACTTTATCTGACTGTGTTGCTGCCTTAGGAACAAGATGCTATCATTTTCAGAGATTCCTGAAGCTTCCTGTACAGTTTTGAGGTGATACTGTCCGTGGTGACCCTGTGAGAAATTGCAGGTTTACCAACCTGTAAACTCTATGCGTCCCAACTTCCTCTTCATCAACCCCTACCTTCAGGATATGGATTCGTTAGGGAGAGACCTAGATGAAATAAAGAGTAGCTCAAGTAACTGCAGATATTTTTTCCCAGGCTCCCTTTTCTGCTGTCTTGTCCCTCCTCTCCAGGTCCCAGAATTTCAGCGTTTACACAACTTTTGCTTGACCAATGCCAGCTCTGAAAATTTATCTGTTAAACTCATTGACAAGGTGGAAATTATCGATCAGGTTAAATTTCTTTTTTTTTTCCACACACACTGTATTTTATTTTTACAAGAGATAAATAAACTGACACCAAGCATTGTAAATGGATGACCACAACAAAAGCAACAGTGATTGCAATTACCAAACACGAAACACACTCATACTATGTCATAATATTGACATTCAGTCCAGTAATCCTCCACTGTAACAGCTCCTTTGCTTTGCAGTGAAAGATCAGGTTAAATTTCTAAAGGGAGCTCGTAACTCCCTGGGAAGCAGAAAATAATTGTCTGTAGAATTCAAGCATTCCAAGTGTGACCTGCAAATGTGTGGAGATAAAGTCTCAGCATTTCCCCTAAGTTGAAATGGTAACACAAAACCTGGCCTACTTTGAGGGTCAAGAACCCCTATTCACATGCACGATAGGCTTTTTGACCAGATTACTTCAGAAGAAAAAAAAGCATACTAAAACTGTGCTTATTTAGAAGAGAATGGCAGGTACATTCTTTCTGACTCTCAAAAACCAGAATTGATAAGAACTGAAAACTGCAAAGTCTAGAATATACTCTGTACAAATCAACTCTGCTTATTTCAACCTGCTTCCTGGGGTCATTTTAATTATATCTGAAAAATGAGTTATGAGAGGCAAATGAATTAAATTTCCTTTTATAAGTCATTACAATGCAAATTTAAAACTGTTATACCCTGTTTCCGAGGAATGACTGGGGTGGAGATTTTCTCTCTCTTTATATTTTTACTTTTTCCCCCTATTCATTTAGGAAAAGACGTCATGATTAAGTGGAAATAGAAAAGCCATAATAGGAAGTTAACTGTAAAAGGCAACTTAATTTCCTGTTGATCTGAACATTTACAGTAGTGTGTGGGTTCTCACTCCGTCCTTCATCACAGTAACTAAATA
The DNA here is from genome assembly GCF_028021215.1 of Eschrichtius robustus. Lineage (NCBI taxonomy): Eukaryota > Metazoa > Chordata > Mammalia > Artiodactyla > Eschrichtiidae > Eschrichtius > Eschrichtius robustus. Next base: position 16,247,079 of record NC_090824.1, read on the forward strand.
ATGGAAAACACACCAATGCCTTGTTGAATGTTCTTTCCTTTCTTAAAGATGAACTGATTTCAAAAGTTTTGCTGGCTTACATTATGCACCTTAATTCAGGTGTTTATTTGGTTGAGATGCTATAAAATGAAGGTCCTTATAAATGTTCTGTTAGTATAAAGACAGTGAAACGTGGCACTTATTTCTGATCATGATTCTGATTTTTTTAAAAGAGACTTTCTGTGTCCACATCCATTTAATTAGTGGGTATACATTATATTATTTTGTCATTCAGCAAACCTTCTTTGCCATTTGCATCATTGCTGACAGGACTAAATATACAGAGCTCAGATCCAAACTGAAGCACACACCAACACGTGGCCCTAAAGTGGCTTACTGAGGAGGGGGGCTGTTCTTCCCACTTTTTCTGGGGCTTTTTGCTGCTCAGAATTGACCAACAACATCAGCACCAGCTGGGAGCTTGTTAGTGCAGAATCTCAGGTTCTATGATAGGTCTGCTGAGTTGGAATCTGAATTTTATTAAAAGCCCATGAATACTCATGTGAAAGATTAATATTTGATAAGCACAGGTGTAGAACATTCTAGGCTCCAATTATTCCTCTGTTTTCCTTTTTGCCCTACTCCACCAAATAGTATTATATTATTCAGAGTAGGCATCTTCACAAGAAACAACCCCAAATCTCAGAGGCTTAACAAAATTTAAGCTTATTTTTCACCTAAGTTCCATTGTGGGTGGGGTTGGGGGAAAATCTTCCCCATGCAGTCACTTGGGGGCCATTCTTTCCATCTAGTGGCTTTTCTATCCCCAGGGACCTCATCGTTCTCCACTGGACACCCTGATTCTGAGCTTTCAGAAAAGGAAGATGCAGACCATGGGCCAGGTTTGGAGGAAATACATCACTTCAGCTTGCATCTCAGTGGTCAGAACACAATCCCATGGCCACACCTAGCTGCAAGAGAGGCTGAGAAGTGTCATCTATCTTTTTGCCTAGGAGGAGGAGGAAATGGTCCTGGCAAACTCTGAGTCAGTCTGTGCCTCACCTATCCATCTTCTTGGATCCAACTAAATCCCTACTTATTATTCAGCTGCTGCAGGCTGGGGAACGTCTTCTAAATTTCTACAGAACTTATTTTTGCATCTCTTCATTTACATAGTCCACAAATATCCTTGTATATTGTCTATTCAGGGATGTATGTTTTATTTTCCATTAGGAATTATGAGCACTTGTAGGACCAATAGTCATACCATTCAATGTTTGGTTTTGTTTTTTTTTTAACTCTGCAGAGTCAAGATTGCTTTCATGCATGTGATGAACATGTTATTAACAGTATTGATCAAGTTAATGAGAACCTGAGGCAATATTATGGTTCCGCTTGTACCAGCATTTAGTAGACTATCTTGCGGCTCCTTTTAATATCTGTTTTTTATGATTAACCCTCAAATTTCATTAGAAACTATCCTTCTAATCTCTTGTCACTTTTTTTGCATATGTCATCAGTTTTCTTGTGTTAATGCATCCTAATAAGAATTGGTGGGGGTATGACATGGACTACAGAACAAATTCCTATGCCCATAGTAGAAGAAACCAAAGTCCTCAAATGCAAAAGTAATTTTCCTGAAATCACATAACTGGTAGGCATGGAGAAGGCAGGGTGTGGACTCAAGTCAGTGTTATGGCTCCAAATCCAGGATTTTGTTAACTGTCCCCCGTAGTTTCTTCTATGGATAGCTGCATTCTCTTTGGGTGAATGAAAACATGATTAACCATTGACACAATTATGAAGAGAATTAAGTATAACTTATAAATGGCCTTTTAAAAATTTTCAGTCCCCATTTTGCCAGGATTGTCACAGGAAATTTAGGCTTGTTATAGTAAGACTTTTTAATTTTACCAAAAGCTTGGAATTTCTGCACAAAATAGATTTTCTGACTGAATCTAAGGCTTGGCAGTTTTTAAACTCAAATATAAGGACATTCAGTGCTACTGCAGTTTTGATGTCAGAACATTTTTTTTTTTCTTTGTCAGCAACTATTTTCTTTATTTCTTTTTCCCTGTCTCCCTGGCTGTTTATAAATACTTTTTTCTTAGAAATTAAAAAATATGAACTTGTGTATAGTTACATATGCACATTTTCTTTGATTTTGCATGGATTCCAGTGGGCTCTTTGAATCTTGAAAATTTCTTCTTCTACAAAGCAAATATTCTAATATTATTTGTTTATTATATATCCTCTGTTTACTTTGTTATCTTCTTCTGGAATTCTGGTTTTACAAGTTTTAGATCTCCTGGATCGGTCCTTCACCATTCTCTTAGTTTTTTCTCATTATCAGTTTTTCTCTTTGCCTCTATGTTCTTGGAGGATTTCTTGAGTTGATATTGTAAATCACATATTTGGTTTGCTACATCATACAATCTACTGTTCATTGCTCCCAAAGCATTTTGAATTTTACTAGTCATGTTTTTCAAGAGCCAAATCTTGTCCCTACTTCAATTAAGCAACTTGCCCTTGAAATTCATTCAGAAAATGAATCAGAAATTTTCCTCTGAGAATTTTTCTTTTCTTCTTGGAGGGAAATTTCCTCATAAGAAATTATTTGCCATGAAGACTCAAAATGGTCACCTTCTTGTGTTTTTTATTTTTTCACTATATCTGGTGATTTTCTCTCATCTTTTGTAAAGCCAAGCTGGCCACAATTTTTGCTATTTCTAGCTTGCTGAAGCAATGCCCCCTATGGCTCAGATTTCTTCCCCCTCAGGTAATTTTTTGGAAAACTTCTCTACTTATGTTTTAAGCTTATGTCTATTTTGCTGGCACTTACTGACCATATATTATTGTTCTATCCCTCTGTAAAACATTAACACAAATGTAGGAGCTTAAAACTACACACCTCTTTTTTAAATTTTATTTTTTATTTTTTATTTTTTTTATCCTCACAGTTCTGTAAGTCAGAAACCTGGGTGGGACTTGATTGGGTTTTCTTCTCAGGGTTTCACACTCCAAGTCTCGCCTGGGCTGGGCTCCCACTTGGAGGCTCTGGGGAAGAACCCACTTTCAAGTCCATTCAGGTTGGTAGAATCCAGTTCCCTGTGGCTATGCACCTGAGGTCCTTGTTCCATTGCTGGTTGCCCTCAACTCTTCAGGACCACCAGCGCTCCTTCCCTCATAGCCCATCAGTCTTCAAAAGAGCAACAGGTATGTGGAGTCTTCTTGCTTCAAATGTCTCCAACTTTCATTTCCAGCCTGAGAAAGTTCTGTGTTTAAGGGGTGATGTGATTATATCAGCCCCGCCTGGATAATCAGCGTAGGCTGATTAAGGTCAACTGTGCCATATAAGATAATTCCTCTAGTCATAAGAGTGATATTTCATCATAGTCACATGTTCTGAGGATTAGGGCATCGATCTTGGAGTGGGACATGCATGGGGTCATGTTTAGAATTATAATTATGCCTACTTCTCATTCTCCTGCCTCCCATCCTTTGGGCCGTTGTTGCTATATATTTTACTTTTATATGTGCTACAAACACACAGAACATTGTTACTACTTTTGCCTTAGATAGCTATCTTTTAGAACAATTACAACTAAGGATAAAAAGCTCTTTCATTTTTACCTTCATTTTTTTTCCAACATTACTAATTACTTTATGTAGATTCAAGTTTTTTTTAGATTTTTTAAAAAAAATTAATTAATTAATTTATTTTTTGGCTGTGTTGGGTCTTCGTTTCTGTTCGAGGGCTCTCTCCAGTTGCGGCAAGCGGGGGCCACTCTTCATCGCGGTGCGCGGGCCTCTCACTGTCGTGGCCTCTCTTGTTGCGGAGCACGGGCTCCAGACGCGCAGGCTCAGTAATTGTGGCTTACGGGCTTAGTTGCTCCATGGCATGTGGGATCTTCCCAGACCAGGGCTCGAACCCGTGTCCCCTGCATTGGCAGGCAGATTCTCAACCACTGCACCACCAGGGAAGCCCCTAGATTCAAGTTTTTGATTGATTAATTCCTTCTGTCTGAAGAGCTTTCTTTACTGTTTTTTTCAGAAAAGGTCTATTGGCAATAAATTCCCTCAGTTTTTGTCTAAGAAAATATTTCGTTGTGTTTTTAATAAAAGATATTTTTACTGAGTGTAGAATTCTATGTTGCAGTTTTGTTTCCATTCAGAACTTTAAAGATATCACTCCACTGTCCTTCTGTTTATATGATTTCTGATGAGAAGCTTTCTGTAACTTTTGTTCTTCCATAGGTAGTATATCTCTTTTCTTTGGATGCCCTTACATTTTTGGTTTATAGCAATTTGAATATGATATGCTTTGGTTAAATTATTTTTCCTGCTTGGTGTTCTCTGAGCTTCTTGGATTTGGGGTTTGATGTCGTCTGTTGTTAATTTTGGAAAATTCTTGGCAAAATACTTTATACCCATTGAAATCTCTTCTTCTGTGATTTAAGTCAAATATATCTTGGACCATTTGATATTTTCCTACAGTTCATATAACAGTTCTGTTATATTTCCACTCTTTCTCCCTTGTTATTTCAGTTTGGGTAATTTCTAGTTCCAAGTTTATTGCTTCTTTTCTTGGCCATGTTCAATCTACTGAGGAACACACAGAGGGCATTCTCCCTTTACAGTGTTTTTCAATTCTAACATTTATGTTTGATTCTTTGTTATAAATACTACCTCTTTGTTGATGCTACCCATCTAAACTTATGAGTTGTCTACTTTTTACATTAGGATCTTTAGTATATTAATAATTATTTAAATGCTCTGTCCAATTGTTCCAGTATGTTTGTCATGTCCAAGTTTGGTTCCAGTGATTGCTTTGTCTCTTCACAGTGTCTTTTCTCTTGCTTTTAGTATATGTTGTAATTTTTTTTGTTGTTGTTAAAACCCAGACATCTTATGTAGGAGAGTAGTTAGTAAGGAAAATATTTTTTATGTTTTTAAATGGACATTCATTTTCTCCTTTTAGAACTTCAAATTTGGGGGGAGGGTGAACTAGTCTAGCTAGGAGTTAAGTTGTGTTTGAGGCTTGTTGTTGCCATAGTTACCCTGAGTGCACCACAGGCATCAAATTCCTCTAACGATATTTTGTGTTAAGGGTGTATGTTGGTTCAGCAGAGGCTATTTTCTCAATTTCTATTTTCCCTTGTGTTCGGGTTTTCCTTTGTGCTTTGCCCTGAAGAGAATATGTCTCTTAAAGCTCTCTCAGCTATATCCTCCTGTTACTTTCACTTGAGATTGCTAGCCAGGTGGTAGAGTTGGGGAGGTGGAGGAGTGCTCTGAGACTCTTAGGAAGCCTCAGTGTTAAGCAGATACTTCACTCCTGGCTCTCAGGTCTACGGTCTTGCATGTTCTCCAGCTGTAATGTGTGCACCAGCAAGCATTCCTGCCCCACACCACAAGGGTGGAGCTTTTTTAGACTCTTCCCTCCACCAGCGTCCTAGGGTAACAGATTTTGTTAGTTACTCTTTCCCATGTTCTTTAGGGACAATGGTGGAGATGGGTCCAGGTAGAATTTCAGAAGTGGCTGTTGTTCCACTTCCCCAGACGTTACTATCTGGGAAGCCTTCTCAGGATTTTCCCGTCTCCCCCTGAGCACCTGTGGGATTCGTGGACAGACATGTGCACCAGGATGTAAATCCTCTTATATCTGTGGCTCCTGGAGGTGTCATACTCTCACACTGGTACAATTATTTAATTGTAATTTGTTATATTTTAACAATTCATTAAAACATGTTTGCTTTATTCTTCATACTAGCTTATATGATGCCCAGCAGACTCTGCCCCAAGTAAATGAATCCTTGGTTCCTGTTTTTCCTTGCAGATGCCAATCTCTAGCCAGATATCATGTTGTCTATTTTCTCCATGGTCTAAACTTTCTAGTGGGTCCAAGAAAATTTAGTAATTTGCATTTTGTCTTGTGTTAGAAGTTTGGATGCTCTTTTCATCTCTCTACGTTTCCGAGCTGAAACTGATATGCTATGTATTTTAGTTAACTCATCCTTAGGCAAATATTTAGCAGCATGTAAAGAGCACATCCAATACAGCAACGCAATCTGCACAACAATCAGGTTATTCCTTCATTCATGGAAAGTAGCCATCTGGTTATTCGGAATCATATAGGTAATCAAAAACCCACCCAGTTTTATTTGAAAGCAGTCATGTTAATTTGGCTTATGAATTTTACAGAAGAAAAAGTAACTCCCACACACTGGTGTATCCATAGTGTTTCTCTGGCACCTTGTATTGTTCCTGTGGCGCAGTGTTTGTGTGTCTACAACCCCCTCCAGATAGAGTCCCTGAGAGCAGGCACGATGTCTCATCTACCTTTATCTTCCTATCGTTGAGCAAAATATCTGGTACTGAGTGGGAACTTGCTAAGTGCTTGTTTAACGTTGCTGAATGTCTTTGGATCATTCAGTGAGAGGATGCATTTTCTGAGTCTCCTGATTTCCCAGAGGGATAAATCTCAAGAGATGACCAAAGTCTCCTTTCAGCGATTTGACCTGTAATATACAATAAAGAAGCACACAGGTCAGATCTGTGTGAGGAGGCCTGGGGCATGTGCCAAGGTGATATGTGTGCTCCGAGGTGCCTTATTTCCTTAGCCGGGGAGCCGGATGCCTCCAGATTTAACTACTACGTCTTGTAGTTGGGAGAATTTTTAATGCTTAATGACAAACGGCATTTTAATTTGAACTCTATCAGGTTTGAGGCTTACATTAATTGAACAAGTACAAGCAGACATGGAGGAGAGATGGAGAACAGTGACTGCCTTCATTATGGGTGTGCAGTTCAGCAGAACTGATGCTCGGAGTGAATCTTAAAGAGTCTAGCAAAGTGAAATCCCCTCAGCTCACCTGTGAAGTCGGTGAATATGGTAATCTGTGTTTGACAGAAGTCTTCACAGCTGCTCCTCAGCAGTGCAATTTGACCTGGGGATTTGCTTTTGTTATAAGGCTAGCTGGACTTTCCGTAAGGCATGAAAGAGAAAGTTTGACCCTGACTTGCAACAGATAACTCTTTAGGTGCTGATTTCTGCTGCATTAGGGTCTTGATAAATGCGTAAGGAATGGGTAGTGGGGTTTAATTTGGAAAAAGAAACTTGATGATAAGCTGCTCCTCTGTGCCCTCCTGCCCCCCTCCCTCCATCCTCCACAATATTGTAAGTTCCCAATACCCTCAAGTTGCTAATTTTAATACCTCTCTAAATTTAAGACCATTGACTTGGTAGGTCAGATTACATGTTTCTTGGTGCTGGTCCTACTTTGCAGTTGTACCGAGAGAAGTAGGGTGGTACTGTGGAAAGAGAAGAAATATCATGGGCTTTGGAGGGAACCAGAGCTAAGTTCAAATCCTAGCTCTGCCATTTTCTAACATTATGACCCTGGTCAAGTGATATAATCTTTCTGACCCCAGTCTCTCCTCTGTAATACAGAAGCAGAAGCACTAGACCCATTTAATTCTGATAAGGATAGAATGATGTATATATGAGGTATGATGGGGATAAAATAATATATGTAAAGGATGTAAAGGATCTGGCTCTGAAAAAGGGGGATTCAGTGGATACAGTTGTTAATACTATTATCACTATCATTTATTTTTATTACTTGCTTCATGAACCTGCTTTCACCTGTTCTCTGTGATCCTTATCCCATAGTCTCAGCCACGTATGTCTGACCTCTCTTTGTGCTCAAATCCTTTACTTGGCGAGGTGCTGAGCACCTTAGCTTCCAGATGTCTGGAGTCTTGCCTTGGTCCTTTCTTACAGCCTGGGCCCCGTGGCAGGCTTTTATTCTTCACCCATGTTGGAGGCCCTCCTCTCGGGAGGACTATATAGCCCTATCTACTGAATGTGCGTGTGTGTGGCCATGTGCTTTACTTTGGCCAGTACAATGTAAGCAAAAGTGGTGTGTCACTGCCAGGCAGAGCTTCTAACATGTGGTTGCCATTTTCCTCTCTCTCTGCCATCATGGAGCCCACATTGGGGTGGATCTTCCCAAGGCTTAAGCCCTTGAGTGATTGTGATGAGCAGAGGTCCACTGATGACCGTGATAGAGATAGTGTGCGTAAGAAGTCAACTTTTCCACTGTAAGTCAAGGGCTTTTTAAATTTGATACCAAACTATAACCTGGCCCATCCTAATTACTACAAGCCTTATCCTTAAATCTAGCTCTGAGTTAGGGTTTTCTTCACTTATCAACAGCCCCATCAACCTGTGTAGATCTTTGCTTCCTCTCAACTTGCTCTGCCTGTCCAATAACCATCAGATGGGTGAAGTAAGGCCACAAGCTGACGGCTTCTGTCAGATCCATGCCTGTTCAGACTGTCTTCTCCTTCTACTTACTGTACTTGGGCTCTAACCTGCTCTCACCTGTCAAACTGAATTGTAATATATAGACATAAAGAAAGCCGAGGCTGGGGAGGCTGGTTCTGGGAAGCTTCAATTCTTCCACTTTCATTTACTGCCTCTCATTCTGTGCTCTCTGCTCAAGCTCGTTGTGCACATGTAATGCCCTACAGGGAGGCTGGGACTGGGATAAGGCAGAGTTTGGGGCCTGGTACTGATGGACAGAGGCTGCATTGCTATTCTTGAGCCTCCTGCCCTCCCCCCGGCGACACTCCCCGCGGTGAGCAGGGGCAGTGTCCGCCCTTGTCTGCCTTGGAGATGTCTATCTGTCTTCCTCGCTGATACAAGGTCACTTCATCTCCATATACAGCCTCCACCCTGCTTCCAGGTCCCAGCAGTTTGTCTGGGGAGATCTGAGCACCGGCCGTGCTACTTGTTAGGTTTGACATTGTCAGCCTTGCCTTCCCTGGTGCCTCTGTGGGCTGCTTTCCTGTTCCTGAGCTCTCCTTTTGGCTTTTACCCAAGACCCAGGGTCCTCCCAGGGTAGAATCTGCTTCACTCTCAAAGTCCCGCGACTTGTAACCAGTACCCAGAGCTGAACTTTTTGGCCTGAGCCCTCTTTCTTCCTGTTGTTGGTTAATTAGTTGTTGCAAGGGACAGAAGCCATCTTGAACAAAAAGAGGGTTTATTGTGAGGCTAAACAAACCTCAGAAGCAGAAGAGGAAGGTCTTTGGAAACCAAGGCAACTCTCAGGACCAGTTACAATCTTGGTATCAGCCTTTCATGGTCCTCAGGGTTTCTCTCACAGGATCTCTATGTTTTAGCCAACTATTGCTGTGTAACAAACTACCCCAAAACATTTTGGCTTAAAACAACAAGACTATCTTATTTCTCATGAGTTTGTGGGTTGACCAGGCACTTCCTCTGCATCAAGTGGTGTCAGCTAGTGCCCTGGGATGGCTGGAAGGTCCAAAATGTCCTCCCTCCCATGGATGGCAGTTAGTGCTAGCTGCCAGCTAGGTGCCCAGCTGGGACCAATTGTCAGGGCTTTGGTTCTTCTTTATGTGCTACCTTCTTTCATCCTTAATGCTTATCCATATGCTGTTTCATGGGGATGCTTTTATTAGCTGGAGCTTGAACTGGGAAGTCTTCTGGGACTCTCCTCCTATCCATCACAGTCTGAGTGCTCCTGGAGGGATGAGGAGCCAGGATTTCTGCTTTCAGCACCTCTGTTTTGTCATTGATTGCCTGAGCAGACAGGGGCTGTTCTACATTTTACCTCTGCTGGGTCAACTGTGGTGATTTCAAAGGACATAAATGTGTCTGACAAGTCCCATGGGAAAGAAAATTCCTCCAGATTAAAAATAAATTGATGTGATTACCCAATCCTGGTATCATTCAGAAGAAAAATGCAAGGCTGAGGTAAGGTGGCAATCTTTATTCGTATCAATCTGTAAGAAAATGGAGAGTGTAGGAAAGCTGGAGGCAAGGAATGAAAAACCTCTGCTCTTGTCTCAAAGATGTTACTACTGAGAGATGCGTAGGACAGGTATTTGGGAAATATTAAGAATATTACAGACTTACTGGTTTACCTTTTTGTAACAGTGCAACGGTCTCAAGACCTTAGTATTTGGAACACAGATGGGAGACAGCTTTGCTGTCTTGTTAGTTGCTATCAAGTTATTTTTAGACAAAGAGATACGTTCCAACTGTGTGAGCCTAGTGAAGAAAAACAGAAGAATAGTAAATTCTGACTGTGACTGTGTAGGCTTGGCATGTAGCTTAGTCATTCCACCTGGCAATGGTGGTGAAAGAATAATAAATTCACTTAATAAAGGCAAATAGATTTCACTTAATAAAAACATAACAGTTGCTCTCGATGCATTGCCTCTGTGCTAAAGACTTCTCTGACCCTCCCAGGCAAAGTTACTCCTTCCTTCCTTTCTTGTCTCATAATGCCCTGGACATATCTCTGCTAAGGGACTTCTCAAATCCATTCAGTTAATCAAATATTTATTCAGTTCTTATTAGATGTCAAGTTCTGTACTAAAGTGCATTAGCAGTGCATTAATTCAGTCTCCATTCCCGCTCTATCTTGGACCGGTGCACTCAGGAATATAATCCTCGTTCCCAAGAAATATACAGTCTGGTAAGAGTGTTACCGATGTTGTGGGTTAAACAACAAACAAGTATTATTTCTGTTCTTTACTGGAAGAGACCTCATTTTTTGATTCTTATGGCTCATCTTCCATCACATTGACTTAGATGAGATTCCAATCAGCCTAAACCCATCATGGCCAGCCAGTGATTGGTTTGTGAGGAGTCACGTGATACAACACTGGCCAAGGAGACATAAAGGGAAGTTAGCAGCAGAGGCTTCTAGGAAAGATTTCTTCATTGATATAAAGAGACACACAGGAATGAAGTATATTTTCATTTTTAGATTTCATGCTTGGAAACTCTATATTTGCTTGCTCCCCAGAGGAGAGCTTGTCCTTAGAGAAGACACCAGGATAGAAAAAAGGTGGGGAAAACCTGGGTTCTTGATGCTATCTTTCAGTTGTTCAAATAACCCAAACTAGAGTTATCCTACAATAGATTGTCCATTTTGATGCATAATACATATTCTTTGATGACACGAGCTACTGGCTGAATGCTTCCTTACTGATATGGGGTGAAGTGATAAAGTATAAATTTATTGCAACTATAATGCAGACTATGAGAAACACAAAAAGAGAGATACAAAGTGCAATGACAGTTCAGGAGAAGGAGGGAATACAGCCACTTGGGTGAGAGATAATAAGAAAATCAGACTTACAACAAAAGACACACATGGACAGCACATTTAGACCATAAGCATTTTGCGGTATATACCTGGCTTACAGAAAATTTTAAAACAGATGTCCAAAAAATCAGGGTCTTTCCTATAAAAGTCAATATTGATTTTTGCATACTTGGCTCCAGTGCTCACCTTGCAACAGAGGCTGGGGTTCAGGACCTCAGTCCCTTTAGATGGGATCTGGGGTTTTCTTAAGATCTGCTGCCCTCATGTGTGTATCCTGGCTGGTCCTGTTGGCATTTGACTGTTATCTCTATTAAAGGAGAAACATTTGCTACAGGGAAACTATTATATTTGCTATTGGTGACACCTGAGAATAAAGTTTATTGGAATAATGAAGACATAAACCAGGAGGTGTGGGGTAGAAGTTAAAAAATAGAGTGTTTTCTCCTTCCTTCCCTCCCTCCGTCCATCCATCCCTCCCTCTCCTTCCCTCCTTCTCTCTCTCTTCCTTCCTCCCTCCCTCCCTCTCTTTCTTTCTTTCTTCCTTCCTTCCTTTCTTCCTCACTTTCTCTCTCTTCCTTCCTTCCTTCCTCCGTCCCTCCCTCCCTCTCTCTCTCTCTTTCTCTCCCTTTCTTTCCTTCTTTCTTTTTTCCTTTCTTCCTTCCTTCCTTTTCCTTCCTTCCTTATTCTTCTTCTTTCTTTTCTTTTCTTTCTTTCTTTCTTTCTTTCTTTCTTTCTTTCTTTCTTTCTTTCTTTCTTTCTTTCTTTCTTTCTTTCTTTCCTTCTTTCTTCCTTCCTCCATCCCACCCTCTCTCTCTTCCTTCCATCTTCCTTCCTTCCTTTCTTCTTCTTTCTTTCTTCCTTCCTTCCTTCCTTCCTTCCTTCCTTCCTTCCTTCCTTCCTTCCTTCCTCCATCCCTCCCTCTCTCTCTCTTTCTCTCCCTTTCTTTCTTTCTCTTTCTTTCTTTCTTCCTTCTTTCTTTCTCCCTTCCTTCTTCCCTCCCTCCCTCTCTCTTTCTCTCCTTTTCTTTCTTTCTTTCCTTCTTTCTTCCTTCCTTCCTTTCTTTCTCCCTTCCTTCCTTTCTCCATCCCTCCCCCCCTCTCTTTTTCTCCCTTTCTTCTTTCTTTTTCTTTCTTTCTTTCTTTCTTTCTCCCTTCCTTCCTTCCTCCCTCCCTCCCTCTCTCTTTCTCTCACTTTCTTTCTTTCTTTCCTTCTTTCTTCCTTCCTCTATCCCTCCCTCTCTCTCTCTTCTTTCCTTCTTCCTTCCTTCCTTTCTTCTTCTTCTTTCTTTCTTTCTCTTTCTTTCTTTCTTTCTTTCTTTCTTCCTTTCTTTTCTTTTCTTTCTTTCTTTCTTCTCTCTTTCTTTATTGAAAGACCATGAAGGGAAAAGGAGAGGAATGGACTCATTTGAAGGCATTTGAGGATTAGAAAGATTAACTTAAGGGGAAAAGGAAACCTTAAGCTTATTTCCAAGCAGAAGGATAGAGTTAATTGTGTGTTGAGTGCAGTGAGAATTTTTAATGAAATGAATGATGCCCTTGGAGTCTGCTGTAATACTTGGTGTATGGGATCCCTGAGGTACTATATAACCTAGATCTTTATTTTCGCAAACACTTTGGAGTAAAAGGACACATTTTGGGCTAGGGAATCCTGTCATTATGTTTAATACACTATCAGATTTACCTACTAAGGTAGAGGACTGATTAAGATAGATACAGACAATGATCTCATCCTGGAAGGAATTCCTTTTGAAAAAAAAAAAAAATTGACAAGAAGATCCCCTTTTTATCTGAACAATAAAATATATAAATTTCTCAAAACTGTTGTTTTTGGCCAGTTCATCTGGTGAGAGAATGGAAAAGGGGAGGCATCCATCAATTTTATAATCCGCAGTCCATCACTCTGACCAAATGAGGAAAAAGAGTGTGTGGAGAACACATTTGGAAAAAAAAATTATTTTCAAAACATCTGGAGTAGGGGGACAAATTCCAACAGCTCGATTCTGACAATATATGCAGATAAGAATTTGCTCTTGAAGCCTTCATTTGCCCCTGTTGCCTATAAAATTTCCATTACTGGCCAGCAGTAACATATTAGAATTACTATTGTGGCTTAAAAAAATACAACAGTAATGTAATTAGCATACTAGTATGAGGTTAATAATGTTAAAATGGAATGGCTAGTGATGTGCTGAAAAAAAAATCAAAGAAACTGTCTAAAATGATTCAGGCCCCTTCCAATCTTTCTGCTTGTTCTTCAGGTAACAAGTTGAACCAAGAGTTAGAATTGCTGCAGATGGGAATACCTGCAAAAACATTAAACAGGTCTTGAATTGTTTAACAAATGATATCCAGCCAGAAAATGGAAATAGGAGGTGAATGCATGTGTGGAAGAACAGAACAGCCTTACTTCAGTGCTCTTCAAAAGCACCGAAGGTTTTGTGGATGTTTCATTTGGGAGGCCAGTATAACCACAAATATCTAGAAGAATCAAAACAATTTTTTCCAAAATTGATACAGGTGTGAAAACCAAAGGGAAGATTCAATGCACAATGAATCTTCACTAAATGCCTATAAGACATCTCAAGATGTCCAATATGACTGGTGTCCTTATAAGGAGAGGTGTCCTGATAAGACATCAAGGTGAGTGCGCACAGAAAAAGGCCATGTGAGGACACATAGAGGAGGCAGCTGTCAGCAAGCCACGAATAGAGGCCTCACAAGAAACCAAACCAACCCACACCTTTATCTTGGACTTCCATCCTCCAGGACTTGAGAAAAAAAATTCTGATGTTTAAACCACAGAGCCTGTGGTATTTTGTTATGGCAGCCCTAGCACACTAAAACAATCTTCAAGGCCAGGAGCATAGCACCTCTTTGACCATTTTCCCCTCATCACATCTCTTCAGCCAGCAAAAGTTTTCTGCTGTAAAGGTGAGTCCTCTGATACAAGTATGATTAGATTAGGCCCATTTGGATAATCCAGGATAATCTTCCCATCTCAAGGTACTTAACCCTAATCACATTTACTAAGTCCGCTTGCCATGTAAAGCAACATATTCACAAGTTCCAGGGATTAGGACATGGACATCTTTGGGGGTAGAGGGACGTTATTCTACTGACCAGAAGCATAAAATATAGCCTTGAGATTATATGAATTCATAGTCTAACCAAAAATGATTTTTTTAGAAATAAAGTGTTAGTTGCATCATTTTGAGAAAGACACTATTGCAATGAGAACAATCATTTAGTAGAGACAATTTCTTTTTTTCCTTCCTAATTTTAGGGCCTAAGCTTTCATTAAAATTCTCCTTGCTCCCTTTTCTCTAGCAGAATGCAGAGGATTTACTCAATCCATTTTTTGTCATTAAAGAGCTTTCTATACTCTGCCACTTCTTAGCATCTTGCCTGCTTTTACAAGATTCCTTGTGGATCTTTCTATCTAGTGAGCCCTGCCTCTCTACTGAGGAACTATTAGCAAAAACTGTTGACTGCAAGAGCCTCTCCTTCAAACTATAAATGAACTCCACTGAAAAAACCACCATGAATCTTTTTCTTGGAAGCCTTGCACTGCTGATGGAAAGTTAGGGAATGAATTGCATGGCAATCTTGCTTTTTCGTGATCTGGGTCTCAGAAACTCTACTAAAAGTCTATTAAGTATTTTATCAACTTCCGTTGGAGCTGCAGATGATAACTTCAGTCAGAATTCATTTTCCACACATGCCAATTAAAATATCAGAAGTGTGCTGTGCTGAATTTTCATATATCCATTTGATAGCTAGGAGGGCCAGCTGGGAAGCCTTTTCCACTGCCAGTGAATGTCACTTGCATCTTTAAATTTAGATATTAAAACACACACCAAACACACAACCCTGGAAAAATACAAAGAAATACCAGACAGAAAACCCATTTTGGGCAGACTCACAATGGAACATTGAATCATCAATTAAACACTTCTACCCAGAGGGGTTTTATCAATTGATTGCAACTTATTTTCGCTCTGGTCAGAAACTAACTTGCTTATTCTTATGACAACCTCTGACTCTTCAATACTTTAACATTCAGCTTTCGTATTCTGGAGTATTCTGGAATCATTCCCCAAAGGCAAAGTGACAGTTGTTTTCCAAGTTATAAACACAGCCCTGAATCTCTTACGGCCTCTTCTGCTATTTCTTCTAGGAGTTCAGCTTGTGCACCGCCCAAGAGCTAAAGTTCTTCAGCTTCTCGAGGATGTAATAATGGTTCATGGCTCATTTGCAATCGAGTTGGCACAAAGCAAAGCTTTATGGCAAGAGCCGAATGAGGTTTCCCAGGTGGCTTCTGGCAGTTTGTGACCTAAGGTGAAGAAGTCAGGGACTGGCTGTTCCCAGCGGCTTCCGCTAGAGGAGCTCAGCTTAAGCAGAAGGAGAGGAATGAGGACTTAAAGTGTGGTGGGTTTCATGCTAGAAAAATATGGATTTACATTCTGTTATTTCAGCTGTCAAGTTCCTAAAAGGGATAAAGCTCTTTGCAGTCACTCTATGAGAATTCTCTGTGTGGGATCAGATTTTTTTTTTTTTTTTTTTGGTGCAAATTTAGGGAAAACAACAGTGACAGAAGTTCAGCAAATATTTCTGTATCCTCCTAAATGGATGTAAACAATGAATAAGAGGTGGGGGAGGTGCCCCTGAACATTAGTTTTGCCTGTTTCCAAACATCTTACTCTTCTGCACTGTTCTGCAGCTCATGGGTAGGGCAAGAAAGAGGAATTATTCCTTCCTTTCTCTCCTGATGTTGTACCCCAAGAGAAGCTCTTGCTACCCATAAACACAGGAGGATTTGTCAGCACTGTTGGATCAGGAACTATGTCTTTTGATAATTTGATTTTTAATGAAAAATTTTAAAGTGTTTTTCCCTCCAGGTTATCATTATGCTTTTTTTGGTCACTACTGAGGACTTCTACATCTAAGAGAACTCCTACATTTAGGAGTTGTGGTCTATGGCATCTATGGCCCTAATTCTTGATCCATCTCTGTATCCATATCTTTTGTCCCATGCTTTTGCAATTCCTCCCACTAAAGAGGTAGAATCTGTTTCCCAACACCATGTGATTTGCTTCAACCAATGGAATGAGGCAGAGGTTATGGTTGCCAGTTCTAAGCAAAGGGTCTTTGCATCTTTCTGTTCTCCTTGTATCTCTGTTGTTGTCCCAGGCTTCCGGCTTATCTACAGATGCACAAGGTGGCAACCAGCCCACAGATGCAGGAGCAAGGCGTTGACCCAGCCTAGATCAGTAGACCTCCCAGTGATCTACAGACACACACTATATAATAGTCAATGATTATTGCTTTGAATCACTACATTTTGTGTGGTTTACACTTTTGTGGTAATAACTTATTGACACATGTATTAACATTTAGAAAACACTCAATAGCTATTTATGAAATGAATGAATGAATAAAACTATATCCAGAATATGTGTTTCTCTTTGTGTATATGAACACAAATATATATATATAAGTAAAATATATAAAACATGCACGATATATATTTTTCCGTGTTTACAGAGTCAGACACCTCCCTATTTTAGTTTTCACAATTCCCTTATGAATTGTGGTTTGGGATTAATTGGCTGGTTGCAAAGTTCACATAGAATGAGAGACAAATCTACCCTGCAACAGGACTCACTGGCTTTGTTGTCTTACTGAATAGGACTTCAATAACCATGTACAAGCAGACGTCGGAGATTGTTCAGGTTCAGTTCTGACCATCACAATAAAGCAAATATCATGATAAAGTGAGTCACACAATATTTTTGGTTTCCCAGTGCGTATAAGACTTATGTGTATACTATACTGTAGTCTCTTAAGTGTACAATAGCATGATGCCTGAAAGAACAGTGTACATACCTTAATTACAAATTCTTTATTACTAAAAAAAACACTAACTGTCATCTGAGCCTTCAGCGAGTTGTAAGCTTTTTATAATATAACACCAAAGATTACTGATCGTAGATGATTATAACAAATATAATGATATTGAAAAAGGTTGAAGTATTGCAAGAATTACCAAAATGCGACACAGAAACACGAAGTGAACAAATGCTGTTAGAAAAATGGTGCCAATAGACTTGCTTCACACAGGGTTGCCACAAGCCTTCAATTTGTAAAGAACACAATATCTGCAAAGCACAATACAATGAAGTACGCCTGTAATTAATTTTCGTGTATTTTTTGTTGACCAGCTTTCCAAGTTACTAAGTAAAATAAGTAAATTTTGCAAACCAGAGGACAGCAATAATGACCCCACTTCCCCCCCCAAAAAGGGAAACCTACAAAATATTTAATTTCCTAGATAGTCGTATTACAAAAAAAAAAAAAGCACAATGTCTATTATAAGCAATTTTAAAACTGTGCTGCAGGAAATGATCAGAAAAATTTTTTTCTCTGTTAGTGCTATAGTTGTGCTTAAGGAGACTAGGGAAGGATTAATTAATTCTACTGCTCAATGGAAGTTTGATTCTGGCTTCATAAGCTAAAATTGGAAGTAAAACCTTGAGTTGATAATGGCATTCAAGATTTTTAATCAATTACTGTCTCCAAAACTATTCAGCATGGTGATTCTGAAAAAGGAAAAGAGAAGACACATCTTCCAGAAGTGAAATGAAGTGATATAGTTGATAAGGAGCTGATCAAACATCTTATTCCTAAAATATTTCAAGTTTTTAAAAATTTCTTCCAGGTTGCTCAGAGTACTTTTTAAAAATATGTAATATATACGTATATGTGTAATATATATTTTTGTGTGCCATATTTTGATCATTAGACAAGATATAACTCTAATTTGGTACAAGGTACAATTTCTACTGGGTAGTTAGAAAGATAGTTGGATTATTGTTCATTTCAATCAGATGTCAAACTTTTTTTTTTTTAATAACTGACTTGAAATGTTTTCTTTTTTTAATTATTATTTGTAATTATTTATTTATTTATAGCTGTGTTGGGTCTTCGTTTCTGTGCAAGGGCTTTCTCTAGTTGCGGCAAGGGGGGCCCACTCTTCATCGCGGTGTGCGGGCCTCTCACTATCGTGGCCTCTCTTGTTGCAGAGCACAGGCTCCAGACGCGCAGGCTCAGTAGTTGTGGCTCATGGGCATAGTTGCTCCGTGGCATGTGGGATCTTCCCAGACCAGGGCTCGAACCCGTGTCCCCTGCATTGGCAGGCAGATTCTCAACCGCTGCACCACCAGGGAAGCCAGATGTCAAACTTTTTTCCCCAGGTCCTTGTGGAATTCTGAGTGCCTTATTTTAAGAGACCAAAAATAATTTGGACTTCTCATTAATGATAGAGTTATTTTCTATGTAACCTAGTTTTTTAAATGTATAAAAATAAAAATGCTAGAAAAATTGGGGTATACCTTAGAGGAACACCAGCAATAGGAAAGTTTCATAATCTTGATCTTATATCTGTACCTGTAACTGCTTTCTTCAGTTAGATAGTTGGCAGGTGAAAAGTATTATTCAAGAATCCCATTCATAGTCCTGAAACAAAGTAATTGAGGCCCTGTTAAGACAAGGGTAACTTCACTGACTCTGTTGCATTCTGTCCTAAAAGTGCAGAAGGGTATAAGGATAAAGTGGTTTTGATAAAAAATAGGGCAAACAAAATTACTTCTGGGAATTGGAACCAAGACGGTGGAGTAGAAGGACGTGTTCTCCTTCCCTCTTGCAAGAACACCAGAATCACAACTGGCTGCTGGACAGTCGTTGACAGGAAGACACTGGACTTCACCAAGGAGAATACCCCAAGTCCAAGGACAAAGGAGAAGCCACAGTGAGACAGTAGGAGGGGCGCAATCACAGTAAAATCAAATCCCATAACTGCTGGGGGGGTGACTCACAGACTGGAGAACACTTATACCACAGAAGTCCACCCATTGGAGTGAAGGTTCTGAACCCCATGTCAGGCTGCCCAACCTGGGGGTCCGGCAACGGGAGGAGGAATTCATAGAGAATCAGACTTTGAAGGCTACTGGGATTTGATTGCGGGACTTCGACAGAACTGGGGGAAACAGAGACCCCACTCTTGGAGGGCACACACAAAGAGGTGTGCACATTGGGACCCAGGGGAAGGAGCAGTGACCCCAGGGGAGACTGACCAGACCTACCTGCTAGTGTTGGAGGGTCTCCTGCAGAGGTGGGGGGTGGTTGTGGCTCACCGTGGGGACAAACACACTGGCAGCAGAAGTTCTGGGAAGTACTCCTTGGCGTGAGCCCTCCCAGAGTCCGCCATTAGCCCCACCAAAGAGCCCAAGTAGGCTCCAGTGTTGGGTTGCCTCAGGCCAAACAACCAACATGGAGGGAACCCAGCCCCACCCATCAGCAGTCAAGCAGATTAAAGTTTTACTGAGCTCCGCTCACCAGAGCAACAGTCAGCTCTACCCACCACCAGTCCCTCCCATCAGGAAACTTACACAAGCCTCTTAGATAGCCTCATCCAACAGAGGGCAGACAGCAGAAGCAAGAAGAACTACAATCCTGCAGCCTGTGGAACAAAAACCACATTCACAGAAAGATAGACAAGATGAAAAGTCAGAGGGCTATGTACCAGATGAAGGAAAAAGATAAAACCCCAGAAAAACAACTAAATGAAGTGGAGATAGGCAACCTTCCAGAAAAAGAATTCAGAATAATGATAGTGAAGATGATCCAGGACCTCGGAATAAGAATGGAGGCAAAGATCGAGAAGATGCAAGAAATGTTTAACAAAGACCTAGAAGAATTAAAGAACAAACAAACAGAGATGAACAATACAATAACTGAAATGAAAACTACACTAGAAGGAATCAATAGCAGAATAACTGAGGCAGGAGAACAGATAAGTGACCTGGAAGACAGAATGGTGGAATTCACTGCTGCGGAACAGAGTAAAGAAAAAAGAATGAAAAGAAATGTAGACAGCCTAAGAGACCTCTGGGACAACATTAAACGCAGCACATTCGCATTATAGGGGTCCCAGAAGGAGAAGAGAGAGAGAAAGGACCAGAGAAAATATTTGAAGAGATTATAGTAGAAAACTTCCCTAACATGGGAAAGGAAATAGCCACCAAAGTCCAGGAAGCGCAGAGAGTCCCATACAGGATAAACCCAAGGAAAAACACACCGAGACACACAGTAATCAAATTGGCAAAAATTAAAGACAATGAAAAATTATTAAAAGCAACAAGAGAAAAACGACAAACAACATACAAGGGAACTTCCATTAGTTTAACAGCTGATTTCTCAGCAGAAACTCTACAAGCCAGAAGGGAGTGGCATGATATATTTAAAGTGATGAAAGGGAAGAACCTACAACCAAGAGTATTCTAACTGACAAAGATCTCATTCAGATTTGATGGAGAAATCAAAAGCTTTACAGACAAGCAAAAGCTAAGAGAATTCAGGACCACCAAACCAGCTCCACAACAAACGCTAAAGGAACTTCTCTAAGTGGGAAACACAAGAGAAGAAAAGGACCTACAAAAGCAAACCCAAAACAATTAACAAAACGGTAATAGGAACATACATATTGATAATTACCTTAAACGTGAATGGATTAAATGCTCCAACCAAAAGACCCAGGCTTGCTGAATGGATACAAAAACAAGACCCATATATATGCTGTCTACAAGAGACCCACTTCAGACCTAGGGACACATACAGACTGAAAGTGAGGGGATGGAAAAAGATATTCCATGCAAATGGAAATCAAAGAAAGCTGGAGTAGCAATACTCATATCAGATAAAATAGACTTAAAAATAAATAATATGACAAGAAACAAGGAAGGACACTACATAATGATCAGGGGATCAATCCAAGAAGAAGATATAACAATTATAAATATATATGCACCCAACATAGGAGCACCTCAATACATAAGGCAACTGCTAACAGCTCTAAAAGAGGAAATTGACAGTAACACAATAATAGTGGGGGATTTTAACACCTCACTTACACCAATGGACAGATCATCCAAAATGAAATTAAACAAGGAAACAGAAGCTTTAAATGACACAATAGACCAGATAGATTTAATTGATATTTAGAGGACATTCCATCCAAAAACAACAGATTACACTTTCTTCTCAAGTGCACATGGAACTTTCTCCAGGATAGATCACATCTTGGGTCACAAATCAAGCCTCAGTAAATTTAAGAAAATTGAAATAATATCATGCATCTTTTCTGACCACAACGCTATGAGATTAGAAATGAATTACAGGGAAAAAAACGTAAAAAACACAAACACACGGAGTCTAAACAATACGTTACTAAATAACCAAGAGATCACTGAAGAAATCAAAGAGGAAATCAAAAAATACCTAGAGACAAATGATAATGAAAACACGACGATCCAAAACCTATGGGATGCAGCAAAAGCAGTTCTAAGAGGGAAGTTTATAGCTATACAAGCCTACCACAAGAAACAAGAAAAAAATCTCAAATAAACAATCTAACCTTACACCTAAAGGAACTAAAGAAAGAAGAACAAACAAAACCCAAAGTTAGCAGAAGGAAAGAAATCATAAAGATCAGAGCAGAAATAAATGCAATAGAAACAAAGAAAACAATAGCAAAGATCAATAAAACTAAAGGCTATTTCTTTGAGAAGATAAACAAAAAATTGATAAACCATTAGCCAGACTCATCAAGAAAAAGAGGGAGAGGACCCAAATCAATAAAATTAGAAATGAAAAAGGAGAAGTTACGACACCGCAGAAATACAAAGCATCCTAAGAGACTACTACAAGCAACTCTATGCCAATAAAATTCACAACCTGGAAGAAATGGACAAATTCGTAGAAAGGTATAACCTTCAAAGACTGAACCAGGAAGAAATAGAAACTATGAACAGACCAATCACAAGCAATGAAATTGAAACTGTGATTAAAAATCTTCTAACAAACAAAAGTCCAGGACCAGATGGCTTCACAGGTGAATTCTATCAAACATCTAGAGAAGAGCTAACACCCATCCTTCTCAAATTCTTCCAAAAAATTGCAGAGAAAGGAACACTCTCAAACTCATTCTCTGAGGCCACCATCACCCTGATACCAAAACCAGACAAAGATACTACAAAAAAAGGAAATTACAGACCAATATCACTGATGAATATAGATGCAAAAATCCTCAACAAAATACTAGCAAACAGAATCCAACAGCACATTAAAAGGATCATACACCATGACCAACTGGGATTTATCTCAGGGATGCAAGGATTCTTTTCAATATACACAAATCAATCAATGTGATACACCATATTAACAAATTGAAGAATAAAAACCATATGATCATCTCAATAGATGCAGAAAAAGCTTTTGACAAAATTCAATACCCATTTATTGCAAAAACTCTCCAGAAAGTGGGCATAGAGGGAAGCTACCACAACATAATAAAGGCCATATATGACAAGCCTACAGCAAACATCATTCTCAATGGTGAAAAACTGAAACCATTGCCTCTGAGATCAGCAACCAGACAAGGATGTCCACTCTCGCCACTATTCTTCAACATAGTTTTGGAAGTCCTAGCCATGGCAATCAGAGAAGAAAAATAAATAAAAGGAATACAAATTGGAAAAGAAGAAGTAAAACTGTCACTGTTTGCAGATGACATGATACTATACATAGAGAATCCTAAAGATGCCACCAGAAAACTACTAGAGCCAATCAATGAATTTGGTTAAGTTGCAGGATACAAAATTAATGCACAGAAATATGTTGCATTCTTATACACTAATGACGAAAAATCTGAAAGAGAAATTAAGGAAACACTCCCATTTACCACTGCAACAAAATGAATAAAACACCTAGGAATAAACCTACCTAATGAGACAAAAGACCTGTATGCAGAAAACTATAAGACACTGATGAAAGAAATTAAAGATGATACCAACAGATGGAGAGATATACCATGTTCTTGGATTGGAAGAATCAACATTGTGAAAATGAGTGTACTACCCAAAGCAATCTACAGATTCAATGCAATCCTTGTCAAATTACCAATGGCATTTTTTACGGAACTAGAACAAAAAATCTTAAAGTTTGTATGGAGACACAAAAGACCCCGAATAGACAAAGCAGTCTTTAGGGAAGAAAATGGAGCTGGAGGAATCAGACTCCCTGACTTCAAACTATACTGTAAAGCTACAGTAATCAAGACAATATGGTACTGGCACAAAAACAGAAACACAGATCAATGGAACAAGATAGAAAGCCCAGAGATAAACCCACACACCTATGGTCAACTAATCTATGACAAAGGAGGCAAGGATATACAATGGAGAAAAGACAGTCTCTTCAATAAGTGGTGTTGGGAAAACTGGACAGCTACATGTAAAAGAATGAAATTAGAACACTCCCTAACACCATACACAAAAATAAACTCAAAATGGATTAGAGACCTAAATATAAGACTGGACACTATAAAACTCTTAGAGTAAAACATAGGAAGAACACTCTTTGACATAAATCGCAGCAAGATCTTTTTTGAACCACCTCCTAGAGTAATGAAAATAAAAACAAAAATAAACAAATGGGACCTAATGAAATTTCAAAGCTTTTGCACAGCGAAGGAAACCATAAACAAGAGGAAAAGGCAACCCTCACAATGGGAGAAAATATTTGCAAACGAATCAATGGACAAAGGATTAATCTCCGAAATATATAAACAGCTCATGCAGCTCAATATTAAAAAAACAAACACCCCAATCCAAAAATCGGCAGAAGACCTAAATAGACATTTCTCCAGAGAAGACATACAGATGGCCAAGAAGCTGCTCAACATCACTAATTATTAGAGAAATGCAAATCAAAACTGCAATGAGGTATCACCTCACACCAGTTAGAATGGGCATCATCAGAAAATCTACAAACAACAAATGCTGGAGAGGGTGTGGGGAAAAGGGAACCCTCTTACACTCTTGGTGGGAATGTAAATTTATATGCATACTATGGAGAACAGTATGGAGGTTCCTTAAAAATCTAAAAATAGAATTACCATATGATCCAGCAATCCCACCACTGGGCATATACCCAGAGAAAACCATAATTCAAAAAGACACATGCACCCCAGTGTTCATTGCAACAATATTTACAATAGCCAGGACATGGAAGCAACCTAAATGCCCATCGACAGACGAATGGATAAAGAAGTTGTGGTACATATATACAATGGAATATTACTCAGCCATAAAAAGGAATGAAATTGGGTCATTTGTTGAGACTTGGATGGATCTAGAGACTGTCATACAGAGTGAAGTAAGTCAGAAAGAGAAAAACAACTATAATATATTAACGCATATATGTGGAACCTAGAAAAATGGTACAGATGAACTGGTTTGCAGGGCAGAAATAGAGACACAGATGTAGAGAACAAACGTATGGACACCAAGGCGGGAAAGTGGCAGGGGGGTGGGACTGGTGTTGTTATGAATTGGGCGATTGGGATTGACATGTATACACTGATGTGTATAAAATTGATGACTAATAAGAACCTGCTGTATAAAAAAAATGTATATATATTATTCAAGTCATCCAATGATGGAATGACCCAGTTGATTGTATGACTGATTTGACCAATAACAGAATGATGTGAGTAACAAAGAGATCTGTAAGTCATTTTATTTATAGGAAATTTTTAAATTCTAAAAACTATTCTGAGGACTGATCATGAAGTTATCTTGCTTACTTGGTGAATTTAGATCTATTTTTAATAAATCACAAACCTGTATAATGATAGTACACATTCTGAGCGATTTAAAAAGATCTTTCTTATGTGATTATTTAGGTGATTTTTCCCTTTACTTATTTAATGTTTGTATGTGTATCTGTATGTTGTATGTGCATTTGTATGTGAGCATGCACATGTGTTGGGAAATATAAGTAAGAATTTATACATTTATTCTACAGGAAGCCTTGAAGAGACAGAGCATCTCAAGTTTTTGATTTCTAACATAAATACATTTTATAGACAATATATTGTTTCAGGGAGTAGAACAGATATTCTTTTTTTGGTGATTACTTATTGATTTTCTTTTGTCTATAACAATTTAAAGTCCTTTATTGCTTACATTTAAATAAATGCTAAATCAATAATAGGTTATACAACCGTATAGTGGATATATGTATAGAGACATTATCCAGAATACATGCCCTGGTCAGAACAGAGACTTGTAGAAATACTCACTTTGACTTATAAGATGTAAGATTCTTATAATATTCTCTCTTATAAGAGTAGAAATGTGAAGAGATAAAATGATCATACATTGCATCCTCAATGCTTAATTTTTACAAGTCATTTTTGTGATCTAACTTTTAAATAGGACAACCTAAGGCAATTGTATTTTTTTTCAAATTTTATAATGGATAACATTCATGGTCAAATTTTGAGATAGAGAATTAGTAATGTTAATTATGAGTCCTGACTCTGGTATTGACCTGTTTCTTTTTGGAAATGACTTGACCCTTGTAACTTTCAAAATTCAAAATAGAAATATGTCTGTTTTTGACCACATCATGATATGTAATTTAAATCAAACAAGACAAAATGCCTTGAGAACATATTATATATAGGAATGAAAATGTCTACTACTTAAGTGTTTTTAGAGTATCTTTCCTGATTTGGACAGAAACAGAACAGTTCCCAAAGAACAGAAATATTAGACCGTATTTGATGGCTTTTCTTCCTTTTTATGTTTATGTGCATTTCACCTCTTTGAAAATCCCAGTAACTCTGATCCTTATTTTTCTCAGTGACTTTTATGCACAATACAGGATGCTCTTTGTAAAGTGTGAAATTAGTGTCTTATCCATGTAACAAGTGGAAATGAAAGATTGGTATGTATCCATGATGTTGGTTTATTTTTAAAATGCTGAAATATTGATTTTTTTTCTACACAGTGGTACTTCTTTTTGCACATTTCACATGTATTATTTTATATGATACAGCAGCCACAAAAGGTACACAGAACAAGAAATAATTTTTCCAATGAAAGAAGAAACTGAAACTCAGTGATGGCAAGCTAAAAGTTAGATGATTGCTAGGTCCCTGTTAAAGGTTAAAGATGGAATTAGGATTCCTAATTCTGTCTACTTTCCACGGTCACACATTCGTTTGGCAGTTAATGAGAATCTGTGTCAGTGCTAACCAATTATACAAAGGTAGATAAGCTGCGTCAGTAATAAACCAGTTGGGAAGACAGACAGGAGAAAGACATATAAAAATACAAACAAGTGTTGCAAGAGATGCATAACTAGGTGTTGGTGGAGTCAGGGAAAGATTTACTGAGAGAGTGATGTTCCAGGGATTCTTGAAGTATTCCAAGAATATGGGGATAAACTTGATTCTTTCTGCCTCACTCACACGCCCAATCTATCAACAAATCCCAACAAGTCTGTCCCCAAATATACATGGGATCCGAGCATTTCTCTCCACCAAGTCTATTATTCTAGTCCAGATCATCACAAATTCTGCCCTGGAGGCTCAGCCTCCTCTCTCACATCTCCTATTGTCATTTGACATCAATGGTTCTTAATAACAGTGACAGTTACAGTGACAACGATGTGAATCAGGTCTCCCTCCTCCATGTAATCCTTCAGTGGTTTTCGTCACTTGTAAGCTATGGTTCTAGCCCTCATTATGGCTCCAGAGCCCTGCTCAATCGCCTCTGCTACCTTTGCATCTCATGCTGCACCATGTTCCTCCTAGCTCCTCCTTCAACCAAATTGCTTTCTTTCCATCCTTCAAAATGTGGAGACTGAATGCAATGATCAATTTTTTGTGTCAACCTGACTGGGCCATGGTGCCTAGATATTTGGTCAAATATTATTCTGGATGTTTCTGTTTGGATATTTTCTTGATGAGATTAACATTTCAATCAGTGGACTTTGAGTAAAAGAGATTACCCTTCATAATGTGGGTGGGCCTCATCCAATCAGTTGAAGGCCTTAAACAGAACAAAGTCTGACCTCCCCTGAGCAAGAAGGAATTCTGCCAGCAGGCTACCTTCAGATTTGAGCTGCAACACTGATTCTTCCCTGGGTCTGTAGCCTGCTATAATGCCCTGCAGATCTCAGACTCACTAAGGCTTCACAGTTGAATGGGCCAATTCCTTAAAATCCATCTCTCTCTCTCTCTCTTTTTCTGTACACACACACACACACACACACACACACACCCTGTTAATCTTGTTAGTTCTGTTTCTCTGGGGAACTCTGACTAATGTACACCCCAAGGTGTTCACATGTGCTGCTCTTACCCTGGAAAACTCTTCATCTTTTGGGTTTCAGCTTAAATGTCATTTATGCAGAAATGCTTTCCCTGACCTGAACACAGTAAGATCTCTCTTTTTTAAAAAATTCACTTGTACAATACGTTTTTCCTTTGCTTCATAGTGTATGTGACAGTTCGTAATCATATATTTATTGGTGTAATTATTTTTTCATAGCTGCATCTCACATTAACACAGCATTTCTCAACCTGTTTTTTATCATCACCCTCTAAGGAGACTTTGTCAGCATTTTTTCCTAATCACCTGCCACCACAAATATGCTATCCATCTGTTTATGTTCTGTATGTATATGTGTGCTATGTACATAAAAAGAGTAAGATTTTGTTTATTTTGCCCCAAGAGCCATTTTTCAACCCACAGGGGGTGACGTTGGCCTTGTAGAGAATGCATGCACTACAGGGTAACCTCCATGACAGTCAGGGCATTGCTTCTTCCATTCCCCTCTGTACACCCAACACTGGGCCTGATGTTGCAACATAGTAAGTGCTCAATAAACTTGTGTTGAATGAATTGAATAAATGAATTGGCTGCCTGGGAAAAGCATTCTGGGGACAGCATGGCTGGGTGCGCTTTCTGGATTTACACTTGTGACCTCAGACAAACTTCCTAAACCTCATTTCTTCATTTTTAAAGAGGGAATAATAACAGTTCCTAAATCACAGTATGCTACGAGGACTAAACAAGATAATGTATGTAAAGTGCTCAGTAAAGTACCTAATGTAGTCAGTGCTAAATAACATGTAAAGAAAAAGAGCTACCTTTGCCAGGTGGGGTGGTGTGTACGTGTGTGTGTGTGTGTGTGAGAGAGAGAGAAAGGTAAGGGGTGAAAAGACTTATGATCCACACCATCTTTGTCATATTTCCCCTAATCTAGAGTTATAAAGCACATTGTTTTCAGCCAATCACCCTGAGTAAATACCTGGATTTTCAAAAATGATATGTTTAGGACTCAGCTGTTTTGAACATTGCTAATCATCTGTGGAAGAAATCAAACTGCTGGGGGAATAAGAGAGCAGTTGAGTGAGATCTGGGAGGAATTCTCACACTGAATGGTCCCCGGCAAGGCTCTCAGTCACTCCCATTCTGTTTTCTCTTCTGTAAAATTGTGATAATAAAAGTAGCTGCTTTCTTGATTTAAATAAGGAGGAAATTAAAATCTCTTTGTAGAAGTAAGGTATATTTGCATTTGTGATAACATTACCCAATATGCAATTGCTCTAAGTGCCAGCATTGTGCTGGATTGATGAAGAAGCATCAGTTTAATTAATCCTCACCATACCCTGTAAGGAAGTTGCTATCATTGCATTTTACAGTTGAGGAAATTGAGACAGGGGCAGATTTAGTTCCTTGCTCAATATCACATAGCCAGCAAAGGACAGAATCGATTCTTCCCTGGGGGGCTGGGGGTACTCCATGTCAGGGCCCACCTTGAAAATCACTATTCTTGGCTCTGACTCCAACCAACAATCATTGGGATCTCACCATGTTACAGCTGTTTGGCTAACTGTTCTACATTTAAAAGAAAATGTATCCCACTCAGCAACTTTATGAAGTCGGTATTCATATTAATTTCTGTATTACAGATTAAAAAACTGAGATTTAGGAATATGATGGTTAATTTTATCTGTCAACTTGACTGGGCTTGTGGGTGCCCAGATATTCAGTTATTTTGGGTGTTCTGTAAGGGAGTTTTGGATGAGGTTAACATTCGAATAGATGGGTTGAGTAAAGCAAATAGCTCTCCCCCATGTGGGCCTTATCCTAGCAGGTGAAGGTCTGAATAAACCAAAAGACCCTCCTCAGAGGAAGAGAGAATTCCTCTTGCTTAACTGCCTTCAAACTGGGACATAAACTTTTTCCTGCCTTTTGACTTGAACTGAAACATCAGCTCTTCCTGAGCCTGAAGCCTGCTGGCCTTTGGGCTGGAACTGTATACTATTGGGTCCTCTGGTTCTTTGACTTTCAGACTTAGACAGGACCACATCATTGGCTCTCCTGGGTATCTAGCTTGTTGACTCAGCCTGTGGATCATGTCAGCCTCCATAACTGCATGAGCCAATTCCTTAAAACAAATCTCCTTCTATATACACAGAAATCTCTTCATATATATATATATATATATGACTAAAAATCAAATAAAGATGAGGAGGACCATAATCCTACTCCTGGGCATATACCCAGAGAAAACCATAATTCAAAAAGATACATGCATCCCTGTGTTCATTGCAGCACTATTTACAATAGCCAGGACATGGAAACAACCTGAATGTCCATCAACTGAGGAATGGATAAAGAAGATGTGGTACATATATACAATGGAATACTATTCAGCCATAAAAAGGAACAAAATTGTGCCATTTGCAGAGACATGGATGGGCCTAGAGACGGTCATACAGAGTGAAGTAAGTCAGAAAGAGAAAAACAAATATCATATGATATCGCTTGTATGTGGAATCTAGAAAAATGGTACAGATGAACTTATTTGCAAAGCAGAAATAGAGACACAGATGTAGAGGTGGTATCCACAAACGTATGGATACCAAGGGGGGAAGAGAGGGTGGAATGAATTGGGAGATTGGGATTGACATATATAGGCTACTATGTATAAAATAGATAACTAATGGGAACCTACTGTATAACACAGGGAACTCTACTCAGTGCTCTGTGGTGACCTAAATGGGAAGGAAATCCAAGAAAGAGGGGATATATGTATATGTATATCTGATTCACTTTGCTGTACAGCAGAAGCTAACACATTGTAACGCAACTATACTCCCATAAATGTTAAAAAAAGAGATATATTTCTCCTTTAAAAAATGCTCTAAAAATAAATATTTATTTATTAGTTTATTATTACACACACAGACACATATTTAGGCACACATGTATATATATACACATGTATATGTGTGTATATGTGTGTATATATATATGTGTGTATTTATATAAAATATGTCTATAGAGAAACATACATATGTATTTATATATATGTTTATATAATAAAAATACAATATTCTCCAAACTTTTTACTCTCCTTTCACCTACATTAAAGCAGGAAAGATGTACTTGGGAAACAAAGATGGCAAGTCTAGTTATGTGATATTTATGTTTTATTTCATCCACTGTAAGAAAAATGTTTGATTGTTAATGTCTCTTTTCAGTGTATATTATCGGTCATTTCTGAAGCATGTTCTCTCAGAGAGCTCATCCTTTAAAATAAGAAGTAAAAACACAAACAAGAGTGGTATTAATGGCAAGGAGATAGTGCTTACCTCATGCATTACCTTGTTTACAGAAGTTCCAGAACTAGATTTTATCTGTCAAGAAAGCAAAAATGCAAACAGAAAAAAATGGTTTGCCATCAAACTGACAAGTTCAAATCAGTAGTGTCATATCAAGGAGTAATTGGTCCTTCAGTGTATTGTCAGAAAAATGCTTTAAATAGTTGATACTGTCAACTTCCCTGACAATGGTCATCTGTCTTAACACAAATGAAGTATAGAGTCATTTGTTTACTTCCATAGTTTGTCCCACAGTTTTAAACTAGATAAAATAATTGTATATTCCCAGATAATGGTTCAAACTGGAGACAGGCTGTCAGGGTTTCAATGGTGAGCACTTGTAAAAGTCAATTCTTCCCCCTTCTTCTTCCTCCTTGTCTTTCTCTTTTTATTCCCCTTCATCTTTTTCTTCTCCTCTTTTCTCCCCATCTACCCTCCTCTTCCTCATCTTTCTTTTTTCTTGATGTCCATACTGAAGACATAACTTCTCTTAAGAGTGGGGCAGATCTAGATTGGTATAGAGGGCAGGCATCCTTCAAGTGAGCTGTTAGTAGTTCAGTTTCTCCTCTGATATGACAAGTTGGGTTTTCCTCCAAATCATATATTGATAGACAGGGTAGAGAAAATATTTGAAATATGTCTGTTACCTCAAAGGAGAACCAGCTGACCCTTTTATTTTATGATCTTAAACCTCATGCAGTTTCTCCTCCATGAGAAAGAAAAGAACTTGTGAAGTTGCTAATTCTCAGAGTTTATTGGTAGTTGTCTTTAGGAGTGTGTCTGGTGGATTTGTCATCTCCATGGCTGTGCTAAGTGCTTTTAATATTACTTACTCCATAATTAATAATTTATATTTAAAATAACGAAGATAAAGCTCTGAGGAGGTGTTTCTCCTTACTCTCTAACCAGAAATTGTTGACTGAACAAAGATGCAGGATTGAAGGATGATAATTTACTTACATGCTAATGATGCCTGAGAATCCTTTAAAGATACTATAGTTAGGCTTTTAGATAGGAATATCTTATGCAAAATGCAAGATGAAATGAAATGATGAATGGGAAGAGAAGGCTCAATTCCCCAGTCATAAAGTGACACTTTGGCATGAAGTCGGTGCCACTAATGAACAAAGACAAAGAAGCTGGGATCTTCTTTAGCAGGCACGGCTGCCATTTCCCCCATCCCCTGGAATAAGATTAGGGTCTCTCCACCTTCCTGGCAAACCTGGCACCTGCTGCCCTCTGCATGTCGTCTTACCTCATAGGTTACTGTGATTATTAAATGAGTTTAATGGACATAAAGCAACTAAATTACCTTCTGTACAGTAAACACTCGATTTAATGATAATGATAATAATAATAAATTTTTCTATGGGTGTTTCTCTTATGTGTCTTTCCAGGGTTTTGGAATATACGTGTGGAAGGTTTGGCATCAAATCACCATGTAAGATATATGTGATGATGTGGTAGTTTTCGAGTTTAAGAGGATACAGAAATGGGGCTGGGCAATGGGAGTGGAGAACCAGCCAGCTGATCATGAAGCATCACTGACTACATGTCTTTGGGGGGGGGGTGTCATTGTGCAGCCATGAACTCCAGGAGCTGTTCCAGGTGATGAGCCACAGCCAAAGGAGTGCTGGTCCTATAACCTCTCTTCATTATTAACACAGTGTCTAGCAGTTATTAACTTGCTTAACTAATTCACCGTAGTGCCCAAGTGTCAAAGTACTTGAGTTCATTATCAGTATAGACTTAAGAGCTTAGCAGCAAGGGAGGAAATCACATTTGCTGACGTTCCCTCTTCTGAGATAGTCTTATAAGGAGCACTATTACTTATCTAGGAGCTAAAACATACACAGGGGTTGCTCTCAAAACTTCCTTTGGTCTATTGGCAGTTAGCGAGGAAATCTTGCACCCTAGTCCCCATTCTTACCAACCTCCATGGTAATATAGCTAAATTTTATTACAAATATGTTAAACTGATTTTTCATTAATGTGGATGCCTTTCCCGGCCACTTAGTTTGTACTAATGCAGTAGGGCTCAACTGTGTTGCTTACATCAGAATCACAGTGAAATGTACGATACATCCCGTGTGAAGCTTTTTATAAATGCATATTTCCTGGTCCTACCGCAAGCCTAATGAATCAGTATTTCCAGCAGGGAAGGTCTGAACTTGTGTGTTCTGAAAGAACTCCATGGATGATTTGATGCCACAACCCTGCAGCTGCTCTAAACACTTTACTTTGCCTTGACATTTTATTCCCTTTTGAAAGAACCAGGTGAAGCCAATCTGGTAGGTATCAATTGAGTTTGAGCACCTTCTTCAAATTTTTAGTGCCAGAAGATTGAATCTTCTTGAGTTGGCTGGAAGCAAGACAATTTATGAGTGAGCTGGATCCTACTGTTCTGATATATGGCATCATTATGGAGACTTGATCATTTGGAATGAATGTCTGACCTCTGGTGACTGCCATGGGCTTTGGTGAGTAAGTGAGAGTTTCCAAGGATCTGTTGGAACCTTGAGTCAAAAGCCAAAATTTACTCTTCCTCATGCAGCTCCTCCATCCCAAGCAAGGTGACTCTTGGAAAGATGCTTATATCCTTTGAGTTTCAGTTTCAACATTTCTGCATTGGGACACAACTTACCTCAGAGGGGTTGTTGTGAGAATTAAATGAGAGAAAATATAGGATGCACACAGCTTGGTCTATTGGTTGTGAACAATATTAGTTTTCTTCCTTTTCATCTGCTTACTGCTTCCTCCTGTAACCTCTCTTCATTATTAACACAGTGTCTAGCAGTTACTAACTTAACTAATTCACCGTAGTGCCCAAGTGTCAAAGTATCTGAGTTCATTATCAGTATAGACCTTGTGCTTTGCTTTCTGATGCAATCCACAAATCACGTGGGTATTTTCTATGTCTCAGAGGTTTGGAAACTCTTGGTTGGAAACTATGCAAAAGTTACAAGACCACGACTTCCCGTGAATCTGTGCAAATTCCTGAGTTCAGGTCTTCATGGCTCCCTTGTATTCTGGAGGGTTGTTTCAGTCCTGTCAACTCTGCCATCAGGCCCTTGCTAGCTTCCAGGAGAAATCACTGAGAACACCTCCTTAATTTTGTAGCTATAAAGAAGACTTGCATGGTAAAGAGAGAAATGAGAGGTTACATTGTGACTGCCTTTCACGTGCCTCTTCCCCACAGCCTTTGCACTCATACCACCACACAGAGTCTGTGCTCCCCACACCTGCCTCCCCCTACCTCCCCCTGGAGCCCTGGGAATTACAGTCCAGCATCCTTGATTGAACATCTTGATGTGCTTGCATTCTTGAAAAATGGCAAGCCTTGCACTGATCAAAGAAGGAAAACTGATAAACACTCATGAATCGGGAGTCTCTTGAGCTCTCTCATTTCTACAAAACATAAACATAATTTGGAAAAATTATTAGCGGTTGTGAGAATTTAGAATTATTGCTGGGTGAGTTTGTTTGAAGGCAAACTTCTGCCCTCTTTTTTCCGTCTGCTTTTCTGTTTGCTGTTTAGTACACTGAGAAAGCAGGTGAGATCCTCGTGGACCAGCTAAGAGTTAGTTTTCTCATTTTTAATGCTGAGGAGAATTGGATAATTAGCGATGCTAAATTGCCACTCTCCACATACCCTCCTCTTTCTGTACCCAAATGACTTTGAAGACTGCATTCTATCTTCTTTGTCAACCTTAATCTTGTCCATGTCTTTGGTCTTTTCATGTGGCAGGTGAATCTTCAAAGAAGAGGGGTATGTGACTGTCACCCTCAGAATTAGACTTTTCTTTCTTAAATCTTAACATATTTCTCCTAAATTGAAGCTACACGAATTAAGGAAGTCACCATTGGTTTCCTTTTCCTCTTTACTAAGGCACTCAACCTCCTCCCTTTCCTTTTTTTCATTTATTTAAATGTATTTATCCCAATATGCCAAAGAGAGACCCAGATATCTTAGGTTCAAATCTTGGCTCTGATGCATATTAGCTGTGTAACTTTGGGCAAGTCATTTCTCTCTCTTTCTCTCTTTTTCCCCTGTAGTTTCCTCATTTGTCAAAGGAGAGTAATAAATTTGCCTATGTAAGTGTCAGATGGTTACTTGCTCCAACCTATTAACCCCTTTCCTCTAGAGTAATTGAACTCCAAATTCTTAGTTAGGCATGTGACCTACTGGAATACAGACTACATTTCAGCTTCCCTTGCAGTTATATGCAGTCAGATGACTAAATTCTGGACAGTAGAACATAAAGATAAGTGGAATATGCAACTTTGAGGATGTGTCTTTAAAGGTAGGAGCCCTGCCCTTTAACTTTCTCTGTTCTCTTTTCTGCTGACTAGAAAGGGATGCAGGTATTAAAGTGGAAATGGCCATGTTGAACCTCTGATGAAAGGCGGTCACAGTGGGAGGGATGGGTCAGTGTCAGGAACCAAACTCTTTCTGTGTTGCTGCTCAGCCATGTCAGGACATCACATTATCATGATTTATTTTCTTTGTCATACTTAACAATTGTTGAAATTATCTTGTTTACTTTTTGTTTGCTTTTAAAGTCTTCTTACCTCACCAGAACTTAAGAGCAATCTGACTCGTTTGCCACTGTACTCTAAGTACCTAGACAATGGTTGGAACACAGTAGGTCCAAACGTTGGTTGAATGACTAAATGAATCAGTGGTAGATAAGAAGCAGCCAACTTCAGGAGGTTGCAAGCCAAGGGGCCAGGGACAGTCACTGACAGGAAAATGCCAAGTCCTACTGGGTGGTGTGGAAGAACACCAGGTGGCAGTGGTAGCTAGTGGGGTGGTGGTGACCACTGACAGAAAAAGATGGGGCAGGTAAGTTGCAGATGAGACAAGGGGATCATGATTGGATGTGATAAAGCAGTGGCATATTAAATATAGTATTAGATTTATTTTGTGAAAACATTTAAAATATGTCCTGGGATACAGACACACCTGGATGGATAGAGAGAGGGAGCTTTGCATGCATTGGACTTCGTTTGTCAGTTGATAGAGACAGCAATCAATTAAATTTTGAATTGTTGTTTTTCTGAGGTCATCTGTACTTTAGATGTACTTGATAATGGGTGGACATTTGGGTTAGAACCTTTATAATTTATGCCTTCAAGGATAAAATTAGTTTTGCTTCTAATTGTCTTTACCTTGCTGAGTGTTGGATCCTTAAAATGCCTTCCCTTCCTGTACATCTTGCTCCTGCTTTCCTTCAAAGCCTGCATGCTCCTTCCTCACACATTTTAGAGGTGGGTCAGAGGTTCATTAAAATTGTCTACTTTATTTGCCTCTGGTTTCTCCAATTCATTAATCACAGGGCTCAGCCTTTTCACTGGATGTGCCCTTGGTCTTTGTGCTAACTGATTCACATGGTTTATAGAGATAATTTACGGGTAATATATGTTTTGTCTGACTCGGCTTTGGGTGTCTGAAGTGACCCACAGGGCAGTGGTGTGTATACAATGTGTGTGGGAGGAAAGCTGAGGTAAAATGTTCTTTGAGGAATTTTAAAGTATAATAAATTATTTTGCACTTCACCTGACTTCCTCTGCATCCCAGCTCCAATATCATCATGTGAAGAGTGGGAGAAGGGGGGAAGCTAGGCAATTATAGGCATTTATGAATAATATTACTTAGTTTACTTTAAATAATGCCCAAGAACTGCTGCCAAGGCTTCAAATCAGGAAAAGGGTTACAAAAGGCAGCTGTGGCCACAATGCATTGAACATTTGGGAATCTGGAATAAGTTGCTGAAAAAAGAGTCAGGGGAAGAATCTATCATTGGATAAAATGACCATAGGAGATTGGTTGACTGTAAAAACATGTAGAAAATTAGGGAAAAAAGTCACCTGAAGGGGGATTTGCTTCATTGTTCAACATTATTAGCACACAGATTTTTACAAATTCCTCCTACCTAAACACAGGAGGAAAAGATTGCTTCTTAAAACCCTTAGAAGTGTCTTGCATTGATTTTCTTGATGCTGCTGTGTGTTTGGGATTCTCCATCTTCAATAAATCTGTCTGGAAGCAAGTCATTGCACTCTTGGATTTTCTCTACTGAAAAATATTTCCTGACTTCTTGGTGAAGGAAAAAGGAAGTGTTTTTGAAAGAAAAATAAGGCTAATATGACTCTTGAATCCAAATTGTCTCAGGCATTCATAAAGACTCATGGATATGTCTGGTGCTAGAAGAAACATCAGAGATGTACAAAACATTAGGTGAAGAAATCAGAGATAGTAGATGACTTAACCCACTGTTATGCCCATTAAGTTCTAAACTTAGGATGAGGTCTTTGGCATTTGACCTCTGGTATGATGTTTCTTTAATGTTGAATTGGACCTCTTAACCAGTCACTTCTACTAAAGCCCTACTATTTATTGGTTTCTTTGTTGGTTGTTATA
The DNA here is from genome assembly GCF_028021215.1 of Eschrichtius robustus. Lineage (NCBI taxonomy): Eukaryota > Metazoa > Chordata > Mammalia > Artiodactyla > Eschrichtiidae > Eschrichtius > Eschrichtius robustus. Next base: position 16,284,213 of record NC_090824.1, read on the forward strand.
TATTTAAGGTGTGTAACTTCATGATTTGATATATATATACACTGTGGAAAAATCACTACAATCAAGTTAATCAAAATATCCATCATCTCATATAGTTACTTTTGTGTGTATGTTGTGAAAACACTTAGCATCTACCCTCTTGGTAAATTTCAAGTATACAGTACAGTGTTGTTACCTTTAGTCACCATGCCATAGATTAGATTTTCAGAATTTATTCCTCTTGTGTAACTGAAAATTTGTACTCCTTGATCAACATTTCCCTATTTCCACCTCTCCTCAGCTCCTATTAACTCTACTCTCTTGCTTTCATGAATTAGACAGTTTTAAATTCCACATATAAGTGAGATCAATATTTGTCTTTCTGTGTTGCTTATGTAATTTAGCATAATAGCTTCCAGGTTCATCCGTATGTTGCAAATGGTAGGATTTCCTTCTTTTATAAGGCTGAATAATATTCTATTGTATGTATATACCACATTTTATTTATCCATTCATATGTTGATGGACATCTGGGTTGTTTCCATATCTTTGCTATCTTGAAAAATGCTGCAGTAAATATGGGAGTGCAAGAATCTCTTCAAGATCGTGACTTTAATTCCTTTGAATAAATACCCAGAAGTGGAATAGTTGGATCACATAGTAGACTTATTTTAAAAATTTTGAGGAAACTTTGTTTTCCATAGTGGCTGTACCAATTTACATTTCCACCAACAGTGTACTGGGGTTCTCTTTTCTCCATATCCTTGCCAACACTTGTCATCTTTTTTTGTTGTTGTTGGTTTTAAATAATAACCATCCTAACAGGTATAAGGTGATATCTCACTGTGATTTTGATTTGCATTTCCCTGATGATTAGTGATCTTGAGCCCCTTTTCATATACTTGTTGACCATTTGTATGCCTTCCTTGGAAAAAATGTTAATTCAGGTCTTTTGCCCATTTTAAAAATCGAGTTATTATTTATTTATTTTTTGCTATTGAGTTGTATGAGTTCCTTATATATTAACCTCTTATCAGATATATGCCTTGCAAATATTTTCTACTATTCCATAGTTAATCTCTTCATTTTGTTGATTGTTTCCTTTGTTGTGCAGAAACTTTTTAGTTTGATATATATAGTCCCACTTGAATGTTTTTGCTTTTGTTGCCTGTGTTTTTGGTGTCATGCCCAAACAATTTTGCCAAGACCAATGTCAAGAAGTTTTTCCCTGTTTTCTTCTGGGTGTTTTATGGTTTAAGGTCTTACATTTAAGTCTTTGATCCATTTTGAGATGAGTTTTGTGTATGGTGTAAGGTAAAGATCCAATTTCCTTATTTCACATGTGAATATCTGGTTTTCCCAACATCATTTATTGAGGAGACTATCTTTTCCCCATTGTGTATTACTGGCACCCTTGTTGAATATTAGTTAACCATATGTATAGGTTAATTACTGGGTTTTCTATTCTGTTCCATTGGTCTATGAGTCTGTTTTTTTATGTGTACCATAATGTTTTGATTACTATAGCTTTGTAATATAATTTGAAACCAGGAAGAGTGATGCCTTCAGCCTTGTTCTTTCTCAAGATTATTTTGGCTATTCAGGGTCTTTTGTGGTTCCATATGAATTTTAGAGTTATTTTTTCTATTTCTGTGAAAAATGCCATTGAAATTTTTATAGGGATTGCATTGAATCTGTGATCACTTTGGATAATTTGGACATTTTAACAATATTAATTTTCCTGATCCATGAGTATAGGGTAGTTTTCCATTTATTTGTGTCTTCTTTCATCAATGTCATATAGATTTTTCACCTTCTTGGTTAAATTTATTCCTAAGTGTTTTATTCTTTCTGATGCTATTGTAAATGTAATTGTTTTCCTAATTTCTTTTTTAGGATAATTTGTTTTTTTGTTGTATATTAGTGAGCACAGCTGTCTTCCCACCTAATTTTATAATTTGCATTTGACACTCAAATATCTGATAGGAACAAAGAGAAAGCAAACATGGAATACATTCTCATGCCTTTTTTTGTTATGTAAGAATCCAGCACCAGAAAAGAATGACTACAGGGAAATAACCCAACGAAACCTGATTGGAAAGTCTTAGGCATCACTTTGTGTTTTTTTTCTTTACATATTAAGAATTTATGAAACTCCAGTTATTTTTTCAGGTCAAATATGCAGTTTTCATGACTTCCAGAGTTAGGGCACTTTAAAAAATTATAAACAAGATTGCTCTGTCTTCTGTAGACTCTGAAGTAAGTACATGATCTTCACAAATGTAATGCATTCAACTTTCTTTGCCTTATATTTTTATTAATTTGTTTCCTAACAAATAATTTGTATATCAGCTGTTTCTGGCATCCTAATCTGTATGAAGTCACCATGGTTATTGAGTTCGTATTATATATTGTAGGGAAAGTAAAAGGGAAAAGTGGAAGAGGACAAACATTTGTTGAAAACCTTTTTAAGGTGGACACTTTAATTCATTCATTGAACAAATGTTTCCAGGTTCTGTGTGAAGAGTTGAGGATACTTCAGTGAATAAGTCAGTTGTGGATCCTCCTTCGTTGAGCTTACTATCTTGAGTGGATGACAGGCATTGAATAAGTAAAGTAAAGACAGTGTGATGAGAAGGGAAGAAGCAAAGCAATATGATTTTTTATGTATTTTACAGATTAGGAAGCTGAGGCTGTTAGGCTAAGAACCTTGTTCAAACCAGTACGTGATAGAGATAGCTTTAAACCCAGCTCTGTCTCCTCTCCTCACCCTCAGCATTTCTACTGTGCCAAGTTTCAGGCACTGTCCTAGGTGCTGAACATTCAAAATATTTGAGGTTATAACCTACAGTCTTGTTGGAGAAATGGAACGTGTACATTAGAAGGAAAATGTCAATATAGACTAATATTTTGAGACAATAGTTTATGATCTTCAATTAATGAAGCTATGGGCTGAGATGTTTGGGAAAAACCTTTGTGGGGGGATATGTAGGTAAGTGGGGCCCTGGAGTACATAAACATATTAGATAAATAGATAGGATAGAAGAGGGGTGAGAAAGAACAATCCAAATAGAAGGCCTAGAATTGAATGTGCCTAGTTAAAAAAAATAATTTTACTGAGCTGTTGGTTCTTTTAGGAGAATGCTGGGAGAGAAAATTGAAAAGGTACTTGGGATCCTTGAATAGCAAGATAAGAATTTGGATTTCATTCTGTAGTTCAATAACCAGAAAACCTTTTCTTAAAGTATAATAAATATTTTAGGGTTCGAGGACCATGCAATCTCTATTGTAACCACTCAATTTTGTTGTTGTAGTGAGAAAGCAGTCATAGAAAATATGTAAATGAAAAAGTGATGCTATATTCCAATAAAACTCTGCTGAAGCATACTATAGTTGACTGTGATAAATTCAAAGCTTTTAAGCAATAAATTCACAAATAAGTGCTTCTGGAAGTGTGATTTAGTAGTGTTGTGTCAGTGATAATAAAGAGAGGGATAAGTGACATTAAGACAACCAAGTAGAAGCTTTTCCCTTGAGGAAGTTCAGAGTGTTATGGATGAAAATATGGGTGGCAAGAGGGGCACAGGTTCTAGAAAGGAAAAGACAAATGAAAAACCTACTATGAAGGAAATACCAATAATATTTGGCAGCTGACCAAATGTGGAGGGTGAGGGAGTCAACAATGTCTCCAAAAAGGTGAGTCTAAGAGGGGAAAAGTGGTGAAAAGAACTTCTAAGAGGAGAAGACAGTAAATGAACACCACTGGTCTGTGGGACAGAGAAATATCTCTTTGGTAATCAAGATCAAATGACTAGGGCTTCCCTGGTGGCGCAGTGGTTGGGGGTCTGCCTGCCGGTGCGGGGGACACGGGTTCGAGCCCTGGTCTGGGAAGATCCCACATGCCGCGGAGCAACTAGGCCCGTGCGCCACAATTACTGAGCATGCGCGTCTGGAGCCTGTGCTCCGCAACGAGAGAGGCCGCGATGGTGAGAGGCCTGCGCACCGCGATGAAGAGTGGCCCCCGCTTGCCGCAGCTAGAGAAAGCCCTCGCACAGAAACGAAGACCCAACACAGCCATAAATAATAAATAAATAAAGAATAACAGTGCTAATAAATTCCTGCAGATACTTTAAAAATATATATATATTTAAAAAAAAAAAAAGATCAAATGACTAAGTCTTGGGTCTAAGAACAGGTAAAAAAACTGATATATCCAAATTAAACTAGGATCATCTAAGAAGTTAATATGGCCTGGGTCAATGAACATTATTTGGCCTTTGGCAGAAGAAAATATCACCATTTCTAGAGAAGAGCATCCCCAGTTAGACCCTACATATCTCCATAAGTTAAGTTCCACATATTATGAACCTACTATCAAAATTTACCAAACACATAAGGAAACAGCCTACCATGGGTTACAGCTGACAGAAGTAAAAAAATTAACAACATTTCAACTTTCAAAATATTCAAATATATGAAATAACTATGCATGAAATCTGTAAAGACATAACATTTTAAAATCTAAATAAATTTAAATTTATTACATATAAAGAAATAAAGTACCCAAAATCTATTTAAAATTTACCAAGGAGGTTTGAAAGAGAATTAATTAGAATTTTAGACATCAAAAATATAATCATTGGAGTGTAAAACTCAGTGAATGAAGGAAGCAGTTTAGGTACAGATTAAGAGGATATTAATGATTAAAGAAATTATCCAGACTGCAACACAGGAAGACTAGGGAATGGAAAAATAAGAAAAAGAGGCTAAGAGTCATGAAGGATATCTTGAGAAAGTTTACAATACTTCAAATCAGATTTCCAGAATGTGAAAATTGGGAATATGGATGAGGTGATAATTGAAGCATTAATGTTTCAGAATCATGATATTAACCACACAGAATAAACAAAAAGAAATTCATCACTATACAATGTAGTGAAACATCGGAAGACTCAAAACAGAGACTATCACACAAAAAGAAAGAACTACAGAAAATTCCATTGATAACAGTCTCTTCAACAGCAACATGAAAACCAGAAGAATACAAATGCCTTATAGTTGTAACAAAAAAATAGCTGTCGACCTGGAATTGTGGACCCAGAAAATCTGCTAAGAAAATGGGCACAATATAGGAATTTTTAGGTTAAAAAAATAAACCTGAGAAGTTTAACTTATGCAGACCTTCTTCACTAAAGAAATTTTTAAAGGATATGTATGTAATAAGTAAGCTTTTAAATGGAATTTATTTGGGTTTAAATGACAGGCTGACCTCTCACTAGTTGCACAGCTTTGGTGTTATTCTCCCTGAGCCCTGGTTTACTTATATCGAAAATGAATATAGCATTGACTTCACATCAAGTGACTAGCATGATTTCTGGCATAGAATAAGAGTCAGTGTTTGGTAGACAGTGAGAGAGAGCCATGGAGCCATGGAAGGGAAATAAATTATATATAACCCCTATATAGTTCCACCCTTTTTTCGCGTTGTAAGTAACTTCTTCCAGATCAAGTTGATCTGTGAGTATCCGCATTGTGTTGGCTCCAATGTCCTTTTACTAGCATGTTTTATTAGTAGGCCTCTTTGAATTTTAAAATCGTAGACTCTTCTAGGAGATAGAGATATTAAAGGGCCTTTAGGCCAGTAGATCAATGTGTACGTAATGAGCATGGAGACCCAGACATAGTGAAGTCTTTATTCATGGTCATACAGGTTAATCGTTGAATCAGTGGGCTCTTTTTTTTTTCCTGTAAAATTGTATAATGGAAGCAAAAAAAAAAAAAAAAAAGAAAGAAAGAAAGAAAAGAAAACAATTAGAAATAAGCTTGTCATTTAAAGTCCTCTGTAATTTGATGTCACCGTACCTATTCAGCTTTACTATATTCTACTCCCCCTATGAATGATCTCCTCCTCCCCTTTGGCTTCTTCAAACACACTGAACTCATTTAGAGCACAGGATTTTCTCATTTCTTTCCCCATCTGGAATATGCATTTAATTTTCTCCAAGATTATGCCCATTTTTTCATTTCAAATTAAAAAATCACTTTTCTTACAAGACTGTCACCAACACTCCACTTTTACTTCCCTCTTCTCTGATGACCATTCTTGCTTTATCACACAGTTTGCATGCCCTCACTGAGTCTACCAATGATGTTTTATCTCTCAAACAAGGTATAGAGTACAAAGACAAAGTACATAATTCGTTCTCTCCACCCTTGGTAACCATGCTGGGCATGTAATAGGAACTCAGTCAATGAAAGCATGTGTGTATAAAAGTCTCATTTAAAAATGATTTCTTCAGGATGAAAGGTGTTTACATCTAAAGAGTTATTCATTTGAGGCTGGTGGGACACACCATTTGTTACCAGCCTATTAGTCATCTTACTGAGTCTCATTAGTTGACCAATTTGTCACCACACTTTAAAGGTTGTTTGGTTTAAAAACCATTAAACTTTTTAGCGGGAAAATAACCCATCTCCAACCTCTTTAGTAAAGGTTTAATAACCATTTCTTTGACTTCATGTATAAATAATTGCACCATGTATTTCAGGGGAAGGAAAAGAAATGTGTACCAACACAAGCCCCTGTAATTACCACAAAGTCTTCATTATTTTTATTTATAGCCTACCTTTCATCCATAGAAGTAATCTCACCAATTAGATAACTATTTAAGGCTATTGAAAAATAGCCAATATTTGAAAAATGAGCTATCACCCTTGCTCCCTGTTTTCCTAATGTTAAAGACATAGTAAGACACGAATTAGAATATATACAACAGTAGACAGTTATATGAGGAGAGAAAATTTGAAGCTTGTTTCTAGATTCAATTTAATTATGGATTTATGTGGAAATTTTTGCTTCCCTGCCCCAGCAGTTTGTCTTTACTATCTAGATGTTTGATTGACAGATCCTTTCATTCAGAGAGACTGGGATTGATATTATGTAAGAATTATCTCTTCCATTGGTGAAACAAAATCCCAGGATTTTAACACATGGGTAATTATTAGACATGTGCTTTATAATATCAAGTACAGATTGAACATACTTGCTGAGAATTGGAATGGCTTCACATTGAGTTGAAATAATCTGCCAAGTCTCATATTAGATACCTGGAGGCTGATTCAGAAGATTTTGGTCTGCCCCTTTAGTCTATTTCACTGTAACTGAATCATTTAATCAGACTTTGTAAAACTCTGGGCTTTAGTGCAGTGAAATGTTAAGCACATTTTTCTCATTAGAAACAAATGAAAAAATCATCAGCCTTGAGGACCCAGCCATTTATATTAAATATCTATATAAAATGCTACTGGAGACATTGGTATATATCTAATCTGTGAGAGAGCCCATTTAAGAGATTTTTTAAATATATAGTCTATTTCATACCACTAACATTTCCATGGTGCAAATGGATAAAGAAACCAATGAAAAGAAATTTAAAAAGCATATTTTACTTTATCAGCTATTTAAATGTCCCATTTTATTTTTTAATTTGGAATCTTGTTGGTGCCATTCTTCAAAGAAACTCAAATGTTGAACAGAACAAAGAGTACTATATAACCATGTGTTTGGTCAGTAAAATCTGAAATATTTGAGATTTAGCACACAATACCAGATGTTCATAATATACTACAAATCACCCACCATGCAACACATTACTGATAATTTGGCTCTGATTAGGAAACTTAAAAAACAGACAAAGAAAGAAAAAAACTGTACTTTGAGAAATGAAGTCAGAGAAATAAACCTGTGGGTAAGGACGTGTTTTTTTTTTTTTTTTTTTTTTTTTAACTTCATCTGGACTACAATCTCTGTGAGGCAGGGAACACTGTATCCCCAGCACCCAGGATACTCAGGGCTTATAGTAATTGCCCCCTAAAACATTTATGGATGATTGCATGGGAAGTAGTCTCACTGTGAGAATTTCAAAGCATTTGCAGATTGGAATAAAATCTGGGGCAAGCAAAATTTTTCTTACAAAAACATTCAGATTGGACATCAGTAGTCAGGCACATCAAGTAATCATTGTCTGACAGGGACTGTGTTTTATACGAGGAATGTGGCCATTCCTGTGAATACCCGCCACAGGAGGGTATTGCCACATGTGGTTTGACAGGAAGATATTCCTCCTTTCCAGATGAGGGAGCTGAGGCACATTCAATTGGTTATTTATGCATCCATTCATTCAGTCAATCATACAAGCATCTGCTAGCAAATGACTTTAGTTTCTGCCCTCAAGGAGTCCCAGACAACAGGGAGAGGTAAGCGTTGACACACAGTAGAGGGCAGCTGCATCCATAGAATCCTTTATGGGGCTGGCACAGAGTTTGACTGGAGGAGAAGGAAAGGATACATTTACTGGGGATTGGGAGAGAGAGAGGATGCATAGAAGCTTAACAGAGAAGGTCAAGCCTGAGTGGGGTTTGGGGCATTTCAAAGGCAGATGAGGAATATGAGGGTTTTCGAACAGAGAGAATATCTTGCCATGAAACACAGAGGTGTGAAAAACCTCAGCACGCTCAGTTCAAAGAGTAGAAATGGGTTGAAGTAACGGGAGGTTGTGTGTGTGTGTGCGTGCGTGTGTGTGTGTGTGTGTGCACGTGTGTGTGTGTGTGTGTGTGGTGGGAGAGGAGTGAGAGATGGAGAAAACTGGGAAAGATCATGAACACCAAGCTCCTTCATCTTGTCAAGGAGGTTGCACTTCACCTGTAGGGGATGGGAAGCTTGTGAAGACTTTTAAGGAAGGCTGATTTTTCCAGTTAGCGTTTAGAAAATGATTTTTCTTTCCTTTATAGTTCTCAGACTATTTTGGACTCACTAACAGTTTCAAAGTGGTATAAAAACTCTTGAATCTCTACCCTACCCATAAGTTCCCCCCCCCATAATTTTGGATGATTTATGATGAGTAATTTTAACTAAAAAACTTATTTCAGCTCAGTATGTTAATATTGTATTATTCCGTTCATTTAAAGAAAAACCTTTACAATATATTATATGATTATTAAATTATAGTTTATTATATAGTAAATTATAAACTATCAAATTATAAAAACTTGAACACATTTTTGCCATGTAAGAAATAATGTATGCAGTTTATGTTAGTGGTCATTATGTTTGTAGACAAGTGATTTGTCAATGACTCAGTTTTGAAATGACATTCTTTTGTTTTATGTTGAGAACTAATGCATGTTAAAATGTTTGTTGAAGTAGAGCTATATGTTCCAGCATCTAAAAAGACCTAAATACCTTTGACCAACTGACATTTGGAATTATTAAATTTCATGCTAAGAAACTCAAGTACAGTATAGATAACTTTCATGTTTTATTCCTAAATAAAAATATGAGTGGCTCTTTGCAAGCATTCTTCCCCAGTGCACACATTTTGAGTATAGATCAGGTTTATTTCTAATAAATGCAAAGTCAAATAGGGTTTAATAATTATTACATCTACTCTATTATCATTGTGTTTTATAGCGCGAGAGGCCTTTAAGGTGCCATATAAATATTTGATTTGATATGCAATTTACATATTTGATGATGTTAATCTTGAGAAAAGTTTTATGTTCCAATTTGCACTTGACCTTTTTCATTTTTCTTTTAACTAATAAGAGTGTACATTAAGGAATATGGACCAAAAATGAAAATCTATTGCAAATCGTAGAGACAACTGTCTCTCAACCACAGAGTTCCTGGTATGAGCAGATACTTAAAAAATATTTGTTAAAGGAATGAAGGAATCAAACTACAAAATGGTAACAATGAAATGCATTTCAAAGAGTATTGCAAAAATAAAGTGAGTAATGTAACTAGAACCAGGTCTTCTATGGAGGAGATTCTCAATAAATGTTTGCTTCTGCTATGGGTTGAGTCGTGTCTCCCTAAACTTCATATGTTGAAGTCCTAACCCCAGTACCTGAGAGCGTAACCTTACCTGGACATAGGGTCCTTACAGAGGTAATCAAGTTAAAATGAGGTCATTAGAGTAGGCTCTAATCCATAGGACTGGTGTCCTTATAAAAAGGGAAATTTGGAGACAGACGTGCAAACAGGGAGAAACCCCACTGAACATGAAGACGGAGATCAGAGTGATGCTTTTACATGCCAAGGAATGTCAAATGTTGCCGGCAAACTTCTAGAAGCTAAGGCAGAGGCAGCGAACAGATTCTCCCTTATAGCCTCAGAAGTAACCTATCCTTCAGACACCAGTCTTGAATTTTAACCTCCAGAACTGTGAGAATACATTTCTGTTGTTTAGGCCACTCAGTTTATGGTACTTTGTTACAGCAGCCTTAGACAGCTAACACACTTCCCATGCTCCATTCCACTTTATGTCCTTAGCCTCCTTCATATTTTGTGACAAACACTATAAAGGGAGAACAAAAATTGGAGGCCAGAAACTTAATGAAATCTAGAAATAATTACTACATGTTGAAATACCTTTAGAAGCACTTCATGATGTTTGAATCATGAAGAAAATTCCTTTGGGTTGTATTTATGGAGAGCTTATGCTATGTGCAGCTGTAGGTTACAATACTATTTCTTTCTTTCAAAACGGCTCAATAGAAATTTAATTTGCTCAATATCAAATTAGATTTTGTCACTGAGTTTTTGAACCCCCAAAACCTTTTATATACCCTAAAGATTTCTGATCACAGAAGTGCAATTTCAAGACGAGTCAAATGCCTTGATTCTGAGAAAGCATATTGCCAGTTGTCTCAATGGGGTAGACAAGAGAGCTAAGGTGGATATTTTACATTGTATAGCATAAAACTTGTGTCCTTCTCTTCTCCTGTAAAGAACCTCTCATGCCCCAGGGAGCTTTGTGAGGTTTTAAGAGTAGCAATTTTTCAAATTCTCACCAAGCATTCTTTCCCTATCCTAGTCTCATTATCGGTGGGGAACCGTACCGGGCAATTTGTGCATTTGGGAATGAGGATGCCAGGTGTAAAGTGCCCACCATGAGTTTGAGGATCCTAGTGTTTCAGCATCCTGTGCTTCCTGCGACCCACTGGGAATTCAAGCCTTCTGGACACAACTTCATCATTGCCCTTGCTACCCTGTATCGCATTTATAATGATCTGTTGATGTGTCCATCACCCTGACTAATTTGGGGTTCTTTGGTAGCAGTGCCTGTGTCTTATGCTTTTCTATACCTGCAGCAGCGTAGACAACGCTTGGCCCAGAGAAGGCACAGCCTCCTCCTTAGCATCAGGGCAGAGAACAACACTCTGGTGCTTAGCCCTGCTGAGCGAATCTGAGAACCAGTAGAGAGCAAAGGTCTCAGCCTTGCCTCACCAAGAGTCAGGGGGCTGGGATATTTCCAACCAACTCCCATCAGCCATTGATTGAATGTTGGGCATCACTTTCCCATACTCTGCCTTGTGTGTATAGGCAGAGCTGGTACCCAGAGAGAACCCTGAGGCAAAAAGAGGCAGGTACTTGGGCAGGTGGGAGTTGGGCAGTGTGCACCGTAATGACAAGGTAAGGGACACTGACCTTATCTGCTAAATCTACTCTACCTCTCACTGGCCAACTGCTCTCAAACCCCAGTTTTAGTGCCGTACAATCTGTGGAATCCCTGGACCCATCTACAATCCTGTTTCCTATATGACCTCCTCCATGTAGGCTTGCCTGGCCCTCCTCAGGCCCAGGTGCTTTCTGTGTCTCGATGGCCATACCAATGGTACCTGTAATGGACACCTGTGTTCTTTAAGATAGATGCAGCAGGTACGTGGGCCTGTTCATTCATTCATTCACACACTGTGCTGCTGTGCCAGGGCCTGTGGTACACACAGGGAGAGACAACTGGCGGCTCCCGGCCTCTCAGAACTTACAGTCCTGTGAGGAAGACATATGTAAGCACAGCAATAACGACAATTACAATTATATGTAAATTGTGAGCCACTTGTGAAGGCAAATGAAGGGTGTGAGGCAAGAACATGACAGTGCTAAGTTACAGGAGGAAGGGCTGTGGAGGCCGCTCTGAGGTAATGGGTGGGTGGTGAGAACTTTCCAGACGGTATCACATCATTCACAGAGACCACAGGGTGGGAAAAAGCTTGGTGCGCTAGTGGAACTGAAAATGTTCCCCTCTTATTTAACGCATTTATGTTGCAGGAAACAAAAGTGCAGAAAAGTAGAAAGAAGAAAATACACATCCCACTGAGAGTGAGTTGTCCATTGACTCTTTTCCTTCTCCAGTCTCACAAAACACACACACACACACACACACACACACACACACACACACACACAGACACAGCAGTGTTAAAACAAATTCCCAGATTTTTCCTTTGGAGGTACCCACATGTGGAATTGTAATAGAGAAGAACAAATCTGACTCCATATTGGGTCTGTTTCTTTTACTTGAATCTTTGTATTCTATTGTTTTTGCTACAAGCTAATCACTAAAGGGCTGTTGCCTGTTGCTTTGAGTACACGTAATGGCCCATCTCCAGGAACCCTGCCCTGCCTCCCATGCCTGACCATTAAGCTAAAATACCTTTGTTTAGCTCACAGGAAACCTCCTGACAAGGCCCACCTATGAATGGCTGCAGGAAAGAAGAAATTAACACATCCCCTCTGGAATCTGGCCAGAATGACAAAATATTTGCAACAACTTATCACCTTTGTACTTTACCTCCTCATTTGCCCCCTCTTTGTGCTATAAAGGAAACTAGCTTCCAAACCCGAGGAAGATGGTTCTTTGGGACACTAGTTCACTATCTTCTGGGTCTGCTGGCTTTCTGAATAAAGTCGCTATTCCTGGCCCCAGCAACCCGTCTCTACATTTATTGGCCTGATGTGCAGTGAGCAGTATGAACTTGGACTTGGTAACAGAATTGGCTGCTGCGCCGGGTGGATGACAGCACCATCTTCCTGGAGAGGGGTTCATTCTCCCAGCTTTCCAAGTAGATTTTCAAGGTCTCCTTGAGTTTATTTTCACAAGTCAGACTGTAAAGCTTCGTGGATGTGGTAATTCACTTTGCTGAGGCTTCTTTAAAAAGAAAAATGTAAGACATGGCATCCTTACGGAGACTAGGGATTACATGCTGGCCTTGGTCTCACAGGAGCCAGCCATGTCCAGGGATCCAGGAATCAGTTATTTTATCTTCACGTCTGATTCCTTGAGGGACAAATGCTGTCAGCTTCACTGTGGATTGAAGCAGTGAAATACAGTTTCAGACTCAGCAATTGGCTACTGTCCACTGCAGATGGGACTGGAAAAGACCGGAAGGTGAACCTACCAAAGGTAAGTCCATTTTAGACTTAATCCCATGGGTTGGCTAATTCATTTGCTCATATCCATTCAGTGGATTTTATTGAGCATCTATTAGGTACTTTATCAGATGTCGAGGATACAGAAAAAAAAAAGAACAAACAAAAAACTACCAACAACCATTAAAGCAATACTAACAGCTAATTTTTCTCCATTAAGCTCTTATGAAATTCCAGATGAGGCTCTAAGTGCTCTGCTTAATTTATTCTCATGAGTCTATGGCATAGGTGCTATTTCTGCACCCTCGTACAGCTGAGGAAATTGAGGTTCAGAAAAGTTAAGAAACTTGTCCACTGTCACAGAGACAGTAGTTCCAGGGTAGAAATGAGAACAGGTCTGGCTCTGATCCCTCCCTCTGCTCAAGTTCCAGGTCTCCAAGAGCGTGGTCTTTCATGAGGAAGGCAACAATAAAAAATAAAAGTTTAAAACAATGGATAATGTTCACTGAGTTTAATAAAATGGATAATATTCCTATGTGCCCAGCACCAGTCTGAGTATTTTGTGTCTATGACTTCATTCCATCCTCACAATCACTCTCTGCAGAGGACACTCTTGTCATTGTCCTAAATTTATATATAGGGAAACTGAGGCACCCAGCAGTGGTGGAACTTGCTTGAATTCACATAGCTGGTGAAGGGCAGAGCCAATATTTGGAGGCAGGCAGTCTGACCCTATAGCCTGCACTTTTAACCTATTCTGTCTCCTTCTGATGCTGTGCTTTGGAGAATCAAGGGCTGAAGCCAGAAAGGACATGTGTTAAAATTGTTAGATGGGGGAGGAAGAGTTAGAAAAGGGATCGTGTAAGAGGGGAGGGTTGAGCTAAATTCTGAACGTTGTGCAGTATTGGGCCAGGTGAAGATTTGGGAGAAGAGAATGCCGGGATGGGGAGCAGCCCAGGAGAGGATGCAGAGGGAAGAGGGAGCCAGGTTTATTTTGTGGAACTGAAAGTGATTCCATTGGACTGTAATACAAGCATGATGAAGGAGTAAATAGAAAGTGTGGTGAGAAGTGACGTCTGGGTCATGTGTAGGAGTCAAGATCTTGTCCAAGTAGTGAGAAGCTATGGAAGGGGCTTTAGCAGAGCAGGAACAGTGTCAGATCTATGTTTGACTGGGCTTGTGGGCTAAGACTGAAGGCTGGCAGACCCATGGAGCGGGCTGTTATAGCCATCCTTGAAATGAGAAGACAGTGACTTGTGAACTAGGATGGGAACAAGAGGGATAAAGAGAAGTGAAGAGGTTCAAGCAATGTTAGGAGGTAGATCAGAAGGAAACGTGATTGGATCCACAGAGGGCCGGGGGACAGATGGAGAGGACTGAAGGATGACCCCAGGCTTTTGAGTTGAGCAAGTGGGTAAAATGGCAGGCCATCTATGGAGGCAAGAGACTGGAGCAGGTTGAAGGCATGATGAGCACAGGTGCCAACGTGAGTGTGCAGAGTTTGAGGAAGTTTGGGAAAACATGATGGGTGTCCAATAGACAGTCTAATATATGATTCTGGAACTCAGGAGATAGGAGATCCAGACTGATGTAAGAATTGGAGGAGAGTGAGCTTATTTATAGGTGTTTTTCAAATTTTCGAGCAGGTGAAGATGTCAGTTCTAGGTTATGGGACCTCATTACAATTGGTGAGCTCATATCTGAATCTCAGAAATAATCTCATCAAATATTATAGTTCATTTTCTTTAGAAAACTTCAATAATACTCTGCATCAGCCTAGCCCTTTGCAGTTTTTGCAGGGGTTTCATATACATTATCTCATTAGAATAAGGTCTGGTTGGCAACACAGACGATGAGGGCTCATTTCTAAAATTAAGAATGGAAAATTAAAGGTCTATATAACTTCAAAATTCTTAGTTAGCCAGAAGCAGAGCTGAGATGAATGCAGTGCTGCTCAGATTTTAATGTGCAATACAATCACCTGGGGGTCTTGCGGTTTCTGCTATAGTGTCTGTGACGGTGGAGGGGATGGGGGCAGTGATTGATGGACGTGGCGGTGAGATGCTGTATTTCTAACAAACGCCCGGGCAATGTCACTGCTGCTGAACCAGGACACATTTTGAGTATCAAGAGACTAGAGAACAGATTTTCTCTCTCCTTGTTCAGATTTCTGGTCATTAATCTATCTTGAGTCTAGATCTAAAAGTGTAAGAGTCAGCCAGACAAGGTGAGGCATTTACTGTTACGACTTCTTTTGCAGATGATAAAACTATGGCTTTTTGCAGAAAGGGAGCTAACACACCCCAGAAGACCTCCATCTGGGGGCAGAATAAAAAAGGACCCCTGGTTTCCTGGCTCATAATCCTGTGCTTGCCACACCCCACCTTATCCCATTAGCAAATTTGGAGGCATGCGGATTTCAGCAGACTTAAGTATATAAATGCTAAATCATGGGTGTCTTAATCCTGAAGTTTGCCCTGCTGAATAAAATCTGGGAACATCTGCCCCTGGGGCTGAGGGGAAGGCAAGTTTGCATCAGGTATGATTCATAAATAAAACTTGGATGGGAAAGAACCGAGGGGAGAGGCATTGCTTTTGGTGTTAAAACCAAACAGCTATTAGGCCAAGTTCTAGTCCTTGGTTCTGACAGGAAGACAGGTCTCTGCAGAGCCCTGATTTAGTTATCCTGTGTCCCACTGCCTCTGAATTACGGAGTTACACTTTTAAAGCCCAGTTAGTCCAGCTGGGATGTACCTGTTGTCACCAGCTAAGGTATCATTTTTCATGCGATGATCTTTACTTTCCTATTTAAATCCAGTTTTCTTTCATTTAAATTTTGCTTAAAAAAATCCATATTGCTGTGAGTGTAAATGAAGGTAGGTGAACATTAATGGTGTCAGTTCACAGCTGTTCTTAAGTTAAATAATTACTGCTCACTCCCCTGGATCTCTGTTCACAATGCCTACACTATTCATTTAGTAGCACAAAGCACTTTTCTTCATCATTGTTATTAGGATCAGGTTCAGGCTGAAGAACTCGCCTGTGGTACGAGACATCAGAATATAGCTGAGACTCCAGTGATTAAACATAGCCAGCTTACATTGGAGAGGAGTCTGGGAGCTTGGCTGTTTTTGTGGATTTATTACATTTTCTTAAATGCATCTAAATTAATGCCACATTAATTACTGGTGGGTATGCACCCTGCAGCATATGTTGCTATTAATTTTATCCATTATCACAAAATAAACATCTCTTTATAAAAACAAATGATGCCTTGTGTTAATATGTGGCTTGAAACACTCTCTTCTGCAGCTGTTGCTACTTCTGTTTTGGTGCTTTTCCTACAAAGGGCCACCTGTTACAATAGACATTTCATTTGTTTTTATTTGGAAAAATAAGACACTTAGAAAACAAGCCTCCACCTCCTTAAAGTGTAATAACCATAAAAAATGAAGCCCCAGAGGAAATTTGCATTTTTTCCCATCAGAAGTTCTCAAGGGGAGGGTGGCCCCTACACCTTCACTCTTTTAACGCTGACCCCTCAATCTATATTCCTTTGAATTTTAGATCTTAAAGGATCTTGTTCTCCTGTAAGTTTCTTTGTGCTGCAGATGGAGAAACTGAGAGCAGCTGATGTTCAGTCAAGGCAAAACAAATATCCCCTGACTCTAATGGGTGCTTTTTGTGCTCTAGCATGTGGCCTTTTGGATGCATCAGCCTGTGGACTGCATTGACGAGCTGTGTGACCTTGGGGGGATTACTTAACCACTCTGATCCTCAGTTTCCTTCACTCCATAAAGGGATGAATAGCTAATTCACTAGGGTTGATGTGAAGATTAAACGAGTTAATACAAGTATATTGCTTAGACCAGTGACTGGGATTTGGTTCATCCTCAAAAATGGTGACTATTCCAATAATAATTGTGGTTGTTATCATTACTAATATTACTATTAGTGCAAGTAAGGAACATTACATAGTCCATTCTTAAAGCATTTGATATGACAGTAAATTACCTGTCACCACTAGCGTGGAGCCTCCTTCAGACACATTGGAAGGCTGCTTTTATCCACAGTCCTCAATCTTTAGATGTTATTTCATGTTCATGAACACAGAAATATAATTATAAATTAAACTGAGATTGAATCATAAAGGGGCACCCTATAGAGGAGTGACTAAATCCTAAAATTGAAATTGCCAGGAATTACTGGATAGACTTTCTTATCATTGGCCACTTTTTTGTCCTTTTAAATAAAGAGAAAGAAAAATTATCTTGGCAGTTTTAGATTGATCACAAATGGACAAGGACTTAGTTCTGGATTTTATTTAACCACAGTGACATTCATCCATTCATTCACTTTTGAATTCCTATGTCTGAGGGAGCACGGTGTGCAGAGGCAGAGAAGGTAGTAGCTGTACAATACGTGTTAAATAATTTACTTTCTTCATGAATCATATGTGTGGGGAATAAAAGTCCATGGGGTTAGGGTTCCTCACCTTGGAGAATTTGGGATTTGGCTGAAGGTCAAATGTATAGTGTCTGATACAAGCTGAGGACTCAGGTGGCCATGGGCTGGAGAGTAAGAGATAGACCAGCCCAAGCGAAGCTCGTTACAAAGGGAAACTCTGGAGCTGTGTTGCTCCCGCAAGTCTCCGTTGTTCCCAGAAGAGAAGGGCAAAGCCACTGAAGAGTGTCCTACTTCTGTCTTTAGCATCATAATACTCAGGCTCTGATTCATCACTCTGCTAGCTCACCATCCCTCTGGTTTCATAGTTTCAGTGAAACGTTTATAGCCATTCATGAAAACAAATGTTTAGAAAATGCTGAGCTGACATATCTAGCCTCCAGGAGATATGCAATGTATTTTGCATATTAAAGGTTCAGGGTTATTTAATAAATATAACATTTTAATTTTTAAAATTATTATTATTTTTGATATGGAGTTTTTTTTTTCAATGAAACGCCTCCAAATATCTCCCAGGACACTAGTGGTCTTCAGGGAGCTAGCTCGAAGCTTGAGAATGGTCATCTTCCCCTAAACTAATTATGAAAAGTGGGAAGAGACTGTCTCTTTTCTCTTCACATTTCTGTAATCTGTCCATGGCCTCCTCCTCGACCATTTCTTTCAACATTCCTAATTGGTTAATGGGAATAACCCAAATTTTCATCTGACTGTGCCACTTAAAAGATATGTGACTTTGGGCAAGTTCTATACCCTTTTTGAGCTTAAGTTTCCTCATCTGCAAAATGAAGATAAGAATATCCATCTTCTAGATAGTCTGTGAGTCTTAGAATCCAAGTAAGATAAAGAACATGAAAGCATTTTGATTGTGAGTCATGATGCAATGTTTGAGTACTATTAACTGTACTTTATCTTAAACCTTGAGCTATTTATATTCTTGGCCGGTGCTGTCTCCTGGGCTTAACAACTCAAAAAAATTCACTTCTGCTGTGTAAAGGAGTGCCTCCCTTTAGCTGTCCTAAAATGCTCCTTCTTAAACTCCAAGCAGTACCCCTGAGGACTGTTTAGCTGGGCTCTATGATTTTAGCCTATAGGAGGGCCAATCTCTCCTCTTAGCACTGTGCTGCCTGGTACCCAGGGGACCCTTCTTTATGTCTCAGACTCACTCCCTTACATGTGGGAGGGAAGCAACCCTGGCATTCCTTTGTCTCTGAGAGAGACCCAAGACTCTTCTCCTTTTGTCTCAGCCTCCATCTTCTCTTAGGACATAGGGGCCTGAGGGATTTAGTAGATTTATTGACTACCTGTTGGTTAAAAACATCTCCTCCAAGAATTATCATTAATCATGCACTTGGATAAAAGCATCTCTTCCTCCCCTATTCTCACAAAGAAACAAGAAATTGGCACAAACTTAAAAAAAAACAAACTTAAACCTAGCAAATAATGTATAAAAGCAGAAATAAATAGCAATGTGAATTGTGAGGTTAGGCCTTTATTATTCAAATAACTCACTATAAGTGTACTAAGTGGTTACTATGTCAAGGCCTGGGCTAAGTGCTCGAGATATAGAAATGGATTTGAAATAGATTCTTTCTCTTAAGAGACCTTTCCTTAAAGCACCTTAGAGGGTTGTGGAGGAGACTGACCAGATAAAAAAAGACCGAAAAAAAATGCTATAGGTACTAAGATGTTTGTTAGATCTCTCTGCTTGCCTGACTTCTCTCCATTTTATTAAGTGACTATCTTCTTTAACCCCTTCCCTTAGACATGCTTAAGTTCAAGCTATCTTTAAGTACGACCCAGACATCAGTAGAAATAGGTGAGGGAGCTAGGGGGTAGGAGGGAAGCTCTTAACAGCTCAGAGAGCTGAAGAGAGCATTCTGTACCCAAATGGGGATTGCACTGGATGGTGTCAATGGTTCCTGACCTGGAGGGCTTCAAAAGCACTCAATATTTCCAAAATTTGTAGGCAAACAACGCAAATATCCATCATTTGGTCATAAAGGCTCTGGCTAATGAATTCAATATTTTTGATATGCAAACATTTTTAAAAACTTAAAATGTCTATGTAGGACTTTTTAATAGTAAAAATAGTTCTAAGTGGTTAAAAAGTCAGAAGGTACTGTTTCAAGACTGCAAGATTTCACGGATGTTTCTGGGAATAACAAATAGAAAACTTTCTGAACCATTTCTAAAGGGCTTAGAGTTTAATTCTGTGCTATAGTCTTCTCTATATTGGAAAAAAATTAAAATTTTAGTGGATTGTCTAGAAGTCATCTAGCATCTTTCGTCAGCATGATCTTCATGGGCCAGCCTTGCCTATCTTTCTAGTTATCTCTCTCTCTCTTTCACCCACCCCGATAACACTTGAAGTTCCCAAAACATCTCCAGTTGTTTCATGCTTCTGTGCTTTCTCTCTGAAATGCCCTCTCAATCTGCCCTCTTATGCATTCCTAGAATTCTAGCTCTGATAGCATTTCTTCCCAGAAGACTTTTCTCTTCCTTCTCAGGCAAATTAATCACACTAAATCCTGATGCTTTGTGATTGAAGTTGCTTACTACAATAGATGGTAAACTCCAGAGGGTGGGGTCTCCAGCCCCTAGAACAAGATCTGGCCCAGAGTAGGTGCCCCAAACTGTTCATTGAATTAAACTGAAATGAATCATCCCATGACTTTGTAGAGATTTTATAATAGAAGGAAAAGAACAAACATTGATTTTTAGTTCCAGGGTTAGTCATCTCTTCAATGTCTGTTGTTTCAGTTATATGAAGAGAAGGTCAAAACAAAGAATAAGTACATTGTGATGACTAAATTTTGGGGGAATAATATTGTACTTGGAGATTTGAAGCTTAGGAACAAAGTGGGTTATGTACTGATGGGGAAATGACTACCAAGCAGTCGCTTTTTTGCTTCTATAAGTAGTGGTGAAAGACCAATCAATAAGGCATTTAGAATGACATGAAGAGTTGAGCACTTCTCAAAATTGCAAGTCCTAAAGTAGGATTCCCAGGGAAAAACAAAGTTTAAAAAGACAGATATCCATGTTCATATTTGCAAATGGGTTAAATTCCCCCAGGGAGAAAAGAAGATACACCAATTTTCAACAGTCTAGAGAAGTGTGTCAACATTATAGCATGGCAGTCATATTTATACTACAGTTGAAAAGCTAATAGCCACTAGAATTCTATTCATTTTAAGGATAAGCTTTCTCCCATAATACAACAAAATGTAACATAATGTAGCATCACATAGCATAGTATACCAGTCTATGACCCTGCAATAGCCAAAGGAATTGAAAGATGTATATCTATCTATATATCTTTATGTAATATATATATAACATGTTTTTCCTAGAATTATTAAATAATTCAACATTAGTGAAATTTTCAAATAGCTCCTTCTAGCTTACAGCAGTTATCTTAAATATTACACTTAAGTCTGATTAAAAGTATACCTTATTTTCTTCTTGGCCATCACTCTAAAACCTACTTTTAAGGTCAAGCTATGAAAAAAGATACTTAGAATATGAGAATAAAGAAATATTCAAAGGGCAGAATAAAACAATAAAGTTTGTTGTATTCATATTTTTCCATATCTAGTTAATGCTTTTGAGGTTGGAAACTTGATATATAATTTGTTATTAATTCTAAATTTAAATCATATATTTGTAGGAATAGATTATTAAACACTTTTCTTTCAATTAAAAAAAATTGAATGGACTTTTGAATCACTTGGAGACCTTGTCAAAGTCCATATTATAGTAGGTCTGGGGTGTGGTCTTAGAATTTGCATTTCTAACAAGCTCTGAGGTGATGTCTGTACTGCTGGATTGAGGTCACTCTTAAAATAACAAGAATCTTGCATGGATAAAAGGATTGGCACAACTCTCAATAACAAAGCTAGAGTAATTTTAGTCCCCAGTAGTCGCTCAGTTCTACATGTAAGAAGCACATCAATTCAGTCTTGGGCTTTGTGTCTTCCTACCTTGTGATTCAGATATCACCATTAATTTTTTCCCTCTATAAGTCTGACTTTGTACATGATTAAGTATAAATTAGTTGTTAGAAGAAACAGTAGAAGAGACTTCACAGTGGGAAAAGATAGAAAATTTAGCTATTAGGTAGTCAAGTGAAAAGAACAGAAAAGTAGATTATTAGCTAGCTTTATTCCTATTCATCATATAACTTTTAAGAAAAACAGGATATCAGTTAAGTGCTAGATATCATCTTCTTCCACATTAAATGTGTTAGTTGACACTACATTGCTTAATCAATCTTGTTATATACTAATTAAATAGCTGCAGATTTTTTTTTTTTTTTGGATGAAAGAACAGTTGGTTACCAACCAATACGCTAAAATTTCCTCCTCTGGGTGAGAAACCTCTGTTTCTTGTACTATCTTGTGGGACCAGGGAGCTGTAAAAGAAGAAACACCAGAGATAACAGAATGTAACCTGTTCAGTTACTTGTTCCAGGATCAAAATGGTGAATATAAAATGGATATTGCTATCTGGAAAATAACAATAATAATAATAATAGTAGCAAATGTAAAATTTAAAAAGTAAAGTGGGTCAAGCTTTAAAGTGGGTAGATCAGAGAGGAAATGAAAGGTCATAGACTTAATTGGGATCTTGATTCCAGAGGTGACTCCTGAATGTTCATTTATGAAGGTGGAATTTCAGAGCAAAAATCTGGTGGGAAATTCAAGAAATTTGTCTCCAAACCATATGAACATGACAGGGACATATTTTTAAAATAAAAAACTTTTTGGGAAGGAAAAGAGGAAGAGTCACTGATGGAGCTCACTAAGAGGCCAAGACCTCTTGCTCCTACCCCAGTCTCCAAAGCCAGCCCTCGGTACTGCCATTAGCATGTAATGCACAAAGATGTCCCAATATATTAAAAAAATGTGGCATAGCCTATAAAGCACTACTCAAATTATATTTGTTGTTTTCTTCCTATTATAATTGAAAGAAAAGCAGTCATAAATGAAAGTGAATGCAGTCTGAATCTGTGTTGAATCCATTTTTAAAGAATTGCAAGTGAAGTTTTTAGCATCCATAAGAATGTAATTGCGCTTCCATTGTTAATGTATGGACTCAAATTCTGACTTAATTATTCTGCAACTAAATTTATATGTCATTTATGTAGTAAATCTTGGCAATTGCTCTAACAACTATCATTGGAAATGTAATTAACTTGGGTTAGATAAGTTTTTACAGTGAGAACTAAATGCAGTGTAATACCAAGGCATTATTTAAAAGGCAAAGGCTAAATACATCTTTCTAAACTTTCTTGTTTGTTTGTCATTTCTTTTCCCAGGAGGCTAAATGTTGAGTTTGTTTTCTTTTTCCAGCTTCACATTTTAGTCTGCTAATTGGAAGGTTCTCTTTTTATTTCTTTTTAAGGAAAGAGTTCTACTCTGTGTATTACATCATTTACTAAGAATCCAGTTTATTTTTTAAAAAGGCTCCTCTGTATGTGATAGAACAGTTTGATTATATTTTCAAAGCTAAGCTCCCTTTGTTTTACTGTAGCTAAGTATTGAATTTTTTTTTTTTTTTTGTAATTTGAAACTAAGTCTTCCCTAGAATAAATATTTTACTGAGCCTAGAAACTGTGTTTTATGTGACTTGTTAAGAATTGACAATGCCCTAAAGTATGTTTATTATAAAAAATACAAATGATAGCTAAAAAAAAGAGATAAAAGGAAAAGGCAGATTCCCAGGCACAGTGATCACACTATATTTTAAGTTGATTGAGGGTATATTGATAGATAATAATCATCTTCCCATAGGTTTAGGATTTGGATAAATCATGATACCACATAAAGATTATATAATATAATCTTTTGTCTTTATAATTTAACGTTCCTAGTTTTTGTTCAGTTGGTGAATGATGTTTCTCCTTTTATAGATGAGAAAAACGCAGAGGATTATTTTTTTTTGAAAGTTTGAGTTTTATCTCCATGTTTATTCTATCCACCCTCATAGAGTTAGGTTTATACTAACATAAATTTCTTACATTTATCTCACATTTAACTATGATTTATTTGCTGTATCAGTTTTTTTGCTAAATGCTTTCATATAAATATATAAGAAATTGAATAAAAAAATACATAAAATTCAATTCCAAGTAGATTATAGATCAAAATATAACATGAAAACAATAGAGCTTCTAGAAAATAACCTAAGCAAATATATTCATAACCTTGGAGTACATAAATATTTGTTAGAATTTATAAAGGGTTGAAAAAGTCAATAAAAATAAAAAAATAACCTACAACAAGGAATATCCAAATGGCCAATAAACATATGAAGATGTTCTCAACATTATTTATCATAGAGGAAATAAAAATCAAAATGATACTGTGTATCTAGGCACCAGATAAAAGCTAAATCAAAAAATCTGACAATACTAAGTGTTGAAATACTCATACATGGCTGATGTGAGTATAAATCTTCATTTTGGGCAACTTTTTAGCAGTATACACTGAAGCTGATCATACGTATATCTTATGATTCAGAAATTCCATATATAAGAATATGCCCACAGAAATGTACACATATACTCACAAAAAGTTAGATCAAGACTGCTCAGAGGAGGCAGTTCAAGATGGTGGCACAGGAAGATCCTGAATTTACCTCTTCAGAGACACAACAGATTTACAGCTACATATGGAAAAATTCCCTGTGAAAAAGACCTGAAAACTAGCCAAATAGCTCCTCCACAACAAAGGATGAAAGGGCAACATTAAGACAGGTAGGAGAGGCAAAGACATTCTAGTCAAAAACTCCACCCTAGTGCAGTTACCCAGACTTGGGAGGGATCTCACAAATATGGAGTTTTTTCCCTGTTGTCCACATCAGGCAACCCTTGGGCCCTGCAATCATGAAATGAGCTCCCCAACACTTTGACTTTGAAAGCTAATGGGGCTTACATCCAAGAGAACCATAGAGGTATAGGGATTAGAGAACCTGCTCTTAAAAGGCTCATGTGTGCACTCATTTGCCCCAGAACTCAGTGCAAAAGCAGCAGTTTGAAAAGTGCCCAGACCATATGTGAAGGAGATTCATCTGCAACTATTAAAGCATATGCTGGAGGAGTAGGAATCTGTTGGGACTCTTTCTGGAGATGGAAATGTTGGCAGACACCAATTTTGCCTTTTCCCTCTACCTTGCTGGTGCTGGTGGGCACCATTTTTGCACTTTCCCTCTAACTGACTAGCACCACTGGGCACACCCACTGCTGCACCACTCCAGTGGCCCCTCCAAAGCTATTGGGTGAGCGGTATGCCCCCATACTACCCCTGTAGCCCCTCCAAAGCCAGCAAGCAAGCGCCCTGCTCCTCTACCACTCCCACAGCTCCACCAAAGCCAGCGGGTGTGCACAGCTCACACAGAGAATGCCTCTGAAGCACTTGGCTCTGGTGGCCCATTGGGTCCAAAACAACTGGAGAGAATAGTTATTTTCAGGCTACCCCCCCTATAGCACTGCACAGATAGACTAAGACACCCCCAATCTTCCTGTGAAAAAGGCTTATATTTCAGCCTGAGGGGCACACTTCAGTTTTCCACACATCTAGAGACTATGGAGTGCTCTCAGGCAATGTAGGTCAGGGGATGCCATTTTTGTACTCTCTTTTGACTTTGCCTCAGCTCACTGGTACCTCCCAGAAAGGAGCCCAAACACTTGTACGGGGCCTTAATTTCAGGAATTGTTACAAAGGAGACATCTCCAGATTGCCTGACCTGGAGGCCAGGAAGGTTTATAATTGTGATCCGACAGGACTGTATATTGTTGCATACCTTAAAACTACTGCCTGAAGTTCTCACTTCCCATCAGCCTGAAACTAAGGGCTAACTGAGATCTCTCTCTCTGGAACATTCACAGGTCTTGGGACACCTTCAACAACTGGGTCCTATCAAGAATAAGTCAGGCTGCTAAGGCACAATCACAAAAGTTTGAGAGATAGCCAACAGCTAGGACAAGGTTAAATGATAAGGTTTATCTCATTCACAAGGCCACTACTTCAAGACTGGGAGAGATAGTTGTTTCACCTAATACATAGAAACAAACATAGAGAGTCAAGAAAGATGAGGAAGCAGAGAAATATGTTCCAAAGAAGAGAACAAGATAAAATCCTGGGGAGGGTGGGGGAGACCCTTAATGAAATGGAAATAAGTAATTTAACTGATAAAGGGTTAAAAGTAATGGTCATAAACATGCTCATGGAACTCAGAAGAATGGATGAATACAGTGGGAACTTAAACAAAAAGATATAAAATATTAAAAAGTAACAAGCAGAAGTCCCAGAGCTGAAGAACACAAAAACTGACGTGAAACATACACTAGAGGAGTTTGTCAGCAGAATAGATGAAGGAGAAGAAAGAATCAGTGATCTGTAAGACCAGGCAGTAAAACTCATCTAAACAAAGCAGCAAAAAGAAAAAAATAGTATTAAAAAAAAGTGAAGATAGAGTAAGGGACCTATGGGACAACAGCAAGCAGAATAACATTTGCATTCTAGGGATTCTAGAAAAAGAAGAGAGAGAAAAAGGGGCAGAAAATGTCTTTGAGGGGACAATGGCTAAAAGTGTCCCTAACTTAGGGAAGGAAACAGACATCCCGATTCAGGAATCCCAGGGAGTTACAAATAAGATGAACGTTAAAAGACCCACACCAAGACACATTATAATTAAAATGTCAAAAGTTAAAGAAAAAGAGAGAATCTTAAAAACAGCGAGAGAAAACTAACTTGTTAAATACAAAGGAATCCCCAAAAAACTATAAGCAGATTTCTCAGCAGAAACCTTGCAGTCCAGAAGGAAATGGCATGATATATTCAAAGTGATGAAAGAAAAAAACGTTCCAACCAAGAATGCGTTACCTTGCAAGGTTATCAAGAATCCAAAGTGAGATAAAGAGCTTTCCAGACAAACAGAAGCTAAAGGAGTTCATCAGTACTAAACTGGCCCTACAAAAAGTGTTAAAGGGACTTCTTTAAGTTGAAAAGAAAGAACATTAATTAGTGACAAAAAACATATGAAAATAAACATTTCACTGGTAAAGGTAAATATATCGTAAATGTCATGGATTAATCACTTATAAATCTGGTATACAGATTAAAAGACAAAAGTAGTAAAATAACTATAGCCACTATAATTAATTAAGGGATAAACAAAAAAAGATGTACAATGTTATATCAAAAACATAAAACATGGGGGGGTAGTAAAAACATAGAGTTTCAGAGTGTGTTCAAACTTAACTTGCTATCAACTTAAATTAAACTGTTATATATATTATATATATATATATATTTGTTGTATGTATGTAACATACAACAATGATGATGTATGTAAACCTCATCTTTTATCTAACCATAGTGGTATGAAACTAAAAATCAATTACAAGAAGAAAACTGGTAAAATCACAAATATATGAAGATTAAACAACGTGCTTCTGAAAAACAAATTGGTCAACAAAGAATTCAAAGGGGAAAGAAAGAAACACCTTGGGAGAAATGAAAATGGAAGTACAACATACCAAAATCTATGTGATACAGCAAAAGCAGTTCTAAGAGGAAAGTTTACAGTGATACAGGCCTACCTCAAGAAACAACAAAAAAAATCTCAAATAAACAACCTAACTTTATACCTAAAGGAACTAGAAAGAGAAGAACAAAAGAAGTCCAAAGTTAGTGGAAGGAAGGAAATAAAGATCTGAGTGAAAATAAATGAAATAGAGACTAAAAGGACAATAGAAAAGTTCAATGAAATGAAGAGCTGGTTCTTTGAAAGATAAACAAAATTAACAAAATTTTAGCTAGACTCACTAAGAAAAAAAGAGATCACTCATATAAATAAAATAGAACTGAAAGAGCAGAAATTAAAATTAATACCAAAGAAATTAAAAGGATCATAAGAGACTACTATGAACAATTACATGCCAACACATTGGACAACCTAGAAGAAATGGATAAATTCCTAGAAACATACAGTACCCCAAGACTACATCATGAAGAAATAGAAAATCTGAATACATTGTTTAGTAATAAGGAGATTGCATCTGTCACCAAAAAAATCCCAACAAACAACAGTCTAGGACCACATAGCTTCACTGGTGAATTTGACCAAACATTCAAAGAAGATTTAATACCTATCCTTCTTAAATTCTTTGAAAAAAGTGTAGAGTAGGGAATGCTCCCAAACTCATTCTTATGAGGCTAGCATTACCCCAGTACAAAAACAGAGAACACCACAAGAAAAGAAAATTACAGGCCAATATCTCTGATGAACATAGACACAAAAATCCTCAACAAAATATTAGCAAACCAAATTCAACAATACATTAAAAAGATCATGCAACCTGATCAAATGGGATTTATTCCAGGGATACAAAGATGGTTCAATATCTGCAAATCAATCAATGTGATGCATCACATTAAGAAAACAAATGATAAAAATGACATGATCTTCTCAATAGATGAAGAAAAAGCATTTCACAAAATTCAATATATACAATAAAATAGTAATAGTGCTGGATAGGAATGATTAGAAATTCATATGCAAAAACATGAATCGCTGTAAATCACACCCTATTAAAATTAACTCAAAATGGAATACAAATCTATATGTAAGAGATACAACTATAAAATGCCTAGAATAAAACATAGGACAAAACATTTCTGACCTTGGTTAGGCAAAAATTCTTAGATAAAATGCCCATGAAATAGAATTTGATAATTTAACTTTATTACCAAAATTAAAACCTTTTCTCTTCAAAAGACTCCACTAATAAAATGAAAAGACAAGCCACAGATGGGCAGAAGATATTTGAAAATTGTATATTTGAAAAATAATTTGTATTTGGAATATATTAAAAACTCTTACAACTCACTAATAAGAAGACTAACAGCCAATTAAAAATTGGGCAAAATATTTGAATAGACACTTTGACAAAGATGATATAAAGATATAAAAATTTCTAATAAGCACATGAAAAGATATTCAATATCATTAGACATTGGGGAAATGCACATTAAAACTACTGAGCCATACACTTACATACCCTCTATAATGGGTATAATGATATCTTTCCAAAGACTGAAAATATCATGTTTTGGTAATTATTTGGAGAAGTTGGAACCCTCATGCATTGCTGTTGGGAAAAAAAAAAATGGTACAATCACTTTGGATAACGGTTTGTCAGTTTTTTAAAAAGATAATCATATATTTACCATGAAACCCAGCAAGTCGCTTCTAGGTATCTACCTCTTTGTCTTTTCAATTCTTCACAAATTTATTGTTTCCTTACCTAAAAGGTACAAAAGCTGCCTGCTTTGGTCACTTCTTTGAGTCTCATATTTTTTATGGGCTCCCATAGGTATGAAATTAAATTTGTCTTTCTTCTGACTTTGTCTTATGTTGATTTAATTATTAGACCAGGCAAAGAACCTAGAATGGAAGAAAGGTAAAGTTTCCTGTCTCTGCAATGGCACTAACCTAGCACTGGATTGTGCATGGCGAGATGCGATTGTGGACACCTGGTCTGAGGTCTTAGACAATTTCTCCCCATGACCAATGACATCATCTTTCATTAGGATTTTTTTGGCCATCTCTTCCTGATGGACTTATCCTTGGAGTAACATCTGCTTTCAAATTCCCCTAGAACAAAAGTTTCAGAATCTGAGGTGGTGTGCGACTCTGTAATGAACTGGCCTGTCTTTCCCTCAAATCTGGCACAACTGTTTCCATGCTTAAGGCATATATTAGTCTTTACTTCTAAAGTTTCTTCTTTCATGGACTCTTCTTTTTTTTCAACTTTATTGAGATATAACTGACATATGACATTGTGTAACTTTAAAGTGTACAAATTGTGGGTTTGATACACATATATTGCACTATGATTACCATCAGAGTGTTAGCTAACACCTCCATCATGTCAAATATTTAACACTTTTTTTTTGTAGTGAGAACATTTAAGATCTACTCTCTAAGCAACTTTTAAGTATTTGGAGAAGTGCTTTTATCTATGATCCGAATAATGTGCATTAGAGTCCCAGAACTTTGTCATCCTCTAACTGGAATTTTGTAATTTCTGGCCAACATTTCACCATTTCTCCCACACTTCAGATGTTGGTAACCATCATTCTACTCTGTTTCTACAAATTTGGCTTTTTCATGGACCGTTTTTCCCTTCTTGTACTCTTAAATGCAAATCCAGATGTAATAATACAATTTTTATTTGCTGAATATTAGCTCTTCCATAATTACACTTTCACATCAAGATAGATTGTGCCTCCACTAAATCCTATGCTATGGAAATTCTATAATCTTTTCCTGTAACATAGATGGTGATTATCAGTAGTAGATGATTCATAATTTATCTATATTAACCTATTAAAAGATAGAGATGCCGATCCCATCTAAAGAAAGAGTCTTTGATTTTGAAACAAGAAAATTTATCACCCCAGGATCCCCTTGGTTAATTCATTTCTTACATTCACTCCCTACAGGTCGCTGACCATGCTTCTTTCACGTAAATAAACTATGTGTTAAGACCTCTTTGCTATGAGAGATAAAAATGATTATTATTACCCTGATTTACTGGTTTAAGTGATTATAGCCTAGTGGATTTGCTGTTACCTTATTAATTACAAATTAATTTAATTTGTGGAGGTTGAAAGCGTTAGCTGGTTTTCTTTAATTAATTGTTTTTGGATGAATTGCTAGATGAGTCTTTTATGATGGTGATATGGACTAATGACATAGCCTTCAATTTATGAAGACCAGGTTGTAACTTAGAGAGCCATAAGTAATGTGAATCACATCTTGTTTTAGGTGTCACTCATATGTCCAGATACTAACTAAATCAGTTGACTCAGAGGGAATTGGCCTTATCACAGAGAATAGTCTGAGGGACTTTCCTGAGACTTTGAGAAAGTTTCATGAAATGCTCTGTGCATTTGGTAGACTCTGAGCTCTGGATTAGTTCCCTCATCTGAGTGTCCTTGGTCTCTTTGGGATTGAATCCTGGCCAAATCTCATACTAGCTGCATATAACCTGAAGGATCTTGGACAAGTTACTTCAATTTCTAGGCTTCAGCTTGCTCATCACAGAATTGGAGAGAATAATTATAATCACTTAAAAGGGTTGGTGGGAGGGTTAAATAGAATCACAAATACAAAATGCATGAAGCAGTTACCTGACTAGTAATTAAATGCTCAAAAGTGAGTTGTACTTTTATTACTGTTGTTGTTTTTGTGGTTATTGACCAACCTTCTTAGGATCCCCTTTCTCACTCCTTTATCCATTTCATGAGTCAGGGATTCTTGAATATTCTTTAACCTGGACCTAAAAATACTAAACATGAGTTTGTAATAATTTGTGTCTAAAATAGCATTTTGTTTTTATATGCTGTTTAAATGGATTTTTCTTTGAATGTGAAAGGCACTTTCTTTCCACCACACTGACCATTGATTGCATGACTCATATTTTATGCTAACATGTCTAAAAGTTGATTGGTTAGTAAAATTTTTGATTCATGCATTAATCACTTTTGAAAGTACTTTTTGCAAGTATTATCCTTACTCTTTACTCTGAGTGTATAGGCATACCTTGTTTTATTACACTTCACAGATACTGTGATTTTTTACAAATGGAATGTTTGTGGCAATCCTGTGTCTAGCAAGTCTACCGGTGTCATTTTTCTGACAGCATTTGCTCACTTTTTGTCTCTGTGTCACATTTTTGGTAATCTTGCAATCTTTCAAATTTTTTATTATTGTTATATTTGTTATGATGATCTGTGATCTTTGATGTTACTACTACGAATCACTGAAGGCTCAGATGATCGTTAGCATTTTTTAGCAATAAAGTATTTTTTAATTAAGGTATGTGCATTGTTTAGACATGATGCTATTGCACACTTAAAAGACTACAGTAAAGTATAAAAATAACTTTTATATGCACTGGGGAACCAAAAAATTTGTGTTATTGCTTTATTATGACAATTGCTTTACTGTGCTGTTCTACAACTGAACCCACAATATCTCCGAGGTATGCCTGTACGAATTATGTTGTGTAGGTTAAAAATATCTTCTTGACTATATGTTAGCTCCATTCATTTTATTCATGTACTTAACAAATAATGCTTGTGCACCAGCTGTGTGCCAGGCATTGTTCTAGGTGCTGATGTGTAGCTAAAACTGACCATGGGATTTAACAACGTAGAGACCACTGGTAACCTTGATAGTTGATAGCTTGATGAGAGTCTGATTAAGAGACAACAGGAGTAGAAAAATTGAAGAAAGCAAGTATAGATGACTCTTTTAAGGAGTTTTCCAGAAATGGAGAACCAAAAAGTTGGGAACTCAATGAAAAAAGTGCACAATCAGGAGAAGTTATTATTATTATCGTTATTATGGAGAGATGGGAAAACAATAGCTTGTTTACATGCTATTGAGATTGATCCAATATTGTGGGAAAGGTTGTTGATTCAGGAAAGAGAGGGAATAATTGCTGAAGCAGTGTCCTTGAAGAAGTGAGAGGAGACAGAATGTGTGCACAAGAGGAAAGCTGGCCTTTGCTAGGAGAAGAGAGTCATTCATGGTAAAACAGAGAAAGAGTTGAATATCGGTCATCAATATCCATATTAGCTAAATTATGCTTAGTCATGTTTTCCTCTAACATTAGTCCTGCACCAGGGAGACAAGCCCCCAGAACGTCTGGCTTTGAAGGCCAGTGGGGCCTGCATGCGGGGAGAGTTGAAGGGCTGTAGGAAAGACTCCACTCTTAAAGGGTGCACACAAAATCTTACATGCTCCAAATCCCAGCGCAGAGGCAGTAGTTTGAAAGGACCCTGGGTCAGACC
Source organism: Eschrichtius robustus (assembly GCF_028021215.1). Classification (NCBI taxonomy): domain Eukaryota; kingdom Metazoa; phylum Chordata; class Mammalia; order Artiodactyla; family Eschrichtiidae; genus Eschrichtius; species Eschrichtius robustus. Next base: position 16,316,742 of record NC_090824.1, read on the forward strand.
CACTCGCTGATCTTGGAGAGCCTTCCAGAGAGGCAGGAAACAACTGGGGCTCCCCCTGTAGGATGGAGATGCTGGCAACAGCAATTTTGGGGAGCTCATTCTACTAAGTGGACCCTGGTGCTGGCAAGAGCCATTTTGGAATCTTCCCTCCAGCCTATTAGAGCCAGGGACTTCCCGCCACCAGGGCTGGCACCAGCACCTTGGCTCCTCAGGCCATGCAGAAGGGGACAAACAATACATCCGATAAAGGATTAATATCCAAAATATACAAAGAACTCATATAACTCAATACCAATAAAACAAACAACCTGATTAAAAAGTGAGCAGTGGACCTGAATAGATCTTTTTCCAAAGAAGACATACAGACAGCCAACAGACACATGAAAAGATGTTCAACGTCACTAATCACAAGGGAAATGCAAATCAAAACCACTATGAGATACCACCTCACACCAGTCAGAATGGCAACCATCAAAGAGACAACGGATAACAAGTGATGAGAAGATGGATGAGAAGAAAAGGGGACCCTCATGTACCGTTGGTGGGATTGTAAATTGGTGCAGCCACTGTGGAAGGCAGTATGGAAGTTTTTCAAAAAATTAAAATGTAACTCCATTAAAAAAGGAAATCTTCCTGTTTGCAGCAACATGGATGGATCTAGAGGACATTATGCTAAGTAAAATAAGCCAGACAGAGAAAGACAAATACTGTACGATCTCAATTATATGTGGAATCTAAAGAGAAAACAAACAAAACAGAACAAAAACAGAGTCACAGATACAGAAAACAAACCGGTTGTTGCCAGAGGAGAGGATGGAGGGGATTGGGTGAAGAAGGTGAATGGGATTTAGAGACACAAACTTCCAATTATAAAATAAATAAGCCATGAGGATGTTAAAAAAAAAAAACAAAAACGAATAGTGTGTGGAACAGAAATCAACTATTTTCCCCTAGCTAGTGAGAGGCTGCTTCTAATTTCATCAATGAAATCACTAGTTGGGTTGCCATTTTCTGCTTTCAGCTCTTCCTAAGTATCCCCTTTTTGTGGAGTGAAACCTGGTCCACAAAGTACATGTGGCATCTTTAAAATGTGGGAGTATGAGAATTCACTATGTGTTTTTGCATATATGAATTTTTAATTAGAAATATTTTCAAAGGAGAGTAGGAATACTATATTGTTGGGAAGTGCATGAAGACCAGTATTCTACATTTCCTATCTGAGCACATGCATTGAGTTAAATACCTGTACACACCTGACTTATCCACATGACAGGAACACTGGTCCTTCAGTAGATTTTGATGGGAGACTTGCTCAAGGACAGGCTCACACTAAGAGAGAAGGTGCTCTTTCCCCTTTAATTATGGTAGTAGAAGGAAGTTTTAATCGCTTTAATTAATGCCTGGGGTTTCTTTGAAATTCCCTTGCCCTTCTGTACAGCCATGATAACATCACAGCCTTTTTGTGAATTAGTTCCAGGAGCAGTGGGGGACATTGAGTTTATTCTCATGAGATAGCCTTTGATTTCTTCTAATATAAAAGTTGCTTATCGTGGTTACCACCTTGGCTTTGCCAGTTGCTCTGAACTAATTTCTCATTCCTATTATCAGAGGATGTTTTATTTAAATGAAACTTCTACTGAAGAATTCTTCTTGTTTGGGGGTAGGGTAGAAAGAAAAATTATAGGGAAGGATGCATAAAATTATTTCCACTCACTATGGGCTTTTTGTGAACTTTGAGATTCCTCACTTAATGAATGAGCCTGGATTGGATCTGGAATCAGAAATAGACAGTAGGAAAACAGATGAAATTTGAAAAAGAAGCCTGTAGATTAAATAGTAATGTGATATCACTAATAATTACCTGATCTTGAATCTGGTTGAAAAGTGTAAAAGATTCCTTGTATTATTTGTGCAAATCTTTTGTAAGATTCTGAAAATTTTTGGAAATAAATAGTTAAAAAAAGTTTCCTCACTTTTTTTTTTTTCTGAATTCATGCAATTCTGGAAGATGAGTATCTTAAAACTAAATTTAAACCTATGTAAACTAGATGACAATGTAGAAATAGAGAGGCTACAGTTTTGGGGAAACAGACTGTTTGAAATGGCAGATTTTGGAGCAAAGTCATTAGAGTTGCTGGGAATAGTGACATTGAGAAAGACCTTGTTAAAAAACATAGAAATTGCCAAAGTAATGATTGTGGTCACATCTTGACATGCTGTCATGTGAGAGAGGGATTAGATTTTCCTCTCTATAAACTTAATGGGTTAATTAAGGCCAATAGATAAAAGATATAAAAGATAAGTTTGAGGTTATTGTGTAAAAGACATTTCTGACAATTAAACTTATTTAAAAATGAAGTAGACTGGTTTATAACACAGTTTCATTGCCGGCACTGGAAAGTTAAACCAGAGGCCAAGTGACGCTTGCCTTTTAATACTGCAAAAGGGAATTCTGAATAGGGTAGGAAGGAAGGAAAAACAAGCTGTAAGATCTTTTCCAACATGAATATTCTATGATATTTTTCTCACTAAATATCTGAGTGATGCTTCCACTTGTATAATTTACTGTGTTAATACTACTTCTAGCATAGTATTGTGTGTGTGTGTGTGTGTGTGTGTGTGTATTTTCCCCCCTAAGGTTCAAGGTGTTTAAAATATTTACCCCAAGGTAATGATTTATATGGATTATATATGTGGATAATATTAGATGCTGCACAGTACTGATTAAATGTGATTTATTTGTCTGTAGAGCAGTAGCCCTAGACTGCTCCAAATATATCTACAGGGTGCAGGTTTGAAATTAATGTGCAAGAATACTTTAACGTAGGGAGCACACTGGCTGAGTTTGCTGATGTTTGGTGCAGCCAAAGCTCTTAATTTGATGGATGGTTGTTTCTTTCTTGATCAATGCATGAATCATGTCTCCTGGGGCAACAAAGAGAGAAAACAGAGGGTGGGCCTGCCCACTGCTGGATGAAGTTCAAAGCCTGGAGAGAACTTAGCATTTCTAGGGCAGATATAAGAAAGTATGTTTATTTGAATCCCTGGCACATTATTCTTTTTCAAGCTTATGTTGGCCATGCTGAATAAAAAAGGACGAGTATTTTTTCTTTACTCAATGGAATGCCTTAGAGGAGATCATGGTAGACGACACTTAGTTTGGATTTTCTGCAAGGAATAACAGTCAATTTATAGATAAACCAAATTATCTATTAGATCAAAATAAACTCTTGAAAATCTCTTCATTTAGTAAATCATTATTTTCCCTTGGGAAATAAAGAAGTTATTTAAACATACAATGCAGCACTTCAATTCTTCAGTCTTGTTTCAATCTCTAGGATGAAGGAAGAGGATCTTTTACTCCGGGGCAGAGGCACAAATGCTGCTCTAAGAGTTCCTACAGGTGGACCATGAAAAGATAGCCAAGGGATAACTAAGTGTCATTACCAAAAGGCCTTGGAGTTTCAGATATTAATTTTAAGACAGTGTTAAGAATATACGGACATGGTAAAAATAAAGGGGAATTCTACCAGATAAATCCTTACTGACTTAAATTCAGCAAACCAAAATATAGGTGATAGAAAGGATAAAGAGCCCTATCCATGGAAAGAACTGACTGTGCTTGGAAAAAAATGGGATTTGGACTCAAGCAGACCTGTACTGATTTTGCTTACTGATTTTACAATACTGGAAAAATGATTGACTTATTTCTCCTGAGTCTTAGTTTTTTAAAATTTATTTGTAAAGTAGGTAAATAATATCTATTTCAAAGGGCTGTTGTGAGAATTAGAGGAGATAATCCTGGTTACTTAGCACAGTTCTGGCACAAAACAGACACATTCAATTTTTCATTAATAAATCAATTATGCAGTTACTTATTTTTCAGATAGACAGTAGTCTCATTAAAGACAAGGCTATATCTATATCTATTGTTTGTGTTATTCCAAGACTCTAGCACTGTGCCTTGGACATAGTAACTGATTACTAAGTATTTATGGGCTGAATTATTTCAACAATTTTAGTTTCTATTCTCCTGGAAGTTTAACTGAAGTGTGGGATTGGTGGTTTGTGAGAATAGCATGGAGGGAGGCAGTGGGGAAGATGGCCGTGATCCTCCAAAGTCCTGGAATTGGCTATTTGACCCTTTCTATCTGTTAATTCAAAGATTCTCTTTATCCACGAAGGAAAGAAGTGTCACCAGGGAAATGCAAATGTAATCTTCCTCCTAGAAGTGGAAAAATTCAACCTGTTCTCCATTTACAGCAAAACACTGGAGATTTTACTGGAGGAGGAAGGATGGGGCAGTGGTAGTTAGAAGATATCAGGACGAATAAAGCAATACAGACTTGGAAAAAATCACTTCATTCTGGTTTCTTTCCTCAGTGCGGTAATATTGATTGTCTTGAAGATGCTTTGCAAAGCCACAATAGAGTTAAATCCCTCTGGATCTGTCTTCTTAAATGTCAGAGGAAGACAGCTGTTTCTGGCACGACTGAAACTGTTTTTATTCCTTCACAATTTGGAAATTGCCTACATCTTTCACATTAATCAGAGAAGAGAGGATATTAACTTTCCCAGGTGGTTCTGAGTCCCTTCCTAGGAGCCTCTCAACTCTTCCATGAATAACAACGCATGTGCCTGTGTTCGGCAAACAAATGAAAAGAGCTCTCAGAGTGTAAACATTACGCAGACCAATTTGTTGAGAAGGTTGCTCATTATTTTTAAAGTTTTGCCATCAGTTCTCTGTAGTTACATTTCTCTGATGACAATTTTTAATTAAAAAGGATTTACTAAATTAATTTTTCTTCTCTCTTATTTTCCCTCATTCTTTTTTTCCCCTTTTACAACCCATCCGAGGTCTCTGGTCTTTGAGTCACTTCTGATCTTTTACTTTTTGGTGTAATGAAAGTTCTGATTTTTACTTCACATTTATAGAAATGAATGATTCTGTATCAGTGCCCCCAAACACTTCCTTGAGTACTCCTCTGAAAGCAGACCCTCTTTAATGTTCACGTCCATACAAAATGTATGGACAGACCATAGCAGTTAAAAGAAATGCTTCTCTAACTACTGTTGGCAGTTCACTTCTAAGATGGAACATAGTAAAATCTTGCCATTGGTGAACGTTTTGGAAACAGAGAACAGGGAGCCATTGTCTGCTGTTAACTCCATAGGTCTGTAGAGACTTAATTATCAGTGTAGCTACTTGGAAAGTCACACCTTATATAAAATGCCAATGAAACTAAACAGTGAATGGGGCAGTGGGAGAATTCGTTGAGGCGATGTTGTACATCAGAAACCATGTGCTTTGAAGTCAGAAAACCTGGCTTGAATTCCTGGCCCTGTGACTTGTTAGGTGATGTCTATGAGCCTCAGGATTCTCTTCTAGGAAATAAGAATACTTACATATGTCTCAGACATTAGTTTTAATGATGAAATTGAGAGAATAAATATAAATATATTAGTACCATCTATGTTTCTTTGCCTTCTCACCAGCCATAATTTGAGAAGCAAGATCTGTCTTTGAAACTTATTTCCATCGTGGGTTATCTGTATAAGTTTGGGGAAATTACTAATACTTTGAGTTAGTTTGTTTCTTTTTTATGGCTAAAGGCACTCAGGTGCAGAGAATTGAGTTAATCCTCCTCCTTAGTTCATTGGACGCCATTGTCATTGGTCCATGCAAGTCTCCTCCCATTGTACTTATTCATTTCATTTTTATACCTTCTACCCTGTCTCATTACTCTTGCTTCCCATAGGTGAACCTTTCAAGATGTTGATTTGTATCCTTTCATTTGTATATGTTCTTATAAAACATGCATTATTGATTGCATATAGTTCTAATTTACATAAATTATAATGTGCAACAGATCTCATTTTTTCCTTTTCTACTCAATACTTTGTTTTAAAAGTTCATCCATGGTGTGTGTGTAGAAATCTACATTTTATTGCATTGTATACCTACACTATGTTGTTCCTCTCCATTCCCTCAGTTATGGACATCTGAATTACCTCCAGTTCTCCTACTGGACAGTCAGAAATTAGGAAACTGGATATTTCCAAGTGATTGGGATACAGAATCCTCATGCACTGTTGATAGGAGGGTAGATGGGCATGCCCACTCTGAAGAGTAGTGTCTCTGTGTATGTGTATGTATGCAGGTGCATGCATGCATCAGCAGAGAGATACAGATCTAGATCACAGAGGATATGGAAATATACTCATATACAGGCATACACATGTACTATGACCTAGAAAGTGTTCTCTTGAAGTATGGGCATATAGGTTCATGGCATTCCAGCCTCTGCTGTATAGGAAGGCAAATTAGGAGGAGGTATGAAAAAAATGCTGAAAGTCAATTCACCGTTCTGCCATAGTCTGGTAATGTGTGTTATGGAAGACCCAAAGGTCCTTCTGTGTTCTTTCTGGTGAGAATAAGGCAGGATTTCCTAATCTTCCTTGGGTCACGGAGCCTTTTGGCAACCCAGGAAAGCCTATGAAACTCTTCTCAGGGTGTTATTTTTAAATGCATAGAATAAAATTTATGTGATTACAAAAGAAACCAATCATACTGAAATTAGGTTATAAAAATATTAAACCATATTGTTTTAAAATTATCTGTTTGTGTTGATGCATTAAATAACAAAATCTAACATCATGTCTAATAATTGTCTGCAACAACTGTAATGTGATAAGAAAATACCTGTGATTAAGTTGGTGACAAAGTCACAGGTACTACTGATACTACTATGGTTTTCAGTGTTTATCACTGAAGGACATATTATGAATTCCAGGTTAAGAATCCTTGGTTTAAGGAAAGAAAATGGTCTGAGCCTTGGTCATCACTGACTACTCTTGACAACACCCATTTGCAGTCAGACCACTGGGCATCTGCTTGGGTCAGGATCACAGATTTAACCTCTAAAAAATGTCAGCATTGAAAGGTGCATCCTTTCCTATAACCCTGGAAGTTTGAAGGTGGAGAAACACAAGACCAAGGGTAAACGGACACCACAATTTGTTTCATCAATGTACCATCCCAACAGGGCCTTTGTCTTGCTTTGCTGTTACTCTGTGGACTCTGATGGCAATCATCAGGGATTGAGGTGATGGTGCAGCCAATAACCATCTCTCCTGAGTGTGTGTGTGGGTGAACGTTTGCTGAAGAGGCAAGAGCAGAACTGAACACTCTTCCAACTCTCCCCTCTCTGCTCCCTCTCTCCACCCTCCACTCCAGACCACAGCACAGCCCCTCACAGACACCCTCCAGCTCATAAGACCCTTCAGATTCCCCCAGAGTTTCTGGCAGTTTTTTGCTCTTCATCCTTTAGATCCATGATCTCCTCTTGCTCCAGTTGTTTCCTCAGGGTTTATTCTGGAAGGAAGCAACACATAGTTCTTGCTAGTTCATCATCTTGACAAGAGCATATTAGTTTCACTATCTGAAAAATGGCAATTTAGCCTTTATAGGATTGTTTTGAGAATGAAATGAGGCAAAGGAACGCACTTGGTACAACTGCTGGCGCTAGTAGGTACGCATCCTGACTGCCCTACAGTTTTAGAACATGTGATGTGCCAATAGCAGTCTGGTATGTGCCAATGTTCACCACTGGAAACAAGGCACATGGCAGAGGTTTTTCTCTCTGAAGCAGTGGCCCTCAACCTTGGCCACATACTAGAATCACCAAGGAGCTTGTGAAAATCCATATACTCAGGCCATGCCCTCTCCAGTTACACTGGAATCTCTTAGGGAGGGATCAGAGTATTTGCATTTTTTAAAGTTTCTCATACTATTTCAATGTGCAGTCAAAATCGAGAACCTCTGAATGAGGTCCCTGACTTGGATGTTGTTCACTTTCCTTCATACGTCAGTAACTCTGGGTCATCATTGAACCCAATGAATTTCCTGGGTGAGATATTCAGTTTCTAAATAAAGTAACCAAGCTGAATGTTTTATGTGCACCCACTCACACACATACACATTGTATGTGTGATAACCAACTATTTAAAGTGCTCAAGAGTGGGATGGATTTGAGGAGGAAGGGGAGAGAAGATGACATTTCTGGATAGAAGATCCTCTTTTCATTATTCTTCACAGGGAATAAGAAGACATATTACCTATGAGTATTAAAATCCTAAATTTAATGAGCTGGGCCCTTTGGAAAAGGGTTTGTTTACTTGAACTTAATAGAAAACAGTAATATTCCCCAAGATGACCACATCATTCATTAGTACATAAAGTTTTTCTCTGTAGTGCTGGGTCTGCGGGAGATTGGTCCTGGTGAAACTTGTGGTTCTGGGTTATATGACTCATCAGTAGTTCTTCTGGCTCTATGTAATTTGAAATAAACCAGATTTGGAGCACACTATTTAGAGTTACTATAAACTCTAGTGTTTTAAAGTTGCCTGCCAATTCAGAGCTATATCTGTGTGTTCTTTCCATGGAGTGAGGCATGGGAGGGGGAGAAAGAGTTGGCACCAAGGGCCCTTCCTCAGGAAGAGAGAGTGCAGATGGCCCTGACAGCTGGGGGTGAGGAATTGCAAGCTATGGAAGAGATCACAGCTGAAGACAGATTATGAATTTTCCCTGGAAAATGTTGCCTGAGTGAGAGTTAGTGGAAGTTTATGCAGCTCTACTGAATGAAAAGTACACACAAAACTTCACATCCAGCTTCTCAAGGTGACGTTTTGAAACCCTTAAAACGACCACAGATGATCCAATGGAGATCTGAAATTCAGCACTTAATAGAGTGATTCTTATTTTCTTTTTCTTTCAATTCTAACAATGTCTTCCAATTGCCACTCACCGTAACACTTAGCCAGCAGCTAAGAACAGATTGCCAGTGCTAGAATGCTGGAAAGAAAGATCACGGAAGGATGAAAATTATCCTTATGGCTGCCTCAAAGAAAAAAATCTGAGGAAGGTAAATCATGTCTGCAGCATCCTCTTCTTCTCTTTAACAACATCAAAATTAAAATCACAGTAACCCATCTGCTAGTGTCTCCTAGTCAGTTTTCAGTTAGGAACTAACCATTTTTTTCTTCTCCATCCTCAATCAAATGTATCTCTCCTTGTCTTGTTTTCTCCAATTCTACTCTGCTAAGTGACAGTAAATTTGACAAATGATTTCTTACTAATAGATTGAGTGTTAATGCATTCACTAAAAAGTAATAACAAGCATTTATTGAAAGCTTTCTCTATATCAGGAAATATGTTAAAAGTGTTCACATATATTACCTCCAACCAAGTTAACATTTTCATTTTGAAAGGTATCTAATGATTTAACCCAAGAAAATGGCCAAAATGGCAGAACTTTGGGCTCCTAACAGGCAGGAGAGAGTGTATTTATTGGCTACCAAACATGGAGCTTCTCGAATCACATCTGGTGGTCTATCATCTATTTTATCTGTGGAAAGATATTTATTAGAAAGTATATAAAATATGAGTCAGAAGCCCTAAATTAGAAATGAGCATCTTTTATAGAATGTGATCTTCAGCTATCACTGAAATTCCCTGAACTTTAGTCTCTTCATCAATAAATGCAGTATAATCAATAAGACCTTTATGGGTGGTAGCAGAGATTAGATTTCACTATCGATTTGTAATTTGAAATGATCCATATATATCTTAGTTATGCTGGTGTTTGTTACTAATAAGGCTCCTTTAAGTTTTTAGAACCAGAATACCCAAGGCCACTTTGGTATTTCTATGAATATTTTTTCAGTACAATATTTGGAAGTCCTTAATCCTTCAAGAACTTCATTCTAATTTAAGACAACTTTATTAAAATATTTGCTATGCTTATTGTGGATTGCAATTCAGTTGATGAACAGATGATAATACCTTGAGGAGGGCTATTTTCAGTGAAGTGATACTGTATTTTGTGGACAACTTTAATTTCTTGCTCAGTTTGTGTATGTTTCTAGGCTGTGTGGATGTCTGATAAGTCTTAGTAAAAGTTTAGATATATAAGCGTAATAATTTCTATTTAAGCTTAAAACTATATCAGCCAGTAGCTGCTAAATTATAAATTTTGGTAGTGTTACACAAGTACTTTGGAAAGGTCTGGGTGAATAATTAAAATTATTACGTTTTTTTTTTAAATACCAGAACTTATACATTTATTCTGGTTTGGCAAAAAAAGTAGAGAGCACTAATTTGGGAAATTTGATTCATTTGGGAAATGAATAAAAATGTAGTAAAGATTTTTCCCTTCAATTTCAGAGTTTTTTTCTCATCTGTTGTAACTTTTGCTCATTACTCTGATTGGTCCATGTTAAAGGAAATGAATTCTGCTCTGGATAATTTTTTATGGTCACATATGCAATAAGAGAAGTAGACGACATTTTCCATTAATTTCTTAGTAATGATAGTAAGAGAGATCCAGATTATTTTTATACAGGCAATGAAGGTATTCTAAATATGGCTAGAGTCATATGCAAGCCTTAGTTTTGGTAACTCTTTCCCACTCTCCATCCCTCATGCCGTGCATTCTGCAGATTAGGTAGTTTGCTCTTCCTTCTTTCTTGGAAGATGAGTGAACATCCCCAAGGGTTGTGGCTGTGTTTTACTTATCTTTTTATCCATAACATCTTGCTCAAAACCTGCACCAAAACATTCAGAATGATCTGTGGCTCTGACATCACAATTCCCCTGGTCTCCATCTTTACCTGTGAAAATGCCACCCAAATTTCAAGGCTCTTCTTAAAAATGAATCTTTCTTTCTTCTTTTTTTTAGATCCAGGCTTGATCTTTCCAAATGCTGGTTTTAAGAAATGTATTTTCTATTTTTCTGATTGTTATCAAGGTTATTAAAATGCTTAATAAATTATACAATTTTTGAGTGTAGAAATAGTAACATATACAGGCATGGTTCCTAAATCATATGCCACTGCACTCTGGGGACCCATAATGAATTTACAAGAGTGCTGCTGGGTATTTTAGGTTTTCCAGGAAAACAGTGACAGCTGACATCTGTTGGTTACTGCATGAACTACAAGCTTGAGTAGTTGGCAAGTTTCAATATTGGACCATGCTGTATTATTTTTCATGATGTCACATTTTGCAAAGCTGGGTTTTTGGTGGTTGCGTTGATTAAAAACATGCAAAAAATTAATGTGGGGCAAGAAACAAGGGTAGACATGTCCAATCTGATGCCAATATTTAAGAATTTGTGCTGTGTTCAACAGCATATACATCCCATTAGTAAATACAAATAAAGTAAAACATTTTATATTTTCTCTCAGTTTTTGTGTATTATTTTCAAATGGCTCTTAACTTATGACATAATAGTTAATAAGTTGATGGGACCTAATTATTTAATAAATGAAACTATTATTGTATCTTTTCACTAAGTGAGTGCTGTTAAAACAACAACAATAACAACAACAGCAACCCACTGAGACACTGAGGATGCTATGAACCAAGAAAGTTTGGGACCCTTTGGTATGTTGTATGATATTTGTATTCTTTGCAATACCTAGAGTGCTTTACACAGTAAGTATTCAATCAATATTTTTTTAATTCGAAATAACTTATGCTCATGGTATAGTAGTGAGTTTACTTAAACAGAATTTGCTTCTGTTTCACATAAATAAAATATTTGAAAGATTTAAAAATAAGAAAAACAGTGAGCATCTGATATTTATATATCCATGGTGCTATGCTAGGTACACTTGTTGTGAGACGTAGGAAGAATTTTGCCTCATATGGTCCCTGAGATATATGTCATTCTTAAATTACCTTTTCATGTCACTTCTCTTAATAAAAAGCCCTTTACACATATCCAGACTCTTCGATGTCTGAGAAGATGAAGGGGAAAAAAGGTGTTTGACCTAATGTCCGACTTACGGCATGTTAAGGACTTCATTAATGAGGGTGGAGGAAACATCAGTCTGGATGTAGACGGGCAGTGTCAGTCAATAAGGGCCACCCTATAAGGCTGTTACAGGTTTGGTTTTAGAAGAATCCTGAGAAGCTGGCTCAACAGAGTCATGTTGATTGCCCTTTACCGTCAGATGCTGGGTAAACTACACAAAATACTCACTCACACTATTACATGAGACAGGGAGCAAATTGACAGATCAGAACCAAGATGTTTCTTATACTCGGCAGAAATTATTTCTAAAAGGCTTTGTGCATGTACAAAAAAATGAATATACAGGGGCATAGAAATTTCTTATTCTCTGAGATGGGAAAAATCCCTATGCCTCAAGCATTTACTAGAAAAAACAGTCTGGAGCAGGGTATAATGGGAGATTAGATTGAATAGCCAAGATGAGTGAATATTGTCATGGACAGATGGGTAGAAAAGAGCAGAGCAGTTCCTGGAAGAGGACGAGAGAAATAGAAATCACACTTCGCAGATTTTACAGTTTTGCCTCCGGCCAACCCTGGAGCTACCAGACAGTTTGATTGTCATTTAAAATGTGAATTCCTAGTTTATTTAAGAGAATGTGAACTTTAAAATATATCTTTACCTTCATTTGCAATAGTTTCTGTGGACGGATTAGGGCAAATGAAAGTTTTTCTCACACATAACTCCTTGAGCTCACCCAATATTAGTAACTTTCTGGAAATTTAATAATTTTTGTTACTGTTCAAAAAAATCTGTTGCCCATATGTCATTTTTTAATCCTTTCTGTTTTTAATGAATTGTGAAATTATGATTAAGAAAGGGAGGGGAAAAGAAATAGAGACTTGCCTCCCTTAGAAAAATGATTTGAGAGGTAAATGTGATATTTTGATTATTTTTGCATCAATTAATTTCAAAGTTGGAAAAGATCAGGTGCTTAGTTGATTATTTTTGAATAACTGAAATAAGGCTGTTAGTACCTATATTTAGGAGGTATAGTCAGTCAACAATGAGCTTATTTTTGTTAGGAAAGCTTATCTACAATTTGAAAATAAAGCCAAAAGTATGATTCAATGTCTTTTTAACATTATTTGGGGATGTTGTTTAACAGGCTCACATACAGTTTACTTAATTATCTAGGAGAACACACATTTGTTTGACTTTGCTATTTACTATTTTGTTGGAGTCCAGACACCAAGAAGTTACATGTTAACTTGAAAATATCTTCCAATAAGAGAGATAATCTTAAAGGGTACAGTTTTATTGCTCTATAGTGCTTTAATCAGTTTTTGATCTATTACCAAATAAATTCCAATATTCCTTTGACTCACAGGATACATCACTATTCTTAAGAGGTTTTGAACTACCTTTATCATCTTACTGAATTTTTGTCAATGAGTTGAATAAAACATTAGGCACATGGTTATTCTATGTTTGCATGAGAGTCATGTTTTAATCTTTTTGAAAAGTACACTGGGATACCAATCAAATGGATAATCTTTGCAACATTCTCTGATCCATTTCTTTAAATCAATCAGATCTCACACTATTAACTGCTTAGAATTCCAGGCAGGCTTAAACTATATTTTGGATGAGGGAAAAGTACTCATTAGAAAAATTGCCTAGGCAATTCAAGCTATTCATGTGTGTTGGCCATATGTTTTCTGGCTAGAAACGATACCTTTTAACTGGAGTATATGTTGTATCCCTAAAGCAGACATCACATTATCTTGGCAACTAAATGAAGCATATTTTGGGGATGCAAATGGTAGAGAATGGAACTGATATTTCTGAGTGCTTATCACATGCAAAGCAGTTGTTATTCATGCTCTAATTTAGCTTTTTAAATAGCCCTATATAGTAAGATTATTATGCCTACTGTACAGATGAGAAAATGAAATTCAAAGAGGTAAACTTATTTGGCCAAACTATATTACATGGGTTAAACCCAGGTTGATTTAACTCCAAAGTCATGAACTTTCTACTACTGTGAAACTGTACCTGAGGATTATTCCATAATTAGCTAGGAACTATTTGATTAATAAGAATACTCCCTAATGCACTAAAATCATCACATTTTTCCTTTGAGAGTGATCAAAAATTCTGGTCAAGAATTTATAATGATATTCTGAGCATTGTGCCCCCCATAGCTCACAGAGTTTATAATACATAGAACTAGAATGGACAAAAGAAGTAAATGAAAAAACAAACTTTGTAGAATAATTTTAATGTAAGAACTTCTTTATAATGATATATTTTATAGCATATTACGGCTTTCTAATATCAAATACTTTCTTCTGGTTTTCCAATTTGGGGAACTCTTCATCATGTTTACTTTTGATTGTGTAAATGCTGTGTCCTGCTATGGAATTTGAAGTGGATAGATCCCCTCTCTGCCTGCCTCAGTGTATCTATATGTGGGCACTTCCTGATTTTGGCTAGGCTAGTAAGTCACTCTTTCCTGATATTCTGAAAGTTCAGTGGATGAAGTACGTATATGAGGGCAGTAAGAGGTCAGTCTCATTGCAGTGGCCATGGAGGCACATGAACCAGACTATTTCTGCAGAATCATGTTTGTTGTGGTTCCTACTTGGCAAATCCTTCGGAATTCCCTTGAATTTCCTTGATGCGGCTGAGACAATGCCCACTCCCACAGTATCCATTCTCCTCCATGCATTTTGGTAAAGTTTAAGCAAGGTACATGGCTGACAAATCTAGATGCAAATTTCCATCCTTCCTTGTAGCTACATATGGCCAAATGACTATGCTTCAGACAGTGGGATGTGAGCAGAAGTGACGGGTTCAAACACTGGTTTCCTTGCCCTGACGCTCCTTTCCTTCTCCATTTCTGCAGCTTTCAAATGAAGCTATTGTAGCAATGAAGCTCTGCCATTGCAAAAACGGGCAACACCTTAGGGGATGGCAGAACAACAACATGGAGGGACCTGGATCCCTGACTGGCTTTGTGGAAAGGGCTGACCCACTTATACAGACTAACTTGACTCTTGTGTGAGAATGAAATATAAAGTCCAGCAAGCATAATCCGCAATACTGGGACATCTCTTTATTATAGCTGGGGAGTCTCTACCTAATTAATATATTTAGAATCTTCTCATTATTTTTTACACCAGACCCTTCAGTCTCCTTCAATTCTGTGTACTCCTGATATGCCTCCAGTAAATTACATTTTGATTAAGATGGTCAAATTTGGTTTTTATTGCTTACCACCGAGAACTCTGACTGATATGGTCTTCCTCATTTTATGATTTAGCGTGCTTTTAGTTTCTCCTGAAGCCTCTGCTGCAATAATCATGTTTTTTGTTTGTTTGTTTGTTTTTGCTGATTTTTTAGTATACCACTGCCAGGCACTAATTTTTCTCTTAATAGGCCTGCATTTACTAAATATGAGGTTTTTTTTGTTTTTGTTTTTTGTTTTTTGCAAACAGAGGGAGTTTTGTAAATGCACTTGCTTCACCAGGTAGATTCTTTTTATTTATTTATTTATTTATTTATTTATTTATTTATTTATTTATTTATTTATTTATTTATTTTTGGCTGTGTTGGGTCTTCGTTTCTGTGCGAGGGCTTTCTCTAGCTGCGGCAAGCAGGGGCCACTCTCCATCGCGGTGCGTGGGCCTCTCACTGTCGCGGCCTCTCTTGTTGTGGAGCACAGGCTCCAGACGCGCAGGCTCAGCAGTTGTGGCTCACGGGCCTAGCTGCTCCGTGGCATGTGGGATCCTCCCAGACCAGGGCTTGAACCCGTGTCCCCTGCATCAGCAGGCAGATTCCCAACCACTGCGTCACCAGGGAAGCATCCTAAATATGAGTTTTAAAAAGCATGCAGACAGCTGCCATCATCGTGCCTCACGTCTCTCAAGAAATTGTTAAAAGATGACACAGACCACTAAAGGTGCCTTGAGTTGAACATCTAGAAAACCTTAGGTGGAAAATATACGTAGCCCATCAGATCTTCAGGGACCAGTCCCAAGACTCTAGTCTCCACTGTGCCTGATTCGTAGTTGATGTCTGAGGAATGTTTGTTGAATTATTTATTGACTATGTCACTGCATTACCAGCAACAGAGGGAATAAGTCCCACTGAAATTCTAATTAAACAGCTTCTTAGAAATTATTTAAAAACCCATATTTAAACATAGATAGGGACATAAAAGCAGAACACAATGCTATTCTCTCTGTACCTATATTTTCCTCCTTTCTTTAGCAGAACTCCTCTTTAAGCTGAACCTCTTCCACGTGCTTCTTTGCCTTTCTCTGCCCCAAGAGGCTGGCCTTATGGGCAACATCAATAGGATTCCTGGGTGCTCAGTTTCCTATTGAATTCCCATCCTTCAGAGGGCAGCCTTCGGGGAGGGGGAAGTTAGGGAGAATAATGAGGTCAAGGTGTTGGACTAGGTGGTCCCTTGACTGAAAAAAACTGCTCCTATTAATGATTCCAACTCTTTATAACCATCTCTCCAGCAAGAGCTGAGAAACTGTTCCCTTAACTCAGCTCTTAGGACCTGGAAGTGGTGAAAGCTCAGACACTATTAGATCCAGGGTGTTACTTTATCTCATTGATTCCCCTACAGCCACAAGCTTATGATAATCATTTTGTAAATAAATCTTCCTTGAGTTATCCTAATTTTTGTGTGTGTCCTTTGTTTCCTGTTGGACTGTGGCTGATACTTTTTGTGTTCAGAATTTGAAACTAGACTGTTGTATTAGCTAGCTAGTGTGTAAACTAACAAGAAGACTCAATGTACAGGGACTTAAAAATATTGAATTGTATTTCTCCTTCATATGGAAAAATTCTCCATCAGAGAAATGTGGGCCGTGCAGGCCTGGTAAGCAGCTCTGCCCTCCCTGACACACATCTTCCACTGGGTGGATGGATACAAGTTAGCTGCTCTGGTCTACTGTCTCCCAGCCAGAAGTAAGGAGGAAAACAACCAAGGGAGTTCACACCCTATCCTTTTAAGGGCAAGATTCCAGAATGCAGCACATTATTTTCCCTCATATTACATAGACAGTACCTTATTCTCATGGCTGCCGTTAGGTGACAGAAAGGAAATTCAATCTTTGTTTGGGCAGTAATGTAACCTGCTGACTTTCTATTACTATGGAAGTAGAGAAAAATTGTCATTGGGAGGTGATTAATTTAAAGCTAGAGGTTCATTTTAGTTCAAGAGGAGCCAGCCAGACACTGACTATACCCCAGGGATACAATATTGAGTAAGATGTTTCCTCCTCTCAATGAATTGATGGATTAGTGAGAGAAACAGGCACTGTGAGACAGATAATTTCAACACAATATATGGGACATAAGAAAGGTCTGGCACAGGTGCTATAGGAGCACGAGGGACAGTCAGTCCTGGTGTATTGTTGCATAAAGGCATAAAGAAGGAAGTATTTGAACTGTGGCTTGAGCTCATGATCACAAACTGTTGTCCTGTCGCCAAGATAATCACCTGTATAAGGTTGTCCGTCTTTACATGGAGATGAATCCGTGATGATCTCAAGTTCTGCCAAGCTCCTGTTCCTTGATGGAAATGGGCCTAAGTGGATCTTTCTGCATGAGGTTGCTATAGCTTTTGCCAACAGCTCAAGAAAAACTGAATCAGTTAATCTTGAGCTTTACTGATTGACCCTGAGGTCATTGTCTGAGCCAGTGGAAACCAGAAATGGCCTGGAGTGGACAGAGAATGATCTCCTTCAGGTTTGGCATCCTCTGTGCAGCAAGAGAACAACACAGTGTAGAAGCAACCCAACTTCTCCATAGCCTCCCTTTGAGAAAGTAAGGGACTCTTGGGCCAACATGCATAGCAAACTACACTGAGCTGTTGTTGAGGCCAGCTGTGCATTCCAATATTAGAACATCTGAGACCGAGTGTGACCACGTATCTTAGAAAGGAACAGTGACCTGACCCACATTCATTCAAATATATGTATTGAATGTCTGCTGCATACCATGCACCATGCTAGCAGCCAAGGAGTTTCTCCTAGTCCCTTTTATCCTTACAATAAATCTTCACTTATAGAAGGAAAACTGACCATATCTCTTTTTGGCCTTTACAGGACCAACTCCAAAATACTCTGTTCATGATGTGGAAAAACAAAAACAAAAAACAGAACCATTAGTGGTGGAATTTCAAACTGCGCTCTGGTGAACTGGAGCTCAAATAGTTTCATACAGACCATGGCAGAAGGGGAGGGTGAGACCGTGAGTGTGGCTCCAGATTCCCCCGGACCTATTCTGCCAAGGTACTTTGTTTTTACTGGTATTATGTATTAGGATTCCACATCAGATTTCTTAAACAAAACGGGAAAAATGGGCTTGGGGATGAGACATAATATATGTAAGTCAGTGACTGTTTATAGCTGCATTTAGACCCTTCTGAGTCGTTGCAAGGGTCGGGGTTCCACATATTAAATTTCCCAGACTCCTTTGCCACTTGGCTTCAGGGTGGGCTCTGCCAGGGAGAGAGCATGGAAAACAAGGAGGGAAGCCATTCTCTTCTTTCTGGGTCTGCCTGTGTTTCCAGCAGCAGTGATTGTGACAGCAGCCATGGAGAGGGTGACAGTAAGGGTGACAGTAGCAGCGCTGTGATTACACAGGGTCCTGGGATCCCACTCAGGCAGCTCATGTCCTCCTGTGGAAAGGTCCTGGTGGAAACTGATCCTGGGATCTCATTAGTATGTTTTCCCTTTTTGCTCCTCCAGCCCATAGCTGTAACCAATACCTGTATTTCATCCTCTCTGTTTGAAATACCTGTACTCTAGTGATCTCTGTTTTCCTATTTGGATTCTGAGAGATCCAAACAGAGTATGGATGGGAGTTGGTTGTTTAAACAAATGCAAACAAAACAAAGAATTGAAAATAACTACTGTAAAATAATGGTTATCGATCAGGGTTTTTTGAACTCTGCTGGATTTTAAACTGTTATAAGAAATGTGTTGACCACCTAGAGGGGTGGGATGACCACCTAGAGGGGTGGGATAGGAAGGGTGGGAGGGAGGGAGATGCAAGAGGGAAGAGATATGGGAACATATGTATATGTATAACTGATTCACTTTGTTATAAAGCAGAAACTAACACACCATTATAAAGCAATTATACTCCAATAAAGATGTTTAAAAAAAAAAAAAAAGAAATATGTGATGGTAAAGGCTGGTGCCCTGAGCCTTGGGCATGATAGAAGAGCTTTATTCTCAAGTGGCTGCCCCTCCTTTGATGGTTCATAGACCCTGGGAGGGCCTCATGTAGCTAAATGTACAGTTCTTCACATCTATACTGGTCAGGAAGTGATAATTTTACCGGTACAATTGCTGATCTAGACACCACTCACATATAAGACAGTCTCATAAATGGGTTTCCCTTACTGGTCATCGGATTTTTTATTGTGAGGACAAGGAGAAAGGTGAAGGGATGTTCTGTGTGCTCAGAAAATTGTGGTGGATTATTTCCTTTTTGAATACATGTGCTTGCTCACAATAGTGACTTAAGGTTGGGCTCACCCAAAGTGGATCCCCTTTCCCACTACCCCCATAACAGAATCCTGTTGAAGGCACAATCATCTATTGGTTGTTCTCTCCTGCTCCAACACAATGTTCAGAATGTCATGGGTCTATTTATGCAAATTAAAGCATTAACTAGATATCCGTTGGAAATAAAACTTAACGGAATTAGAACAGGTGAGATAAACGAAAAGCCAGGCAGAGGTAGAATTTTTACTAAAGAGAGAGAAAAGGTGTGCGGTGTGACCATTTAAAGTCTGACCTTAAATGCTGAGGTAGTTGAAGTGCGATTGATCACAAAATATTGGAGTTCATCACACTAAGAATGGAGAAGGGAAGGGCCAAAACTAAAAGAATAAAATGACCATAAAAAGCAGAGTCAGACCAACACAAGGGGTCAGCAAGTAAGTTCTAATGGACTCAGAAATGAGGCCCAACAGGAGTTCAGCCTCTCTGAAGCCATATGAAGTGTATACTAATTCAAAACCGAGATGAAAGAGAAACCCATAATCCCAAGGGGTAGGGAAAATAATGAAATATCACTATGTGAGTGGCAAGGGAATGTAAGATTCTGAAAATGGACAGGGCATCAAGATACAATGGGAAAAATTATAGGGGAACAGATAACACACGAAGAGCAGGTGGTGAGGGGGTTATGCCTGAGAGTTTTATAAAGAACAAAATAAATTGTGGTGCACGGGAGGCAAGATCTAGACAAGTGTAGTTTCTTTTTCTTTTTCGCAGCAAATCACAGCAAGCAAGTGGGGGTCTGGCATTATGGTATTTTTAACAGGGACATTGCTCTAACTTGGCTAATGGTGATGGTGACCATACAATTTATTGCCCAAACAGGGACACTTTTGAGAATAAAAAAGAATGCTATAAATAATTACACTGGACAAAAGGAATAAACAGAGATGGTCCCATGCAGTTAGGATGTCTGGTTACTCCACTTACAGGGAAGAGCATCCAGGAGAATAGTTACTGTGAGGAAGGTTAATATGGAACCCAGATAAGACAGAGCAAGTGTGGGTCAAAACAAACCAAAGCAAACAAACAAATGTGGGATCTGTTCTGTTCTGCTTTTCTTTTCTAGCTCAGTGAATGCAAATGGCATCAACCCAAAGGCTCAGCCTTCCCTGGATCATGGGAAGGGGATGTCTACTCCTTTTTATGCCAAAGCAACTATTTGGACCAAGTAATACCCAGTAAGTTGCCGTGGTAATGGGGAAGGCAAAAGCTAGGTATCAACTGCTAATGCTTAAAAGAATGAACAGGGCTGGAGCCAAAGGAAAAATGAGAACGAATTAGGAGAAAGACAATCTGAGGACATGCCTCTTGGTACTATTAATTGCCCTAAAGATGTCTCAGGGGTTAGGACAGCCAGTGGGGAGACAGGCCAATGCTAGGGGGAGTAGAGTCCCTCCTCCTCATGTGAACTTTGTTGGTAGGTTTATATTTATCCTGGGGGGTGGGGTGTGCAGCTGTGGAGAAAGAAACACAAATGTCTATAGGGCTCAGGCATGTAACAAAAAAACAAGTGGAATTGGATTGCTGTAAGTAATAGAGAGTGCTGGGGAGTGAGGCAAATTTGAGAATGCGTTGCAATCTAAAGTTAGTTTAGGGACTTCCCTGGTGGTCCAGCAGTTAAGACTCCATGCTCCCAATGCAGGGGGCCCAGGTTCCATCCCTGGCCAGGGAACTAGATCCTGCATACCACAGCAAAGATCCTGTATACCGCAATGAAGACCCAGCACAGCCAAATAAATAAATAAATAAATAAATAAATATTTAAAAAAATAGAGTTAGTCAGTTTAAAGCAAAACAAAACTGTTCTAGTCAAATAAACATCTTCTATAGATCCCTGGACCCGTGCTTGTGACCACCTGTTTTTACTTGAGTTTCCAAAACTCTTCCCTTCTTTTCAAACAGAAGGATACTCGCCACTCCCTGACTCTAGGAAAGGAAGGTCAGTAGTAAGGAGGGTCACTGAGTGTGATTTGAAGAGGACCAGGGATCCACTCTCGAGGGCTCTGACACTGTCTGCAAACTCCAACAGTGTCAAGTGTTCTTTATGTGGAGACCAGAGCAAGACTTAGGAAGCTGAGGAAGACTGCCACCTCTTGATGGTATTTTTATTTATGAGACATGTTTCTGAAAGTCACTTATTTGGCAAATATTTTTGAAAGCTTACTATGTGTGAGAGAATGAGCTGTAAGTACAGAAGTGAGTAAGATGGTTAATAACCCATAGATCTGGTCATCTGGCAGAGAAGGTGGACATTCAATAAGTGATTACAAAAAGTGTAATGAGAGTGGAAGTAGAAAGTGTCACAGAGCCTGGTTCAGGGCAAGTAAGAAGGATTCCTGGAGTAAGGGGTGTCTTCTTTCTCTCTCTCTCTCTGGTTATTTAATCATTCCCTCATTATTCATCGACACTAAAATATTGACTGAAGAAGAATGAACTAAAATTTGTACGTACATCTGTCTTTAAAGCTCTGAAGAACAATGCATGCGTACAGGAGGAAAAGGTGGCAGAGCCCAGTTTCCTCAGAAAGTCTGACAGTGGTTGATAGAAAGGTCCTGATTTGGATCAAGCTGGGGCAAAATGGTGAATTCCATTGAGCTGTGTCTTTGACCTCTCTGCTTTAAATGTTCCTATGTCCTCCTCCCCCGCCAGTTCTACCTCAGTTATGCTGATGTTCCTTTCCAGTTTCATGGGACATCTCTGAATCTTCTTTGTTACTTAGTTGCCTACAATTCTACCCTATGTATTCAGTGCTTCATGCTCTGGAGTTGTACCCAACGAATCCCCCATTCTTGCCCCTGTTGAATGTGTGCTTCTGCTGGATGCCAGGCATTATTGCCAGAGAAGATACTGGTACCCACTGACAGTTCTCCAAGTGAGGGTGTGGTAGGCAGAATTTTAAAGATGTCCTGAAATGCCTGTGCCCAGATTATTCAGTCAGTCCTAATTTAGGTACTCTGTAGGTCTTTGCTGACAGAATTAAGGTACTAATTATTAATGGATGGACCTTAAAATGGGAAGGTTATCCTGGATTATCAAGGTTGTCTCAATGTCTTCAGGGAAAAGAAAGGCAGAAGAAAGTAGGGGGAGGCCAAGGAAAGATAAGGAAAAAGGGGAGAGATTTCAAGGGTGAGAAGGCTGACCCACAGTTACTGGGTATGAAAATGGAAGAAGAGAACCACAGGGGGATGTGGGTGGCCCCTGGGTGCTGAGGATAACCCCTGACCAAAAGTCAGCAAGGAAACGGGGACCCTGGTCCTACAGCCATATGGAATTGAATTCTGCTAGCTATCTGAATGTTCTCAGAAGCAGATTCTTCCCAGAGCTTTCTGATAGGAGCCCTGTCTCCTGACACCTTCAGAGACTTGGATCATAGAAACCAGCCAAGCCCACTGGACTTCTGAAATACAGAGCTGTAAAATAATGCACTTTCATTGTTTTAAGCTGTTAAATTGTGGTAATTTGTACAGTAACAATAGAAAACTATGCAATAATTTAGAGAGATAGCAGTAGGTCAACAGTTCCTTGAGGGCAAACTCAGTATCTTATTAACCCTGAATGTCCTACACCCAGCACACTTCCTGGCAGACTGTCAATCCACAGACATGTTTACAACAAAATACTCAAGTACACAGAGGCAGAGAGGAGGGGTTAACACCACGGAATCTGAAGACTGTCTGCCTGGGATTATGTCCCTACTCTACCATTTTTAGCTGTGTGACCTTAGACAAGTTCCTTAATCTCTCTGATTCAAATTCTTAATTCATAAAATGAGGATTACAATAGTATTTTAATCACAAGGTTGTTGTAAGGATTAAGTTACATGTGCATAAAAGCAAGTGAGTGTGAGTGTGTGTGTGTATGAGCCTAGGATATAATCGCTGATATATAAATGCTAGCTGTCATTTTAATACTATCACTGAGATAATGATCATGCTGTTCCTTTGTGTCCTGACCCTGTTTGGCCACGCATCCATTCCGAGGGCTGGGCCGCTGTTCCTTTGTGCACGGCCACATCATGAGCACCTAGCCAAGCACATGTAATAGGTTCTCAGTAATTACTTTTTTCATGGATAAGTGGATGGATAAGTGAATCACATCCGTTACAAACTGCATGGATAGGCAAAATCAGCCAAGACTGTTAGATCTGACAGGTGTAGGAATTGACCTGAATGTACTTTCCTGAAGCTATTTTTTTTTTTGAGAAAAAATTCTGATAAGCGCTTGTTTTCTCCTCAGTTTTCTGTTCTGATAGCTGTGCAGCATATTTAAAAATATCGACTTCAGGTCAAGTTGGTGAAATAAGTTCACAATTTGATATGTCTTTTTGCTCTAAACATAGGGAACCGATAGGAAACATAAAGAGATAATGAAAACACAGAAGGAGACTTGAAAACGTGGTAAACACTCTCTGGTTCAGACAAAGAAGGGAAACGTCAAATGGTTTCGGGTGGGATCTGGGGCAAGCTGTTTCCTGGAGTTGGAAGCTGGTAACGGTGACAGGAGATTAGTGTCTGAACTTTATAGGAAATTTAAAATGCTCCTCTTGAGTTGGGGTCAGAACCGGGCCTGGCATTTGAACCTGAAAGATGATGTGGGACACTTTCCTCCGCAATATAGAACATTGAGAGACACACTGTTGCACACGTGTTGCTAGGGCTGCAGATTTCCAGGAAGCTCTAACCTAAGATGTGGGCAAGGCAAAGACACAGCCATAGCTGGGACTTGAATCAGGCCACTCATGGCTTGCCTGTTGCATCTTTGATGTCCTGGATATTTCTGTCAGGCAGAAGTTCTACCACCTACCAGTAAATAGTTTTTTAAATTGAGATACAATTAACACATAACATTGTGTAAGTTTATGGTGTACGACTGGGCCGTGTTGATTTGATACATTTATATATTGCAATATGAGAACCACAATTAAATAGTGAATCTACGGAAAACTAAAAATAGACAATCTTGAACTATAATGTGCAAATTATCTATAAAAGAATAATAAAATCTCAGTAGACTTCTTATGAATAAAGAGATATAGAAAAGAAGAGTAAGTAAAAAAACACAAGGTTTAAGTAAAATATAT
This sequence comes from Eschrichtius robustus, assembly GCF_028021215.1. Classification (NCBI taxonomy): domain Eukaryota; kingdom Metazoa; phylum Chordata; class Mammalia; order Artiodactyla; family Eschrichtiidae; genus Eschrichtius; species Eschrichtius robustus. The sequence continues at coordinate 16,341,221 of NC_090824.1, forward strand.
CAGAAACCAAAATAAATAGAAACTTATTTAATTCACTAATTAAAAGAAAATAAGCACCAGATTGTTTTTAAAAAAAAAGAAGCAGAAGGTCCAGCTGAAGGCTTCTTCATGGGAAACACACAGAGTAGGTAGGGTGCACACACACTCCATGGATCCTAGAGGGTGTGGGGATAAGGAGAAGTGCAGGGCATCCTATCTGGGTTCTGCCTGGATTTACTCAAATCTCCACTTAGAACCATTTAGAGATTTTTTTTTTTTTTCCCCTTGGGGAGGGAGAAAAGAAATGAGAGGATGGAACTGGAGTTGATTCACAAAGCAGCTTCCATCCTATCCATGATGTTGTATTACTCAGAAAGAAGAAATAGCAAATATGGCAAAACATTAAGATCTAATTAAGTGGGGTTATGAATTCATTGGTATTCATATTATCCTCTATATTTGTCTATATGTTTGGTATAATTAATAATTCAAAATAATTAAAACAAAAGTCAAACTAACTAATGAGTTGTTCTGGTAATTTTTGTTCTCAGTAATGGTTTCCTAATTTTTCAATAGTGAGAATTTGAAGAAGAACAGTATATGTGATTTGCGAAAATTAAATCCTCCTGGGTTATGTTCTTTTAAGTGTTCTGAATTTCACTAACTGTTAATGTGTCTTTAGGAATTGCATTAGCCTCTATGAGCCTCAGTTTCCTCTTCGGCAGAACTACTGCTTATGCCAAGATCGTCTGGATGTCCCTGTTGTGACACTGCTCGTTCTGTAACTGTTTTTACACTATGACCTTAAACAAATGTCAGTGTGAGAAGATCCAAATGGGCCAATATGATTATTCCGACTCTGGCTCCCTTACTGCCTTGTCAAATGGCCTTTGTTGAGAAATTTACTTCTGGCTTCCAAATTTCTCTTCTAATAATTCATGCTTCTTACTTATTTGTTTGCTACTTTTTTACCTTGTCTACTGTTTAAGGACTGGATGACATTGGATGTAATAAACATATTTCCTCTTATTCTTGAAGACTATTGCTGATGCAATATTTGACTAATTGTGGATGAAATGAAATGTATCACACATACCAGGAGGAATTGGTCGGTTGGGGTAGCGTTGGGGTTTAGGCAGCAGATTATTTTGAGAAGCGGGAAAGGAGCAACAACGACAATTAATAATCCTAATGATATTTCAAAAGTAGTAATAGTTAGCATTTATTAACACATGCCATGTGCCATAAACTGTGCCCAGAGCCTAATACACATTATCTCAATTATCACAACAGTTCTTCAAGGGATGTTATTATTATCCTTAGATAAGGAGGCTAACCAAAGAGTCCAACAAAACAAAAACAGAGGAAGAATCAGTCTGCAAACATCATATACAGACCATCAAGTCCCGTAAATCCACCCTGGCAATGCTCAGCCTTGAATGCTCCAGAGCATGGCTGGTGTAGTCTATTCCACTGAGCTTTTGCCCCTTCCCAGAAGAGTGAGGCCTCTCTGGCATGATTTTAAAGAGGTGTAAATGTTGGTTGGTACTTGCATGGGAAAATATATGTCATCTTCTTATGTCCTTGATTGACATCCATCAAAAATGGCATCCACTTCTTCCATATGAAACCCCAGGCTTGAGTATACAAATCTTCAT